>NC_073304.1:11456843-12056843 GCF_027595985.1 Sorex araneus
TAGTTCACAAGGGGCTGGAGCAAGAGCACAGCGGGTAGGGTGTTTGCCTTGCATGCAACCAACCCAGGTTCGATTCCCAGCATCCCATATGGTCCCCTGAGCACTGCCAGGAGTAATTCCTGAGTGCAGAGCCAGGAGTAAGTCCTGTGCATTGCCAGGTGTGACCCGAAAAGAAAAAAAAAAGTAGTTCACAGTATTTTTATTACATTTAATAATCAAACACCATTCCCACCACCATTACATCCTCCCACTGCCATATTTCAGATGTTTCCATCCCAAACCCCAAGGCAGAACTGAAATCATTCATTTTGTATTGTTTGTTATGGGGCTGGAGCGATAGCACAGCGGGTAGGGCATTTGCCTTGCATGCGGCTGACCCAGGTTCGATTCCTCTGCCCCTCTCGGAGAGCCCGGCAAGCTCCCGAGAGTCTCCCCGAAGAGGCTGGGGAGCGGTTTCTCTGAGTGTCTCTTCCCTGGACCCGTCAGGGCTCGGCCCTAGGTCAGCCTCTGATTTCTCGAAAGGCTCTGCTGGACCTGTGCGTGGCCGGGTGCTGTCCATCCCTTCTCCCAGGAGCCTGCTGCCTGGCTGATGCGTCTCCACTCCCTCCTGGGCCGAGGGAAGGTGCTGCCTCCCAGGGCTCCTGAGGAGTTGGTGCTGGCGTGGTGGGGACCTGCGGATGGGGCAGAGCTAACTGCAGCCCCACAGCTGGCACCCACAGCCTGGCCAGCCAGGCCCAGCCCGAGAGAGCCACTTGACCCAGAGGTAGGCTCAGAAGTCCGGGGCCTTTCTTTGAGGGCATGGGGCATACCCCTAAACCCGCAGTCTACGGAGACTCAGGAGGGAGCAGCTGCTACTCAGAACCAGGCAGAGGGCATAGCTGGGGAGGGGGCTCAGTGACGGGCCCAGAACACCCCAACACCTGTGAATGGGGTCCTTCACTCCCAAATTCCCAGGGTTCTCAGTGCCAGCCTCAGGGCAGGGCTCGGGGACGGCATTGGTGGCATGCTCGTACTTATGTTTCAAGTCACACGGCTTGGCAGAGCTGCAGAGATGTGGGCATCGGTGGGTGATGGGAAAGGAGTTGTTCGGAGAGCAGCAGAGTGGGGGGCCCTCTGAGAGTCCCCCCACCTGTGCTCCCCTCAGCAGCCAGCTCCCTGCCCCCGGACACTCGGTAACTTGGTGGGTCGCTGGGAGCCGCTGAATTTTGTCTCTGAGCCTCTGGGGCCACGGGCATGAGGACTAGACGTGTGCCATCTGAAGCCTGTGACTATGGTGGGGGGAGGTAGGGGGGCGCGGGGGTGCAGGAAGCTTAGATCCTGTGGTTCTGGATCCTTCTGCGTGATTCCAAGCCAGTCATTCTGGAAAATGTCTGAATGGTGTTCGTCATTGGGTGTGTTGGAGTCACATGATAAACTGGATGCTGGCAGGGACAGAGGTGCAAGTGAGGAATCTCGGCTACCACAGGGTCCTGCGGTCTGTGTTCCCATGATCTCTTCCCTACGCAGGAAGAGCTGTTTCCATTCAGAAGGAAAGGGCTTTCCTCCTCCTCATGCGTGGGATAGGTTTTGTTTCTTTTCCATTTGGACTCGTCTTGGTGACCCCAGGGCTCTGTTGAATTCTTCAGATGTGTCTCTGAGGAAGGGAAAAGTGGAGAACGTTTAGAGTGTTCACCCCGGGGGCTGGAGCAATAGCACAGCAGGTAGGGCGTTTGCCTTGCACGCGGTCGACCCAGGTTCAATTCTCAGCATCCCATATGGCCCCCTGAGCACTGCCAGGAGTAATTCCTGAGTGCAGAGCCAGGAGTAACCCCTGAGCATCTCCGGGTGTGACCCAAAAAGAAAAAAAAAAGAATGTTCACCCCAGGTCCTTTCTGCTCAACCAACTCTATTTTGTTAAGAGAGTTGGTGAAATCTGCTATTTGCATAAACAGCAAAGCCCAAATGAAGACATGTGCGCTGGTTGACAGGCCTTGGCTGTGTGGGGTGCTGCCTCGGTCTTGGGGTTGCAGAGAATGGGAAGGGTGTGCGCTGTCCTCGGGGACCTGCATCTGGTCTGTTTGGGAGCTGAGGGGGGAAATATGGAAAATAAATAGTTGCTGGTTATTTACTGCCTATGGCCAGCGGGTGAGATGAAGCAAGGTCGTGTTGCTGAGGTGTCTGGGGGGCTTTCGGGGGCTCAGATTTTGGTAAGGAGGATCAGGAAGAGCATCTGAGGAAGACAAATAAGTTTGATTTTGCAGTTGCATTTTCTTGTTTTCCCCCAAATTCTCATTAGCATGTACTGCCTAATCCAATATTTTCTCCATTGTCTTTAATATTTGCCATAGAACTGTTAGTATTTGATCATATGGATCGTTTTTAGTCATTTGTGTGTATTCTAAAACTTTTAAGATGACTCCCTATTACTACTCTTTTGATTTGTTCTTTACCTATACAATAGTTCTAACTTTTAATTTTTACAGTGAGGAAGAAAGTATTACCAAAAGAAAACCAGAAATGTCATTTTTCTTAGGAAGTAGAGGTAGGGATAATTTATTTTTTAAAATTTTTTAAAATTTTATCGAATCACCATGCGATATTGCAAGCTTTCATGTTTGGGTTACAATCTCCCAATGATCAAACACCCATCCCTCCACCAGGGCACATTCCCTACCACCAGTATACCGGGTATACCCCCCCCCCCCTTTCCCACCCTCTGCCTACCTCTATGGCAGACAATATTCCCTATACTCTCTCTCTACTTTTGGGCATTATAGCTTGCAACACAGACACTGAGAGATCATCACGTTTGGTCCATTATCTACTTTTGGCATGCATCTCCCATCCCACCTGGTTCCTCCAGCCATCATTTTCTTAGTGATCTGTTCTCTATTCCATCTGCCTTCTCGGTAGGGATAATTTCTTATCTGTGGTCACTAAAAATGGTAACATCAGCCATGATTTTGCACCATCCTAAAATGTGCAGAGCTGTTGTTGGCCTCGAGAGTGTCAAACTTTAGAATTTCAGAAAATTGAATCCAAAATCGTGATCAGGGTGGCAGAGTTGTTAGCGGACTTCATTTAGCATCGTGTTGTTGGATTGCTCTGTACTTCATAAATGTAGGAGGAAGTTTTAAAGTCACATGTAGTGTTCTTTCTCTCCTTATATTTCTTTTCTGTCCTTTAATCTTTGTTCCTTTTCCCCATGCCGGAGAGCCTTTTTGGCTGTGCATTCCACATGAACAGTGGTCACTTGCCTTAAGCCCTGGACAGTGCTCAAAAGAATGAATGTAAAGAGCATTCACATAGGAACAGGAAGAAGGAAAACAAAGAAAAATCAAGATAGGCAGATCTGATTTTACTTTTTGTTGGTGACTCTGGAGCATTATCTCTCATTATAGCAACTTCCTCCTAGTGTTATCTCCCCAGATCCCTCAATTATTTGGTTATACAGTTGCACGAGAGGAAGGCAGTTCGGATATATAAGCAAAGGGCTTCTAAGCATCCATTATTTTGTAAGAGAGACACTGTGATGTAGCTAACATGTTTGAGGAGGTGGATGTTCAAATTTTCCAAGATCTTTAGCTTTTCCTCCTATAATTCTTTTTCAGAACAATGTATGAATTGTAGATTTCACATGTGCATTTCAGACTAGTCAACACAACCAAAGTTGGATGATTATTACTGACTTTTCAAAGCCTTCCTTCCTTCCTCAGAAGGCAGCTTCCTGTCAGAATTCATTTCCCATTTGGAAACTATCTCTCTGCCCCATGGTTTTGCACATTTTCCATCCTTCACATGTTTGAGTCTAGCCATTGGCATGAGTCCTTAGCTCCTCAGATGCCAAAGACTTCTTGATATTCAAAGTGATAAGATCTATTTATAATGTCAGAGGAGAGAAAACTAAGGAAGGTTAACAATTTTGTACCCTAGTGGCTTTTCTAATAAAAAAAGTTTTTAGTGTATATCCATTTCTGCTATTATACTTTAAGAAATTAAAGTAACAATGGTTGCAGTTGAAGCAATATGTGCTTTCTATTGCTCCTCAATTTTTTTTTTTTTTTTTTTTGCTTTTTGGGTCACACCCGGCGATGCACAGGGGTCACTCCTGGCTCATGCACTCAGGAATCACCCCTGGCGGTGCTCAGGGGACCATATGGGATGCTGGGATTCGAACCCGGGTCGGCTGCGTGCAAGGCAAACGCCCTACCCGCTGTGCTATCACTCCAGCCCCGCTCCTCAATCTTTATATAATTAAAACCAAGCATTGTCAGAACTGTGATATATATTCAATTGAGTTTGGCAACTTCCTATGGAGACTACTTGCTGGTCTCCCCCGCCCCCATTACTGTCTATACAAGAACTACCCGTTAGTTGCTATAAGCCAGTTTTGAGAGGGTGCAATCCACACCTGACTGCTGAGGAAATTAAAATTCACTAGGGCATGGAACAGGCGGGGAAGGCACATTTGGGAAGGAATTTTATGTTGAATCTCAGAGAAAGTATTAGATTTGGCTTGCAGAGGGGAAAGTTGTTCAGATAAAGACCACTGGGGTTGGATTCAGCAGGAGATGTCATGGACAAGAAAGATAGGAGAGGGAAATGATAAGAAAGGTCTTCATCAGACTGCAGGCTACAGAATGGACTGGAATAGGGAAATAGGGAAACTGATCCATAGGAAGCCATTGTAGGCTTATACACAGAAGATTTTATTAACTATATATTTATATTTGGGAATATATAGATATATATTTGGATATATAGTTATATGTATGACCATATATATGTGTATATAACCACGTATGTATATATATACATATATTATCATATCTACATATAACTATATAAAACTGTATATATATAGTTACTCTTGGCTCTGCACTCAGGAATTAGTCCCAGCACCTGGTGGTGCTCAGGGAACCATATGGGATGTTGGGGATTAAGCTCATGTTGGCCACGTGTAAGGCAAGCCCCCTACCTGCTGTCCTATCACTTTGGCCCCAGTAAGGCCTTCTCTGAAGGGTAAAGGAGACAGACATGTGAAAGTCAAATCTTAGAAATAGTACAAAGAAAGAATTGGATCATCTCAAAAGCGGGTTTGGCTATTGGATAGCAGCTCACAGAGAATTGTCAAGGTTAGCTCCAAAGGCTGGGGTGCAGTGGGTGTCTAGCTAACTTGGTGGCATATTAGTGTCAATGAAGTGGCCCAGCAAGGCCTTGTGACTATGACGTAGTTAAGAGGGAAGCGGGATGGGAATGGTCCAAGGAGAGCCAGAGGCTTCAGTTTCATGGTAATGAAGAGAAGACGGTGTTTCAAGGACATAGAGTGACTCATCCATTGTTGGTGAGAATATAAATTGGCCCTGCCTCTATAGAAGACAGCATGGAAATTTTTCAAAAATTTTAACTAGAACTACTTTATGATCCAGCTATTTTATTCCTATGTTTTATCGAAAGACCAAAATACTACTTGAAAGAGATATTTGTAACACCTATGCTCACCGCAGTCCTGTTTACAGTGATCAACCAGCGATCAACCTTTGTAAACAACCCAAGTAGCCACCAACAGATGAGTGGATAAAGAAGTTGTGAGATGTGTGTGTGTCTGTGTGTGTCTGTGTGTGTGTGTGTTACTCAGCTAAAAGAAAAGATGAAGTCTTGCCTCTTGCTACAACATGGATGGGACCAGAAGGGCTCATGCTAAATAGAATAAGTCAGAAGGAGGGACCAGAGAAATAGTACATGGGTTAAGGTATTTTGCCTTGCAGGAGGCCAACCCTGGTTAGATACACATATATTCCCTGAGCATTGCCTAGAGTGATCCCTGAGCACAGAGCCAGGAGTAATCTCAGGGCACTGCCCAGTATGGTCCCCAAACAAACATTTGAAGAAACAAAGTCAGAGGGAGAAAAACGAATACTAGATGATATCACTCCTAAGTGGGGCACAAACAAAGCAAAGTAAAGGACATTGTGCCATGAAAAGAGGCCTAGAGACTTCCACCACACAACTGAGGTGATCAGGGACGGAGGGATAGCACAGCGGGAGGGAGCTTGCCTTGCATGCGGATGACCCGGGTTCAATCCCCAGCATCCCCTGTGGTCCCCCTAACACTGCCAGGAGTAATTCCTGAGTGCAGAGGTAATATCCCAAGCACTACCAGGTGTATGCTCTTAAAAACACACAAACGTTTACGCGCCTTCATATTACACTCCTAAACATTTACACTCCTAAACCAACATTACCTCAGTAAAAAATTAATTTAAATTGAAGGGGATGCGGGGGAAGAGACAAACAGGGCAGCGAAAACTAGAAGGCAGCTGCTTGAGTTTAGTACACCAGCAGCAAGGGATGACGTCTCAGTGGCTGCGGGGAAGAGGCGACACTGGGACGAGGAGAAAGACTGTGACAGGGAGAAAGGCTTGTCCCAGCAGACGCCTCAGGGATTCCGCCTGAGGGAAGCTGCCTTCCTGCCTGGTGGTGGGTATCTGAAAGCCGCTCTGTGATTAATACCTGGAGACTTAAAAATGTACCTATTCCCACCGTTGGAACCCCCAAACATTATTTTTACAAACCGTGTGGAAGGAGCATTTTTTATTTCCTTTGATTCAACTCTTTCAAAATTTCGCTTCTCCCTCTCTGAGATTTATTTCTAGGTCATTGATTCAGATTTCACAACTAGTGTTTTCATAAGCTTATTTTATGCCTGCTAGAGTTTAAATGCAGACTTTTTATTTTTTTTCCCCCTCAACAGTAGCAACCGAAATAGATTCAAAGATGGTTTTTTACTTCTACCCTGTCTTTTCTTCCTTGATTGTATCTTTTCAAAAAGCCTCCCCGAATTGATAGCTCCGGGATGGTATGCCCAGAGTAATAACAACAAGCTCTTTTAGCATTCAGAAATGCGCTTCTGACTTGCTGTGGTCTTGAAGATGTGTCCCTTAACTCCCCAGAGGGACGCCCTCCAGAAGAAAAACATGACATCCCTGAGCAGGGCGCCCATGCGCTGTCCCCTTTCTGGCCGCATGACCTTCAAGAGTTTAAAGTCTCTGGGTGTGAAGTGAGAAGATTGGATTCGATGGCCAATGAGGCCCGTTCTGATTGATCCCCTGAATATTGAATAAGCTACTTATTCTGTGTGTGTGTGTGTGTGTGTGTGTGTGTGTGTGTGTGTGTGTGTGTGTGTGAGAGAGAGAGAGAGAGAGAGTGAGAGAGAGAGAGAGAGAGAGAGAGAGAGAGAGAGAGAGAGAGAGAGATCCAAGGGCCCCACCAGTGATGCTTGGCCCAGTGACTGGCAGTTTAATGTTAGGACCTCAGGATGTGATGCAGTTGGGACCCCATGATACCGGGAGGCTTCAGGGCCACCCCTGACAGCACACGGGGCCTCTCAGGCTGCACCCAGTCAAGCTTGGGGGACCATGTGATGCCCAGAATCAACCCTGGGTCAGCTTCATGCCTGGCTCGCGCCGGGGTGCCCGGGTCCCTAAGCTGCTTCCTCCTGTAACTGACACACCCCGTGGTTCTCAGCACCCTCTCCTCCTGTTCTGCCTGTGACGGTCACCTGGCTCCTCTTATCCTCATGTCCCCTGTTTCGTGGGGAGGAACGGGGTTTTTTTTTTTGCCAGTGCAGCAGACAAGCCCTGTGGGTTATTGTGCTTCCTGCGGGGAGAGAAGCAGCAGATGAAGCCGCAGACTCAGTCTGGCGTTGAACACATGGACCCTCTCCGTCCCCGCTCCTCTGCCTGGGATGCTCGAGTATCTAGGAATGGGGCTGGGCGCCCATATTTTAAAAATAGTCCTCGAGATGGCGCTCCTGTGAGAAGCATCCGTGCACCCTCTCTGGGCTCCTGCAGACACAGACTGTTCCCACGCCCTCGAATAGTCTCTGGCTGAAATTTAGGCATGTAGGAAATGCGACTAGATGGATCTCAGCTTCGAGAGAAATAGCCGATAATCAGGATACGACGCCCATTCTCTGGGTTGGCATCCTGAAGCTTTTGATTTGAATTCATGCTAGCCACAAAACTTATCTTTTTTGGCGGGAGCCACACGCTACAGTGCTCAGGGCTTCCTCCCGACTCTGTGTTCAGGGCTCACTCCTCGTGGGACTTGGAAGACCATCTGAGGTGCCAGGGTGAGCCATGTGTAAGGCAAGCAGCCTACCCACTGTACCACTACTCAGATCCAAACACATCATTTTCAGTGAATAAATGACTTAAGTACCCCCCAAAACCCATAGTGATGAAAGTCAAAACATGTTTTGTTGGCCCAATTCTTAGACTTTTCCAACATCATCATTTGCTCTATTGACTTGCCATATACTTTGTTTCTAATTTTTTCCTAACTCACAACCCAGCCTTTCATCTTTCATTTTCTTTGCTCTATAACTCTAGGATTTTCGACTCTACGTTGTTTCTTTTCTAGGGGTTTGGGGTTCAGAAGACAGATTGTCTCACACCTGAGAGTTTCACCTATAGCTGTGCCCCAGTGGAAAGAGACTGAATTATTGTTATTATTTTTTAATGAAGAATAAAAATTCTTGAAGGCCAAGACCTTATCACTGACTAATACCCGAGTGACCGGTCCTCTTGTATCTCTTTCTGAGCCACAAATCCCCATGACAGTGATGAGGTCAAAAGAGTGGACATCAGGTGGGATGTTTGCCTTGGACCTAGCCAACCGTGGTTCCATTCAGCACCCACATGCTCCCCCAAGTAACACGAGGAGTGATCCCTGGGGTGCAGAGCCCAGAGTAAGCCCTGAGCATGGCTGGGTGTTTCCCCCCAAAAACCAGAACCACAGAACCAACAGTGACTGTCTGGTGTCTCACCGGCACGTCCATCTTTGGGCTGTGGCTTCATGTGGTTCTAGCTCATGTCCCCCCGGGGCCACAGTCACCCCGAGGCTTGACTCCAGCTGCATGATTTGCTTCTGAAGAGGTTCCCTGAGGTGCCCGCCGCGGAGCTGATGCCTTTCCATTGCTGATGGCTTCTGGTTCTGGCCACTTCTCACCAGATCCTTTCACCTCTGAATCCTGGAGGCTCGAGGTAGGGGTTGCTTGAGTGAGTCTTCACAACATGGTGCTTGGCTTCCCCTGACGTGAGCCACCTGGGGCAGGAGGACCAGGAGGAAGCCAGGGCCCCCGGCTGCAGGCAGGGCTCCCAGGGGCCAGCCCTGCAGGGAGGAAGATAAAGACTCAGGGAACATGGCCTGCCACCATCGTTGCATAAAACATAAAGCACTGCCTGCTGCCTTTGATGCATTGTCCTGTTCTGAAGGAGCCTGTGATCCAGGCGCTTTATTTCTTTTCTTATCCATGAACAGAGAGAAGTTGGCTATCAGGATGCCCGGGTTCCACGTCGTTATTTCCAGTGAAGTGTTGGAATCAAAAGCAGAATCGCTTTTTCCGCTCCAGACGACACTTCCTTTCTCCCTCTGTCTAGCACGCGATTTGGAGTAGGACCTTCCTGGGACTTTCTGAATGGAGGGGGAAGAGGTTTAAGAAACCTGCTCAGTTTCCAGAGGAACCACGAGTTCCCCTTCCCAGGCACTCAAGGAAGATTAGCAGAGGAGGTGCCTGAGGTCACTGGCCTTCGAGAAGCCTCAGACAGTGACCTCGGGGGTCTTCAGAGAAAGCCCCGGGATCCAGTGGCTGTTGATGACTTGATGTGTGAACTTCCAGGGCAGTAGGAGAAAGGCCGGGTCAGTAACAGATGGAAGCCCAACTGGGGAGTTAAAAGCATCAACCCAGGGGCTGGAGAGATAGTACAGTGGGTAGGGTGCTTGCTTTGCACATGGCCTGGTCAGGTGGGATCCTTGGCAGCCCATATAGTTCCCCGAACATTACCAGGAATAACTCCTGAGTGCGGAGCCAGGAGTAACCCCTGGGCATCACTAGGTGTGGCCCCCACACCCAAACCAAACCAGCAAACCAACTCAGTGTCATTTAGTAAATGAACCGGGAGGCAGGCATCCCATTTCCATGCAGTTACCTTATTTCTGGTAAGTTGTCTTGCCATTCTTCCCCATGTGTTCCCCAGGATTCCCGCGACTTGCTCACGTCTTGATTCATTTAGTCTAGCACAGAACATCATGTTCTCACATATCTCTGTCCCCCTCTCATCCTGCCAAAGGGGGCAGTGCTGGAACCTCCCTCCCAGATCCCAGATGACCTGTGTGTTGTCCGCCAGCTCATTTATAAGCAAATGCCATTATCTTAAGAGATCATACTTGGGAGGATTGTGTAACTTAACTCCTTCTCCTCACCGCATTCTCAGCTTGCCCTTGGCGGTTAGGAAGTCGCAGGGCTTGGGGGTAGAAGCCAGATGTGTATTTTACGCTTCAAGTCAGCCTCTCAGTGAGACCTAAGAGTTAACTGTGGTGGGAGGCCCCCAAAATCTGGGGCATTTCAGCCAGGGGAAACTCCTTAGCCTTTCTGTGTTGACCCCACACGAACCATTATCCTTTCAAAGAAGCCAGAAGGAGCTGGTGTGGACGTCTGGTAGAGAGGTCAGGAAAATAAGCCAGCCCAGGGTAGTCGGGATTATTTGTGGTTACTTTACATTCTCCCTTATCCTAGTGGGGCATTGAAAACTCCTCACCCCTCTAACGCAGAGAAAAGCTCCCTTGTTCCTTTCCTGTTTTCCCAGAGACTCCGGCTCTGCCGATGCAGGGACCCAACACAGTGTTCAGTACATGGGGAGTGCATGTATAGACCTCCTGATGGAATTAGAAAGAGACCTTCTCGAAAGATGGCGGGCCACAAACTAACGGATGGGTGCATCCAAGTGACCCCAGCCCATCTCAAGTCCACCAGGACCCAGGAGGAAGCCGGGAGGTGGAGCAGTAGTGGGGGGCTCCAATGCCACTAGCCCCTGGAGGGGATGGCGGCCCCACTCACTGGGAGGGAAGCGACCGGAAGTGGAGGTGGACGATCTCAGTCCAGGATGTGTCTTTGTGGTGGCTGTGAAAAGCTGAGACAGTTCTACTCTAATTGGTTGTTGAAGGAGGAAGGTTCCGGCCTGACTGATTATCCCAGGAGGTCTGGGAAGGGCCAGCTCTTTTTTTTTTTTTTTTTTTTTTTTGATTTTGGGTCACACCCGGCGATGCACAGGGGTTACTCCTGGCTCTTCACTCAGGAATTACCCCTGGCGGTGCTCAGGGGACCATATGGGATGCTGGGATTAGAACCGGGGTCGGCCGCATGCAAGGCAAATGCCCTACCCGCTGTGCTATCGCTCCAGCCCCCCCCTTTTTTTTTTTTTTTTTTAGGGCCAGCTCTTAGACGGGTCTGTAGGTGTCCAGTTTCCAAGGGCCTGGTTGCAAGCTGGCTACAGCCCACAGCTCACCTCTTTTGGCCAAACTGCTCTACTGAGCATCTCTGCTGCTGTCTTTGCACCTTGAATCCTTGTATGAGTTGAGCCCTGAGTGACGTCTTCTTTGTGGGTGCAGGAGGGGCTCCTGTTCCCAGAGCCTCAGGGCACCAGGGTGCGTCTCTCTGCCGGGTCTCCTGGTGCTGTGATGTAGAGCTCAGTGATACTCATTATGACTTGGGAATCTTAAATACCTCCTGCCGGGGTGGGGTGGAGGGGGGGGGATTGTTTTCAGTGTTGTCTGTATCTTCTCTGAAATGTCATTCATTTCTCTTGTTAAGAGAAAACCACAAATTCATCCTTTATTTTCTTGGGAAAATACTTTGAATGGAACTGTAGTTTGAGTTCCGCGTGTGGGTGTTGATACAGATGGTTTGTAATGAGACCCCTTTGATTAGCCACTTACTATCTGATGCTGAATTATTTTAGATGTGCTGGCTCAATCTTTTTCAATTCAAAGAGTTATCTTGAGACATAACACACTTAGCTTTTATTATGTTCTGTAAACTTTCCAGCCTCTTCTTCTCCCTCTCTCTCTCTCTCTTACTCTTTTGTGCTAATCCAATAGCGTAATTAAAACGTCTGACTTCCGTTCTCTCCTTACAAATTCTGCCTAGCTCTTTTGTCTCTAATTAATGGAAATCATTTCTGTGTAAACAAATAACAATTGCAGATTGGGCCACCTATACTCCTTTCTTGTGCAGAGTTAAGTGCATCCCTTGTTTATAAAATTAGAGTCCTTTTAAAAAAAGCCCAGATGTGGCATATTTTGTCATTTTGTTTGTTGCCAGTAGAAAACAGAGGCTCGCTGCCACGTTTCCTGTTCTTGTCTGCACCTTTTATCTAATACCCAGTTGAGTGCCAATGTGGCAGGTGGACAAAGGACAGGCTTTGGATTCATACCAATTTAAAGATCTCGGCCATTTCTTAGCTGAGACTGGGAGCCAAGCTTTGCCAGAATCTCTCTGGGCCTCCCTCTCCTCAATATAAAGTAAAGGGCATTCGTATTGGCCACAGGGATGCTGGAGAGGAAGTGACAGCATGCTTAGCACTGTGCCTGGCACATAGTACGTGCTCAGTAAGCGTTAGCAGTACCTGCCTTTCTATAGTAGAAGCTCTTAACTGGGTCAACGGCTTCCAGCAAGCCGGTAATGCAATGCACTGAGACGTTTGTTCCCCCAGCCTGTCTGTGGCATTTGTTTACAAATCTGACAAGAAGTTTGTTGTTTTAAGTATGTAGTTTTATTAAATATCAGGCAGACAGGTGAAATCTGAAGCACATAAAGAAGTACAGAAAGGCAGCTGCCGAGGCCTGTGTGATAGCACCGTGCAAGGTGTTTGCCTTCCATGCAACTGACCGTGGTTCAATCCCCGACATCCCATATGGTCCCCCGGAGTGTTCCCTGAGCACAGGGCCAGGAGTAAGCCCTGAGCACTGCCAGGTTTGCCCCCAAAGAACAGAAATTTGTTTGGTTTTGAGGCCACACTCAGCCATGCTCAGGAGTAATTCCTGGCTCTGCGATCAGGGATTACTCCTGGCGGAGCTCGGGAGACCATGTGGAATGCTGGGATCAAACTCAGATTGGCCACATGCAAGACATATGCCCTCCCTACCTACTGCACTCTGTCTTTGGCCCCAAACTGTAACTGCATTGCTTCCCCCATCACTGAATCACTGTCATCCCGTTTATCAATTTGCTTGAGCGGGCGCCAGTAACGTCTCCATTCGTCCCAGCCCTGAGATTTTAGCAGCCTCTCCTTACTCGTCCTTCCCAATGATTGGAGGCGCTTTCAGGGTCAAGGGAATGAGACCTGTTATTGATACTGTATTTGGCATAGCGAATATGCCACGGGGAGCTTGCCAGGCTCTGCCGTGGCTTCCCTCATACGCATATGGAAGTTAGATTTTAAAGACTTGAATCATTACACTGAAAAAAAAAAGTGGGGGAGTACCTCAAGTAGCTATTTTCCTGTAGCAGAAAGTTTTGAACTGGATGCGGGTTCCAGGAGCTGAAGGGAATACACGGGGTGTTCTTATTTAATGGGGCGAGTTTTAGTTTTGCTAGAGGAAGGTTGCAGAGATAGACCTCGTGTGGCACCAGGGAAGATGACTGTGTTTCACGGCTGAGTTTCATGCCACTGCCCTGTTTCTTGAAGATGGCTGTGACGGTCAAACAACATGGCCCTGGAACCACACTTTTGGGGGCTTCTTAAATTTCCAGATCCTTCTGACATTGGATAATTTTGATAATTTTGGGGGGGTAAGTGGGATCAGACTCTCTCTATGCTAAAGGTCATCTTCCTCTTGGGCCCCAGAGGGCTTTCTCAAAGATTCTCCTCTTCCGTGTATCCGATTATGGTTCAAAACATTAAAATCTGCCACCGTAGCTGTGAGTGAGACAGCAGCTGAAGTTGGCTGCGAGTGCCTGGGCAGACGGGAGATTTAAAAATCTAGAGGGATTCCCTAAGGTGATATTTTCTTTTTTTTTTTTCTGGGGATGTTTCAGTTTTGTGTTTTAGGAAAACAAATAAGGGAATCTGCGCTGGCATTTCAGGCGGCAAAAATGCAGGAAGGCGAGCGGAGCACGCCTGTCCGCGGGCCGGTTCTCTGTGAAAGAGGCAAACGGGGGGGAATATTTGGTTGGCGTTTGTAGTTACCATTTTATGCTGATGCCTAATACTTCAAGCGAAGCATCTGAAGCAAGCAGGTGTCTGTAGATTGGGCTCCAGGGACGCAGACAGTGAGGGGGACGGTCATCCGCAGAAGACGTGTGTGTATGTGTGTGTGTGTGTGTGGGGGGTGTTTTTGGAAACAGCTCTGTGCACGTAGGGCTCCCCTGAATCCCATCGACCCAGACCGAGAGTGTTGGGTGGGGAGCAACGGTTTGCATTTCTCCCCTTCATTGCCCAGACTTTGGGGACGGAAGGTCCCCAGGGCAAAGGAGCATCGCTCCGAGCTGTACAGCTTCCTCTGTGGCCAAGGATGAGGCTCACGAGGCCCTCTGTTTCGGACACCCAGGGATGGGATGTGGGGTTCCATGGTGAGCCCATGTCAGAGCACCGTCACTTGCTGCCACACCTCCGACGCTCCTCTGGGCTCGGCCTCTACCTGCAGCCCACCGGCACATGCGGTGTGCTTGCAGCCCTGTGGACAGCAGCAACTGAGCCCCCTTGGAAATTCCATCCCGAGAGGATTTTGAGACACAGGATTTTGGCTTCCAAGCTTTCCAGACCTGGTTGACATTGGATAATTTGGGAAGGCGTGGGGGTGGCGGCCCGAACTCTGCAGCCCTGTGCTCTAGGTCATTTCGCTCTCAGGCCATCTGACCTACGGGTCTTCGGCTCCTTCCCCTTCCGTCTCCAGCCGACGCTGGCCACTGCCCCCTTCCCGTAACATCGTTCCCTTTCAATCTGCACCTTGTGGTCCTGATTGTTCCTCGGGCATGAATGAGGGCCCGTCGCCGGGATGCCGACATTTTCTTTCCAGATCTACTCTATCGATTCGTAAAACAGGAGCTGGGTTATGGTGGTTGTTATTGTTTATTTTTTTATCAAATGTTTTTTACTGCCTCACCCATGGAAGTAAACGGTTCGGTAGTGTCAACTCGATCCGCATTATTTTGTGACCCATCTCTAGAACTTTCTCGTCTTAAAAATGGAAACCCTAAGCCTTCTAAACAGTCACGCCCCCCCTCCTCCCTTGCCGAGTGTCAAGCAGCCACCGTTTAACCTTCTATTTCTATGATCTGCAGCATCCCAGCTACTCTAAGTAAAACCCTGCAGTATTTATGTTTTGCTGGGTGTGTTTCACTTTGTATTAAGTTCTCAGTTATGTCCACACACAGTTCCAGAATCTCCTTCCGTTTAAAGGCAAGACTCCAGCGTCCATGCGTTAATCGTTCTGCGTTTGCTGGGCATCTGCCTTCGGACTTTCAGGCACTCCTGCTTGTTGGCTCTTGGGCTGCTTTTGTGAAGGGCGCTGTGTATCCTTTTGCTCATTTTTAAGCGCAGACTTAATTTTGCTTGTTTGTCAGCTTGCTCGGGCTCCCCAATCACAGGTGCGGAAGCGGAATCTAAATCCCTTTGCAAAGGTGGCCGTAACTGGAGCGCAGGGGTCCCGTGATTTCCCTGCACTGTCTCCGGCCTTTGCCTTTCGGTGTGAGCTGCCCTTGCCCCGAGAACCCTATTCATTCTCATTTCCCCGCAGCCCTTCCTTGGGAAATGTTTTGTCGGTGCCTTGGTTTCCAATTTTATCTCTCTTCTCGAACTGGGAATGGAAGGCTTTCATTTGACTTGTGATCTTGTACATTCTGGAAGCTCAGACTTGTAATCGCGGAACAAATAAAGCAGCTGGAAGAAATCTTGCCTGAACAAAACCCAAGTGGGGCATTTGGGTGCAAGCCAAGATTTCAGCAGCCGTAGAGAGATTAAAAACAAAACAAAAAATAAACCCTCAAAAAGGCTGTTTATACCATAACACCACCAGATCACGGCTGGCCAGATTGGAAGGTGCATTAGGGACTGGACAGGTCAAGGGTGGGCACCTTTGCACGTTTTGCTGCCTGAACTACAAAGCCAAGAGTGGACGTCGCCTCGCAGGGCCTTTCCACAGTTAATGATTGTGACATCGCTGAGGATAGGCTCTAAACCTCCCACCCAATTACTGCCTGGTCCAAGACGAGCCACTGCATTTGACCTCTGGGGTTCTGCTCCTCTGCAGTCAACTCAGAACTGCGGCGTTCTGAGTTTATTCAGCTCCTAAATAACTCACTAATAAGAAACGGAGCTCTGGAGCTGGAGAGAGAACACAGCCCATACGGCACCGGCCTTGCAGGCAGCTAACGGGGGTTTGAATCCCAGCACCCGCCACGTTCCTTCCCCTGAGCTCCACCCAGAGGGATCCCTGAGCACAGAGCCAGGAGTAAGCGCTGAGGACTGCCAGGCGTGGCTGAAAAACAAAAACAATAAACGAGCTCTCTGTTGACTGCCTGTGTTTAGAGGTGGAAGTTGAATGCCCTGTTTCCCTCCAAATACGTACAATTTACCTAGCCATTTTGAGACGCTTGGTTATTAGTTTATGTATATGCACATGGGTATGTCTGGGTTGACATAGGTGAAAGCCAAATCTTGGAATGGAGGTAGGTTAAAAAAAAAAAACAACAACTACAAAGGAGAAACGCAGTTTTCTAACCATTTTTCTGTTCCTTTAGCCAGCGTGAGCCATTCCTTCCCGTGACTGCTTCTCCAGTGTCCAGTGCATTAGGAGTCAGCTGGAGGATTTATCCACTCTCTTGCTGTGTCCCTTCCCCAGTTTCTGATACAGTTCCGGTGTGTGTGTGGGAGGTGGGGGCGGGGGGGTGCTGACCACGTGCTCCCAGGTCCCACAGGCACTCCTGCTGTGCAGAGGGGGGTGGCTCCCAGTGTCAGTGCAAGGAGGACACAGTCATATCCGCCAGGCATGGAGAATTAGGATGGTTGCCCCACAGAGGTATGCAAAGAATCACAACACGTCACTGTCAGTTACAGAAGCAAAGCACAGCACCCCTCGGGGTGCGCACAGACAAGCCCCGGAACCATCCCCAGCTCAGGGTTATGGAGTTTGCTTTCTTGGAGCAAAAAAGCACATGGCACATGGCTGGCCTGGGGTTGCTGGGGAGGGGGGTGGCGAGGGAAGAAGGTGCAGCAGAAAAGATGCCAGGAGTGAATAGAGTGCAGCGTGTTGTGGGTCCTGGGGAATTTGGTTGTTGTCCTCACTGGTTACAGAGTTGAAAAGAGTCCCCCCCCCCTTCCCAAGAGATCTCAAAGAGGTTAATGGTCACATCATAGAATTGGGCCGTGAAGAACCTAGTTGATCCAGCAATCTTGCTGAGATCCACTTGAGTTGAGCGTCGTTCTCGCTGGTATCTGGTTTCTTCAGCACTGAGGATTTTTGTGTAACCCCATGGTGATTTACACGCTCTTATTTACCACCCCCGCACGATTTCTCCTTTCTCTCTCTCCTCAGTGAAGAGGCAGTCATTCTTGTCCAGAACTGTTTACAACAGGGAACAATTGGAGTACAAAGGCATTCACAATAGAAATATCTTACAAGAATAGCTTTTTGTATTGCAAAAGCAATGCATGATAATTACAGAAACTCCAGATCAAAAGACCCTCATAATCCGATCCATTATTTAGAAAATTGCTGGCAAAAACCCCTGAAGATGAATTTCCTAGATCTTTTTTTCTGTATCTCCGTGCATTTTTCCCTCGGGGAAAATAGGACCACATTATATAGAGATTTTGGAAACTTCTTTCGTTCACTTGAAAACTATCTGTTTAAGCAGTCTGCCAGTTGATGGGACTGTGCACTAGTTTAGCCTAATTCCCTTTGACGTCTCGTCCATTCCATGTAATCCCCTGCTTGATGCCCAAACTGAATGCCAGGCAAAAGGCCGTGGTTTGTTGGAGGCAAAGATAGCAGTGACCTTAGGGGACATCAAAGCAGCCAAAGAAAGGGAAAGGTTGACCATGAAGACGGTGTGTACAAGAGGAAGCTGCGTACAAAGATCCAACCTTCCCACCCACAGCCTTGGACATCCTGGAGAATCACTACCCAAGCTGAGTTACTCAGGGAAATGAAACGAAACAAATAACCCTTCCTGACTACTCCCTCACCTCCCAGAAAAGAACAGGCAACTAAAGGACCCAGCCTCATGAATATCATTGCCCAGTGCTGCTTTCCCCTGCTTGATTTTGACCAAAGTGGTTTTGGAATTGCTTTCAGTCCTGGTACCCAGATCCGAAGGAGCAAGATCGGGGCCTCAGTGGTGCCCATGGTACATGGACTAACGCTAGTGGGCTCACCACGTGTCTCTGCCCAGCTTCCCCCTTGGCATTCAGTAATATAACCTTGGTAGCTTGGACGCAGCAAGGGCTCTGCATCTGGGGTCTGTCTTTCCCATATGGACTCCAGTTCCCCCGTGCACCAATGGAAGTTCAAAACATATGTTGTGAATCTGGCCTTGGGACATAAGCATGGAAGTGGGGCACCTCTGAGCCCTGGACAGGATTCAAACACTGTCATCTTCCTGCCATTTGCAGCAGAGCTGTTACTCTTCTCCACGCATTTTCCTAATGTGGCATGAAGTCACTTATATTTGACTTGCAGAATAATTCTGTGACTCAGTCCTTGAGAGCTAAGAGCAGTTTTGACTATTGTGGATGGAAGACCATGGCGCAGGAAAATTCATTTGTTTTTAACCTTTAAGAGCTTCAGTAATAACAACAGTAACTAAACAGGCTTTCACCTTTTTTGTTTCATTTGATCTTCAAAGAGCTCAAGAGTCAGACAGCAGGGACATGAATTCTTCCCCCATGGGATGGTAAAGGAGACGACAAGGAAGTGAAGGAACGGTCTCATAACTGTACATCTGCTCAGTGCAGAGGCTGGGTTTGGAAAGCAACTTTGTCTGCACTGACGGCCTTCTAACCCTCCATCCACGTGGCCTCTCAGCTCAGCAAAGGCATCTTAAGTGACATGTTAGCGGGTTATGACTCCTTTGGCCGAAATAGCCAGTTGGGTGGGGTCATTTGTGGGAAGGCGCCATACAGTGAGAAGAATAGAGAGCCAGGGTGCAGCCCTGAGACACGCTGGCCTTTACAAGAGGAGGCAGGGGTCCAGAGGGATAGCTCAAAGGTTTATGTGAGTGCTTTGATCCTCATGCACCGCAGAGTCCCCCACTAGGAGTAGCTCCTGAGCACTGCTTGGGTGTGCCCCCCCCACCCAGACAAAAGTCAAACCAAGGGTTAGATAGTAGGTTAGGCCAGTGGTTTTCAATCTTTTTACACCCTTGAATCAGCGTTGAAAATGCTGGTTTGGTGAAGAAGGAATGGTCAGCAGCTGTTAAGTGCCACGGGGATGCCCCAAAAGGTAGGAATTGCAAAGGCTTCCTTGTTTGGGGGTGTGTGAAAGACACTGATAGTCTTCACCAAAGTCTTTGGATAAGATGAGGAAGACAGAGGTGAGTCTGCTCTGGGCCGGGAGAACTAGTGTAAACTTTTGAAGACTAAAAAAGGCACTCAATAGAACGACTGCACTCATTTGTGGAATATAAAATACATGAAACTGGGCTGGAGCGATAGCACAGTGGATAGAGTGTTTGCCTTGCACGTGGCTGGCCCTGGTTCGATTCCTCCACCCCTCTTGGAAAGCCCAGCAAGCTACCGAGAGTATCTCGCCTGCACAGCAGAGCCTGGCAAGCTCCCCGTGGTGTATTCAATATGCCAAAAACAGTAACAACAAGTCTCACAATGGATATGTTACTGGTGCCCACTCGAGCAAATAGATGAGCAACGGGATGAAAGTGAAACAGTGCATATGAAACTAACATCCAAGGACAATAGAGACATGGACCAGGAAGATTGGTCCATGGTTGGAAGCCTGCCCTTATGAGCTCGGGGGAGAGGGCAGTTGGGATAGAGAAGGGAACACTGAGTCAATGATGGTTAAACGGATCGCTCAGGATGGGAGATGCGTGCTGAAAAGTAGATAAAGGATCAAACATTATGGCCTCTCAGTATCTGTATTGCAAACCATAATGCCCCAAAGTAGAGAGTATGGGGGAAATTTTCTGCCATAGAGGTGGGGGAGGGGTGAGATGGGGGAGGGATACTGGGGACATTGGTGGTAGAAAATGTGCCCTGGTGGAGGGATGGGTGTTTGATCGTTGTATGACTGAAATTCAAACATGAAAGCTTTGTAACTGTGTCTCATGGTGCTTTTTTAAAAAAAAAGTCACTCATTTAACTACATAGCTGTGCTGAGAAGAGTCAGAGCAAAGGCCCCGGGGCATGGCTGAAGTTGCTGAGTTCTGAGAAGGGAGGAATGAGGGGCGGCGGGGAGTGGGTGAGGGGGGCAGTGAGGGTGTCAAAACCTGATTTGAAAACTTGAGGCTGGATGAACCCAGGTTTGGAGTTTGAGGTGTGATGTATAAGAAGAACAAGGAGGCGGAGAACTGAGGCTAATGGTGGTCTTGACAGACGCCATGGCAGCCTGGAGAGAAGAAACAAGAGTGGGCAGGATTTCTCGGGGAACACAGAGCAGCCAGGGTCCCGGGGGGTCTCGGAGTTGTCGGAGGGCAATAAACGAGCAATAGAGTCGTGAGCGTAAGGAGCTGGCCTGGCGAATAGGTCCTGTGATGAGAAGTTCTTGTGGTGTGAACATGGTGCTCCCGAGGGTGGTGAGGGTGAGTGCTTGAAGCCGCGTGGAAGGTGAAGGTTGCCATAATTGAGGAGGCCAGGGGACTCTGCTGTCCCACTCTGTCCACCTCAGGATGACACCATCTTCTCTTGTTACTCCACTTTGTCATAATGCAACGGTTTGCAGGGCAAGAATAACCAAGTCCTGGATTTCCTTCTTCTCCTCCTAAGGGATGTGATGCTGATGCTTGCGGAGGAAGGACACTAGTGATACCAATAGCTACCGTGGGCTCAGCGCTTGCTCCCTGCCAGCCACGTAAACTGTGCGGACCACTTTACAGAGCCCATCTCTTTGCAGCCTTGTCCTGTTGGGGAGGGTGTGTTTCCTCCCCCCAACTTGATGGGCGAGAGCTTTGAAGTGCCTAGAAGTCAGTCTTGGGCTTGAGGTCACTGAACTTCTAAGGGATGTTGCCCACTCTCAAATTCAGGCATTTTGCTCCCATAACCCAAGGTGCTAACGATGTCCCTGGTCCCCAACACAGGCCAGTGGCAGGGGAGACCCAGGGCAGCCTCTTGTGGGAGGCCGGAGCATTCCTGAGGGTGAATGAAGAAGAAAATCAGCCCCCTTCAAGACGCCTCGTCACCCAGGGACATGCCTCAGGGCCCAGAACCCCTCTCTGGACTCTGCCTTCTCCGTGGCCCCCTACAGTCTGCTTCTCCCTGGAGCCCAGCTGCACCCACAGTGCCCTGTGAGCACCCACCCGCCCCCTCAGTGCTGCTCCCCACAGCAGAGTCAAGGGTAGCCTGAGATGCCTTCCTCGGGGCCCCCCCCGGAAGGGAAGCGTCTGGACTCGCCTGAGGGCTGGCACGGCAGGCGTCCCCTCCGTTGGCTTTGGGGGGTTGCCTGACGCAGGCCTATGGCACTGCTGGGCCTTGCTGTTTCAAGTGCCGGAAGGCTGATATGTTCAAGAGTGCTCAGAAAAATTATACAAGGGGCATCAGCGTGAGAGGCGGTTATGCAATAGGAAGGACCTCCTTGAAAATCATATTAATGTGCGACTCGTTAACTTGTGATCTGCCGAAAGCTCTTTTCAGAGAGTGGCACCTTGTCCTGCGCATGCCCGCTCCAGCCTTCCAGTCTAAAAGACGCATTTACTGAGGTCTTGGGCTTGAGACGGATGCATATTCAGAAAGGACTGGCGGGGAGAGCCATGGATGAGCCCAGTTTAAAATTTATAATTACGTTGGGGCATTTCTTTCAGCTTTGTTCAACCGCTGGATGAAGATGCTTATTTTATTCTTATCTGGAGGAGTAGGGATTTTTTTTTTAATGTAAGGCATATATTATTATATTATTACCTGGTTCTGTGGGACTTCACTCATG
The DNA here is from genome assembly GCF_027595985.1 of Sorex araneus. Classification (NCBI taxonomy): domain Eukaryota; kingdom Metazoa; phylum Chordata; class Mammalia; order Eulipotyphla; family Soricidae; genus Sorex; species Sorex araneus. The sequence continues at coordinate 11,478,759 of NC_073304.1, forward strand.
CGTGAACATGTGACAGTAGAGGCGTTGGTGGTGTCGGTATCCTTGTCAACACAAACTTAGCCATGAGCGTTGATTTGTTCAAATGCCTAACAACCCGAATAGGATGCTTACATTTGAATAGATGTGGCTCATTGCCGGCAGTTTCTATCTTCATTGTCTATGCACCAACATCCAACTACGATGAAGAAGAAATGGAGAAGTTCTACATGGAGCTGGAGAAGTTCTATGAAGAAGACCACACCTTCTACAGGGTCATTGTCAGTGATTTTAACATCAAAATAGGACCTAGACGGTCACCCAAAAAAGTCCACATCAGGACCCATGGCCTAGAATGGAATGATCAGGGTGAGAGACTGTCTGAGTTCATCATGTCAACCAAGAACATCCATGGTAGCTCACAGTTCCAGAAGGCTGAATCTAAACGCTGGACATGGGAGTCTCCCGGTGGACAGTTCCACAGCGAAATTGACCACATCATATTCAATTGATGATTTTGCCTGACTGATGTCGCTGTTGTCCCAAGCTTCCAAACAGGATCAGACCACCGTCTCCTTCGTGTGAAATTCTACTTCACAGAGCAGGGAGAAAGTGTTGCAAAGTTTAAGAAGAGAGCTCCCAGAACGACCACCAACTGGGAGCTCTTTAGCACTACTGCAGCAATATGGGAAGATGCCGTCGTTGACAACATTGACGGGGAATATGATCGACTGGAATATAATATCAGCATCTGCATGATTGTGCGAGGAATGCAGAGAGAGAGAAAGCCACAAAAAGTCACCTATCTTCAGAAACTCTCGAGCTCATTTGCCAACACGGTCTGGCGAGAGCCTCAGGCAATCATAAGCTAACGTCCGAGCTCGCAAAGCTGTGCAGAGAAGCGATAATGGAAGACATCAAAGAGAGAAGAGCAGCAGTGTTGGCCGATGCGGCAAAAGCCGGGAAAAATATTTGCAACACCCGCCTGTCCTTCGCCAACCATAAGACCAAGATGACTGCCCTCTGACATCCTGATAGGTCTACCACATCTTCCAGAAGGGCAGTGGAAAAGGTTATTCATGACTTCTCCTCTGATCTCTTTGATAGCCGTGTCCACTTGCCCACATGCCAAATTCCACAGAATAAACATGTTTTTCCCAGCATTCTCCCTTCCGAAATCCAAATGCCATTTCGTCGATAAAGAAGTGTACAGTACCCAGTCCAGACAAGGTCAGACCCGAACACCTGAAGAATCTGTCACCAGTACTCATCAGTGCACTGGCTCGGCTCTTTACATGCTACCTGTCTGAATGCAAGGTTCCGTCCCAATGGAAAACCAGCAGGACCATTCTGTTGTACAAGGGAGATATCCACGACATCAGCAGCTATCTGATCTGCCTGTGTCAGTGACCAAGCTCATTGAGGTTTCTCGAGAGTTCAAGATGCTGCTCTGTCTAACGTTCATCGACTTAAAGAAGGCCTTCGATTCTGTTGAGACTGAAGCGGTCATTGAAGCCCTAGCCAAACAGGGTGTTCAAACACAGTACATCAGGATCCTCTGTGAGCTGTATTACGGATTCACCACCAGGATCTCACCATTCTACAAAGAAGTGATCATCAACGTAAAGAGAGGGGTTCAGCAAGGTGACACCATTTCACCGAAACTTTTCAGTGCCACCCTCGAGAATGTCATGCGACGACTGGAATGGGAAGGAATGGGAGTGAAGATAGATGGTCGGCAACTACACTACCTCTGCTTCATTGGTGACATCATTTTCATAACACTATCAGCCAAGTGGCACAAATGCTGGCCAACTTCGATCATGAATGTGGAAAGGAATCTCATGAAGACTGTGTTCATGAGAAATGGACTAGTTCCTGATGTTCCATTTGCTTCCAACAGAATGAACATCTCCTAATGCAGCAGTTATGTGTACCTAGGTTGAGAACTCAACATGAAAAACGACCTGGCACCCGAGCTGCGCAGGAGGAAGAGAGCAGCATGGAACGCCTTCAAGGGCAATGAAGAAGTGGTTAAGAGGACAAAGAACCTCCAGGTCTGGGCACATCTTTTTGACTCCACCATTCTTCTTGCACTAACGTACACCTCAGAGACCTGGGCCCTATGAAAACAGGATGAGAATGCAAAGAGGAATCGAAAGAGCTATGCTGAGAGTATCATGTTTCACTCAAGTGAGAGAAGAAATCTGGAGTTTGGACCTCCATCAATGATCAAGAATCAGGGATGATGTCTCGTTTGCCAAGTTGTCGAAAATCAGATGGGCTGGACACGTAATGCGCTTTAGAGACGACTGTTGGACTAGAGCTGTTACCATCTGGATTCCAGGGGACATCAAAAGACCGCATGGTTGCCTACCTACAAGATGGTCAGACTTGTTTGTCAAGACCCAGAATGAGTGGTTTGAGGCTCTTTGTGTTCCTGGAGTGAGCAGATGCCATTGGACTACACTAGCACGAGACAGGGATGAATGGAGATGTTATTGGCGCCCACTCGAACAAATCGACGAACAACGGGATGACAAGGGATACAAGTGATATTATTTTGTATTTTTCTATGAAGGCACTTTATTCCTTAGCACAGTCATAGTACTGTCGTCCCGTTGCTCATCAATTTGCTCGAGCGGGCACCATTGTGAGACTTGTTGTTACTGTGTTTGGCATATGGAATATGCCATGGGTAGCTTGCCAGGCTCTGCCGTGTGGGCAGGATACTCTCGGTAACTTGCCGGGCTCTCTGAGAGGGACGGAGGAATCAAACCCAGGCTGGCTGCTTGCAAGGCAAACGCCCTACCCGCTGTGCTATGGCTCCTTTTATTCCTTAACTATTTAATATTTAAATATTTAATTCCCTAACTATTTAAGGAATATGATGTCTTATCTTGCAAAAACAAAACAAAACGAAACAAAAGTCAGAAAAATATCCAAATTTCACTCTCAGTATTAGGTATAGTCCTAATCCATGTCAGTTATACCAAGTGTCCAGTCCCTATAATGCCCAGTCTCCACCGCCCCCTCACACCCATGCAGTGTAAGAGAGAGCTGCTGAGAGGTAATGTTGGTCGGCCTCTCCCTAACCCGCCCATCAGCTGTACCCAGGCAGGCACTGCACCTTCTGATCATCAGCTCTGGGGCCAGTGGGGATCCCCAAAGCTTGCTCCAACTATTCATGGAATAACCTGCCTTAAGTGAAGCCAGAAAACAGAGTTCCAGCCGATCAGGATTCTGCTGAGCCCAAACCAGGTGTGGGAGAGGAGAGTGCTTCTGGGAAGCTGGAAGGAGAAAGAGGGGGGCAGCTGACCCTGCAAGAGGGGTGCGGGGTTCAGGTTAGGGGTCTCAAGCTGGCTTGTGGTCCCCTTCCTTGTTTCCGGTCATCTACTTTTGACTCTTCTCTGGGTGTGACCCAGGGCCTTGGGGAGGTCACAACTCTTCATAATTTCACGGTTCGCCTAATTTCATTCTCTTGGCATTTGCCCTGATCATGCAAATGCTGTGATAGATAAAATCGCATGAATCATTGACCTGGTTTTAGCATGAATGCCGGCCAAATGGTAATAGAAATCACCTTATTCTTACAGATAAAAAAACAAACAATAGAAGTCCAGTTCACGAAAGAATACCCTGAATGAAGCAATAAAAAGGACTTTAAGGAAATCTTAATTCTCAAGTGTCCCTCTTTTTTTTTTTTTAATGTCTCTTTGTGGGAGGGGCATGCCCAGTGGGGCTCAGAGGTATTTCTGGCTCTGTGCTCAGGGACCATCATTTTTGGAAGTGCTGGGAGACCATATGAGGTGCCAGGGGTAGAACCGGGTTTGGCCACGTGTCAGATGTCTTACCTCCTGGCTGTCTCTGCTCAGCCCCAGTCACTCTTCTTTTTTTTTTTTTTTTTGCTTTTTGGGTCACACCCGGTGATGCACAGGGGTTACTCCTGGCTCTGTACTCAGGAATTACTCCTGGAAGTGCTAGGGGGACCATATGGGATGCTGGGAATCGAACCTGGGTCGGCCGCGTGCAAGGCAAATGCCCTACCCACTGTGCTATCACTCCATTACCCCAGTCCCTCTTCTTAGTATTCTGATCGCCTGTATCCAGGCATGGTATTTGACTTTGGGAGAAGCATTTGCAACCTGTGTCCACTTTGAGGGCTGAGCCGGCTGCTGTCTAAACAGAGCACTGTTTTCTCTGAACACATGACTGACACATTGCCGTCAGGCAGATGGGAATATTTGGCCAACATTTTCTCAGAACGCAACGCAGCGAGGCTGTCACTTCAAGGAGAACCCCGGGCAGGATTTGTTTCCAATGATAACGTTCGAGCTTTCAAGTGGAAATTAGAATCTGGGAATCTCGACTCCACCACTGAGATCATGAAGGCTTCTCCATACCGATGAATGTGCTGGTGATATTAACAAGTGCGTTTTTCTTTTAATAATGCATAGTAATAGGTGTTAACCTTAGGAAGATCTGCATGCCTTAGTGAATTAGCATGTTTCAGAGAACCAGTGTGTGTGTTTCGGAATCATTCTCTGGTAAAAGATCCATTGAAAGTACAAGATACACTGATAGGTTTGAATGTAACAAAGTATGAAAAGTTAATTGACACGGTTTCTAAGTCTGCATTCACCTAGTCTCTAAGAAACTACCTGTTACTGAGTTATAATGTGAGACCATAAAGGACTATCTGCAGTTAAGTGTGGGCTCTTAAAATACCCTACCCATTTCAACTGCCTTATCTGTGTGAGGCTGTATTTTTCTTTATGTCTACAAACCATATCGCCTGCAAGGAAATTCAACCACAGATATGAAAATCTAATTTATTATTCATTTTAATTTATTATTTTAATTTATCATTTTAATTTATTGTTATTATTTTAATTTATTAATCATAATTTTTAAAAAGGCTTGAAAAAATGGGATAGAAATCTGCTCTCACTATTTTGGGGGAGAGGGGCTGGAAAATTGTAGTTGTCCAAAAAATGTGTTGTTTGTGTACAATACAATGGACTGATGGGCTTTTTATTATTTTTATTTGTAGTTATTATTTTAATGTGTTCCCCTTTGGGGATGCCAGACCCTGGAGGTGTCTGGTGTCACTTCTGAGCATTTAATGGCACTACTGCCACCTCCTGGGCCCCGGGCACTCTTTCAGCCCCAGGGTTCTCTTCCAGAGCTGTCAAGGTTATTGGGACGCATGTGGCAGCTCCAGGGTTTAAACTCATGGCTTCAAGCTGGTTGGGCAAGTGCTTGAAGCCAATGAGCCTTTTCCTAGCTTCTTATCATTTTTGAAAGAACAGAAAGTTTTCTGCTTAAATCTTCTGCTTAAAGTATTGATTGATCTCACCCACATACGCAGCTTTTTCTGTGTTTGTTTGTTTATTTTTGGGTCACACCCAGCAAAGCACAGGGGTTACTTCTGGCTTTGCACTCAGGAATTACTCCTGGCGGTGCTCAGGGGACCCTATGGGATGCTGGGAATCGAACCTGGGTCGGCTACGTGCAAGGCAAACGCCCTCCCCGCTGTACTACCACTCCAGCCCCATATGCAGCACTTTTTAACTGCTCTCAATATTTAAGAATATCAAGAAATCCTGAAGCCTAAAAGACAGAAGCTGGGACCTTGCACCTAGGGAGAATGTGCCCTGAGAACTGGCCGGGGCCGGTTCAGGGGAGTGTGGTAGACTGGGCTGTGCCCTGAGCTAACAGCAGCGTGATGCTAGCTAAGTTGACCTTTCCCCTGCAGATGGGGTAAGTATAGGGATAGTCAAAGAAGCAGATGTGGGGGCACGTTGTAGGATTCCCTGGCCCTATGGAGGGGAAACATATAAGAGACATATATGTGTCTGTAGATATCTTAGGGACATCTTTATTTCTTTAGGTTGTTTTGAGGACCACCTTGGGCAGTACTCAGGGGCTCAACTCTGTGGTCAGGGATCGTCCCTGGTGATGCCAGGGATCGGAGCTGCCCACTCCCAGCCCTTAAGCAGGCACACTGCGTTCTCAGCCTGTTGAGCTCTCCTCGGCTGGTTCTGGAAGGTTGGCGCAGCAGTGAGAAGAGGCTGGATGCTTTGAGTCTATTGAAAAGCAAAAGTCAGAGAAGGAGAGCACAGTTACAGCTGAGTGGGGGGAGGGAGGTCAGGCAGTGACTAGAGAACAGCCACCGGCTGTGCAGACCTTTGGGAGGCCAGTACCCAGGGCTCCTGCTAGGGCCAGTCGGGAGCCTTGGAGGGCTGGAGGGCGGGAAAGGGACTTGAGTGCATTTGCGAGACAAATCCCCCTCCCAGTAGGCCTCCTGTCAGGTCACAGAGAGCTGCGGGGACCTAGTGGAGACGTCTGTGGATTGATGTCAGAGATGCCAGTGTCGAGAAGTCTACAGCTATAGGTAATCAGAGGGGTGAGGTTAAAGAGGAAAAGGTGGACATCCAGATCGAATCTCAGGGTAGTGATAATGACCACTGCCAGAGGAAGCCCGTGAGGAGCAGGTTTGCAAAGCACAAGGAATTACATTTGGGTCCCTGGTGTCTGAGCCATGAGGTCATGCTCCGTCTGCATCTACTGGGTTTCTGCTTCTGGCGCTGAGCAGGAGGACAGACACAGACACAGATTTGGGCATCATCAGCACAGCCCAGAACGGTCCTTTCAACAAAGCCGGAGCCATGGTGAGTGAGAGCTCTTAGGGACATCTCTCTGAGGAGGGAAGACTAAGAGAGATCCTGCATGAAAAGGTGAGAAGGGAAAGGGGAGGGTGCAGAGAGGGCAGCAGTGCCCAGAGAGTTGAGGGGACCCCAAAGATTGTGGTGTGGAGACCCAGTGACTCATGTGTCAAGGACAGAGGGATCAGTGGTGATCAGCATTGTCAATAAGCTAATACAGTGAGGGTTGAGGGTCTTTTCCATCAGATAAGGTTTGAGGGACTTTTCAGTGTAACGACAAGGGGGGTCATTGTTGAGGCATTGTATCTAGAACAACATCCACGAAGTAGTGGGTCCCAGTGGCTTGGAGGGAAGAAGAAAGGTGAGAGGTGGGAGATGCAGGGTTGAGAGACGAGCGGAGAGGAGCTGTTATTATAATTCATCTGCAAAGAACCCATGACAGACAGAAAGGTGCAGATTCAAGATGGAAGGAGAAATCATCAGTGAAGTTCTGGAAGAGGGGATTTAGGAGCAGATGGGGGAAGCCCTATCTCCAGCAGAGAACTGAGTTCTGTTTGGGAAGTATGGGAGAGGGTGTTTGTGGCAGGCCTTGAAGATGTAGGATGATTTAGTCAGAAACGGAAGTTGCCTTGGTGCTGGGGGGAAAGGCTTGGGAGGAGGAGAATGGCCGTGGTCTGGGTTGAGGGAGAACAAAAGCAGAATAATGTGACAAAGAAGATGAGGAGACTGGGAGGGCGGATCTCTCCGAGTGACCAGGAGGGGCAATTCGATGAGGAGGCCAGCAGAAGAAACAGAGAGCTGGATCTTATCTTAAATATTGGTAATTTAATTACACCCATCTTGTCTTCCTGCAGAATGACTCATTTATATCATAACCTAAGAATTATTCTCCAACAATAGCGATATTTTTTTTTTTCTTACCAAAAACATCATTTTCTGGCCAACTCAAATTATCCTTGTGTGTTTCTGTTGTTTACTTTGATGTTCACCAGGTTAAATCTTTAGCTATGCTAGTGCCATTAAGAGTTCCCTATGCAGAAAAATCTATTCATTATGAACACATTTATTGCTTCATTGAGTTGCCTATTTAAAATGCAAAGAACCACAAATTAAATGTAGTGCTTTTTCATTTTGAAAAAAAGCGGATGAATGGGTACTATTTTCTTGAATACATCGTGTTTGTCTGACATAATTAACAGTCCAGATTCACAGGCTAGCAGATGCCAGTCCTTGCTGGCTTTGATGCTTGTTCCTTCTGGAAAGGGAAGCTTCCGAAGACTTACTCACGCTGTGTTCAGCATCAGGGGAAGTGGCGAGGCAGATGTAACGGAGATGGTTGCTCTGAGGGGGTGGAGGGACGGCAGCTAAGTGGACAGCAGAGAGATCGGCTCCCAAAATCAGTCTCTAAAGTTAATTATGTATTTTGTAAAAAAAAATCTTCATAGAAATTGTGAAATAAAATATCCAAGAATCTTATATGTTGTGTCAGCCCATCACTCCCTTATTTCAAATCTAAAGCCCTCTATGGTGGGATGTTCTGTTGTTGTTGTTGTTGTTGTTGTTGTTGTTTTTTGGTGACATATTCTTGATCTGTGTGAATCCGCTGTGTTGAATGTGTGTCAGTATAGGCTAGAGTCAGCAACGATCATGGAACTGACCAATGAAAAGTCTGCATTTAACACCTACTGGATCCGATGTGGAGAGCAGAGTTTCTTTTTCAGTTCCTTCGCATCGGAACGCCACAAAAGTTTTGCGCTTATTTTCCCTCCTGGTTTAGAGGCCACATCCGGCTGTGCTTAGGGCTCATTCCTGGCTCTGTACTCAGGTATCACTCCCGGTGGTGCTCAGGGGATCGTGTGCTGTGCTGTATAAAACAACAGTTGGCCACATTTAAGGCAAGCACCTGAACTCCTGCACTATCTCTCCAACCCAGCGTGTGTTCATTATGATGGCTTCTCCCATCCATATGCAGCTATGATTGGGAGAGCTTGTCTCTGCTGGGGAGAGCTTGTCTCTAGTTGCAAGAGCTTGTGTGGTGACTGGTTGTGAGAACTCATGTCCAGTTGGGTGAGTTTGTCTCTGGTTGGGAGAGTTTGTGCCCGGCTGGGAGAGTTTGTGCCTTGGTTGGGAGAGTTTGTGTCCAGTTGGGAGAGTTTGTGCTTGGTTTGGAGAATTTGTGCCTACTTGGGAGAGTTTGTCTCTGGTTGGGAGAGTTTGTGTCCGGTTGGGAGAGTTTGTGCCTTGGTTGGGAGAGTTTGTGCCTTGGTTGGGAGAGTTTGTGCCTTGGATGGGAGAGTTTGTGCCTGGTTGGGAGAGTTTGTAGCTGGTTGGGAGAGCTTGTGCCCGGTTGTAGAGTTTGTGCCTGGTTGGGAGAGTTTGTAGCTGGTTGGGAGAGTTTGTGTCTGGTTTGGAGAGTTTGTGCCTGGTTGGGAGAGTTTGTGTCTAGTTGGGAGAGTTTGTGTCTGGTTTGGAGAGTTTGTGTCTGGTTGGGAGAGTTTGTGCCCAGTTGGGAGAGTTTGTCTCTTGTTGGGAGAGTATGTCTCTTGTTGGGAGAGCTTGTCTCTGGTTGGGAGAGTTTGTGCCCGGTTGGGAGAGTTTGTCTCTTGTTGGGAGAGTTTGTCTCTTGTTGGGAGAGCTTGTCTCTGGTTGGGAGAGTTTGTGCTGGTTGGGAGAGATAGTCTCTTTTCTTTCTACTTTCCACTTGAATCTCATTTATTTTCACTTATGCTCCACACTTCCCTTCTTCCCTCCCAGCTTTCCGGGGATATCCCGGGATCCTTTATCTTCCATTATCAAGCTTTCCTAGGTAGGACAGTGCTCCTTCGACTCTCCCCGGGAGCATTGCCCTGTCGGTCTGCTCCAGGGAACTCTGCTTCAGAAATGCAGAGCTGCTTGGGGGTCTCCACTTTCCACCTGTGCCAGCCCCTGCTCCTTGGATCTTCCCGCCGTCCGACTGACCTGCCTCTGGCAGATGTACAGTGGAAATATTTTTCCCATTGAGTCTTTTTATTTCAGTTTTATTCAAAGTGCAAAGATTTTAACTTGCTCATTTATTTTTGCTCTGATTAGCCAATGAAGTAATCATCGAAGACACTTTGGAAGTCATTGTCATGGACTTTTCTGTCTTCTGTGGTGGATTTTGGTCTAATATCTGTCTTTAATCCATGTTTGGCTAAGGCTTGTTTTATGGTGTGAAATAAGGATTACATTTCTTTCTTTTCTTCCCACCCCACCCCTATTTAGCTAAACAGTTTTTTCTACACTATTTAAGAGGTTTTTTTTTCTTCACTTTGTTTTTTTTCGCTGAGGGCTTCCTCCTCAGAACTCTCCACTCAGAAATTGCTTCTGACAGTGCTTAGGGCACCGTATGGAACTCAAGGGATTGAACCTGGGTTTCTGAGTACAAGGCAAGAACCCTACCCGCTGTACTATCTCTCCAGCTCCCATTTTTTTCTTCACTTTTTTCCTTTGTCACTGTCTATCTTCCTGAGAGTGTATATTTGTGGTCTCTAAATTATATTCCATTGATCTGAAAGTCTGATTTTATTCCAGAGCCTTAGTGTTTTGATTATTACAGTTTTATAGTATAAGTTAAAAGTCAAGGAATGCAGTGTCTCTCTTTTTTTTTTTTCAAGATTGCTGTGTGTATTGCTATTCCCATAGATGCTTTATGGTTCCATGCAAATTTTAGTACTACTTTTCCATGCCCTTTAAGACTGACATTAAATGTCTATGATACTTGGATAGAATAGTCATTTTAACCATGTTGATTCTTCTCATCCGTGAATAGAAAATAGAAAATTTTTTTCTATTTCTAAAAAATGAAAATTTTTCTATTTCTTTTCATCTTCTGTTTTTTTATTTTTATTTATTTATTTTGAATTTAGGAGTAGTGCTATCCAGCCACTGACTAAGCTAACAGAAACAGGCATGAACTCCACATTACTTTTTTTAAAAAAAAGTTAGTTATTGAATATCTGTGAGATAGACCCTTACAGAGCTGTCTGTGATTGAGTTTCAGTCATACAATGATCCAACACCCATCCCTCCATCAGTGTACATGTCCCACCACCCGTGTGCCCCACTCCCCTCTCACCCCCGCCAACACCCCACCCCCAACCTCCCTCTATGTTTGTGCATTATGGTTTGCAATACAGGTACTAAGAGGTCATTGTGTTTGTTCAGGGCATTCAATATTTTTATCGGGACAGTAAGGCTGCAGTGGCTTTTTAACTGGGTGGCAGCTTTGGGATGTGGACGTGATAGGGAGGTGGGGGGAGGTAGCCCATCTTGACCTAGAGGAAACCTGGAGAGTTCAGTCACAAAACCCACAAACCTGAATTTTCATCAGATTATATCTTGGTGAGGTCAATTCTGAGATGATGGAGTCAGATTGGGCACATGGGTACAATTTCGGTTTGTGGGAGAAAGCGGTTGGCAGGGGCTCTCCTTGGGCGGGACCCAGGCTGACCAGCCCCCCTCCCTTTCTGGTCTGTTCTGCCTTGCATGAGTCTGAGATTAACTGTGTGTGACTTTTGACCTCTTTTGAGATTTATTTATTGGTCTCTGAAGTAAGGCTGAAAAATGAGCTTGTTTTGCTGAGACAGAGGTGGTTCGCGGGTGTGACTCCCACATACCTAACTTTGGGCTATTTAATTTCTCAGGAAATTTGACCTGAAGTTGTTGTTGTCTGGCCCAAGGCACAGTGGCAATTTTGGGGTATCAGGAAGCCTGAAGGCACCATCAGGCTGCTGATGCACTCACCTGGCAGGTACAGGTTGACCTGCTGGAGGCACTCTTTTATTTTATTTATTTATTTATTTATTTTTGCTTTTTGGGTCACACCCAGCGATGCTCAGGGGTTACTCCTAGCTTTGCACTCAGGAATTACTCCTGGCGGTGCTTGGGGGACCATATGGGATGCTGGGGATTGAACCCAGGTCGGCCGAGTGCAAGGCAAACGCCTTACCTGCTGTGCTATCGCTCCGGCCCCTCTTTTATTTATTTTAATGGCAACTTACAGCATTTGATGTATAAGACTTTCACCTCCTTTGCTAATTTCCACTTACATTCACAATTGTGAATGAAAAAATATTTAAATTTCTTTCTCATGTGCATCATTGTCTGTAGAAATGCATATTGTAATCTGCAAATAGTGAGCTAATTTTTCCCCAGCTTGAACCCTTTAGTTGTATTTTCTTGCCTAATTTTGTGTTGAGGACTTTGAATACAGTTTTGAGTAATTACAGTGAGTGGAATTCTTTGCCTTGTGTCTATAATAAAGGGGAACCTTTCAGCTTTATGCCATTTAATATGATGTTAGCTGTGGGTTAGTGGCCTTTACTATATTGAGGTCTCTTCTTCCTATTCTCATTTTGCTGGATGTTTTAGTCATAAACGGGGTGTGAAATCTTGTCAAAAGCTTTTTCTATGTCTATTGCTATGATTATATGAACTGTATCTTTCCTTTTGTTTATGTAGAAAATAACATTTATTGATTTTCATTTATTGGACTTATTGTTGCATCCCTGGAATAAATTTGCTCTTGGTATATGACCCTTTTAATGTGATATTGAATTTGGTTTGCTGATATTTTCTTGAGGATCTTTGTTCATTGGGGATCTAAGCTAGTAATTTTCTTTTTAAGTGCTGTCTCTCTTCACTTTTAGTATCAGGGTGATGTTGACCTCATAGAACTGTATCACTGTATCACTGTCATCCCGTTGATCAATGATTTGCTCAAGCGGGCCCAGTAACGTCTCCATTCATCCTAGCCCTGAGATTTTAGCAGCCTCTCTTTACTCGTCCTTCCCAACGGTGCCTCATTAGAGGCTTTTCAGGGTCAGGGGACTGAGACCCATTATTGTTGCTGTATTTGGCATATGAATACGCCATGGGGAGCTTGCCAGGCTCTCCCTTGTGGGCAGTAAACTCTAGGTAGCTTGTCAGGTTCTCCAAGAGGGAGAACTAGGCTATCCGGGGCTTGGTTTTATAGTCTCTGGATGATGGCCATTGATGGGATTACATGGCTCTGGGGGCAGTTTTGCCTAGCTACTGGAAAATGAGGAATCTGGGTGGAAGAGGCCCAGTTCCGATCTGAGCAGCCTTGGAGATCTCAGCCCCAGGCCTGTACACTTGGGTTCCTCTGCGGGTTCCTTCATGCGTGAGGCTCACCCAAATGTGTGGAGAGTGGCAGAATCTCTTGCCCCCACACCTGACTGTCTTCACTAGGGCCCCCTCGGAGGAGGCGGGTTGAGTTTCCCTCCCCACCCCGAGCAGAGCCCCAGCAGCTGAAGACCTCTGGAACCCGGCCATAGCCATGCTCAAGGCCTCTTGTTTTGTTTTCTGGAATGGCTTGAGAAGCATAGAGAATATAATATCTTTGAATATTTGGTGTAGCTAACTAGTGTTTGGACCAAGGCTTTTGTTTTGCTATACCTTTTATTGCTGTTTAAATTACATTATTAGTAAGTGGTCTGTTGTGGGTCTTGTTGTTTTTTGGTTTTGGGGAGCCACACCTGGCAGTGCTCAGGGCTTACTCTTGGCTCTGCACTTGGGGATTATTCCTGGTGGGACTTGACAGGGGGTTGTATGGGGTGTTGGGATTGCCCCTTGCAAGGCAAGGGTCCTACCTGTTGTACTAGCTCTCTAGCCCTGGAGTGTTCAGGTTTTTAATTTCTTCCGGATTCAGTATTGGAAATTTTATGAGTCTAAAAATTCACCTATTTACTCTTGACTCTCAAGTTTAATATCATAACATTTAAAAAAAACAGTAATTTCTTTTGAGTATTCGGACCTCTGAGGTATCTTATTCCCTTTTATTTCTGATCCAATTTATTCATCCCTCTTTTTTTCCCTTTGAATCTGTCTATTAATGCTGATTATTCCTTTTAAAAGCAATCCTTGGATTCATTAAATTTTCTGCACAGTTTATTTCCACTTTAATTTCTATTATTTCCTTTCTTCTATTTACTCTGAGTTCTAATTGTTCTTTTTCTAGTTCTTCAAGATGTGAGGTTATGTTATTTATTTGAGCCTTTTCTTGTATCCCAATATAAACTTGTATTGCTGTGAATTTCCCTCTTAGTACTGCTTTTGCTGTGTCCCATAAGTTCTAATAAATCATGTCTTCATTCTCATTTATTTCCAAGAATCTTTTTATTTCTTCTTTGAATTTCTTTTTGATCTAATGGTAGTTCAGCAGTATTCCCTTTAGTCTTCAGCCATGTGGAATTTTCTCTCCTTCCCTCCCTCCCTCCCCCCTCCCTCCCCCCTCCCTCCCTCCCTCCCTCCCCCCTCCCTCCCTTCCTTCCTTCCCTCTCTCCCTCCCCCCTCCCTCTTCCTCCCTTCCTCCCTCCCTCCCTTCCTTCCTTCCTCCCTCCCTCCCTCCCTCCCTCCCTCCCTTCCTTCCTTCCTTCCTTCCTTCCTTCCTTCCTTCCTTCCTTCCTTCCTTCCTTCCTTCCTTCCTTCCTTTCTTCCTTCATTCCCTCATTCCCTCCTTCCCTCCTTCCCTCATTCCCTCCTTCCCTCCTTCCCTCCCTCCCTCCCTCCTTTCTTCCTTCCCTCCCTCCCTCCCTCCCTCCCTCCCTCCCTCCCTTCCTTCCTTCCTTCCTTCCTTCCTTCCTTCCTTCCTTCCTTCCTTCCTTCCTTCCTTCCCTCCTTCCTTTCCTCCTTCCTTCCTTCCTTCCCTCCTTCCTTTCCTCCTTCCTTCCTTCCTTCCTTCCCTCCTTCCCTCCTTCCTTCCTTCCCTCCTTCCCTCCTCTCCTCCCTCCCTCCCTCCTTTCTTCCTTCCTTCCTTCCTTCCTTCCCTCCCTCCTTCCCTCCCTCCCTCCATTCCTTTTTTGGGAACCTCTTTTGGTGGTGCTCACGGTTTATTCCTGGCTCTGTGCTCAGGAATCACTCCTGGCAGGGATGCTGGGGCCCAAAACTAAGCCAACTATGTGAAAGCCAAGTGCCCTCTCCACTTTACTGTCTCTCTGGTCCTTTTTGTCATATTTCTTTTAAAAAAATGACTAATTTCTATTTTCATAGCATTGTGATATGAAAAGATTTCTGATAGGATTTCATTCTTTAGAATGACTGAAAAATGGCAAGTACCAAAGAGAGGGAGACTCCTGAAAGCAAATATTCTTTTGAATTCGTGTTTCTATATCCTCTGGATGAGTACCTGGGAGTGGCATTGTCAGGTAATATGGTATTTGCATTTCCCACTTTAAAAGGGATCTTCATACTCTAGAGGTGGCACTGGTTTACCTTCTTGCCAACAAGTAGAATTCCTTTTTATTTCCATCTTCTCCAACATAAAATTTCCTTTTTATTTCTATTTTTCTTCTTCTTTATTTTTTTGCACGTAATAGGCTATTCTACCCAGTGTGAAATCATACCTCACTGTGGTTTTGATTTATATTTCCTTAATATTCCGTGGTGTTGGGCATTTTTTTTCATATTCCCTTTTCATATATATGCGGACCCTCTCAATATCTTATCTTGAGAAATGTCTGTTCAGTATTTTGCCCTTTTATTTCATACGGTTTGGTTTTCTTGTCTCATGGAGTGTATTCCTTTTCATAAAGTTCTTTGAATGTTGACTTCTTTTTTTTTTAAGCTCTTAAGGCATTTATTTATTAAAATGTTCTCTGCCAAAATTTCACATTAGTTTATAAGTTCAATTCAGTCTTTACATTTTCCTCCCGAGGTCGCCACCTCAGCGTATTACACAGTAACACCTTCTCCGGGACTCAGTGTTAACCAGTGTCCACGCGGTGAGCCCATGTCAGCCTCTCTGTTCCCTGGGTGAACCAACTAGATGTTAATACTGCTCTGCTACAAGGGAAAAGCTCCTAACTCAAACTTACTGGAAAAGGAGTGAAACTTCTGCAAAGTGCACTTTAAGAAGAGGTACGTTTTGCTTATGAAAAGAAACCAGTGAGTCCTCTAAGAATAAAAGGGAGTATTTTACAGTTAAGCACATGATTTGGAGTGAAGAATCTCGAT
Organism: Sorex araneus; assembly: GCF_027595985.1. Lineage (NCBI taxonomy): Eukaryota > Metazoa > Chordata > Mammalia > Eulipotyphla > Soricidae > Sorex > Sorex araneus. The sequence continues at coordinate 11,494,397 of NC_073304.1, forward strand.
GTTGCTCTGCTGGCCCAGGCTGTTAATACTCTTCTTGGTCCTCCTGAGGGCCCCCTTTATCAGGTATCACAAAGCCTTTGTCTGTGGCATACAGAATGTCCACAATCCTCTGCAATACAGGATTGTTCTCCCCCTCGTTCTCCTGGCAAATCAACTCAATGTTCCTGAGTTTCCCGAAGTAGAAATCTCTCTCTTTCTCCAGATCTTCAACGGTGAGTTTCAATACATTGATCTGTTGCATTAATTCGGCTGCTTCGTCATCCCCATTGCCCACACCGGGGTTCTTCCGCACCATTCCTGGTCCAGCCTTGGGCGTTGCAGTAGTTCTGTGTGTTACAATGGGCCTCTGTGGCGCTGCGCTGCCAGAGCCGAGAGGTTTCTTGGGCTTGTTCACAGCAGGAGCGACGAGTGAGGGCACCACTGCAGTCTCCTGACCTTGTCTGGCTGCAACAGGGTCATAGTCTTTCCCATCATAGTTTGCGTCAAAGAATTTCTTGAACCACTGAACAAATTCAAAATTGTCCTGAGACTTCCCTTTTACTAATTTGTCCACAGGAATTATTTTGTCAACACCCATCCTCTTAAAACCTGCATGTAGTATTTTGAAGTTCTGGATATATTCATGTTCTAGTTTAGCTTGAAATTTCACTTTCTTCAAGGCAATGGAGCCAGGAAACAGCATGTCCATAAACTGACAATACGCAGCCCCTGAGCACAGCTGCTCAATCTTCGTCAGATTCAACTGCAGAGACTCATTGATCCAGGCCAGCATGTCATGTCGACTCAGATTATCACTGGTGACTGACGTTGAGTATACGTTCACTGCCATCTTCGGCTCGGCGGAACCGCTCCACGACCCGTGACCGGCTCCGGTTCCGTCTTCGTCTCATTCCGAATGTTGACTTCTTATCAGATGTATGGCATGCAAATGTCTTCTCTCAATTGCTAGATTATTTTTATGTGGTTTATATTGTGTAAAATATTTTTAATTTGATGTAATTTCATTTGTTATTGTTTTTTATTTCATTGTCATTTGAGTTGAATAAACACATCTCTGATACTGAGGTTCTAGCCTCTATCACCTTTATTTTATGTATTTTATGGTTTGGGGACAAATATCTGTTTTTAATCTATTTTCAGTGAATTTTTATGAAGAATATTGGAGATGTAATAGTTCCTTTTATTTCTGTGGCAGTAGTTTCATTTCTGTAGAAGTAGTCTAGTTTTGTTGAAATGACTGTTGAAATGACTCACCCCCACTTCATCATATGATCTTTACTCCTTTATTATAGATTACATATTCATAAAACTGTGGTTTTATTTCTGGTTTTTCTTTTCTATCTCATTGGTTTGTTTACCTGTTCTGTTCCAATACCATACTCTTTTAATCACTTTTGCTTTGTAATATGGTTTGAAGTCAGAGAGTGTGGCACCTCCTTTTTTTGAAAGCAGTAATTTTTATTCCAGGACTCAGAGCCAACTCAGGTGCTAGTCAAGTCTAGGCATTCGTATTTTTAGTCATAGGCCATTTGCGGTTTGACTCAAAAAATAAAACTAATGTCACTGTGTCTCACTCCTGTTTTTTTTTGGTGGGGTATATTCCACCCCTTTTACTTGTGTATGCAGGGAAACCTCACACCCTCAGATTTCTCTAACCTGTCACCACTCAGTGACTAAGTCACAGAATCTTATCACTTATTACTTACCACTGGGGGCTGTTATTACTTTTTTTAAATTATTTTAAATTTACATAGAATTGCTTTTCTTGCTTGTGAAAATTTTTTCAATCAGAGTTCCAGCAGAAAATAGAATCCTATTTGGAATACTAAGCCAAGATATTCTAATTGAACTATTTTATTTTTATTTTGTGTTTTGTTTTTGATCATCCGTATTTATAAGACCAGGCCTACATCGGTAGAAGAACTAGAACTAGGGACTCGTATGTGGTCTTATTGTGATTATTACCAAATCAGAACAGTGAGAAGATTTGCAGTAAGTGAAAGAACTTTTAACAAAAGCATGTGCAGATAGAAAAAAAAGAATCCAACTGCCAGGCAAAGTGCTGTTGGACTAGAACAATAGCACAGCAGATAGGGCATTTGCCTTGCATGTGGCTAACCTGGGTTTGATCCCTCCGTCCCGCTCCAAGAGCCCGGCAAGCTACCAAGAGTATCCCGCCCGCATGGCAGAGCCCGGCAAGCTCCCCATGGCGTATTCGATATGCCAAAAACAGTAACAACAAGTCTCACAATGGACACATTACTGGTGCCCGCTTGAGCAAATCAATGAACAACGGGATGACAGTGCTACAGATCATTTAAGGTTTTATAAAACTTGGAAACTCTTAATCCTCCCAGTCCTGAAGCCACAAGGGAGAAATATTATTACTGGAGCCAAGAGACAGCAGAGGCTAAGGAGGAGGGTCCCCCTGGTGGGAGGTGTGTTCTGGGGAATTAGCCATTGCCAGAAGCAAGAGCTTAGGTAGGGAGGGAGCAGGAAGTGGCCCCATCTTCTCTCCCCTCCCCTGATCACTGATCATCCAACAGGTGCCCTCCAGCAGCCCTCGGGGAGGCCAAACAGTGGACTTCAGAGGGGACTGAGGGAAAAATCCAGAATGGGTATGCAACTAGAGAATAAATATATCAGGGCTTCGGTGGTTTTGTAGAAAGTAGTTGTTAGGGGCGGGGGTGATAGTCCAGTGGGTAGGGCATTTGCCTTGCATGTGGCAGAGCCTGGTTCAATCCCCAGCATCCCATATGGTCCCCCAAGCACCGCCAGGAGTCATTCCTGAGTGCAGAGCCAGGAGTAACCCCTGAGCATTGTTGGGTGTGACCCCAAAGCCAAAAAAAAAAAGTAGTTGTTAAATTCGTCCCGTTTAATTTTTCAAAATGTAACTTTTCCTTCGCATATTGTTTTGTTTTTTTAAATTTTATTAAAGAACTGTAATTGACAAAGTTATTGAAGTTGGGTTTTAGCAAATTACCTTTCAATACCAGTCCCACCCCTAGTGTCAACTTCCCTCCACCAGCGTTCCCAGATCCCCTCCCCAAGCCCCGCCCCAAGCCCCGCCCCAAGCCCCGCCCCACCAGACAGGCACATTACAAAGTTCCCGTGTTGGCCGCTTAGATCTCATGTTTTCAGCGTTGTTGAGTCTGTGCTTTGGATCTGTGGCTCTATCCCTCACTCGTATCACCAGTATAACTGGCGCCCTGGTGCCTGCTCACCCATGGCTTTCCTTTCTCCTCTTCCCCCCCTGCCCCCCCTCCCCCCCTTGATTTCTTTCCTTCCCAGTCCTCCTCTCTAAACACTGGGGTCAAGGGTGATCTAGGGTTCCCCCTTTTGCTACAGTACATTCCCCCATTCAGTGTCCTCTATGCCTCAGGTAAGTGAGATCATCCTGGGTTTGTCTTTCTTCTTCCGGCTTCCTTCACTCAGCATGATTTCTTCCAATTCTAACCATGTGGCAGCAACTGCGTGGTTTCATCGTTCTTGCAGCTGCATGGTATACCAGCCACATCTCACAGACAGTATTTTAAAAGGTTTTTTTTTTTTTCCACCCCAACCCGTAAGCTACAGAGGAACTAGGACTCAGGCTAAAGGTGCTGCTTATTCATCGCAGTGAACTGAAATTTTTCAGCAAATGCAGTTACCTTGCCTTGCTAATGCAGAAGTCAGACAGGCCATCAGCGGCCTCCTCCCACTCTCTGCTCCTTCCCCTCTAGCTGTGGTGTTGTCTGGAGCAATAGTGCCTAAGTCTGGGTGTCTCTGTCCATGAAAACTGTGAACTAAGTGGGCTGGAGCAACAGTACAGTAGGTGGAGCATTTGCCTTGCATGAGGCTGACCTGGGTTTGATCCCTGGTGCCCCATATGGGCCTCTACGCCCACCAGGAGTGATTGATTCCCGAGTGCAGGGCCCTGAGCACTTCTGGGTGTGACCCCCCGCCCCCCAAATGTTACAAATCAAGGTAAACTTCAGTCCAGTGTGTTTTGTCCTCCCTCCGAGACTGGGGCACTGTGGTCAAGCCCCAGGAGACCAAATCTGGATTTGGAACCTATAGCTTGCAGAGGTCTCGGCGGGCATCATGGAGCATGGGGATGCCAGTCACGTGCCCAGCTTTGCTCTTCCTGGGGGCGAGGGAAAACTCAGAATTGAGTGGCCAGCCAGCCCTGATTGAGCTTCGTGCCATCTTCAATCCTTGGCTTGACCTCGGGAAGAGGCCTGCACCGCCCTGCCGGTGGGCAGAGGGCTCTTTGGCCAGGCGCCCCTGCAGACTCCTAGTTCTGTGACATGGGGGAGCCCCAGAGGGACAGGAATAGAGCCCCCGAAAGCACAGGCCCTGGCCTGGGGCCCCTCCCTCCCTGTCCAAAACCTAAGCTGAAGCCTTCTTTGGGCTGAAAGCACTCGGATTTACATCCCAAAGACCAGGCTGGGCTGCAGCAAGAAATCTACATGTCAACTACAAACTAGACAGCACCTGAAATTTACATCCCAAAGACTAGGCTAGCACCTTAGATCTGCGGGTCAAAGATCAGCTAGGTTTCTGTGACAAAAGGTTTCTGACAAAACTCCAGAAGGCAGCTGGAAAAGGGGAAATATTCCAACACTGTCCCAGTGATTTTGTTGAACTGCCGGGATCAGGTCCAGCTGGGGCCCTGCTGCTGTGAAGACCAGAGGGCGAGTTAGTCCTGCTCTGTGGTATGGCACAGTCGGGGGCTCACCTTCCAGACGTGCCCTTTCCCCCCGGGCATCCTCGAACTGCTGCCTGTCCGCGACTCTCGGCCACAGTGCCTGGCGTCTCCAAAGGGCTCCATCAAACCCAGACTTTGTGTGCGCATCGGGCCACGGGCATCTGCAAATGATGCTCAGACGTCTTAAAAAGTTTATACCAGAAGGAGTGAACTTTCTTTGGGGAAGGGGGGGACACACATCTCCAGTTAGGGATGATGTATTACTTATTGCAGCCGGAGTCCACTGAGGGGGGAACAACCGTAATAGCTTATTTCAGAACTAATATGGCTATATGTTAGCGACAGAAATGATGTAGCTATCTTATTAGAAATACAGCAGAGAGATTACTTAGCAGCTGTCTCCCCACACTGTCATTTTATTTTGCTCTGTGGTTCTTGGCAGAGAATCTAGAAAAGAAAAAAAAATAATTAAGCCCCACTGTGTTCTCCTGGACAAAATGATTTCTCCTGTTCCAAGAAACAAATCTTACAAGGCAATGTATGTACCACGGTGATGGGAAGTCGAACCTTCTTCAGAAGTGTTCTTCTCTCAAACATGGCCTTTTCCCATTCCCTCTTGTTGAGTTTTTCTTCACCCCGTGTTCCCGGCATGGGGCATGGACTCCTCCAATGGGCCACCATAAGATCTCTCAGCTTCGCTTTGAAGCAAAGAATTTCACAGAGAACTATTCTGGACTCGCTTTTTTATTGAGCTAAAGAGATGCCACATGGAGCATTCATTTGTGCATTCTTTCATCATTCGTCCAACAAATAGTTGTGTTAATGGCCACTTAAAGCCATCTTAGAATGGATATTATTTCACGTGTGGAAAAATGCCAGAGAAGAGAGAGGGTGACTTTCTGTGTGTCTGCCACAGTTTCCTTCCCTAGCCCCCACATCTGGCTGGACTGCTACTCTGGCCTCTAGATCATCGATAATTACAAAAAGCACTGTATTACTGTCATCCCGTTGTTCATCGATTTGCTCGAGCAGGCACCAGTAACGTCTCCACTGTGAGACTTGTTACTGTGTTTGGAATATGGAATATGACACGGGGAGCTTGCCAAACTCTGCCGTGCGGGCGGGATACTCTTGGTAGCTTGCTGGGCTCTCCGAGAGGGACTGAGGAATCGAACCCGGGTCAGCCGCGTGCAAGGCAAATGCTCTGCCTGCTGTGCTATCGCTCCAGCCCAATTACAAAAGAGAAATGTTCCTACCTGCTTGATTTCACGCTATGCATTTAACATCAGAGTCTCTATCAAACTGGCCCCAAGGGTCCATGGCACAAAAGCAGTTAAGAACTCTCTTCCCTGAAGGTGTCACTCTTCATTTGGAAGGAGGGTTATTTATTCAGATCATCAGGAAGTATTTTGTAAAATCAAAGAGCCCCAAAATCTCAGTACCAGAGTAATAGGTGCTGTAATATTTATCACTAGCTTGATTCATTCATGCAATGCATAGGTAATACATGCTTCTGTATGCAGTGCCTGTGTGATGGAATCAAAGGTGCAGACCTAGTCTTTGCTTTAGCTGTGGTGAAACATTTTCAGTTACTAAACCAAGACTTAGCCCTGTGGGCTTATGCCAGAACCATCTGTGGCAAGTTTCTTTTCTTTTTCTTTCTTTTTAAAAATAAAATTTAAAAAATATATTTTTAATTGAATCACCGAGAAATGCAGTTACAAAGCTTTCATGTTTGTTTCAGTCATACAATGATCGAACACCCATCCCTCCACCAGTGCCCATTCTCCACCACCAGTGTCCTCAGTATCTGCCCCCCACCATCTCAGTTCTCCCCCTGCCTCTATGGCAGACGATTTCCCCCATACTCTCTCTCTCTACATTATGGTTACTCTCTCTACAAACACAGTTTGTTCTCTCTCTCTCTCTCTCTCTCTCTCTCTCTCTCTCTCTCTCTCTCTCTCTCTCTCTCTCTCTCTCTCTCTCTCCAGACACAGTTACTGAGAGGTTATCATGTTTGGTCCTTTATCTGCTTTCAGCACACATCTCCCATCCCGAACGATCACTCCAACCATCATTGATTTACTGATCCCTTCTCTATTTCTCCCCCAGCTCATAAGGCAGGCTTCCAACCATGGAGCAATATTCCTGGCCCTTGTGTCTACTGTCCGTGGGTGTCAGTCTCATATTATGTTATTCTATACTCCACAAATGAGTGCAGTCATTCTATGTCTGTCCCTCTCTTTGTGACTCATTTCACTTAGCATGATACTCTCCATGACCATCCACTTATAAGCAAATTTCAATGACTTAATCTTTCATAACAGGTGCATAGTATTCCATTGTGTAGATGTACAGAGTTTCTTTAACCAGTTATCTGTTCTTGGACACTAGGGTTGTTTCCAAATTATGTCTATTGTGAACAATGCTGCAATGAACATACAGGTGCAGATGTCATTTATTTTTTTATAATGTAGCAGTATTGCTATTTATTAAGCCATTGATTAAGCTGATTGAATTGGGCATGAACTCCATGTTGATTTTTCATTTTTTTATTCAGAATGTTAATTCAATTTTATTATTTTATTATTGAACTAGAACGATAGCTCAGAGGTAGGGCATTTGCCTTGCACACAGCTGACGCAGGTTCGATTCCTCTGCCCCTCTTGGAGAGCCCAGCAAGCTACTGAGAGTATCCCGCCCGCACAGCAGAGCCTGGCAAGCTACCTTGGAGAGGTTGTCCGAGCATGTGGAGAGCGGCCTTGAACATGGCAGCAGTTGGGTTCTGGAGTTTTTTGACTGCTGAGGCTTGCTTGGGGCAGGGAGGAAGACTCAACCCACCCCCCTCCAAGGTGCCCCGGTGAGGACAGCCTGGTGCGGGGTCAGAAGATTCTGTGGTGCTCTCTTTTGAGAGCTTTAGGTTATAGTCTCTGGGTCTTGGCCGTTGATGAGATTACATGGTGCCCAGGGCGGTTTGTGGGTGTGACTGCCAAGCTACTGGAAAACTGGGGACCTTGGAGGAGGAGGCCCAGTCCTGATCCAAGTGGTCCTGGAGCTCTCAGTCACAGATTCTCACCTACCTCCATGCTATAGGTCCTAACTGCGTCTTTTGATCTCTTTCGAGATATACGGGTCTCTGAATTAATGCCAATAAGTGAGCTTATATAGCTGAGCCGGAGGTGGTTTGTGGGTATAGCTCCCACATACCTAATTTTTGGCCACTTAATTTCTTGGCAAACTTGGCCCCAAGTTGTTGAGGTCTGGCCAAAGGCACAGCAGGAATTTTGGGGTACCTGGATGCCTGAAGGCACCATCAGACTGCTGATGCACTTGCCCCGCAGGTACAGGCAGATGTCATTTCTACTGTGCTTTTTTGCACCTCGGGATATATCCTCAGAAGTGGTGTTGCTGGGTCATGTGGAAGCTCATTTTCTAGTTTTTTTGAGGAATACCGATATTGTTTTCCAAAAAGGCTGAACCAGTCAGCATTCCCACCAATAATGAAAGAGAGTCCCTTTCTCCCCACATCAGTACCAGCAATGGTTGTTTTTGTTCTTTTTGATGTGTGCCAGTCTCTGTGGTGTGAGATAACTCATTGTTGTTTTGATTTGCATCTCCCTGATGATTAGTGATGTAGAGCATTTTTTCATGTGCCTTTTGGCCATTTGTATTTCTTTTTTGAGGAAGCTTCTGTTCATTTCTTTTTTTGTTTGTTTGTTTTGGTTTGGTTTGGTTTGGTTTTATTTGCTTTTTGTGTTACACCCAGCGATGCACAGGGTCCTGGCTCATGCACTCAGGAATTACTCCTGGCGGTGCTCAGGGGGCCATATGGGATGCTGGGATTCGAACCTGGGTTGGCCACATGCAAGGCAAATACCCTACCCGCTGTGCTATTGCTCCAGCCCACTTCTGTTCATTTCTTCTCCCCATTTTTTGATGGGGTTAGAGGTTTTTTCTTGTACAATTCTACTAGTGTCTTGTATATCCTTGATATTAACCCCTTATTAGGTGGGTATTGGGTAAATATTCTTTCCTATTCTGGGGGCTCTCTCTGTATTTTGGTCACTATTTCTTCTGAGATGCAGAAACTTCTCAGTTTAATGTCCCATTTGTTTATGTTTGTTTCCACTTGCTTGGTCAGTGGTGTTTCATCCTTAAAGATGCTTTTAGCTTCTGGAAGGTTCTACAAACATTTTCCTCTATGTACCTTATGAATTCAGGTCTGATATTGAGGTCTTTAATCTACTTTGATCTGACTTTTGTGCCTGGCATTAGACAGAGGTCAGAGTTTATTAATTATTATTATTATTATTATTGTTATTATTTGTGCAGCTGTCCAGTTTTTACCAGCACCACTTGTTGAAGAGGCTTTCCTTGTCCCACTTCACATTCCTGGCTTTTTTTTATTTTTTATTTATTTATTTATTTTTTTTTTATTTTTTATTTTTTTAAATTTTATTGAATCACCATGTGGAGGGTTACATAGTTCTCAGGATTATGTCGGTTATACAGTTCTCAAACACCCTTCACTTCACCAGTGCCCATCTTCCATCACCAACCCCCCCAGTATACCTGCCGCCCCCTCCCACCTCCCCAGTCCCAACCCTTGCACGTGATATGTTTCACTTCGTTTACGCCTTATTTCGATTACATTCCATGTTTCAACACACAACTCACTACCGTTGTTGGGGTTTCCCCCAAAAAAGAAAAGCAGTCCTATTGCCAAGGAGGCATTTGATAGTTCTCCGTTGCTAAGAATATAGAGATATTAAGTCCCGCTGTTTGTTACATAGTTTTTCTTTTTCCCCCTTGCCCCGCGCCACCGAGTTCACGCCTGTTTTAGTAATCGCCACGCTGCCTGACAAGGGAAAAAAAAACCGAAAAGGATGGTTATTTCCCGTCATCAGCAGGCGTGGGGCTCTGGCTTAGTTGATAGACTTGTAGAGTATCTGCAAGCAGTCTCTGGAACCGACGGTCTTGCGCTGGTGTCGGCTCCGGCTCGAGATTCCACCAGCGTCCCGCTGTTCCTTGTACATAATTTTTCCCCTTATATCCCATTCCCACGCCACCAGGTCTGTTTGCTTAATGGACATCACACTGTAGTTGATGACACACCGCGTTTCTTCCCGAGAAAGAAGAAAATTTCTTCTCAGCCGGTGTGGGGATATAGCTTAGTTCAGTCTAGTGAGATGGCTACCACTTTGATTGCCTTCAATATTTCAGCAACAGACTTACTATTAGGATCTCCCACAAAAGTCCGCCCCATTAGAAAGGAACCATTACATATTGCTCATACTAAGATGACATTAAGTTTTGGGTTTCTGTATAAAGTCCAGGGAAAGTACAACCAGAAATAACATCACTATAAACTTTTACCCTTTTATGGTGCTCATAAGATGGAGAAACCTAGAGAGAGGCTCGGCGTCTCCGTTTTGCGCTCAGGAAAACCGCGGCCCCTGCGCTGTGCTCAGGAGGGAGGAGTTGAGAGAGAGACAGGTTAAAAGAATTGGGGGATGCCCGGGTCCCACAGCTTCAGCACGCCGTGGGGTCTCTGGTCCCATGCCGGAATTAGTTCAGTGGGCTGCTTGGGGTCCGAGGGCGCTCCCTCGGGCCCCTCCATCATGCTCCTTCCACAGCCGGGTCCAAAAGGAAGCACACGTGGGGGAGGTGGGTTTAAGTATCTAACTGCGGTGGGCGGGGGTCGCCGCCCCCGCCCCCTGGGGACTCCCGCAAGCGCGCTCACGTCCTGTTTTGGCTGAATCGGCGTCTCCGTTTTGCGCTCAGGAAAACCGCGGCCCCTGCGCTGTGCTCAGGAGGGAGGAGTTGAGAGAGAGACAGGTTAAAAGAATTGGGGGATGCCCGGGTCCCACAGCTTCAGCACGCCGTGGGGTCTCTGGTCCCATGCCGGAATTAGTTCAGTGGGCTGCTTGGGGTCCGAGGGCGCTCCCTCGGGCCCCTCCATCATGCTCCTTCCACAGCCGGGTCCAAAAGGCTCCTGGCTTTTTTTTAAATCAAAGATTAAGTGATCATATATTTGAGAGTTTGTGACAGTATATTTAACTCTGTTCCATTGGTCTACGGGTCTGTTTATAGTCCCGTATCATGCTGTTTTAACTACTACTGCTCTGTAGTACAGTTTGAAGTTGGAGAAGGTGATGCCACCCATATTCTTTCCCCCAAGGATTGCTTTAGCTATTCGTGGGTGTTTATTGTTCCATATGAATTTCAGGAGTGTTTTGTCTATTTCTTTGAAGAATGTCATGGGTGTCCTTATAGGGACTGTGTTAAATCTGTACAGTGCTTTGGGGAGTGTTGCCATTTTGATCATGTTAATCCTCCCTATCCATGAGCGGGGGATGTGTCTCCATTTCCTAGTATTCTCTTTTTATTACTAGAAGTAGTGTTTTGTAATTTTCTTTGTATAGGTCTTTCACCTCTTTAGTTAAGCTGATTCTGAGCTACTTGATTTTCTAAGGCACTATTGTGAATGGGATTTTTTTTTTAAATATCTCTTTATTCTCTTTCATTTGTATATAGGAAAGCTGTGGACTTTTGGGTATTGATTTTGTAGCCTGCCACTTGGCTATACAAACCTAGGCAAAGAGTTTCTTTCCTTTGCTTATTCCCCTCTCTGCTCACCTCTGCATGTGGAGGGCCCAGGCCTTGCTTCTGCCTCCCTCTCTATCCATGTCTTATCCCCGAGTAACCGCACACACAGTAGTGATATCTAAGTACTGGTGATGTGCGAGGTTTTACCGCAGCCTGGGTCTCTCCCTAAGTTCCAGACGCAGCTGCACTCAGCTAGCTGGATGACCCCGAGTCTGAAGCAGAACAGTTCCCAACTTTCTTCAGCTGACAGCAGCATCCACCCATTGACTCAAGCTCTAAATGACTCAGATGTCGGCCTTGAGTTCTCCTCTGCTCATTCCCCAACACCATCCCCGTATCTCTCATGCCAGGCACGAGCAAATGCCAATGGCTTCTCTGTCCTCATACCTGACCCACGTGCCACTCAGCTTGTGGTCTGCAGGTTGGTGGTGGGTCATGAGCTGTTTGTTACTGGCCCTTGGTCAATATTAAACATTGAGACTAGGGCCAGAGCAATAGTACAGTGGGTAGGGCGTTTGCCTTGCCGACCTGGGTTCAATCCCCAGCATCCCATATGGTCCCCTGAGCACCCCCAGGAGTGATTTCTTGAGTGCAGAGCCAGGGCTAACCCCTCAGAATCACCGGGTATGACCCCAAAAAGCAAAGAAAAAAGATTGAGTCTAAGAACCCAAAGCTTATATAGCAAGTGATATGGTCTTGATGGTCAAAGTCATAGGATTGACAAGTTCAGGTGGTGAATCATAGTGGTATAAGTTATGTAGCAACTTATCATGTGTGCTATTCTGTGGTCTACCAGATGTACCTTAGAAGTTGATTAAAAAAAATCTGTGAATGTGTTTCTTTTAATACCTTATTTTTGTAGGTTTTCAGATTTCATCAAATTTTTCTTATCAGGGCTCACTCTTTTTAGGAAGGGAAATAGATTTTATGTTAGTTAATTTTGCCCTTAGTTTACTAAAGCTAAAATAAACTTCACCAAAGGCGTCTAGAGCTTGAGAGAGAGGGAAATAAAGAGAGAGAGTGAGCTTCTTTCACTTTGGGACCTTTGGAGGGGGTGGGCACATTCGGCTGTGCTTAGGGTTTGCTGCTGGTTCTGTGCTCAGGGGTCACTCCTGGTGTTGCTCAGGGGATCATATGGAAATCAGGGGATTGAACCCGGGTCAGCTGTGTGCAAGGCAAGCAGCTTTAACCCCTGTACTACTCTTCAGTCTCACTTCTCTTCCCACCCTGCTGCCCCACCTCTGGGCCATACCTCTTATTTATTTTTCCAAATTTTATTTTATTAAAGCATGGTGAAATGGCAGAGCCTGGCAAGCTCCCTATGACGTATTCGATAAATAGTAACAAGTCTCACAATGGAGACATTACTGGTTACCACTCGAGCAAATCGATGAGCAATGGGATGGCAGTTGGGTTTTTGACATACTATGCTCCATCATTGATCCCATCACCAGTGACTGCTTCCCACCACCAGTGTCCCCAGGTTCCTCTATCCTAAACCATGCCCTAGCCCCAACCTGCCATCCTGACAGGATCTTGTAATGTTTTGGTTTTAAAGTTTGGGTCTAGTGATTCCAGTGTTGTTGACTCTGGTTTGGATAATTAGCTCTGTCATTCCTTAGCACCTGAATCCCCTTGACCCCTGACCCCATTGCTTCTCATTTATTTCTACTAATCTTACCCCCTGCCTGCCACACAGGTACTCTCTTTCCTCTCCTCCCTGTACTCTGGGGTGCCAAGGGCGACCAAGGCATTCCTCCTTTAAGCCATTCCATTTCTTCCTCCACTTACTCTAAATACCACATATAAGTGATATCCTGTGTTTTGTCGTTCATTCAACATGATATCCCCCAGTTTCATCCATGTGGCAGTAAATCGCATGATTTCACCACTCCTTACAGCTGTAGAGTAGTCCATTGTGTATATATGGAACATATACACGTCTGTTGTTGGACATCAATGCCAACGAGTCTGTTGCTGTTGATTCCATGATGAATTCTCTTTGATGGTAGCAAGATCACAAGCCAAATGGAAGTGGTGGAAATGATTGTAAAGAAACAAGACCCAGGAGTTCATGTTGGTGACCTGCAGAACTGTGATCACACTTGCACCGAGTTGGCTAACAGCTGTCATTGAGGGTGACATCTTCAAGACATGTGTCACAGTCCCATAGAGTATTGGCTATGAAACAGCGAAGCTGTCAGGACTCATGGCGCATTTGCATTAAGTTAGAAATCACGAAAGTTTTTGTCTCACTGATTAGGTGTGTCTGTACATATGCACATATTTACACATACCTATACATATATATCATATATCTTAAAAACTAGGTAGACAGTTATATGTATATAGACATATATATGACATATAGATATATATAGACATATATATGTATATAGACATACATATATATCATATATCTTAAAAACTAGATAGATGGACATATATAGCTACTGAGGTAGCAGGAGTACAGGAGTGTTAACATTTAACCTTTTGTGGTACAATTTTGCTGCACCTCCACCTCCAAAGTGCCGGAGACCCTCTGCCATTGTCCTCATGTAAGTCTAGGCTTCCCCTTCCCTACCCTTCCCTCCTAGCCCCGCTCCCCTGCATCTTGGCGACCTCAGTTTTGTTATCAGAGTCCAAAGACAGGAAAGAATATTGGATGGAGAGCTGATGGTGGGCCTGGTGGGATAGTATAGGGTGAGGGCACGTGTGATCCCCCAGGCATTAGTGGGGGCAGGTCTGGAGACCCCCTAGCACCATAGGGGTATCCCGAGTAATCCACAGCACCGCAGGGCCCTCTTGTTGACTTAGAATCCCACTTGGCCAGGAATCACTGGGAGCGCCCCCCCCGACCCACTGAGTACCACCTTGGGACCCCCTCAAAAAATAAAATTAAAGCTGATTGAAGCAAATGTTCATCAGTATTTCATATCTCAACCACGGGGCATTACAGGCTTCTTCACAAATGGCTTTCCAGATCGCCGAAATGAAAATCTCTGTCTAGTTGCAGAGACACCGGTGAAAGAGCTTGTCTAGGATATTTGCTTGGAAGAGTTGGGTGAATGTGAGTCCCCGAGGGTAGCCTAAAGGGTCTAGAGGAAGACTCAGGGCTCAGAGTGCCTGTTCTGCTGACGCGTGTGATTGTGCTTGATTTGAACACAATCCAGAGCGTCTCGGATGCAGGAAATCTGGCTCTGGGAGTGAGGGTGCCTTCTCTAGCCCCCATCCAAGTGTGTGCAAGAACCACGTCTAAGGGACGCAGCCCCTGGCAAGTACCACAGTGAAAGTCCACATGAGCATCACAGCCAGGAAGTTCAGCCTCCCATTGAGCACGTGTACAAACCCCACGGCAGCCCCCAAACTGCACCACAGCTAACGGAGTGAGGGGCTCCCACCGAGTATGTGGGCAGGACTTCAGTGGAAGTGTGGGGCTCCAACCAGCACCCTGGCCCTGTGTGAGTCCCCGAATGAGAGTGTGGGACCCCCGAGTGCCTCGAATTCAGCAACAAAGCGAATGGGAATGGAGAATGAAGAGGGGAGCTTGGCTGTTACTCCCAGGGACCCCAGAGCTAAGCCTGTTTAGAAACGGGCTGATGACAAGGAAGACGCATCCGCGCAATGAAAAGCGGCAACATATGTTTTCATTGCAGGGTGATAAGTAACCCTCACACTCCTGTTTACGGGACACATCAACATGAAGGCAACATGAAGGAAGAATTATTATTTTCAACTTTGTGCCTGACAGGCAACTCTGTCTAAACTGCATATGATTATGAAGGATTACAGGGACATCTCCGGGATATTATGGGGTTCAGTTCCAGACCACTGTAATAAAGCTAATGTTGCAATAAAGTGAGTCACCTGGATTTTTTGTTGTTGTTGTTTCCTAGGATATATGAAAGTTGTGTTTATATTATACTATAGTCTATTAACTATGCATAAGCATTATATCTAAAAATGAAATGTCAACGCTTTAATCTAAAATTACCTTAGGGGCCAGAGAGAGATGCAGGAGGTAAGGAACTTGCTGGCATGTGGCTTTTCAGCCACAATCCTGATTCAATCCCTGGGCACAGGAGTAAGCCCTGAGCATGGCTGGTGTGACCTTAAAGACAGACAAATAAATAAAATTCCTTTATTGCTTTTTAGAAAAAAGCAATCATCTGGACTTTCAGTGAGTTTTAGTCTCTTTGCTTGTACCAAAAAATGCAAATATTGGGTTGGGAGATGCCTGAAAGGGCTGGAGCACATGTTTTGCATCGAGAGTCCCTCCTTTGATTCCACATGGTCCCATGAGCAGTGCTGGGCACAGTCCCTGAGCACTGGAGTTGGGCAGAGCCTGTGCATTTCTGGGGGCATGTCTCCTGCCCCTTACTGCCACCAAAGAGAAAAGAAGACACAAACGGAAAACACAGGTATCTTGGGAGCCAATCCAGCGTGCTGTCTATCCGCTCTCGGCCCGAGCTCCCTTTCTGCTTAGCAGCTCCCGAATGTGAATCAGTGGGCGTTTCTCACCTGGGAAACTCCAACCTTCGTTGGTTGTGCTACACAGCGAGCTCCGTCTTGTGCCAACAATCATGAATGAAGTCAAGGTGGGTTCCATTCTGGATGGTCCAATTCCGGGTGGTCGTGCGTGTTGTATGAGGGTATTAGCAGACTGTCACAGCTCCGTTCCATCGAGCTACGATGACAGCAGAGAGGACAAGCACTCGAGAACGTTTGATCTACAAGACACCTAAGGTTTCTGCCCACGTCGAAAGACGGGTTGGTCCTGGCTTGTTAATGTCTGAATCGGACCTGCGTTAGACTATGCGTGCATCTGCTAGCTCGGCATCGGTAATGACCTCAGTGCTTCCCGGCCAGGAAGAACTGTGGCACGGTTTTTTTTTGTTTGTTTGTTTGTTTTGTTTTTTTGCTTTTTGGGTGACACCTGACTCTGCACAGGCGTTACTCCTGGCTCTGTACTCAGGAATTATTCCTGGCAGTGCTCAGGGGACTATATGGGATGCTGGGAATTGAACCTGGGTCAGCCGCGTGCAAGGCAAACGCCCTACCCGCTGTGCTATCGCTCCAGCCCCTGTGGCACAGTTTTTAAAGGCAGCTCAGATCAAAGGGTGGCAATGACCATTTGAAACTCGGAGGAGCCGAATCTGTGCGGGTCATTGTGGTCGTGCTCTCCGTCACCTCGCAAATGCCGGCCACATCGGTGATGATCTTGCAGATGTGAAAAACGATCAGGAAACGGCTTTAAAGTTTGAGAAGGCATTTAAAATTTTATTTTCCATTTAGAGAAGAGCTGTGACTACAAAATTCATGGTTCCAGAATCCATTTCTCTCACGGAGAGATCACTTAAATGGAACTATAACTTATCGGCTACATTGCTGAAATTGACTTCTATTGAAAGGGTTTAAAGGATTCTGAAAACATAGGAACACTTTGTTCATTTTAGATAAAGTTTAAAAGTGAGTAAATGGAGCTCACTGAAATTACACTAAAAAATCTCTTCTCCCCTTCCGTCCTTGTCAGCCTGGTTGCTTTTCTTGTTATTATTACTACTTGCAAAAAAAACCCAAAGAAATAATTTACATACACAGTCTGGCCTATAAAATAGCCTCTTTGGAAATCCTACCTAGATTAGATTAACGATCAAGTAAGAAAAAAGCCAAGTTGTAGGTGGGGGAGGAGGGGGCAGTGACAGCTTGACATATTTGCATACCTTGTTTTCAAAGTGGCAGAGTCTCTTGCCCGCATGCCTGGCTGTCTTCCAGGGGCCCCTCAGAGGGGATGGGCTCCAGTTTCCCTTCCTGCCCCAAGCAGAGCTCCCGGCGGCCAAAGACCACTGGAACCTAGCCACAGCCATGCTCAAGGCCCCTCTCCACACGTTCGGACAGGCCTCACGCATGAAGGTACTGGCAGAGGAACCCAGGCTTGTGTAATCCCATCAACAGCCAACATCCAGAGACTTAAAAGCAGGCTCCCAGAATCGCAGCCATGCGATATCTTATAATCTACTTTTCTCTCTGGGAAAATCTTGCAAGCTACTGAGAGCTTCCTTCCCACATGGGACAGCCTTGCAAGCTTCCCATGGTGTATCTGTATGCCAAAGCCAGTAACCAGCTGAATCTCATTCCCCTGATCCTGAAAGAGCCTCCAATTCGGCATTGTTAGGAAGGCTGAGAAGAGAGAGGCTTCTAAAATCTCAGGATAGGACAAATGTAGAGGTTACTGAGACTGCTCAAGCCACTCAATGATCAACGGGATTTTGTGATCATGATCATGATTGTTTTCAGAGTGCCTCTATGAACATTTAATATAGGAATTTTTTGTTTTCCTAAAGTTAGAAGTGACCTTAGGCATTCGCTGTCTATATCCATTCTTCCAGTGAATCAAACGATGGGTCTAGTTTTCATACAACTTTCCCCTGTATAATATTCTCATGCTGGTAATACTGCAATATAACTCTTAGTTATATATTGTCAAGCTATTAATATAAAAGCATACCTTTTTATCTTGAATGTTTTTATTCATTCTTTTAGAATCCATTTCGGAGGGCCACATGTAGGCGTGGTGTTCAGAGTCACTCCCAGTTTGGTGCCGTGCCAGGAAGTAAACCCAGCCCTGCCCATACACAGCAGGTGCTCCAGCCCCCAGTCCTGTTCCCTGTTCTTTCAGCAGTTTACATAGTGTATTCTTATTGCCCCAGTGGCCTGGCAATTTATAACGAGAGCCTCAGTTTCTTCAGCTCTTCAGGTGGAAACATCAGGGAGTGGCTCAAAGGGCTGAGGCACATGCTTTACATGTGGGATGCTGGGGCTTGACCCCTGGCACCGAAAGGTCTCTGAGCACCTCCAGCAGCAGCCCCTGACACTGAGTAGCCCTGAGCACTAGTGGGTGGGGTCCTTTTTAAAAAGGGACAGTATCGTTGTGTGTGGGCAGGAGTGATAGCACAGCAGGTAGGGCGTTTGCCTTACATGTGGCCAACCGGGGTTTGATTCCTCCGTCCCTCTCGCAGAGCCCAGCAAACTACCGAGAGTATTCCACCCTCACGGCAGAGCCTGGCAAGCTACCTGTGGCATGTTTGATATGCCAAAAACAGTAACAACAAGTCTCACAATGGAGATGTTACTGGTGCCAGCTCGAGCAGATCGATGAACAACGGGAGGACAGTGCTATAGTGCTATTCTTATTATTAAATTTTATACAGTTTCCTTTTGCAACACACTGGATGTTTTAAAAAAAATAAATAACTGGTCCTTTACCGCACAGAATTTCAGCAGCATTGCCTTGTGAGACTCAGCATATAATAAAGCTTTTCCTCAAAACATCTCCCTCTGCACAGAATGGGTTACAAAGTCAAACTGCCAGTTATGCTCTCCATTACTTGATTTTGAACAGGAAAATGGCAGTTGAGCCTTGTGCGGTTTTGGTGCTTTCAAAGTTCGCAAAGGCAAATAAAGGAGGAAGAAATGGAACACAATTCTTGTCCTGGTGTCTGCAATCATAAATGGATCTTCTTAAATATTGGCTGTCTTTGTAAACCAGTCACTAAAAGTTCTAAAAGCAAAAACCATTGCATGGTTGCGTTTTAGAGATCAGCAACAGACATCCGAGGATGGGGGGAGGCCACCCAGCGCTTGCTGTGTTTAAACACGGACTCAGTGTAGACAGTGGGGGAAGAAGAAAGCCAACTCTGTGACTCCTGAAAGCCTGTCATCTTACTGAGTGACTACCTTTACTAATCTGCCATGTTATGCACCCTTTAAAAGTTAACATTTGTGCTCAAAATACGAGATGGGGGAAGTGATGCGTCATGCATATTGGCCGGTTAAACACTGATTTTCACTTATCCATGAACTATTTTTGCTAAATAGTGAATAATAGTTGGTAAGGTAATATTTTTTTGCATTGTTAATGGCTTATTTTAAAGCTGGAGAATTAATCAAGGAAAGAATCTCACTGATTATTATCTGATTATTCCTAAGAATAATTTTGTCCTATAGAGGAGTTCCAGTGTTCAGTGTTAGGTTTTCTAGCCCCCATCTTGGGTCTCTGTCTTGAACGTCCCTCTCCTGCCCCTCCATCCAGATTTGGCACCTCTAGACAGGAAGCCAGGATGACCAAATAATGCCTGTAAAAAACTAAAGCACGCCAAGGGGCGTGTGCACTTGCAGACTCTCTCCGGGCGGCTGTGTCTTACCGCCCGCGTTCGGTGCTCTGGAACCGCTGTGTATGGGCTGGATTGGGACGGCCGTTGGCCAGGACCGGCGACCGGCGAGGGAAGAACGAGGACCAAGCTGGTTGCTGATTAGTTACCGTTTATTCAATCTTCCATCTTTCTCATCTCCCGCACTCCCAGCTCCGTCCTCTCTCTCGATCTACTCCAGCCTCTCTCACTTCTCTAGTCTCTCCTCATACTTGTCTCTCCCACCTTGCCCTACACCCAGCCAGGTAGCAGGTAGCCAGGTAGCAAAATCAACCTAGGCTATACCCAGCCAGGTAGCAAAATCAACATAAGAAAGCCCTTCCTGAGGGCAGGGCATTCCAAAGCCCTTCCTGACTCTTAAGGTCTTTTTCCTTTCCTTAGTCCAAACACTCATTAACATCTTAATACTAGTTATTTTTGTATGGACATAGCAAGAGATACATTGAGGCTTGCAAGGCAGCTCTCCTGGCAACATCTTGCCACAGACTCAGACTACAGCACTCAGGCCAGATTAATCACTCCTCACCCTAGCAGGGTCCAAATCTAGTTATCACTGTTTGGATGATGACAGCATTTGTCCATGATCAAGCTCTTAACTTATAGTTAAGCATTAGGCACTTTGGCCAGGCCCATCTCAATGCCAGGATAGCACACATCTCACCACTTGCCCTGGGTCCGTCTCGTCCCTCGTCGGGACCCTGCTTTTGGGGGTGCTAGGAAGTAAGAGCAGCTGAGGCTTAGGTCGACAGATGCCCAGGAAGAAAATATCATGTAGAGTCAAATGACTCCCAGGTTACAAAAGCATAGCATTTGCTAAGTCTTCCTGTGTCCATACAAAAAGGACATGGCTCTGAATAAACTATGCAAAGGACTCAAGGAGAAGAGAAAAACAATGTTTACAAGTCAACAGAACACTAAGAAAGAAGCTTCAAATAAACAAAGAGGAATGGGAGCACTGTAATGGGAGTAACCCAATAAACCTAAACTACCTGAGACTATGTTATCCTACAAATGCCCTCCCACTTGTTTTACTTCTTAGGGATTGTAGGCCTTATTCTTTGTTGCCTGAGTTCTTAAAGTTTGTTGTCTTTAAGAAAAAAAAATGTTTTTTTTCATTATCTAAGACAGACGGTCTAGTCTGACGCCCTCTGAGGTAGATTTAATTCTGTGTTTTCTACTCGGGATTTCCTGAATTTGGCCTATGAGTTACATAGTATAAGAGTCCTGTGCAGTTAGGAGTCTCCCAGAGAAATAGAAGCAAGATGGAGAGAGCTGCCTGTGTATCGTCTGTGTTTAAATCTAGTTCAAGACACAGGGAGAACTGACTCTCACAGTTAATGGGAGAGCCCATAGGTCGCAGACCCAGTCTAGATGTCTCTGTAGCAGTCGCAAGGCAGAATTGCAGCTGCCTAAGGAAACCTCACTTCTGTCTTCAGCTGATTGGTGGAAGCCTTTGAATCTACTGATTTCGAGGACTATTACATCTAAGAACTAGCTTCTTAGCAAAGTCTAGGCCCTTGTGTGACCAGTGGTGGGGCACCAGAGCCTTCTTACCCAGTGGACACATAGAATGAACTATCATGGGCCAGAGAGATAGCACCGGTGTTGAGTAAGCCCTGAGTGCCCCCGAGCGTGGCCCCCAAATCAATAAATATTAAATATTACTTTTAAAACTTAATCATTAGATATTGCTATCACATAAACACTACTCATTTTCATGTCCCAGAACCTAGGTGGGTGAATGGGGATTAAGGACTAGGAAATTCCTTTTTATAGGAATAGTCATTTTTATAACCCCGGAACCTTGGTGGGGACATAGGAAATGCCAAATAAGAGGCCTGATTGGGGATGAGAAGCAATGGGGGAAATAAGTCGGAAATAGAGCTTTTGGGTAACAGGTGATGGGATGAACTTAATGTGAGCAGAGTGAGGGTGTTTCTAGCAGCCTTTCTGTGGGAAATGCACAGTCATCAGAAGAATTCCGGCAAGAATCCTGAGCAGTGCAGTGTCCTGGGGCAGAAGAGACCCAGTGGGTGAGCTTCAGAGTCCATACCCGGGAGGGGTGTAGCGAGAGGAGAAAGAGAATGTTACAGAACATTCTGTTGGAGATTTTAGCATTTGAATTGCCTTTAGTTTGCCTTCTTAGTGCAGGACTTCTCCCATCCTATCGAGAGAGCTTTCGACAGCTGATAATAAAACTAACAACAAGCAGTATTCTTGGACAAAACATATTTCAAAAACTCTACTCCTTCACTGATCATGCTCTACTTGATTGCAACAACCGATGGATTTTTTTTTCCCATGACTGCTTCCCATCTCTAGCCATCTTTAATCATAGGTTTTTGTACAGTTGTAATAATATTGCATGTTTCATTTCCTATTTTGCCACGGAGAAGTATTAGTTTTATCTCCATGACCTTCATATAGATTATGTTTAATAACAGCAAAGCTTTATGGCAAATTGATGAGCCCTAATTTACAGAGCCATTTTTCTTTCGCTGTACCTTTGATTTTCCTAGAATGGCTTTTGTGATTCTAAAAGATGATGGTATCAATGATTTCTAACCTAGACCATTTTTCAGCATGTAATTTCAATATAATTGACATGCAATAAATGACACAAATTTGAAGTATACAGTTTAATTTTGACATTATATGCACGTGAAATTTCACCATGAGTAAAGAGAATGAAGATAACCACCATCATTAAAGGTTTTTTGTAGAACTATGCCAAACTTAAAAGCTTTTACATGGTGAAAGAAACTACCACAAAGCAGAAAGGTCCCCAAACAACTGGGAGAAGATATAGGCACATCACACATGTGACAAGGGTTAATGTCCTAGATAGAGGAAGAATCCGTATACTTTAACAACAAAAAAAAGCAAAGAAAACCTCAACTTGATTCCTGAAAATGGTCAAAGAGCCTAGGGAGACTTCTGTAAAGAATACTAGCAGGAGATCCATAGACACCTAAATTTTTTTTTTTTTTAGTATCACTTATTATTCGGGAAATACAGATCAAAAGCACATAGAGATATCACCTCACTCTGGTGATAATAGACTATCAAAGAGATTGGAACCAAGAAGTGTAGCAAGAGTGTGAGGGGAAATGAAATCTGTTGCAGTGTGGGCCGCAAGGTAATTTGGTGCTACCTCTATTGTAAATGACACTGAGATTTCTTACACAACTACGAATGGAGAGTCCATGTGATCCAGCAACACCGCGCCTAGACATTTAGCTAATGGACACGACAGCTTTGAAAGCTTTTGAAAGATTTGCACCCCTGTATTGAGGGTAGCACTATTCTCAATCCCCCAAGCTTGAAGTCAACCAAAATGCCCATCATTGACACATTACTGAATAAAGAAATAGTAGCATATACACTGGGTGAATACTGCATTGGCATCTAAACGCATTTAACCATTTCTTGGGGAAAAAAAGAAATGGAACTTTGTATGTTCTGCATGAAATAAGGGAGTAAAATTTCTGAGTAAAATAAGGAGTAAAAGACAAAAATCACATGGTTTCACTCTTTTGTGGAGTATCACTGTCACTGTCATCCCGTTGCTCATTGATTTGTTCGAGGGGGCACCAGTAACGTCTCTCATTGTGAGACCTATTGTTACTGTTTTTGGCATATTAAATATGCTACGGGTAGCTTGCCAGGCTCTGCCGTGTGGGCGCGATACTCTCGGTAGCTTGCCGGGCTCTCCAAGAGGGGTGGAAGAATCGAACATGGCTTGGTAGCATGAAAGGTGAATGCCCTACCGCTGTGCTATTGCTCTTAAACTGGCTATTTTTTAAAAAAAGCAATAGAACAAACTTCTAGATGTGATGAAAGCTGGAATGGTTAGCAGAGGGCAAGGGTCATTGGGGCTGGGAGAGCACTGGAACTTTCAGAGTGGATCACTTCTGTGCACATCCCATTCCTGAAATTCTTTAATATTGTAAACTAATTATAAACTGAATTTTTTTTAAAAATGGAATCGCCATGAGATACAGTTACAAAGCTTTTGTGATTGAGTTCTTGAGGTAGATGATCATGAGTAGAATCATTAAGTTATATGGGAGTTCTAGATCTAATATTTTTGAGACATCTTTAACTATTTTCCAGTCTATTCTCTCTGCTGTTCTCCAACATATTATTGGAGGGCTGAGCCACAGCAGTTAGGCACAAAATAGAAGCAAAAAAGACTCAAATTGGTAAGGAGGAATTCAAAGTATCTCTATTCATGGGTAATATGATAATGTACAAAAGAAGCCCTAAAGACTCCAAGAAGCTCCTAGAAATTATAGACATATATAGTAAAGTAGCACTGTAGCACTGTCGTCCTGTTCATCAATTTGCTTGAGCAGGCACCAGTAACATCTTCATTGTGAGACTTGTTACTGTTTGGGGCAGATCCAATACGCCACGGGTAGCTTGCCAGGCTCTGCCGTGAGGGTGGGATACTCTCAGTAGCTTACTGGACTCTCCAAGAGGGATGGAGGAATTGAACCCGGGTCAGCAAGACAAACGCCCTACCCGCTGTGCTATCGCTCCAGTCCTGGCTACAAAATCAACGCACAAAAACCTGTATATTCTTATACATAACAATGATATACACAAGGAAAAAATCCACTTATGATTCTGTGCAAAAGTATGTAGGAATCAATTTTCAAACGATGTGAAAACCCTATTTAGTAAAAAACTATAAATCACTAAGAATCAAAAGAAGACACAAAGAAATAGAAACATAGTCCTTCATAAATTGAAAGAATCAGTGTCATTAAAATAAATATCCTACCCAAAGCAACTCAAACATTCAACCCAGTGTCTGTGAAAATTCCCATGGCATTCTTCAAGGACATAGAAAAAATACTTCTGAAATTCATATGGAACCATAAAACTCCCAAAATAGCCAAAGCAATTCTGAAGAAAAAGATGGGAGACATTCCGTCTCTGGCTTTATACTACAAATCAACATGGTACTGGGAGGAAGACAGACGCTCAGACCGATGAAATAGAATAGAGAGCCCGGGGGGAAGGCTCAGCTGTCTGGGCAGTTAATTTCTGACAGAGGGTCTGGGTGCACGGAGTGATGCGAAGAGAGCCTCCTTGACAAATGGCGCGGGAAAAACTGCATAGCCGCATGCAGAAAAATTAAAAAAGGTAAAACTGGACCCCAGTCTCCCCCCATTCACAAAGCAAGCTTTCAGAGTGGAATTCAGACCTCGGTATTTGACCTGTGTCTACACTGAGATCCGCGTAGGCAGAGCTCACCACAGTATTGAACTCAAAGCAATCTTCAGTGAGATGGCCCCACTAGCGCAAAAAACAAGAGCAGAAATAAACACACGGGGTGAATGTTGAATGAACCAGACTCTGTCCTGCAAAAGAAAGGGGTCTAAAGCCAAGAGCCCCTATGATCTGGGAGAAAATATTGAAACACAAATTTTTGAATCTCCTGATCTAGTCTAGGTTTTCTAAGAGGAACTTTCTTCCTCCTTCCTTCCTTCCTATTGTTGTCATTATAGTGAGGGAGGTGCTTGTGCATGTATGCACACACACATGTGTGCACACCCGCGCACACATGCATGTGTGCACATAAATACACATGCATGTGCACACACACGTGTGCAAACACGCAGACATGCACACATGCGTGTGCACATATGCACACATATGCGTGTGCACACACATACATATGCATGCATGCGTACACACACACACACACACACACACGGTTGTGCTTGCCAGGGGCTGCATATCTGGTTGCTGTGCTCATAGACTTGGAGTTAGCTCAGGGTTACTGACATGTGGGAAACATGTATTTGCTGGGGGGCACGTTTTTAGTGGCAGTGCTCAAGAGCATGATCATTGTAATGTCCCTGGGGGGTGCGAACTTTGGTTGTGATACTCGCACACGTGCTCTGTGGGCTCGCCTTCTGGGCTGCCGTGCTCACCCGGGTCTAGTTGCCATGCTTCCACATGTGTGCTGTTGCGTGCCAGAGAACACACTCCTTTGCGGCCCTGGGGATCCCAAACAGCAGGGCTCAGCCTGTGTGGGCGGCACTGGGTGTCAGTGTGGCAGCCCCACACTACTCAGACGGGCGCGTTCCCCTCAGAAACATCCCCAGCCCCTAAGTTGTTGTTTGAAGCTCTGTCTAGTCTACGGCATTCGCAGACCCTTCAGCTTTGTGTCCGGCTGTTTCTCCAGTGTTCCGGTTTCCCTTTGATTCGCACTGATGCTGTTTTCCTTATGTTGGATGCTCTGTCACATCAGCCCAAAACTCTTCAGGATCTTGAGAAATAATCTCCAGGATCCTTTCAAAGCACTCTCTCTCGTCTAGTGGTTTATTTCCTCACCCTTGCTCTAAACTCAAGTTTCTAGCTATCTGTGTGGTATTAATTTTGCAAGGATTTTGTAACAGAATTCCTCTAATTCTGATAGCGGTGCTTCTATTAAACTCCAGTTTTGCTAAGGGCTCTTTTCGTGAGCGCAACCTGGCATCTGCAGGAGGAAAACATCATTAACAGAAAATTTCCAAAAGCACGCTTACGACAACAATGCAAAGCGCTAACATTTGGAAATGTGGGGTGTTCTTTTCCTCCCCCCCCCCCAGATCCGGAGGCTGTTCCCTGAGATCTTCTGCAGCCCTCTGGGGGAGCCGCTGGATGTGACGTCATGCCTAAGTGGGTCATCCGGGTCCGGGCCTTATTCCGCCTGGAAGGGTGTGTGGCTGTGAAGAGCTTCAGGCTGATTGTTCCACACAGTGACCCAAGCCCCGGGGTGCATCCCGTATCCCCCACGTGAACGGGAGATGATCAAAGTGTGGGGGATGAGAAGTCCTGTCGTCTTCTTCCGAGCACTCCCTACCCACGGTTCTATACATAGCTTTGGGATGGCGGCGGTTGCCTGCACACTCTGCTTTTCTCTCTTTGTAAAGCGGATTTTATGCGGGGAAATGTATTTGACTTGAATTTTTCGACAAAGGCCCTTATGATTCCAGAACACCCAGAATTATGAGTAATGGGACCCCACACTGTGCTTGGAATCAGGAGAGCTGCTTTCCCATCCTTTTTGTGGCCAACTAGCTATGTAACTTGAGTAAAGTTACTTCATGCTTCTGAAGCTTTTCAGATGTATTTCCCCACCCCCCCTTCATACATAATGTGTTTCTGGCGATGATGGGACACCGGGATTCTGGGTGTTTTCAGTGCTGCTTCTGCCTGGCTGCCCTTCTATCAGCCTCACTTGTCCTCCTGGCCAGAGGACAGCGGGCAGATAACACACACAGCGACTGTGCCTGGCCATGCAAGGGGCTCGTTTATAGCATCTTGGGTATTTTCATCCGTGAGGCAGGAAGCGGCGCCTTGTGCTTCTTCGTCTCTTCTGCAGAGGGAGGAAGGAGGCCCTGTGAGAGGCCTGTTCTCCTGCGGACGTTATCACTACCCCAAAGCCTGAGCTTCAGGGTTCTCAGCTGTAAAATGAGAAGTGTGGGCTGGGAGGGGAAGGGAAGGAAGGGGAGGGGAGAGGGAAGAGAACAGGAGATATATTTTTTTAATTTTTATTTATTTTTTAAATAAATAAATAAAAATTTTAAAAATTATTATTTTTCCTACATGGGAGAGAGTCGCAAGGTCTCCATGGTATATTCATATGCCAAAACCCGTAACAAGCTGGGTCTCATTCTCCTGATCCCGAAAGAGCCTCTAATGCGACATTGTTGGAAGGACGAGTAGAGAGAGGCTTCTAAAATCTCAGGACTAGGACCAATGGAGACATTACTGAGACCACTCAATAAACTCGACGATCAATGGGATGATGATGATGATGATTTATTTTTTAATGATTCACCATGAGGTACAGTTACAGACTTAATAAGCTTTCATGCTTACATTTCAGTCATACGAAGTTGTAAGATGATCAAGTACCCATCCTTCCACCAGTGCCCATTCTCTACCACCAATGTTTCCAGTATCCCTCCCACCATTCCCACCCCATCACACACACACACACACACACACACACACACACACACACACACACACACATACGCGAGAGCGCCTCTGTGGCAGGCGTATTCCTAGGGCAGGCATATTCCCTTTCACTCTCCCTCTCCTTTAGGGTGTTGTGGTCTGCAATGCGGGTATTAAGTGGCCATCATGTTTGGTCTATAGTTTACTTTCAGCACGCATCTCCCATCCCAAATGGACCCTCCAAAAACCCTTTACTTGCCGGTCCCTTCTCTAAGTGCCTTTCCCCCCAGCATGTGAGGCCGGCTTCCAAGCCATGGAGCAATCAGGGAACAGGAGGTCCTTTGCTGTCACGCTAAAGATGAATGGGGACACCAGAAAGCCAAACAGTGGCATATCCGCCTTTGCAAAATGGGAGAGGCTGTAACTGCAGGCCTGGGTGCAAGGAAGGGGGGAGCGGGGTTCGCATCTGTTTCCTTTGTTTCAGACGGTTGATGGAGGTAGAGAAGGAGCTAGGAACGTTCATCTTGGCTGTTTCTTGAAAACTAGGGGGTGGCTGGAGGGTCCGGAAGTCATCCATGCCATTTTTTTATCCTGGATGTTGATGATGATGTGTTGTGCATTTCTTCCTGGAGCATGACTTGCCGTGGATCCTAGGCGTTTTTGCATATCTCAAAGGTCATAGGGTGGAAAGGCAAACAGGAAGAGAAGAAGCTTTGGCGTCTGTCTTGGCATTGTCGCGGCCTGCAAAAACGCTGAAACATATTTACTGTTCCCTCGAAGCAGCTAGTTCCCACAAATAGAGCAGGAGAGAGGTTTCGTCCTAGAGATTCCCCACTTATTTGGACTACATTGCTTGTACCCCCTTCTTTAAAAAAAATCGCTCAGAGTCCAACACCCCCAAAATCTACCTTTTTTTAAAAGTGAACAAGCAGAAAGCTCCCCTCCTCACCAGTTATACCTAAGGCTACTACCACCCCCGTCATCCGTCATTCCAGTACCTGGGGGTGCTGTAGTTCCCCGTAGGGCCACATTTCTGCTGTCGAGGGCGGGCTTTGGAGCTGTGGGGGCATGTTAGGAGGGGTCTCCTCCCATTCTGAGACTGAAGATGCAGGTGCACTTCAGGGTGCCGGGCAGAGACAGAAAAGCAGCAGCAAGGACCCGAGGAGTCCCCGTGTCCTGTCGGGCTGTTTGTTCTCTAGGGATTGTCACACCCAGCCGGGACTTCAGTCTGTCTATCCCTGTGCTTCCATTTAAAAAAAAAAAAAAGGGAGTTTTGTTTACCTCTGGCGTCTGTGAACCTTCCACTAGGGGGGCAATATTGCTAACCGGTGTCGAGTCAGCCGAGTATTCAGCCCACGGGGTCACCCCAGAGACCTGCCCCCGAGGAGCGTGGCCTCGGCAGCTCTCCTCGCCCTGAGAAGAGCACAGTCTTGGAAGGTTCTGTCCACGACCGCTTCCCTTTCATTCCTTCCTTATAGACTCATAGCGTGAAGCCCTCCAAGTGCTAAATGTTTTTCCGTCGTTGGCCGACACTCTCAAACGTGCGCTTTCCCTCCAGCCGTGAGCTGCGTGCAAGAGGGAGCTGGCGGAGTGGACGAGGAGGCCGTGTGTGTGCTGACTCCAGAATCTGCCCCCGTGCGTGTGTACATGTACTCGGGTCGTGTGCATGAGTGCGCACACATGGATGAAGGAGTACCTGAACTCACATTTTGCTGCATGTGTGGCACGTGTGGGGATCTGGACTTGAGCATTTGGCCGGGTTTGGATGTGTGTGGGATGTGTGCATGTGTCAGCAGGCACATGTGTATGGGTATATCTAAACCTCCAACATTTGGCTCTATGTGTGTGTGTGTGTGTGTGTGTGTGTGTGTGTGTGTGCATGTGTGTAATATAGGCATCCGTTCCACCGTTCCAGTATGGGGGTCTTTGGTTGCAAAATTAACAGATGTTCCCGCTAGAATATTCTGGAAACAGACAAAAGTAAAAAATCAAAATAAAATCTACTTTATCTCCCCACTCCCAAACTAACAAATATTCATTACTGATATTTTTGGCATGGTTTTTTTTTCCTTTCCTATCATCTCTGCCATGTTTTGTTGAATTATATGCAAATTTTCTGCTCCATGATTTTTCAAAACTCACTTTTGCTATTTCCACTATTTTGTTTTTGAAATAATCCTGTGATCAGCATTATTGTCTATACTTTTAAAGTGACCTCCTTAGGAGAGGTTCCTAGATGTGGGGATAGGAATTTCCCTTGTCCATGTTTTGGACTTCTGGTTCTTCTTGCCACATTGTCTAATTACCAAATCATATCCCTCAGACCATGTTCATGCCAATGACCAAGTGTGGCTTTTTTAAAAATATGCCATTTTTTAAAAACTTAAAAAAATTTTTTTTAAATCTTTGATAGGTGAAATTATATCCATTTTCCTCTTTTCTTTCACCGTTTGGTAGCCAGAGTGAATATTTTCACAAATTTATGGGTTCTTTATATTCTCCTATGAATTTTCAACCTTAATCATTTGCCTATTTCTGATGGTGAAAATATTCACCGATTTTCATTTATTATAACTACCTTTGTATAGCTACCTTATTGTTTTCTTTTTATTTTTATGGTGTTTATTTTTTAATGTGCAAAACTGTTAGGCTTTCATCTGTTATAGCCTGTGTTCTTGGTCTCATTTTCCTCAATCCCTCCTGGATTTTCTATTCAGAACATTTCTGTAGAGCCAGGAGATAGCATAGCAGTTGGGTCTCTGGCCTCGGTTCGATTCCCAGCACTTCCTGGTCCCCGAGCACTGCAGGATGTGGCCTCAGAGGTCACAGCCTGGCTCTTCTGGCTCTGCAGACCCCAAAGAGGTATCATATCCTCAGGTCCGTGCAGTGAACCAATGACCTAGTTGTCTGAGAATCACCAAGGGGATCCCCAGGCCTCCTGAGCACTGCTTGGACCGCCTCTTCAAGAGAACGCTTTCTTCATCCAGAGTCGAGTCTGAGGGACTAGAGAGAGAGTACATCCAGCAGGGTGCCTGCCTTGAATGTGGTCAACCTGGGTTTGATTCTCTGCACCACGTATGATCCCCTGAGCTCACCAGCAGATTACTGAGCCCAGAACCAGGAATAAGCTCTGAGCACTGCTGGGTTTGACCCCTAAAACCAAAATATAAATAAAGGCCAGTTTTGATATTCACCTTCATCTTTTAAAAGGATTTGAATCTGTGGTTTGAATTTTTAAGACTATTCAGCACCTTAATGAATTTCAGTTTATTTTAGCATGGGACAGAAAATTCTAGATATTTCTGTTTCCAACTAGCTGGCTGATTTTTCATTATCATGTGCAAAATGAGTCCTGTTTGTATAAATGCTTTCATGACCCAATTTCTTATTCAGTTCTTTGGCGTATTAACAGACTTTCCCAGCCTCTTTTTCCTGTTCCCTGTGTCTCCTTGTTCTTATTCTTCCACCAGAGACGCACCTTTCTTCCTCTAGTTCTTACAAAATGTTCGAAAACCTGGTTTCTTGTTTTCAAATTGTTCCCTGCTCTTCTTGCCCTTTTATTTTCCAGATGAATGGCGAAATCATTTTTGTGCAGTTTCCAAACCCTCCCTTGGGCTTTTGATGAAAATTGCATTCTACCTATAAATTAATTGGGAAGAATCCGGCAGCCTTGCAATGTGTAGGCTTCCCATCCAGAAATACACATATGGTGTGTCCCGCTACATTTTTTCAAATACCCTTTCATATGTCTCCATGGAATTTTGTAGCTTTCTTTATATAAATTCAATATATTTCCTATTATAGTATTTCCAGATTATATCTTGGTTATTTTTTTAAAAAAGTTATTGGGGGTTGCTTTTCATTTGAAGGATGGAATCTTTTCCCCCCCTTTAATTAAGTCCCCTGTTTTGAAGATCACTTCCCCCCGGTAATTGCCAACAGTGACAGAAACCTGAGGGGGAAGCCTATTTGTTTCTTTCCAAATTTAGAAGCTCAGAGATTCAGAGCTGATTCCGAGACTTAGAACCAAACTTAAAACATGTTTTTTTTTTATAAGTCATAAAACTGAGGTCATGGAAAGTGAAATTTATTTCCAGATCATGTCACTTGTTGGGGAAGTGCCATGTAAATGATTATTTTCAAATTATTTGTGTCAAAGGCATGTAAGACTTAAATACCCCAGGGGCCGGAGAGATAGCAGAGCAGGTGAGGCACTTGCCACGTGCCTTGCCGCTGACCCCAGATTGGTCCCCAGCACCCTGTATGGTCCAGAGTATCACCAGTAGTGACCCCTGAGCACAGATCCAGGAGTAAGTCCTGAGCACCGCTGGGTGTGGCCCCCAAATCAAACAAACAGACCTTAACTAGCTCAAAGCAAACTCACGAGTCCCGTCTCTGCCTTAACAAATGACGAGACAGTCATCTTTGCGGGGGTGGGGGGGCATTTTCAGGAGATGACCCCCTCCCTCCCAAAGCCACTCTTGGCCAAACAGGTTGTCAGTGTTGTGCACGGGCCTGAGGACATGATGGTGCTCAGTTCCTGCAGTGCCAGGGGTGCCCAGGCCACCGGGGAAGTTCTGGGGGGCTCTGGGGGTGCATCCAGTGGTGCTTGGGGGGGTCCCAGGGCTGCACCTTGTGATAATTGGGCAGGAATGGTGGTGGTGGGAAGTGACCCTGGGTCAGATGCATGCTGGGCGTGCCCCTCACTGCTGAGCTCTCTCCCTCCCAGTGTGGGGGAATCTCTGGACGTGCTGTTGGCTGTTCCATTCCCTGCCAGTTCTGGGAAACAGCTTCATGCCATCCATTTCCACCTTCCAATCCATCTCCCACAGCCCCCACCCAAATCCCAGCACCACCGGGCACCCCTCTCCCCATTCCTGTCCACCCTGCTCCTCCCCTTCCCTGTCTTTTTCATAGACGCTGAGTTATTTCTGTTGTGTTTCCCAAGTTTACTTCAGTTATTTATACTCCCCACAGGAGTGAGACCATCTGGTAATTGTCTCTCACTTCCTGGCGGCTTCACTTCGCATCGTCACCTCTCGGGCTGTCCATGTTGTCCTGAAGGGCCCAATTTTAGATTTTTTGTTTTCCTTTTTTTCCTCTCACTGGCAGAGGTGTGTTGCATTGAGGATACAGGCTGTGGCTTCTTTATTTGGCCTATAATACGTCGGATATGGTGCTTGCCTTGCACATGGCTGACCTGGGTTCGGTTCCTCGGCACCCCATACGACATTTTCCAGGGAGTCAACCCTGCGTGCAAAGCCAGGAGTAAACCTGAGCCAATGGGTATGGAAAAAAATAACCCAGAAGACACCATATTCCCCCTGTCTCTGGGAACTCAGCAGTCGTGCCCATAAGCCACCTCTGGCTGGAACCAGATAATCTCGTCATTGGCCACCATCCAGAGTCACATGTCCTTCTCTCCCAGGAGGGACCATAACATGACATTCGCCATAGCCATACTGCCAGACCCTGCACCATGCTGTTTCATTCAGTGTGCCCCAGAGCGGGGCGGGTGAGACCCTTCCCCACCCCCAAGGGACCGAGCCTCAACAGCTGAAAACCTCCAGAATTCAACTACCACCATGCTCACAGCCACTCCACATGCTCAGACTGAGCCTCACTCACGAGTGAACCAATTTCTGGACTGTGTGGCCGCACTCGCAGCCATGCGACACTTCATACCACACACCCTACCCATACTCCAAGAGTACCCACCACATTTGATGGGGTTCAAAGTAGGAGGCAACAAGTCTTAGAGGGAAATACTTTTTTTAACAGATACATATATATGTATATATGTGTACATCTGTACATATATATGTATATACATATATATGTACACATATATATATTAGCATACAAGGCTCAACCATTAACAACATGCTAGTGATCTCTTATAGAAGGGCTTAATGGCCCCTCGGTGAAATACAATAATCTTCACATTCTTTCCTCTAAGGAAAATTTTTGGTAGCATTTTCAGCAGTTTTTCATAACAAACAATGCGAAACATATTATTTTGCTTCTGCTTTGGGGAAGGGGTTGGCATTCAGGATGGAAACATCTGAAATACGGTGGTGGGAAGGTGTAATGGTGGTGGGATTGGTGTTTGAATATTAAATGTAATCAAGTATTGTGAACTACTTTATAAAATAACAGATATATACATATCTCTCTGAGAGCCTGGCAAGCTAACGAGAGTATCCCGTCAGCACTGGGAGAACCTGGCAAGCTGCCCATGGTGTATTCGATATGCCAAAAACAGTAATGATAGGTCTCATTCCCCTGGCCCTGAAAGAGCCTCCAATCATTGGGAAAGACAAGTAAGGAGAGGCTGCTAAAATCTCAGGGCTGAGTGTAATAGAGACATTACTGGTGCCCACTCGAGTAAATTGACGAACAGTGGGATGACAGCGATAATACAGTAATACTTTATGAAATTTAAAAAATTTAAAAAACAAATAAACAGAAAAGATAAAGAAGGAAAATCACAATGAAGGTGTCCACTGGCACATTTATAGGGAGGATGGGATGGAGGGGCCTTTTTACATGAATGTCCCTGGAACTTGGGGTGAAGCGTATAGTGAATTCTATATACATATAAAGGTGTTAAGCTGTGCCCCTGGAATTCTGTAATATGTTACATTAATGATCCGTCAGTCAAAGCATAAAGCATAGAACATGAAGATTAGAAAGTCGATACCACAGGGGGTAATAACATGTTTACAGTAGCAAGATAGAGCCTGGAGAGATGCACAGAGATGAAGGCACTTGTTTTGCACCTCACTGACCCCAGTTTAATCTCAGAGGCACTTCATGTGGTCCTCTGAGCACCACCACCAGGAGTGACCCCTGAGCCAGGAATAGTCCCCAAGTACCACAAGATGTGCCCTGGCCAAAAAAAAAAAAAGAAAGAGTTTGAAGATAGTAATGATAAAATTAAAACCAGCCAGGTACACATTGTCCTTATGCTAACCAGAAAGAAAGGTGCCAGAATGATCATAGTAGTTGGACACAGATCGTGGGGTGGTGATTGAGAGCTTTTTCTCTCCAAACTTGCCTAATACTCCACTCTTGTTTCTTGAATTCCAGTGTGGGCCAGCCACCATGCCATGGGCTAAGAATGGCATGTGGTCACTGCCAACACAAAGCATAGAGCCCGATGAGAAGAACTAATAACAACGTGACCCCCACAGCCCAGTCGGCATAGGGTGCCCGGGTTCCCGAAAGCATGGCTTCCTTCAACAGACCGGGCACCTACGCCACAGGAAGGAAATAGTTTTTTTTTGTTTTTCTGTTTTTGCTTTTTTTGGGTCACACCTGGCAATGCACAGGGGTCACTCCTGGCATTATCCCTGGCGGTGCTCAGGGTACCATATGGGATGCTGGGAATCGAACCCAGGTCGGCTGCGTGCAAGGCAAGCGCCCTTCCCTCTGTACTCCAGCCTCAGGAAATAGATTTTCAGGCCAGGCCTGTCCGTTATTATGGCATTAACAGTTTTCACTGAGGAGTCCTTCTAGGAGTGCACTTCCTGTAGTCTTGAGGCTTTGAGGGAGATTCCCTTAATGGTCACTCCAGCCCTTGGTCACTGCTTTCTAGGACTGAGGCTGTATCCACGAGCAAGAGAACATCTGGCGACCGAATGATGTTTCCCTCCTGACTACAGCCTTGAAGATTTGTACACGGGGCCATTGAGACACTGCTACCACAGGCGCAGCTCACACGTCCTACCCCCTCTTCTGGACTCCCCCAGCCCCCATTGGGAGGGAGTTGGCAAAGCAAAGCTTATCCGGTGAAATCCTTCTTTTTCATCATTGGATACTGGCATACTCGCTGGCTTTGCCTCTGTGCTTGAGCATAATGCAAATGGTTCATTTGCTTAATAAATACCCCACAATAGCCTGTTTGAATTGTCACTAGGAGGGCACCAACCTTTTAACTCACTTAGCCAGCCCAGATCAGCACTTGATGTCTTTAATGACGATCAGGATCTTTTTCAGTGGCTGAAACACTCGGTAATCAATACTGTGGTCCTGCCTGGAGACCGGAGAAACGAGATAATCCCCAGAAAGTGTCACTGTGGCCTTCGAATCCTTGGCATGGGTGCTCACTCGGCCTTTTGTGGAAGTGCCTGGTTTCTTCTGAGGTCCAGAAAGCACCCCAAACTTATCAGAGAGGGTTGTTTAGCTCCTTATTACTGGTTGGCGTCTTCGCTCACCCAGCCTGGTGGATTTCTGCACTGCCTTACCATTGTGACCTTTGCAGTTGGGAGTTGTTTCTTGTGTGTTTTTGTGTGGTTAGGAGCCTAATCCGGATGTCTTTATATGTTTATGGGGAGTTTTGGAATGCATGACCGTGGAGTGGAGTGGAGCAGAGCGGTTTGCGAGTCGGGTTCACTGGTACCTAGGTCCAAGCCCAGACCCCCAGGACCATGCCTTGCCTGTCTTTTTAGCTTGCAGGTCCTGTTGCATCTTCCTATCCCCCGGGGTGCCTGCATTTGCACTAACATCTGCCTGAGAGCACCCACCTTCCTATGTACAGGCCCACCAGGGTGCCGTCAGCAGAGGGAGGAGCGCGGGGGTCCCACCCTTGGGCAGCAGTGCAGGACACAGGCCCCTAACAGCTGGGGGGTCCAGAGAGGCCCTCCCTGCCTCATCTCCATCTCCCAGGCAAGGGAACCCAGGGGGGCCATTGGAGAAGGCTCCACAGCTGAGAGGGCTTCTGAAGGATCTTCAGTGTAGCCCAACTCAATGCCCGATTCATTTGTCTAAGTGAAGAACAGATATTTTATCTCACAAGCATGTATAAGTTTCTAAGTTTTAGGGGTACAATCTCTAAAGTGCCAATATTCCTCTACTACTATTCCCGGAAGGTCCTCCCTTCTGCTCCCCCCTCCACTCCTCCCCCTGACGCTTTCTCTCTGTCTCTCTCTGTCTCTCTATCTCACTCTGTGTCTCTGTCTCTGTGTCTCTGTCTCTCTGTCTGTTTCTCTCTGTCTCTCTCTCTGTCTCTCTGTCTCTGTCTTGTCTCTCTGTCTCTGTCTTGTCTCTCTGTCTCCATGGTCAGCTCAGTTCTGCAGCCCAGCTAACAGGGCTTGTGTCCATCTTGTCCACTCCCTTGCTTCACTCCTTTCCATGCCCCTCGTCAGTGAGGTGGGCACCGTGCATATGGCGTCCATGCGGCTTCTGTCCTTGGTCTGGGGTGTGCCATCAGGCCACAGCTGTTCTCATTCCCACAGGGTCTCTTTTCCAGCAGGGTCTTCCTTGCCTGGCCCTTGTCTGCTGATCCTGGTCACTCTGTGGTGCCCACCTTCTGCCGGCAGGGCGTCCCCTCATCTCAGCAGCCCCCACCTTGCCATCTGCTGGGGCCACAACACTCAGTGCATGTAACCATTTTACCTGTCAGGGTCACCCCATCTTGGTACCTGCACCACTCATGACACGTAGCAACTTTCTCCCTCAACCGTCTCGACTCTGGGAGTTAGTTCAGGGCTGCACCCTAAGTCCTGTGTTCTTGCTGTGATATAAAGAAGCACTTCTAGGTTTCCGTCCTAAAATATCCACCCTGAACGTGCCCACGGAGTGCCTTTGCGTGGGGTCCGACTGACCCGTGTGTGCTCACACACACTCTGTGCATTTCCCAACCTTCTCAACACTTGTCACTGCCCTCTGAGCCTTCCTCTCTCTGGGCCGAAATGATCATGTTGGAAGAGCTCATGGTCGTTCCATGCGAATGACTTTTGGAAGGCAGGAGGCCTTTATTGATAGAATGTTTCTGATAGCCAGAGAGAAGTCTTTCATTATGAAATGCTACCATTTTTAAATATATATATTATTTATTATTGCCCACGGACCAGGAAGTTTTAAATGCTGGGTGCATGTTGTAAGTGGAAGTATCAATCATGTATTATCATCACGCTGCACCAAAGCCAAATTCCTTCCTGGCTCGGTGATATCCATCAATGAGAAGCAGACTGAGATGTGAAGGCCTGATTTCCCAAATGGCTGATTTAAAGCTAAAGAACAAACAATTTAAAGTCTGTTTTTAAAATAAATTTCTGCATCTAATTAAATTTTTTCTCATCAAACTGAAAGAAATAAAAAAACCACTCCTATCTGATGGAATTTTAAAACCAATGTTTGTTTAACCAAGAAAATATTGAGGTGAATCCTGGGGAAGAAATCAGCAGCTCAGAGCACCAGCCTGCATGTGGTGATGAGTTCAAACCCCCAGTGTCTCACATGTGCCAATGGCAAGCCAACAGCTCTGCTGTCTGCGACCTCTGTCTGATGATTCCCCACCTCCATGCGTTCATGTGTGGGTAAGCATCACCAAAAGGGGTGTGGACCCCCTCCCCCAGGAAGTATTACAGCCAAAAAGCTGCTGTGCCACATCTGGCAAGCACTTCCACCACCATAACCATCATTCCTGGGTACGAGCCCCAGAGAATAGGTGTTCCAGTAAGGAGCTAGTGTGTGGCCCCACCACCTGATGTGTGACCCCCCCCCAGCAAGCACCACCGATGAGCTGTCTGCGACCACCCATCATCCCAGCGGGCACGTCACCACTGCCATCCACAGGAAAGGGGGAGGGAATGACCAAAACCGAAGCTGCGGGTTGGTTGCGTGCCTGTGGGTGTGTCTGTGGGCACAGGGTGAGGTTCTGACCGGCCTGTAGGTGCCTACGGTGGCTGGCAGCCCCTGTACCCCTGGGGTGAGAGCACTGCCAAGTCACATCTTTCTGTTCTGTTCTGTTCTTATGGCTCCTCGCCTGAATGCCTTTCCCATCCATCTCCCTGACAGGGACAGGGAAAGGTACTTTGGCTAAGTTGTCAGGGAGAGAAGGAAGGGTTTCTTGGTTTCTTGTGTTTTGTTTGTTTGTTTGCTTCTGGGACATATCCCGTGGTGCCAAGGCCTTCCGCCTGGCTCTGTGCTCAGGGATCCCTCCCGGTGAGGTTCAGGGGACCATTTGGGGGGTTGGGGATTGAATCCGGGTCTGTTACGGGCAAGGCAAGTGCCGTACGTGCTGTACTCTCTGGGCCCTTGGAAGGAAGCTTCGCTGAAGGCGTTGCCGTTCCGTGCTGGAGAGCTGATTCCCCTCCTCCCCTTCTTCCCCGTTTCCTCGCCACCAACTTGAATCGCCTCTTTTCACTGTTATGTCCATGCTCTGGACACTTGTCTCATTCATTGGTTTAATTATAACTAATCTAATTTCAACCACATTGCTTTAATTGCTGAGCCTTTGTATTCGGCGTTGCCCTCATTTTAACAAACTATTCTGAATCTTGCCATGTTCATCTTCCTGAACTCTAGATGCAGTTGATCAGATGACCTTAAAGAAAAAAAAGAAAGAAAAAGGGTGAATCAGCAAACCCAAAAAATCGCCAGTCTCCCTTTCTTACATTATTAAGCATAGATGCTACTTGGAAAACATTACACTGTCAGAGAAAATGAGCATTATTTGACCAATGAGCACCAAGAAGTGTTGGTGTTTTCTCTCTCTAAGGAAGCAGGCTTTAAAAAAAAAAATTGAGCTTCCTACCAAACAGTGACTAACAATGTTATTAGATTATTTATAAATGGCTTCATGTTTATAGTTCATATTTCAACCTCAACTCTATTTGTTGCATTAGCAGAATAGTGCTCATTAGGCTTTATTCTTTGAGCCCATCTCTCCGAGCCCTGCACCCCCTGCCACTCAGCCTTCGTGTCTTCAAGTATGTAATCTTTCCTCCATTACACTTAAAAGTTCAGCCCATTCCTGGACCTCCAGCCAAGGAGGTGAACTTGTTGCTTTCAGAGAGGCCCCATCTGTGCATGGCGCGATCCGCGTGGTCACAGGTTATTTTATTGCCTCCTTTGTGGAAGGACTTGCACTGGGAAAGTACATGTCATTGAAAACATAATTTCCCTCCTCATTATGCTTTCTTCCTAGCCAGATCATAACCTGCTAGAAATCTGTTGAGCGTAGTGAAAAGCTCTTCAGAATAGCTGTTCTTAAGAGATTAAATGATCACCATCTCTGTCCCCTTTTCTTTTATCTCATAATCAAGCTCAAGACGACACCGGGTGTCTCTGCTAAAGTGATTGTATATTCAAGCTGCAAGGGGCTTCGTCACCTTTCCTGTTTCCTTCTGTCAAAGGTGACCCCCTCCCATTTCCTATTTACATTTCTGCATGTTTTATTCTTTTCTGTAGGGTTTCTTACAGATTACTTACAACTATTTATTATTTTATTATTTTAAATGTATTATGATGACTGGCTCGGGGCCATATCCGGTGGTACTTGGACTTACTCCTGGCTCTGTACTCAGGGATCACTCCAGCTGTGCTCAGGGGACCATCTAGGGTGCCGGGGATCTAACTTTGGTCGGTGGTTGCAAGGCAAGCGCCCTACCTGCTGTACTATCACGCCAGCCCTGCCAACTACTTTTTTTTTTTTTTAAAGAAGACTGAAAATGGCTAACAAGAATGACTTGCATTAGTTTACTTAAAAAAAACTTTTTTTTTTGTCATGTAAAGACACCGGGAGCACGGTTAAGATTCAGGGTTGCTTCACCCCATGTTAGAGCCACAGGGAACTGGAATGATCAGAGCCCAACAGGTGAATGTGACATGTGATGATGCAAGTTCATGGCTGCATGATTCATGGCCGTCCAGATGACTTGCCCAGGGTCACCCCACGTGACAGTAGCTCATCAGCAATGGGTCAAATCTAGTGAAGGACCGGTGCGTAGATATTGTGTGTGGCATGGGGATGGGAGTATAGAAGTAAATCATTTTTTTATGATGACTTCAAAGATACTCACTGAGATTTTCTTCTTTATCCTGAAAATTCTCTGATTTGTGCTTTTGTCCCTATATCACAATTTCTCTCCTAGAGATTCACACTAAAGAAAAAAAATATCGTGTCACTATTTATGAGGAAGCCTGTTAAAATACTTGATAGAGAAAGAGTATGGAACTGTTGGACAGAAATAAGACTTTGGGCACAAAGTTGATTTTGCATTTACCCATGTGCTCACAAGTAGTCAGTAATCAAGCAGACGAAAATTCCATTCTTCCTGTCTTTTAAAATATTTCTAGCTTTAACTAAGGCCCCTCACTTTTAAAACTGAGCAACTGGGGAGAAGTGAGTCATTATTTATGGTTAATCGCATTTGCCAGCTGGGACTGCATTTCTCATCCATTTTTCCTCTTTTGCTTGGGCTGGAGAATCCATTGTGTCCCTCTTTCGGGGAGAGAAATCATGCCAGCCCCTTCAGCAGCTTCTTTCATCACATCGTCACCCTCACGACTCTGTAAACAGAGATTCCCTCCGTACACACTCCTTCTGGCTACCGGAAGTAGCTTCTTTAGAATGCAGGACTGTGGGGATTCCAGAATCTTGGGTACGAGTTAAAGAGAAAACCTGACTTATTTGAGGGCTCATTTCAAAATGGAATAATTATCTCAAAAATACCATTTTATTTCTGTTTTATTTTTCGGGGGCTGGAGCGATAGCACAGCAGGTAGGACATTTGCTTTGCACGCGGCTGACCTGGGTTCGATTCCTTCGTCCCTCTCAGAGAGCCTGGCAAGCTACCGAGAGTATCCCGCCCGCATGGCAGAGCCTGGCAAGCTACCGGTGTTGTATTCGATATGCCAAAAACAGTAACAACAACTCTCACAATGGAGACGTTATTAGTGCCTGCTCAAGCAAATTGATGAACAATGGGACGACAGTGCTACAGTGCTTTATTTTTTGGAGGGGGGAGGAGGCACACCCAGTGGTGCTCAGGACTTATTCCTGGCAGGACTTGGGAAACCGTATGGAATGCTGGGAATCAAGCCCAGGACTGCTGTGTGCAAGGCAAGCATCCTACTCACTGTACCATAACTCTGACCGTCAAAAGTACCATTTTAATTCATATCTTCTCCTTGTGCAGCCAGTTCTTGAGCCCAAGTTTGGGAAGAATTTCAGTCCAGAGAGCTGACGTGTGAGGAGACTGTCTCTTGCACAGCCCAGGAGACCCATCTCAGACTGCCTTGAAAGCATGCTTCGACTGGAGCGATAGCACAGCGGGTAGGGCATTTGCCTTGCATGCAGCCAACCTGGGTTTGATTCCTCCATCCCTCTCAGAGAGGCTGGCAAGCTACTGAGAGTATCCCACCTGCACGGCAGAGCCTGGCAAGCTACCCGTGGCGTATTTGATATGCCAAAAACTGTAACGAGTCTTACAATGGAAACGTTACTGGTGCCCACTTGAGCAAATTGAAAGCACATTTGGCACTTCGTGGGTTGGATTAGAAGTCTGACACCCGGCCTTAGAAGGCTGAATTGAGACAACCATTAAGACAACCCATTCAAGACAAGTTCATTGCTGTGGGCAAAGGGAAGAGCTGAAACTTGGTGTCTACCTTCATGACCTTGTCACAACCTTTGTTTCATTAGAAGGCTGCTTCCCGGCCAGGGGGGATGAGGTTCCAACTCCTCGGTTCATCTTCAACCTCTTTCCCTCACTTGCATTCTCAGCCCCCTTCCCCTCATTCCCCCCACACACTGACATTTTATTTTACCATTTCGTAACTACCGTATTTGGTCACATCAGAGCCTGGCAAGCTACCTGTGGCGTATTGGATATGCCCAAAACAGTAACAACAAGTCTCACGATGGAGACGTTACTGGTGCCCCCTCGAGCAAATCGATGAACAATGGGATGACAGTGACAGGGACTGTATTGGGGATCAGGAGGTTGGGCTACATCTTGTGCTCATAAGGGTTATTTCCTGGCTCAGTGCTCAGGAAACCATATGTGGTGCTGGGGTGAACCAGGGGCCACCCTAAGTGCCTCACCTCCCATGCTCTCTCTCCTGCCCCATCCCTGTTGACGCCAGCAAGCACATGCTCTCATTTGGGAATGGGTGCAAGGGTGGCTCTTGTGTTCGTGTGGAGTTTGCAGCCTCCGGGTGGAGAAGTGCCATCGTGATGCCAGGCCTCTCTCCACATCCCCGCTCTCCTCCTAGTTTCTTTCTCCGTGCACAAACAGATCTTGCCCTGGACGCTGGTTAGGCCAGCTCTTTAGCCAATCAGTAGTGGCCAGGGGAGCCAATGTTCTCCCTGACCAACTGTTCCTTGAGTCAGTCCTGATGGGGATGCAGGTTTTCAGTGATTTGCTTCTGTTGCGAGAGACATATGTGAAGTTGAGGGGAGAGAGGCAGAAGCCTCGAGGAGGATGTCCACTACTTCTGTCTCTCCCTCTGTCCCCGCCCCAGAAATGCACCCAGGGAAATCTTGGACGGGTGGGAGTCTGCTCTGAACACATGTAACGGCCCGAACCTCACGTCTCATCAGTCCCATGAGACGGCGTCAAATGGCACCTGAGTCCCACTTGTTCTGCCCGGCGTGGGAAATGATCCCTGTACCCAATTTCTTGAGGCTGGAATGAGGAATTCTCTGCAGGATAGGAAAGCCAGTCTGAAATCTTACCCAGGCTTTCCAGAAACATCGCCTTCCTCCCCGGAAAAGAATTTCAGGAGGATTTGAGTAGTGAAGTAAAAGTTTTATTTAGAGATTATGAGAATGGAAAGAGAATAATCTGTTCTAGTAGAACTTGTACCTCTCCAGGGTGCAGAGAGCGCTAAGAGTTCTCATCTCAGGTGGAGGTGGGGTCAGCGCCCCCACCAATGGGGAAGCACCTAGCCCATCTCTGCAGAGTTGGTTTTATGGGTTTTTCTCCCCCAATACCCCACGTGGGGCTTGCTATGGAGACAAGTTCATTGCTTTGGTCAAAGGGAAGAGCTGAAACTCGGGGTCTACCTTCATGACCTTGTCACGACCTTTTGTTTCTGTTGGAACTCCTCTCTGGGGCCAGGTGGGTGGAGAGGGGGGTATTCAGCCTGCTCTGGTCTGGTGCTAGCTTCCGTCCATTAGAATATTCTCAGACCTCAGTTCCTGGCTCCACAAAGTGGACCCAGCCCATGCCTTTTGGCTACTTTCGGGCTCGTGACAGTAAAGCCCATTCTTTAAATCCCATCTTGGTTTGATGACTTCCCGAGACTCATTGCCAGCCCCCCGCCCCCACCTACCAGCCTGTCAGATCCCACTTCAGAGGCCTGGGGTTGGGGGCACTAAATCATACATCCCTGCGTAGCAGAGAGGGCTAGGCTGGATGCCAGGGAAGTTATCAGTGGTGCCAACCACTTCCTTTCAAGGCTACGGGCTCCTAAGGATGCCACAGTTTTGCAGGCATTTCTCTCTCTCTCTGTCCCAGGCCTGGACTGGCCCCCTCCTTTCATCCATGACGGTGCATCCTAAAAGGCCAAGTTCACCATCTGCTCACAGCCAGTGCACAGCTGCCTGTCTGCGTCCCCAAGGTGGAACTTTCATAGCTGGGAACATATTGTCCCCACACAGAGGAGCATTCCCCATAGTGCTGCTGACTGCCAGCAGGCTCACGGTTACTACATAGGGTGTGTGCCCGTCAGCAGGGAGAGCACAGCTCTCCTTTTCCAGGTGATTCCGGCATTGCGAGCTCCCGCGGCTTCAGACTGCAGAGCTCTTCTTTCCAGGCAGTATTTCATCGGCTCTAAACGTCACTGTTGCATGTAGCAGGAGGCCCTGATCTCTTTCCTGCCATGAACCCCCGTGCTTGACTGGGAGCTTAGTGTGACAGGCCCTGGCCGGTGGCACTTTAAATGCCTGGTGGCCGGGATGGGCTCTGTCCCCCACCCTCCCCGTACTTCCAGAAGCCTCGGCAGTCATGTCCACACCCCAAAGCTGCTACCCAGTGTAAAAAAAAACTATGCCAGCCATACCTTCCTGATAAAAATACTGAATGCCTTGAACAAACACAGTGACCTCTTAGTGCCTGTGTTGCCAACCGTAATGCCCAAAAAAGGGGGGGGGGAGGAGAGAGAGAGAGAGAGAGAGAGAGAGAGAGAGAGAGAGAGAGAGAGAGAGAGAGAGATGGGGTGCCAGACTTCTCCATAGAGACCAGGATGGGGGTTGAGTGGGGGGAGGGGCAGCTGTTGGGAGATGATAGGAGGGAAACGGGGACATTGGTGGTGGGAAATGTACACAGGTAGAGGGATGCGTGT
The DNA here is from genome assembly GCF_027595985.1 of Sorex araneus. Taxonomy (NCBI): domain Eukaryota; kingdom Metazoa; phylum Chordata; class Mammalia; order Eulipotyphla; family Soricidae; genus Sorex; species Sorex araneus. Next base: position 11,538,950 of record NC_073304.1, read on the forward strand.
TGGATCATTGTCTGACACACCCAGTCATGAACAGCTTTGTAATGATCTATCTCGTGGATATCTAATTAAAAAAAAAAAACTTTAAAAAAAATGCCCCGTGAGAACTTCCAGATGAACGTTCCAGCAAGTCTTCACTTGGTTTCTTCCTGGAAGCAGAGCTGGCCGGGAGGTCTGGTGTACAGTGCCGTGGGAAGGGGCAGACAGAAGGTGATGGCGAGCCATGGCCAAGGTCAGGGCTGCTCCTGACCTGGGGGGAGTCCCAGGTAGTGAGTGCTGTGGGTCCAGGTGCAGTCGAGGGGGGCGCTTGCAGGGGAGCTTGAAAAGGTCAGACAGGGTTGGGCTTTCTTGTCTCTCTTCTGCACGTCTGAATAGCCTCTCGTTCTCTTTTATCTTTTGCTTTTTTTGCGGGGGGGGGGGGGTGCCACACTCAGCAGTGCTCAGGGAATTCCTCCTGGCTCTGCGCTCAGGAATTCCTCCTGGGTATTCCTCAGGAGACCACATGGGATGCCAGGGATTGAACCCTGGTCAGCCACGTGTAAGGCAAGTGCCCTCCCTGCTGTACTGTGGCTCTGGTCCTGAGTGGCCTTTCTGGGCAGCGGCCTTCAGAACCGTGTGGCTAATAAACACATTAGCAGCGGGCCAGGACGCTCTGCAGAGCGGAAGGAAGCCACGTGCCCTCAGGAGAAGCTGTCAGCTCCCCTGCCCCGCTGGCTCCTGGCTCCCCTGCCCATCCCCGTGACAGCTTGGTTCTTTATGAAATGTCAGTTTTGACTAGCCTTTGTTCTGGGCAGAATCAAAGTGATTCTCCCTCCCTTTTTTTTTTTTCTGTCCAAAGTTCCACCCAGAAAACTTTTCTCGTGAAAATCATTGCCTCCGGTTTAAGTTTCTCGTTCAAAGCTGTTCATGGTTGCATTTCAGTCATACAATGTTCCAACACCCATCCCTCTACCAGTGTAATTTCCCAGCACCAGTGTCCCCAGTTTCCCTTCCACCCCTCCTAAGTCACCCCCCACCCCAGTCTGCCTCTATGGCAGGCACCTCTCTTCTCTCTCTCTCTCTCTCTCTCTCTCTCTCTCTCTCTCTCTCTCTCTCTCTCTCTCTCTCTCTCTCATTTTAGGCATTATGGTGTGCAATACAGATCATGTTTTAAACCCATCAAATACCATGTCTGCTCTCATTGCTGTGAGTGTCACAGTGACAGGAAACAGTTGTTGTCTGCCAGCATCTTGATGGGGACATGAAGGAGGCCTAGTTTCAGCTCTGGAGCACCAATGAGTGCTTGCCTCTCTCTTGGGGTCTACTCAGACCAAACCTCAGTGTCTGTTGAGACAGTCGTCTAAGCCCGTGTTCTGTGCCTTTGTTCTTTCCGTGACACCCTCCTGCTGTGACCCCACCATTTATGTCGTTTTCAGTTCTGCCCACTAGAAATATTTTGGGTCGTAAGAGACTAGTCTATGGAATCTGTTCAAGAAATGTGTCCTCATCTGTGATAAAAGTCACTGGTTCATTAAAAATTTTTTTCCAAGTTATAAAACAAAACAAACATCCCATTTAGGTCTGGAGAGATATTCCAGAGGTAAGACGCTTGTTTTGGAGGAGACAATTGCCTTGCATGCAGCTGTGTCCACCAAAACCCTTACTTGGTCCCAAGTACCACATATAGCCCTCTGAGCACTGTCCGGTGTCACTCAGAGCCAGGAATAGCCCCTGAACATCCTTTGGTGTGGTCCTGCCTCTCACCCCTGGCCCTCAATTTGGAATGTTACAAAGAATTATCTCCAATTGAATTCAGAAGTTCTTAACCAAGGATGGTGCTCTCACCTAAGGTTCATTTGGCACTGTTTGGAGACATTCTTGGGTATCTTATCTGGGGAGGAGGAGGAAACTACTGAAGTATGGGTAGAAACCCGGGGTGCTGATTGGACTCCAGTCCAGGACACCTCCGTCATCCTCATATCACACACACACACACACACACACACACACACACACACACACACACACACACACAAACACAAAGCCTGGGCCAGTCCAGAGGCTGGGGGTGAAGGGTGTGTACATCACCAGATAGGGCCTCTCCTTCAGAACAGGCCTCTTTAGAATGTACTAGAACAATGCTGTTGTTTAATGCAAATAACCCTGACTCTCGGGCTTGGGGAGTGGGCCCCCGGAGCCCCACTAATCTAATCCTCTGACTCAGATCTATGCAGTATCACAAGAAGCAAAGCTCACTTAGCAGTTAACAGGACACAAAGGAAGCCAGTGCTGAAACTCAAGCTGAGGGGAGTCATCAGGACCACTTGCTTCCATGAGTCAGAAGCCCGATTTTAACAGCAAGGCAAACTCCCACGACTCAGCCGAAGGGGCTGGTGTGCATCCTGACTGGAATTCTCAGTCACTCCAGGTCTTCCCAGGCCTTTGGCGCCTGAGAAGGTAGCCCTGGAGCCCTTCCCTGTTGACCCAGTGGATTTCAAAGCATTCTGAGATTTTTCAGTTTCATGAAAGCTTAGGAAGCTCTCATTTCTCTGAATCAAGTCAGCGGTGGTATCGTCTGACCATTCCTACTTGAGTTCCTTGTTCTCTGCTCTCTCAGGCCAGGTGGCTCCTGAGTCCATCTTCAGCCCTCAGCTTAAGACAGTCAACCCACTGGAACCTCCGCTTGACCACATGCCATTGTAGCCCATAAGTGGAGAAAGAGTTGTGCCGACCACTGTGGGACCAGTGGAGAGTAGAACAGGCGATGGGTGCTCCGTAGGGGATAGCTGTGCGGGAGGGTTCTCAGAGCGCGTCCCAGCCTGGGACCCTTCCTCCTGCCTCTGCTCTTAGCTGACCCTCCGCCCTTGATGCACAGATGATCTGGAGTCCTCCACCAACTCCAGCCCCGCTTTGCTTCTCAAGGAGCAGCAAACCACACACTTCGCACCTGAGTAGATCTGTTTACTACTGTGGTTCATTCAGTCATTGGCCAATGGCCAGCTTATCGAGTAAGAAACGTGGGTCGGGAAGACTCTAACTGGAGCCAGCACTGGGCCGTGTGTCTCTATTGGCTTTATCAATTCCTTGAAGTGCCAGTTCTGGAAGGAAAGTTGCATGCCTCCACCCATCTCCCAGGTCTGCACTGGGTGGCAGGGCCTGGAGGCGCGTCCCTGTCCTGCATTCCACTGCCCTCTGGTCCCTGATCCAGCCACACACTTAGGGGGCTTCCCCACTCCTGGATCTACCCGTGTGGCTGCCCCCTTTTCTTTTCTTTCTTTTTTTCAATTTTAATGAATCACCGTGAGACACAGTTACAGACTTACAAACTTTAGTGATTGTGTTTCAGTCATACAATGATTGAGTACCCATCCCTCCACCAGTGCCCATTCTCCACCCGCAATGTTCCCAGTATCCTTCCCCCCACTCCCACCCACCCCCTGCCTCTGTGAAAGGCACATTCCCGCTTGCTCTCTCTGTCCTTTTGGGTGTTATGGTTTACAATACAGATATCAAGCGGCCATCATGTTTGGTCCGTAGCCTACTTTCTGCATGCATCTACTATCCTGAGTGATCCCTCCAGCCATCATTTACTTAGTGCTCCTCTCTCCATCCCAGCTACCTTTCCCCCTAGCGCATGAGATCGGCTATCAAGCCATGGGGCAGTCCTCCTGACCCTTATTCCAACTGTCCTTAGGTGAGTCCACCCCCTTTTTAAGAGTCCTGTTCCATGCCTTCTCCTGTTTCTTATCTGTGTTTTAGAAAATACCGTTGTGCCTGGAGACTGCCGTTGGCCATTGTTCCTTCCCTGGGTGCTGCTTTCTCGGTGCCTTCTGTAGCTTCTCTTATTCCTTGAGTTAGTTATTGATTTGGGGTTTAGGGGTCACACCTGGTGTGTGCTCAAGGGCTCTTCCTGGCTCTGTGCTCAGGAATGACCCCCGGTGGGGACGCTCCGTGGTGCCAGGGATTTGAACCAGGGCTGTAGTTGACGCAGCCTCCTGCGGGGCAGGCCGCACCTCCTGAACTCTAGAGCAGCAGTGCTGAGAAAGACTTCCTTCCGTGGCCACCCCAGTCCCGGCCTCCTCAGAGCTAGCAGGTGCTTCAGAATGGCAGCTGCAGCCTCCGCTGCTCTGACCCCACCACCTCGTTCACTACGGGCAACTCATGTGCTAGTTCAACCAATGGAGCGCTCCTCAAGGCCGTTTCTCATCAGGGTGAGGGATGTGGTGAGATGCTCCAGCACGGACCTCGTGTTGGGGACACCAAACCGTCCCCTCCCGTGTCAGTGTCCAGAAACAGAACCCTTGGCCTGCTGTCTGCATCCCCAAGCACACTGCTAGCCCGACGCTCAACACCTCACACACACACACACACACACACACACACACACACACACACACACGGATGTTTGTGAGTGCGACATGTGTGAGTGCAGGGCGCTCCGAAGCTGCCTTCTTCGGGATCGTTCCAGCTGCAGTGAAAACCTGTGCCTCTTTTTTTTGCCTTTTTAACTTGAGGCTCTGAAATGCACGTTTCCTTTTCACTCCCGTCGACACAGCCAAATCTAATAGACATCTACTTCTTTTCCTGGGATGAGGCATGGGAGGACAGACGTTTCATTCTAAACAGAAGCAGCACCAGCAGCAGCAGGCCTCGTTCCACGCGGAAGCCACGCGCTGCTTTGTGCCTCCAGAGTCAATCTTTCCATTTTAGCTCATCTGGGTTCTCCCAAACACCTTTTATTTTGTTTAAAATTTTTAGATTTTTTTTATTGAATCACTGTGAGATAGACCCTTGGAAAGCTGTTCATGATGAGGTTTCAGTCATACACTGTTCCAACACCCCTCCCTCCACCAGTGTACATTTCCCAGCACCAGTAACCCCAGGTTCCCTCCCATCATACCCCACTCCAGGCCTCTCTATGGCAGGCACCTCTCTCTCTCTCTCTCTCACACACACACACACACACACACACACACACACACACCCCTTTTATGATGGGAAGCTCTGGCAAAGACATCTGCGCTGCACTGTAGCACCCTTGTCCCGTTGTTCATTGATTTGCTCGAGCGGGCACCAGTAACGTCTCCATTGTGAGACTTGTTATTACTGTTTTTGGTATGTTGAATACGCCACCGGTAGCTTGCCAGGCTCTGCCACGTGGGCTGGATACTCTCAGTAGCTTGCCGGGCTCTCTGAGAGGGTCAGGGGAATCGAACCCGGGTCGGCTGCGTGCAAGGCAAACACCCTACCCGCTGTGCTTCCGCTCATCAAGGGAAACAAAATGTTAATGCAATTGCAATAAGGGTTACTTGCTGAAAAAATGAAGCGAAGGGCTCCCTTTTCTCAAGCATCAGCAACTAAGTGAATAAATATGCAGAATCTTCAAATATTCCTGGAAGTAGTTTATTCTAAACATTCCTTTTCGAGGTTATCCACTTAACTCACCCTCTGAGACTTATAGTTTAGCTCTGTCAGTTCAGGGAGGAAAGGGGGCGGGGGAAGGCCATCTATCCAACCCAATTCCTGAGGGGGGAAAATACTTAGGCGATGTTAAGAATCAGCAATGATCAAATTTAATAAAAGGGATGGTTTCTTCTCTGTCATCAGCAACCTGTGATGCAGATTATTGTTAATCCCTCTGAAGACATCTGCCATTGTGTGTCGGGTCCTGTAGAGTATGAAAGCATCATGTATATTTTACCCAAAGAAGGAACAAGAAGCATGGTCTCTACAGCCTGTGATCATTTTACACCAACACACTGCAACATGGTTTCGCCCTGGGGCCAAGAAGTAGGGATTTTCTCTACTTCAAAAGAATGAAAAATGATCATCACTCTATCCAGAACCATTACCGACTTCAGAGACTTGGGCATGAAATATTCAGAAAGTTTATTTTAGAATTCAATATTTTAAAAGCCTGCTTTAAAACTATTACAGTGATTAGTGGCTCTGTTGCTTGGGCCAATCCTTGCTTTAAAAAGCCCTGTGTCATGCTTGATACCATCTGTTGTGTCAACAAAATACAGTTTGCAGCAACCCCAGAAGCTCATGAAAGGCATGCCAGGCATTGTGTTAGATTGTGTGTCCCCTCCCCCGCGACAAATTGTGACCACTTGTCATTCTTTATCCCGTCCAGTATGCTTTCTTTCTTTTTTAGAATTTGTGTAAGCTATCTTTCTTGTTTTGTTTGGACAACTGGGATGCATCCACGTGGATTCTTCATAAGTGCAATTAAAATTTAAGATAAGAGGGATAGCAGTTGACAAAAATACATTGTCTTACCCCATCTTCCTTCTCTGTTGTTGGCCTGGTTCAGGCTTCTGGGTTTCCTCAGCGCCTTCAGACCTGTTGTGTATTAATGTGTTTTTATTTTAATGTCATCCATTAAACATTTATTAAAAGCCAGCAAATAAACTCCCAGCAACAAGGACCCAGAAAACCTTTCAAAAATAATGGAGCTGGGTGTGAGATGAAGCTCCAGAAAGAAGTGGGGGGTAATCTCACGTTACTGCAATATATGGCAACATTTTTCAAGTATCAGGACACCTGGTGAATTCACAGGAACATGTCCTCTGTACCCACGGAAGGGTGCCCTGAGAGACAGAGGTAGGAAAATGGGCACATGCACCCTCGGAACTTTTGACTTTGGCTGGTAAGAGTCGAACATGTCACTCTGTCCTCTGATGCGTTACCTGCTTGTGGTGCATTTCTCCAGTCTCTATTCCGGGAGCCAGCCCATCTCAGAGGCTCGGTGGACACACAGGACCAGCCCATGCTTGCACCCACCTTCTCCATGAGCCCTCCAGAAGCTCACGTCTTCACTCAGAAAAGCCGACCAGGGTTTGTGAGAATTGAATTGAGCTGCCGAGGCTGCGAAGGAAGCTAGTGAGAAATTCAGGAGTCAGGCATGTGGGGGTGGCGGTATTTCACCCCAGCCGCCACTGAAGAATTAACGTTCTCTACTGACGTTAGACCAGAGAGACCACCACCTCCCTTGTATGACTCCACTTCTAGTGAATCAGAGGAAAGTGATGGGTATGATGAGCCAGCTACCACTTCCTCAGATTCTGAGTCTGAGAGCGGCTTGGTAGAGGAGGCTTTTCACAGGAGCCGCCGCCCTTCAACCAAGCGGCCTCCAGGTCGCTCGGGACACACTCCCGACAGAAGCTTACAGCTGAGACCTCTCGACCGTAAATGGTCAATTCCACCCAGACCCCATGAGCTCCGTCTCTTTTTTCCCATCCAGCTAGAGGAAAATCAGTGTCCATCTTATGAAGGGTTAGGAATGGACTCACTCAGTAATTTTAAAAAGGCCTGTGCCTTGTACGGACCTACATCTCCGTACTGTAAGGAGTATCTTACAGGCTGGAGCAAAAAGGCTCATTGGGTACCTCAAGATTTTCACGTGGTTGCTAAGACGTGCTTAAGCCCTTCTCAGTATATGCAGTGGAGGATGTGGTTCAGTGATGAGGCCAAGGCGAAACTACAGAGCCTAGGCCACGCTGGACGAAAATTTTCAGGGATTAAATTGACTTATGAGATGTTAATAGGCGAAGGGAAATGGCACGACCCTAAAAAGCAAGTCACCTTGCCTTGTGCTGTGTTTGCCCACGTCCGTGATGTCGCCTTGTGGGCCTGGGAGAGGATTGATGCAGACGCTGAATTCAAGGGAAGCTATACAAAGATTATTCAGGGAGTCTCAGAACCTTATGCAGACTTCATAGGGAGACTGATGGAAGCCATAGAAAAGCAGGTGAAGGGTAAGGAAACTCAGGAGCTTTTGTCCAAACAATTGGCCTTTGAAAATGCTAATGAGGATTGCCAGGCCATCTTGCGCCCCATTAAGGAGAAGGAAGATATTATGGGATACTTGAAGGCATGTCGGAATGTTGGTTCTATCAAACATCAGGCGCGCATTAACGCTGTTGAGGCCTATGCCATACAGAGGCAAGATAAGGGCAAATGTTTTAATTGTGGGAGATCAGGCCACTTCCGTAAGGACTGCAGGGCACCTCCAAACCGTGCCACTGTGAGAGCACCACCTGGACCTTGTCCACGATGCCGTAAGGGAAACCATTGGGCCAGAGATTGTCCCTCCAATCTTGGTGTGGCTGCTGACCCCAATTCGGGAAACCTGCAGTGGGGCCAGCCCCAGGCCCCGCAAAACCAGGGGACATTCCCAGCTGCAGCCCTTCTCCCCAGTGTGGAGCTTCAGAGCTCCAGTCAATAGATTCACTGCAACCAGCCACGGCCGGGAGTGCTGCCTTGGATATTCCCTGCCCTAATACGGTTACCATCTCTCCTGCTCAGTGCCCTTACAAATTGAAGTCTGGTATAAAAGGACCTATTCCACCAGGAACTGTGGGCCTTCTCTTAGGGAGAAGCAGTCTGACTATTAAGGGAATTACTGTTCACGTTGGGGTCATTGATTCTGACTATACTGGGGAAATAGTGATTGTCATTACAGTACCAACTGTTTGGACATTTAACAAAGGAGAACGCATTGCTCAGCTTCTCTTACTCCCTTTTGTTATGCCCGGTCAGTCCACTCGTCCTAGGGTTGGAGGTTTTGGCAGCACTGACCCTTGGGTCGGCTATGTTGCTTCTCTTATGAAGAGCACCCGCCCGACCATAGCTCTTGAGATTCATGGAAAGAAGTTTAAGGGTATGCTTGACTCAGGAGCTGATGTCTCTATCATCTCTACACAATATTGGCCCCGCAACTGGGCTGTTCAAGAAATACCCTATGATCTGCATGGAATCGGTATGATGCCTTCTTCCAATATCCGGCAGAGTGCCAGGCGGTTAAAATGCATTGGTCCACACGGAGTCGTAGCCACTTTCCAGCCCTATATAGCACCCATACCCCTGAACCTTTGGGGACGAGATTTACATGAGCAATGGCGAGCAGAGTTCGTAATTCCCCCTCCACTTCCTGCCATAGCCCCTGCTTCTGAAACTACCCCTTTTTAATCGGGGCCGCTGCAGTTCAACGCCCACCCAGGGACGCCAGTTATATAAAAATAAAAATAAGAGGCAGGCGAAGGAAGGAAGAAGGCCAAACTGGTTGCTCGATCGGTTTATTTCATGTCCATCTCCATTCTCCTCTGATTCTCCTCCTGCTTCTTTCTCCCCCATCCTACTTCATTCTCTCTCTCTCTGCCTCTCTCCCGGCTCTCGGTCTCTCTCTCTGGATCTGTGGATCTGGCTCTCGTGGATCTGGCCCCGTGGATCTGGCTCCGTGGATCTGCCCCGATGGATTTGGCCCCGATGGATCTGGCTCTGGCCCCCAACCCACTCTTACAGCCTAGTTAAATCTCCACAGCATCAGGGGGTTGGGGCATACACATAGGTGTGGTCAGCAATAGGGTAAGGTTCTTTTCCCTCAGGGGATGCTTCTCCTAGGACTTAATTCTCTATCAGCAGGAGGATCCACCCAAGGGCAGAGTCCCATGAATGTGTTTCTCTTCTCCTCAGCCAGCAAGCATATAAGAATTCATAATATTAATTATTTTGTATGGACACAATAAGAGATGCATTAAAGCTTATAGAATTGCTCTCCTGGGGCCATCTCAATCTCAGACTACAGTGCTCAGGCCAGATCAGTCTTTCCTAGCCCTGGCAGGGTCCCAGTCTCATAATTACTATTGGATCATGACAGTATTTGTCTATGATCAAGCTCTTAACTTATAGTTAAGAATTAGGCACTTTGGCCAGGCCCATCTCGATGCCAGGGTAGCACATAACTCACCGCTTGCCCTGGATCCTTCCCGTCCCACGTCGGGGACCCTACTTTGGGGTGCTAGGAACTGAGGGCAACTGAGGCTTAAGTGGAGAAAGCAGATGTCCAGGAAGGAATATCGAGGCCAATTAAGTCTTAAGTTATAAAAACATAATATTGTCTTCTTGTGTCTATACAAAAAAGACATAGCTTTAAAGTAAATTATTCAAAAGGCATAAAGAGGAGAGAAAGGCAATGTTATAATATTCAGTGTCCTAGGAAGTTCTGACCTTACCAATTAACAGAGTTTGATTAAAGGAAGAGCAGATAAACTGGTAGAATTGGTTACAGATAAACAAAAGAATGGGAGTGACTCGGGAGCACTTTGATGGGTGTGACTGATAAACCTAAGCTCCTAGTGGCAAGGGGGAAAGGACAAACCAATGATATCCAACACCAGCCCACCATCCTGTGTCCAAAGGGCAGTACGGAGCCCTGGTTTGGGAGCCTCAATGACACCACTTTGAGTGTTAAAGCTAAGCAGCAAGATCTTCAGAAGCTGGTGAATATTTTTAATTTGTCGTCTCTGCCTGTAAACGGACCCCTCGGAGCTGCAGGACCCAAATTCCCTGAGATGGAACGTGGAGTCAGTGTGATGGAGAAGGGCAATTACTGTTCCCGTCACTATTAGTTATTCTCCGGATGTTGTTGACTGCACATTTCTGTCACACTTGGGCACAGTTATTTATCAATAGATCACAGAAGGATCAAGCCTGCTTTTCTATGATCTGTGTAATTGGCTTCACTCTTTCAGATGTGTTGACCATATTGTTTCAGAGGGTTTCCACAGATAGATTCCTGTCTATGAAAAAGAAATAGACAGGGCTGGAGCAATAGCACAGTGGGTAGGGCGTTTGCCTTGCACGCGGCTGACCTGAGTTCGATTCCCAGCACCCAATATGGTCCCCTGAGCACCGCCAGGAGTAATTCCTGAGTGCGGAGCCAGGAGTAACCCCTGTGCATTGACAGGTGTGACAGAAAGAGAGAGAGAGGGAGAGAGAGAGAGGGAGAGAGAGAGAGGGAGAGAGAGAGAGAGAGAGAGAGAGATATTTTTTCCCCTTAAAATAGATGCCTCCATGGGATGGAGATGGCTCAAGGGACCAAGCACATACTTTCATGCGAGAGGCCTGGGCTTGATCCCTGGCATCATATGGTCCTGAGCGTTGCTGGGAGCGACCCCAAGGCATAGATCTAGGAATTTCTGCTGAGCACCACCGGGTATATCTCCCCCCCCCCATAACAACAATGACCCCAAAAAAGTGCCTCTCGTCTAAATATGCAAGGAAGTGTCAATAATGCTGATGTGCTCTTGTACATGTCTTTTTGTTTTCATTTTTCCAGGGAAGTAGATCAGGACTCAGATGGTCATGTGAGCTATAAAGACTTCGAGTACGCCCTGAACTATGGACAGAATGAAGACGAGTGACCGGGTCCTGCTCTGGGGACTTCAGGGATAGCCGGCAGGTTGCAGTGATTTGAGTGTCATCACGACTTGCCATTGTCCATCAATTTGAATATCAGTCACATACTTGTAATGAAACTCCTAATTTTTTTCTGATGAGTACATTTAATTCAAATACATTTGCATGCATATTAATTGCACATATTTTGGAAAAGATACCACATGCTATTTTTTCTTATTAATGATTACTTATTTTTTTGATGCATGGAATTATGTACATACAAATATACATCGTTATTTAAAAAAGGACACTCATATTTGAAATCTTAGACTAATGGAAACATAGTGAGTTTGTAATTTTTTCCTACAAGATTAATTGACAGCTGTTATAAGCATTTTATATAGTCAGGGTCAGAATTTAACAAAAGTTTTGTTTGTTAAAAAATAAACCAGATAATAAATACTTTGTGGACAATACTATCTTTATTCCAGCTATTTAACTTTGGGAAAACAGTCATATTCACTGAATAGTGCATAAGTAAGTGAGTAAGTATGATTGTGCTTCAATAAAACTTTATTTACAAAACCAGGAGGTGGTCAATTTAGCCTATCGATCGACTAGGAAACTCCTAGTCGTTTCCAGTGCTAATGATTCCTGGCCCCGGCATCGTGGAGGTGGTCTTTCCAGGAAGCCTTTCTCGTCTGACTCACAGCGCTACTTCCTGGCTGTCCTCTGCTGTCTTCTTCGCTCTCCCGCCCACCTTCCTTCTCACACTGCAGCCGGGGTGCTGCACACATGGGCTATTCCTCCCGCACCACCTGTGGTGCCCTGATTCTCACTGATGCCAAAGGTCTGGGTACTGGTGGCCTTTTCCTACCATGGTACCAATTTCCTTCAGGAACTCAACTTTGTTTGTGCGAATGTAATAGCTCCCAGGTGTACTGAACGCTTCCTTGGTTCTAAGCAATGAGCAAGGCGTTGGGGAAGGAGAAACCAATGGCTTCTCTAGGAGGAGGTACCTGGAGTCAAAATCATCTTGACAAAATAGCCCTGGGGTGCTGTACACAGAAAAGTACATCTGGGTCTGTCTCCAGCTGTGGGGTTTAGAAGAGGTTCAGGGACACACTTGATGGCAGGCCCCTGTCGGATGGTGGGACCAGTGTTTTTAGGTGCTGCCCAGGTGCTCTCTGCTGCCTCTTGCATGGCTCTGGGCCGTTCTGTTGCTTGTGCTAACGCTGTCTATTCAACACTGTCCATTCTGGGCCCTCCCATCTCAGCTCCTGTGACCACTCTGCTCTCAGTGCTCTCCTCTACGGAAACAGAAACCATGACGCTGGATTTCCAGCATTTATCTTAAACACTTGGCTGGCAGGAATGTTTTTTATTCATGTTCATAATTCATGACATTAACAATCTTCGGAGACCATTTCCTAAAATTCAAAATTTTTAAAGTATTGATCATTTTTGTACCCCCCCCAAGTATTGATCATTTTTAAGAGTCAAGTAAAAAGTGTGAATCTGTGAAATCAAAATACTAAACAAGGATCACTCGAACATAAAATATGTAATAAAATTTCAATAGATGCAAGCATATACTTAAATGTATTAAAAGCGAGATCTTAAAAAGTGACTGGAGGAGTCTAAAAGGGCGTAACAGTTAACTGTGAGTTGGTCTCCCAGTTGGGATCCCAAGTAAAGGCTAATTCTGGGGGCTGAGAATGTGGCTTAGTGGTCTGGCACTTGCCTGACATGTGTGAGGCTCCAGGTTCCATCCCCGGCACCACCATAGAAAAACACACACACACACACACACACACACACACACACAGACTAATGAAATCTGAACAGTTGTTGATAATGCTGTGTCAGATTGCTTGACTGGTTCTGAAAAATGTACCACATGCATGTAAAATGTTAATAATAAGGACACTGGAAGTATATGGAAACTCCCTATGACTTCATCATTTTACTGAGAATCTACAACTCTTCCAAAATTAAAATCTTTCCTTTTTTTTCATTTACAGTTTTATTTGTTTCATTTCTTGATCAAACACTCCTGAAATTCATATGGAACAGAAAGCCCCCACAAATAGCTAAAGCAATTCTTGGGAAAAAATTAAAATCTTCTTTAAAAAGTAGAGTACAAAATTGAGCAAACTCAGAGTTGTAGCTAAAATGAGGAAAACCAATAAAAATACCGAATGCCCTGAACAAACACCGTGACCTCTTAGAACCTGTATTGTAAACCAGCTGCACAAAAGGAAATGGAGGGAGAGCGAGAAGGAAAGTGCCTCCCATAGAGGGAGGCTGGGGGCGGGGGGGGGGGGGGGTGGGATGTCAGGGGATGGTGGGAGGGAAACAGGGGACATTGGTGGTGGGAGATGTACACTGGTGGAGGGATGGGGGCTGGATCATTGTATGACTGAAACTCAGTTATGAACAGCTCTGTAATAGTCTATCTCATGGATATTCAATTTAAAAAAAATTTTAAAAAGTAATGTGGAATTCATGCCCAATTCAATCAGCTTAATCAATAGCTGAATAAATATCAGTACTTCTACATTTTTTTAAAAAAGAAGTCTTTCCCCAAATATATCATAATACTTAATATAAACTATGGACAGCAGTGACATAATTTTCATGTTATATTCCAGATATGTTATTACCTATACTTAACAGGATTACAATAGAATTGTTTTGAGATGCTTGAAAATAAAGGGGCTGGAGTGATAGCACAGCGGGTAGGGCATTTGCCTTGCACACGGCCAACCCGGGTTGTATTCCCAGCATCCCATATGGTCCCCCGAGGACTGCCAGGAATAATTCCTGAGTGCAGAGCCAGGAATAACCCCTGCGTATCGCCAGATGTAACCCCCCAAAAAAAGCAAAAAAAAAAAAATGAAATAAAATGAGGAAAACTTGGAACATCAGGAAGAAATGCAAATGAGATCTATTTCCAAATCTAGGTGGCTCGGGGCCCAGAGGATAGCCCCGTGACTTGGAGCACATGTCCTGTGAGTGTGAGGCGGCAGGTCCCACCCCTGGGTGGCTTGGATGGTCCTGCTGGAGGGCTGGCAGCTCCGCCCTGTGCTCCCCAGCACCAGGAGGAACAAGGTCCGGACACAGCCCAGCCAGTGTGTGTGTGTGAGCACCGCAACGAAAGGGTGTGGCTCCTTTCACACCCAAGCACAGCAACGGAAAGATGTGGGGCTAGAAAATGTGACCCACCCCTCCACCCCGCACCCTGTCCCCTACCGTCATTACATCCAGCAGGTACCAGCACTAACGTTGCATGGCCCCCAGCAGTCACTGAGGCTAGATGTTCGACGCCACCCCCCAACAATCACCACAACCAAAGAAAGACATGTATGAGTTCCAGAGGCGGACATGCGTGACATCTGGTCATCACAAGAACAACCAGGAAGGGGAGGGGAAACCGTAGCATGACTCCCTGGTGTCCTGAAGTATCATGTGTGTGTGTTTTGTTATTGTTCCAGAGGCTGAAAGCCTCCCTCTGGCTCTAGGCGGTCTCTTCAGTATTTTCATCACAGGCTGAATAGTTGACTCACTCATCCTCTCTTCTCAATACATAAGAAATAGCTTCTCCTGGGTATTTTTTTTAATATCAAAGAATCATCTACCAACGGACTGCTGTAATTGCCCCAATACCCAAGTGTCAGGTTGTGATCACTAATTGGACCTCATTGCTCCCAGGAAACTTGACAAGAGCAAGGAGGAGGTCCCTTCCTCCCAGTGATGAGCCAGGCAAGAGCCAGGCTGGGGAATAGCTATGGGGCAATCCCTGGCCCTTGTTCATCCAGGCTCCCCTGGTTCTCAGTTGCAGAAACATACCCAAACGTTTCTGGGAGAAAGAGAGACTCCCAGAAGCTAGCAGGCTAGCTACAGGATCTACCGTGGGCAGGGTGATGGGCAGCAGGATTTCCAGGACCAGTGGAACCAGCCAGACCAGCACCTTGGACTCTGCTTCTATCCCCTGGGTTTGATTCCCAGCATCCCATATAGTCCCCAGAGCACTGCCAGGAGTAACCCCTGAGTATCACCAGATGTGACCCCCAAAAAAGCAAAAAAAAAGTCCATTGTGCAAGGGGCCTCCAGGTCCAAGTCCAGAGACCCCGGAAATAGACCCAGGTCTGGCCCAGGAACCACCCACTGTGTGTGTCACCTGTTCTGCCTCACCAGTACTGACCAGGTCACTGGCATCTACCCAGGAGTGCTAGGGCAGGGGACCAATGGGGACTTGTCCAGAGCCAGGCAGGCAGGCATTGGCTTTGTGAGAAGCTCACAGTGTCTGGGGCTAATCTGGGGGGCGAGTCCCCCAGACGTGGCTGCTAAGGATACCCCAGGGCCTTAGAGCCAAGTGCAGAAAGAAACTGGGTGGGGGGAAGCGTGGTGGGGGGAGGGTGCAGCAGCTCCTGTCCTCATCCTCATTTTCCCTCGGCTCACTCCACACTCTCGTCTCTTCTTCCTGCCCACACCCTTTGTGGTCCCCAAGACCCGCTGTGTGCCGGGTGACCCTGTCCATCTGTACAGTGGGAAGGCCAGGTCTGCCGGGAAGCCACATCGTGTGCATCCCTGAGAGCTGGTGACTCTGCCGGGTTCCTCCGTGGCTGTGGGAGGGGCCCGGCTCGGGGTGGACCTGCCACCCCACCCGATGGTTTGCAGGGAGAGCAGAAGGGGGCGGGTGTCTGCTGCCAGTTAGTACCCAGGCCCAGTCAGTGCTCCGGGGGGCCTATGAGGACCTTGTGGGGTCCCTGTGCCCTTCCAATGGATGCACTGGGTGGGAGCAACTCTCGTTCTTCCAGAACCAGAACCCTGAGTGCTGGGAGCTGACAGCCAGAGGCCAGAGTCCTCAGCACCATCGACTCTCCCTGGGGCCACAGATGGCTAAAGACCAACAGAAGTTGTTGAAGGGGCAGAAGTAACAGTACAGTGGGTAGGATACTTGCTTTGCATGGGCCCAACCCAGGTTCCAAAGTCAGTACTCCCTGTGGTTCCCCCAAGTCCAGCCATCTAAAGGTGAGGGGGAAAAAATGGGTAGATAATAAAGAACTAGAGCCCATTTGTTAAGAAATTTAATCTAACATGTCAGTGACCTTCCCAAGGCTGAAATTATTTTCGCTCAGAGACTCTGGACTGTTCCCTTTCCTGTGGCATAATGTGTGTGTCATCAGTGTGTCATTCTTCACCTCTCTGATCCGCTCCCAACTTACATGTTCAGCTCCATCTTTGACAGCTTCTGTCATGCCACCACGCAGCAGGTGTCTCACACATGCACCGTCCCTACGCCTGAGATTCCCAAGCTGGAAACTGGAGAAGGAACTCCCTCAGAATGAAAAACTGATGAGATCGTCGGAAAATGCCAACATCATCTTCCATCGTTCAGCTAAAAACTGTCTCGCCACTTTCATCCTAATGGATACTTTGCCTGCCGCCCCCCTCCCCCCTCCACCCCCCCCACCCCAACAATTGTCACCTTTGCTTGAAGCCGAGGAGGACTAGTTATGCTGGCTATTTTGTATATCTTGATTTTCTTCTTGGAAATGTACGGAAACAGATGTCACTTTCTTTCCTAAATGAGAACCGTGTCACTTGTTCTGACCAAAATTTGCTTCACCAAGCACACCGAGACAGGGATTTGGTAGGAAAACAAGGAGGTCTTTATTTCCACGGCCTGGCTGGGCCGGGGATCATAGCCAGGGAAAGCAGCTGAAGCTATTGGCCGGGAACCAGGGGTTCTAAGAACACTTAGAGAGAGCATCTGCGGGGCATGTGACTTATCTAGCATGAAACACTGCAGTCATTGGCATCAAGTTCAGAATGATGGTGGGTCACATCATGGCACCAAGTACAGAAATGATGTCGGGATTACAGTACAGCCAGGATGTCACAAGATAAGGCGTTGCCATCATGGTTACATGAAGGGAGGTTGGGCGAGGTCGTTTCCCTGAAATCAGGGAGTCTTGAGATTTTGCTGTTTATGACTTACACTTTACACACTTAGCACAGAGGAGAGTGACAAGTGTCCAGCGGGGACTCAGATCCTTCCTGCTGCCTAAACAAAGCTCCTTCTCTTCTCCTTCCTGTTCTGCTGTGATTAAAACGGCTCTGGGCCATGTTCTGTGTTGATGCTTTGCTTTTCCTGTTCTCTTGTTCCCTCCCTTCCCCACTGTATTTGATGATGATGACCATGTGGTGTTGAGGATGATATTGGTGTTGTAGTCATCATGACCAGACCAGGGGCCACACACATGCCTGGCTGTGGCATACACACATTGCCAGTCGTAGTGCCCTCAGTGTGTGTGTGTGTGTGTGTGTGTGTCGCAAATCAGGGTGTGTGCTCACTGAAGTTTGCAACCCTTTAGTTGTGGTGTTTGCACACATGCTCACCAAGGCTCCTGCTTGCCGTTGAGGAGACAAGTTAGAGTCACGAGGGTGCTTGCTTTGTGTTCACACTGTGCTTGCTACTTTAGTGGTGGTGTTTGCTTCGAGCTGCCCCCCTTTTGGTGGTACTCACACACACCCCTAGCTACAGTCAGACTGGAAATTACCTGTGGTGCCCGGGACTACAGATAGCAGACCAGCCTGACTCAACAGAATAACTACGGGGGGTGGGGGGCATGTTGGGACGTGTCAGCGTGGGCCACTAGGAATCCGAACTGGTGACCATCTACTTGCAAGGCTCTCTAAGCCCCCGCACTTTATTCTGGACCCAGCCCTTTGTTTTTGACACAACATGAGATGATCCAGATTGACTGGCCACCGAAGGTCGGGGCAGCTACTACCTGGTAGGGATTAATTCTCATCCAATGCATCACCACCCTGAACCCAAATTACATTGGCCTAAAATGAAAATCTACCTTCAAAAGACAAAGATTCGTCACCAGCTGCAACTCAAAAGGCAATTTTCAGGGAGAAATCATGGATGTCCTCTGGACGGCAGAAGTATCTTTTAGATAAATGTGCACGGTCCGTCCTTGGGAAGCACTCAGCCATCTGTGTAAATTCTAAACCTGGTTTCACCAATCACACAACTCGATGTCCATACTTCATTATGGAATTGCAGTTAAGGACTAATAAAAACAAATCATTACTCACTTTCCTTTTTCTTAGCTTAAAGCTCTTGAGAAATCTGTTTAGAAATGCAGAGCTGGACAGTTAACACACAGGAATTGAAATTTAATGGCAGCAGGAATAGCAGCTCATAAAGTATTTTTCTTATAAACCAATTTTAAATTGACTTGGCCAAGTGGATTGAAACATAACTTAAGACAATCTAACCTAATAAATATGGAGAGCTCAATCTAAGTTTCTCTTAGATGACTAAATTGGTAAAATACTCAAATGTGAATAGAAAAAGACCCATTAACTTCACAAAAATGCATATTAGCTTATATGAAAACATAACTGAAAACCAAATATAAACCCTTTTTTGTTTTCTTGGCTTACTGATCCTTGGGTAGAAGGCTTCAGAGAAAGGAAATAAAAGCTTGGGATAGTATGACTTTAAGAACAATTTCAATAATTTGTAGAAAAAAATTAACCAGAAGTCTGGAATTGTTATTATCATAATAATGTAAAGTAGAAACCCTGCCTTGGATATTCTTCATTTTTTTTTTAAATTTCTGGCACAGAGAGGGGGTTTGGTCCATGCCTGATTGTCCTTGGGGGCTATTCCTGGCTCTGTGCTTGAGGGTCACGTCACGCCTGCTTGTGCCCAGTAGACCATGAGCAGCTGGGGACCAAACATGGGTCTCCCACCAGGGGGCACGTGCTCAGCACTCTGAGTTATCGCCCCTCAACTCCTCAGCTTCTTTATTTTAAAGAAGAAAGCTCACTCTGATTTTAGATGGTAATTCTAAGGTTCAACATGACAGAAATATGACACAAGTAATTTTCTGAACTTTTCCTCCTGCACTTTGAATTACTCACATGGTTGAGGCTTGTTCATTTCTGTCTTTTTCTCCTGTCCCTCCTTCGCTCCCTCCCTTCCTTCATTCCTATGTCCATAAATAGAATTATATACATTGGATCATCCATGGTTCAGTCTGACCTGATTTGTGACTAGTATGTGAACCTGTAGCAGCAGACTATGCTCCCCCCTTACTATAAATAGAAACCAACATTCCAGGATACGTTATGTCTTTCATTAAATATAGAAATGGTGGCCGTTATCTTCAAATATGTTTCCACCAAGTTCTTTGAAGAGACAATCCACTCAGGACTGCTCTTCTCTGATATGACTCCCATTCTCTGTTCTCTGCCTCTTCTGTTCATCTTTCCTTTCTCATATTCACCCTCAGTCAGTAATTTCCACTCCATTCATTGGGTGGTAGAACGCAAAATGGTAGAGTCACATGGAAAGTTTGATTTTTTTTCCCACAAAGCTCATACATTGTTATCATGTAGTCTAGGCATCACGCTCCTACATACTTACTCAACTACTAGAGAATTCTCTGGACAAAAATCTCACAATGACTATAATGCCACATTTATAATTGCCAAGACCAGGAAGCAGCTAAATTTACCTCCAGGAGGTAGATTGAAAATGTGGTACCACCATACAGTGAAATTGTCATCTAACAATGAAAAGAAATGAGCTCTCCAGCCACAAAAAGGCATAGAGGAACCCTCAGTACTTCTTTCTATGTGAAAACATACCATTATCCTTTTAGTTGTAGCAAACACTATAAGTTAAATTATTCTGGGCCTGCTAAGGGGGTAGGGTTGGAGGATGGGAGGGGGGTGCTGGGAAAATGGGCACAACGGCGGGGGTTACACTGGTGGCGGGATTGGTGTTGGAATACCGAATGCCTCTTACAGATACATCAGGTAGTCCACAGTGTTTTTAAAGGGGAGTGGAAGTACCCCTCATCAATAAGGGGTAAAGGAACAGAACAACCAACCACTTGAACAACCCAGTTGTAAAATATTGATTGATGTATGTATGATCTAAAGTATCACTGTATCACCGTCATCCCAAAGTTCATCGATTTGAGTGGACGCTAGTAATGTCTCCATTCATTCCAGCCCTGAGATTTTAGCAGCTTCTCCTTACTCATTTTTCCCAACAATTGGAGGCTCTTCTCAGGGTCAGAGGAATGAGACTGTTATTATTACTATGGTTAGCGTATCGAATACACCACCGGGAGTTTGCCAGGCTCTTCCATGATGATCCAAAGTACAAAATAAGTTCCCATGAGTTCATTCTGACTCAAACAAATGGTCTGATAAATAGAAGAGTAAACTCCCTCCCAAGTAATTCCAAGTAATGAAGGAAGGTAGGTACTCTACCTTCAAACAGAGGTGGCTTACTCTCCCCTGTCAGCAGGCTCTGCATTTGATGACCTGGTCCCAAAGAGGACTAAAGAAGGGGATACAAAAATGACAGGGAGGAACCCATGTAACCACTGCTTCAGTCGCTGATTGAGGCCAACAGCCGCGTGATGAATCACATTGCCACCAAGTACCTGATGTCTTCCAGTGGAACAGTTCCTTAGCCTTTCTGGTTTTTCTCCCCAAGAACCACAACCCACTCATTTTCTCTCTGCCCGTGAGAAACACATCCGACAAACCCAGCTGAGAGACAGTCTGCAAAAGACCTGGCAAGACACCTCAAGGCTGGCCTGAGCATCAAATTCAAGGACTCTCTGAGAAACCCAGGCCAACCTAAGGAGACAGCAGCTAAGGAGAATGTGATGGTTGAGTTGGGATCCTAAAGCAAGAGGAAGTGATTAAATAAAAACCCAGGAAGCCTGAATAACATATGACCTTTATCTGATAGTGGTGTATCCATATTGTTTCATTAATGGTACAAATGTACCACTGTATGTATCACTATATCACTGTCATCTCATTGTTCGTCGATTTACTCGAGTGGGCACCAGTAACATCTCTATTTGTCCCAGCCCTGAGATTTTAGCAGCCTCTCCTTTCTCGTCTTTCCCAATGATCAGAGGCTCTTTCGTGGTCAGGGGAATGAGACCTATTGTACTGTTTTTGGCATATCAAATATGCTACAGGTAGCTTGCTGGGCTTTCCAAGAGGTATACACATATGTATGTATATATATTATTAGTAATAAATATAGTAATATATATATATATTACTCTCTATGATTTGTTGCCTACTATCTGAACTCCATCAAATATGGTGTGGTAATTATGGAAAATGGGTAGGAAGCATCCGGAAGGCAGCCTGGAGCATGTTGGCAGTTGGGTAGTGGAGGTCGGCTGCCGGGGCTGGGTCCCTTGGGGCAGGGACGGTTCTCATCCGCCCCCTTCTGGAGTGCCCCAAGTGAAACAGCCTGGTGTGGAGTCCGGTGGCATGGCTATGGGGGCCTCATTTTATACTCCCGCCTGGGAGGAGCAGCCCTTGAGATTTGTGCCACAAATGTACCACCACTAATGTAAAATATTGACAATCATGGAACCTAGATTTGAAATTGCAGAAATTTGTTCTAACGTGACAATATTCCAATGAATCTACAGTTGTCCAAAATATAAAGTTTATTTCAAAATTTAGAAATAAACTTATTGAAGAGAGGAAAGACTACCCCTGGCCACTATTTAAGTGTATCATAAAAGTTTAGGTGTCGGTCTAGAATTGGGCAAAGCGGACACATACCTTTGTTACGGGCTGCATTAGCAAAATTCTTTGAAGACCACCCCTTTATAAGTATAAGCTTTATAAGACTCTGAACTCTCAAGGATGCCCCCGGGGTCAAGCTTTTGCCATAGGGAAGTGTGTTCGGAGCCTGTTAAATGATTTGGGTTGGTTTCTGACAAAGAAAAAAACCACATATATTTTAAAATCCTTGCCTTTAAATTACATTTGGAGCACCTTCAAAAAGCCAAGAAAAAAAGACCCCATCTTTCCTATTATACTCCTCTCAATATACATTTCAAGGAAAGAAATCCCTTAGTTTTAGACCCATTGAAAAGAAAGCCCTTTGTATTTCTTTTGAACTTCATAATTCCCCCACAGCACTGAGAAAACTGTAAGACATCATATGCCCCTTAGGTGGGGTTTCTAGATTCTCCATGGTCATCTCTGAAAGTCTATTAATTCAGAGCCAAGACATGGAAAGAATAGAAGCGGCCAGCAAAGGATGGATGGAGGAAGTTTGGCTTAAGTAATGTGGCAGCCAGGAAGTGTGACCCCTGGTGAACTCATGTGAGAGCACCATAGCCGCCACCAGTGAGCACCACATTCCTAACTTGTGTCCCAGTGAGAGGGTGGCCTCTGGCAAGCTCGTGTGCACACAGCACCACTCATGGACTGCAGAGCTCAGTGAGGACCACTCGGTGGACTCCAGCTCTGAAACCAGTTGGGTGACCCGCAGTGAGCACAACCGAACATGTGAGCTCACAGCCAGACCCGTGTGCAAACCCTGGTCATGGTAGCAATGACGTCAAACACAGAGCTGAACGAGTTTGTGCTTTAAGTTGGATTCACAAAGCGAACCTGGTAATGATTTTAAAATTCATCTCTGACTGAAGAGAGAGACAGACATGGAAAGATTGCACTCTTCTGTGGTATATAGGATAACAGAGTGGGAGACTAATACCCAAGAATTGTAGAAATAAGTACCAGGAGGTTGACTCCCTGGTTTGGAGGCTGGCCTCACATTCTGGGGAAAGGCCAACTCAAAGAAGGGATCACCAACTATAATGTAGTCGAAGGCCATGCGGGGGAAGGGAGTTGCGGGCTGAATGAGGGCTAGAGACTGAGCACAGAGGCCTCTCAACACCTTTATTGCAAACCACAACAGCTAATTAGAGAGAGAAAACAGAAGGGAATGTCCTGCCACAGTGGCAGGGTGGAGTGGGGGGAGATGGGATTGGGGAGGGTGGGAGGGATGCTGGGTTTACTGGTGGTGGAGAATGGGCACTGGTGAAGGGATGGGTTCCTGAACTTTGTATGAGGGAAGCATGAGCACAAAAGTATATAAATCTGTAACTGTACCCTCACAGTGATTCACTAATTAAAAATAAATAAATTTAAAAAAATTCATCTCTGACTGGACTGGGGCCCTTGGAATACATGCCAGGAAGTGAAGTTGCTGAGTCACACAGAAATTCTAAGATTTTTAAATTTTGCAGTACTATTCACAATAGCCCAAATCTGGAATCCAGGGCTCAGGAGCCAATGGCTGGATAAAGAACTGTGGTATACACAATGGATACCATTTGTCTATAAGAAAAGATGAAAGTGGGGCTGGAACGATAGCACAGCGGGTAGGGCGTTTGCCTTGCACTCGGCCAACCCGGGTTCGAATCCCAGCATCCCATATGGTCCCCTGAGCACCGCCAGGGGTGATTCCTGAGTGCATGAGCCAGGAGTGACCCCTGTGCATAGCTGGGTGTGACCCAAAAAGCAAAAAAAAAAAAAAAAAAAAGAAAAGATGAAAGCATGCAATTTGCCACTCTATGGCTAGAACTAGAGGATAGCATGCTGGGTGAAGTCAGGAGAGGAATGGATACAGAATGTAGGATGTAAAGAAACAGAGTAAGAGAATAACTATGACCAAAGGCAACAGAATCAGTGACCTGGTCTATAGAACTGAGCTTTCTGTAGTAGGGAGTTGCCAGGGAGGAGGGGGGAACAGCACTCTGGTAGAAGCTGTGTCATTGGGATATGGTATGCATGAAGCCCTATCAAAAACACTTGCAAATCACAGAGCCTGGGAAAATAAATAAAACTCTTCTCTGGCATGATCACTCTCAGCACATGTGGCTCTTTAAATGTGGTCCTTAATCAACATTAAAGTTAAATAATTAGTTCCCTGTGCATAGCCAGTAGCCATGCTTTAAGTGTCAGTAACTACCTGGGATTGATCACTGCCATATTAACAGGGCCAAATACAGTGTTTCTATCATTGCACAAAAGTGCTTCTGGACACTGGTCCTTAGACACTCCTGTCTGGTGCTCCCAACCCTTAAGTTGGGAACTCTGGGACCCTGATCCTGATTCAATTAAGTAACTAGAGCCATGAGCACCAGCATAGCAATTTATGGAAATATTAGCCCATATAAGAATAATGTGGGACTTAGGTGGGGTTGAGAGTGATGTAAACATTTGTCAGAAAATGCCTTGCCACTCTACAGTCACCCATGCTGATATCACCCCCTGGGTGACAGCTCTCTTGTCACTCTCAGAAACCAGTTTTCTTCTAGACCCCAATAGCCCTAACTTTATTGTTCTCCCCATGTTGCGATGTCATTGGTACCTTCCCAAATCAGTCTCCAAACCCTGGAGCATGAACTTCCCAAAGACTAAGTCATAGGTCCTTATTGGAAATCTCATGTCCTTGGGGCCTAGAACCATGGCTGGTAGGTACATGGTAGGTCTGGGTACACTGATGAATGGAAAGGTGAATTTCTTTGAAAGGCACGGTGATTCAGAGCTAAGAAATAGAACATCTAAACTCTACTCCCAACTCCTGCCTCTTGTGCTTTACTAAACACTTTTCTTTGACCTCCATATCCTCTTCCTTTGTTGCAATGAGGACATTCACTTAGATAAGGTTGCTTAATGCACATTGTACACACATAAATTATGTATACATAAGCACAGTCATTTTCTGACTTTGTTATATGAACCAAGGGTCAGGGGTACTATAGCCAAAGTAGCTGTAGAAGTGCTTGGTCAGAGATAAAAATAGGGCAGAGGATATGTGGGGTCCTGGGTTTGATCCCTTTACCATAAAAACAATAAATTGCTATTTTTAAGTAGGGACTTCACAGAGGCTTTAAAATGCTAGCGCCCAGTATGTCATTCCAATTAATGGATAGAACACAGCGTATTTATGAAACTTACTTCATGGACCCATACATAGAACCATGTGTGTAGAGGAAAATAAGAGATGGGGGGAGAGGATGTGAGAGAGAGAGAGACAGAGAATTGTGAATGAATGCAAATTAAAATAACAAAATATCATCTCACATGGTGAGACCAGCATATATCAGAGACTGGAAATAACTTGTATTGGTGGGAATGTAGTGAAAAAGAAACTCTCATTCACTATCGAGGTACTGTTGTCGAGCTCACCCTCTATGGAAAATAGTATGGGGATTTCTTAAAAAGCTAAGAATAGATCTTGTACATGACACAGCAATTCTACTTCTTGGCTTCTATCCAAGATAAAATAACTCAAAAATATATATGCACCCTTACATTCATTATAACACTTAGTCCAATAGCCAGGACATAGAAACAACCCAAAAGTTTGACCACAATGGATGGATAAGGAAACTATGACATGTACACACATTGTGTAATGGAATACTATGCAGCTCTAAGAAAAGATGGAATTTTTTCATTTGTTGTGACTTGGATGGAAGTGGGGAGCCATAATATTCAGTGAAATAAGCCTGAGAGAGAAGAACCAATACCAAATGATCTGACTCATCTATGGCATTTAGTGAAACAAAACAAGGGACTATGTAATATCAGATCCTTGGCCTTGGGTTACAAAACAGATTACCGAGCAGGGAGGGGAGGAAAGAAGAGATGGACTTGAGGATAGGAGGGTGTTGGGTATTTTGGTGGTGACATTGGTGCAGTAACTTTGTGTATAATATCATAAACATTAACACTTCTCACCATGTTATTGAAACTCTTGGAATATAGACACTGTCATTCCGTTGCTCATAGATTTTGTTCGAACGGGCACCAGTAACGTCTCTCATTGAGAGACTTATTGTTACTGTTTTTGGCATATCCAATACACACGGGTAGCTTGCCAGGCTCTGCCGTGTGGGCTAGATACTCTCGGTAGCTTGCTGGGCTCTCCGAGAGGTTATTGAAACGATGGAAAAAATTTAAATTAAAAAATTTATATTAATCTACCATGTTGTTGAACAATAGCCAAAAATTTAAAAATTTCACTCAGGACACACAAATGAATCTCGGACCCGAGCAACTTGTGGCAGAGATGGCCCGGGACTTTGCAATAGGCCTTCTCCAGTGAGCTGCTCCAGACGGGGGCAAGTGTTGTCCCTCCACCTGCCCCCTAAGAGCTCCAGCAGTACCATTTTCTAAAAGCCATTGAGAAGCTCCAGGTATGAGTCGCAGTGTCGGCAAATCCCAAGTCTCACAGGACAGGGGAAAAGTGGGCCCTCCTTCCCCCCACCCCAATTCGATGCAGAGATGATGCCACGTCTGCCCACCATCTACTTAAGCTCCCACGTGGCCACAATCCAGAGAAACACAAACGAGTCTCGAACCCAAGCAACTTGCAGCGATTTCTTCAGACCCTAATTATTAAAATCTTAGAATTCCATGGATCAGCATGGGAAGTATCATGTTGAGTGAAATGAGTCAGAAAGAAAGAGACAGACATAAAAAGATCGCACTCATATGTGGAATATAAAGTAGCAGAATGGGACACTAACACCCAAGAGTAGTAGAGATAAGGACCAGAAAGTCTGCCCCACCCACAGCTTGGAAACTGGCCTCACATGCTGGGGTTTTGTAAAAGGCAGCAGAGACAGAGAAGGGAACACCTAGTAGAGAATGTTGGGAGGACCCACTCACTCATTGAAAGCTATGTACCAAAAGTAGACTATAGACCGAACATGTTGGCCACTCAATACCTCTTTTGCAAACTACAACATCCAACAGGAGAGAGGATAAAAGGGAATGCCCTGCTGCAGAGGCAGGGTGGGGTGATGGGGGTTAGGATGGGGGTGGTGGGAGGGATACTGGGATCATTGGTGGAGGGGAATGAGCACTGGTGGAGGGATGTAAACTAAATACAAACATGAAAGTTCATAAGTTTGTAACTGTACCCACAGTGATTCACTAATAAATAATTTTTAAATAAATAAAAAATTTATCAATAGAAAAAAAATCTTAGAATTCCTAGAGCACATGGCCACCCTTGGTGCCCATGCGACATTATATTATATCCATAACAAGCAATCCAAAACACATTATCTAGCAGTTGCATTTTCGGCAGGTATGAGTGGTGGTGTGACTGGTCTCAAAATATCAAAAGTAACTAAAGTAGAGAAAGAGAGTATTGTGCAAATTGTCTGCCACACAGGAGGTGTGGAATGAGGGTGGGGGGATACTGGGGATTTTGATGGTGGAAAACGTGCACTGGTGAAAGGATGGGTGTTTGACGACCGTATGATCTATGTTCAAACATGAAATTTTTGTTACTGTACCTCATGGTGAATTAATAAAAAATTAAAAAAATTTAAAAAATGTCATCCAGTGCCTGCCACAGAGGTGGGGGGGGATGAGGGGGGGTGTCGGGAGGGATCCTGGGAACATTGATGATGGAGAATAGACATGGTGGAGGGATGGGGACTTGAACATTGTATGACCAAAATGTAATCATGCAAGTTTATAAGTCTGTGAAAAAAAAAACCTTTTCATTCATGTTAATCTCCTATCTAAAATTTTCTAATGGTTTCTCATTGAACCTAAAGTACAGGGCAGATAATACCAAAAGCAAACAAAGACACCACTAAGAAAGAAAATTACAGACCAATTTCCCTGATGAACACCGATGCGAAGATCCTCAACAAAATACTAGCAAATAGGATCCAACAACTCATCAAAAAGATCATACATCACGACCAAGTGGGATTCATCCCAGGGATGCAAGGATGGTTTAACATTCGGAAATCAATCAACATAATCCAGCATATCAACAAAAGTAAAGATAAAAACCATATGATCATATCAATAGATGCAGAGAAAGCATTTGACAAGATCCAACATCCTTTCATGATGAAAACCCTCGCCAAAATGGGGTTTGGAGGAACTTTCCTCAAGATAGTCGAAGCCATCTATCACAAGCCTACGGCAAGCATTATCCTCAACGGGGAAAAACTAAGGGCCTTTCCTCTGAGATCAGGCACAAGACAAGGATGCCCACTCTCACCACTCCTCTTCAATATAGTACTGGAAGTACTTGCGATAGCTATTAGACAAGAAAAAGAGATCAAGGGCATCCAGATAGGAAGGGAAGAAATCAAACTCTCACTATTTGCAGACGACATGATACTATATCTAGAGAAGCCTAAAACCTCTACTAAGAAACTCTTAGAAACAATAGACTTATACAGTAAAGTTGCAGGCTACAAAATCAATACCCAAAAATCCATGGCCTTCATATATGCAAACAATGAGGCAGAGGAAAGGGACATGAAAAAAACAATCCCATTCACAATCGTGCCCCAGAAAATCAGGTACCTCGGAATTAGCTTAACCAAGGAAGTAAAAGACCTTTACAAAGAAAACTACATAACGCTACTCCATGAAATTAAAGAGGACATGAGGAAATGGAAACATATACCCTGCTCGTGGATAGGGAGAATCAATGTTGTCAAAATGGCAATACTCCCTAAAGCATTATACAGATTCAATGCGATCCCTTTAAGTATACCCATGACATTCTTCAAAGAAATGGATCAAGCAATCCTAAAATTCATATGGAATAACAAACGTCCAAGGATAGCTAAAACAATTCTTGGGAAAAAGATGATGGGAGGCATCACCATCCCCAACCTCAAACTTTACTACAAAGCAGTAACAATTAAAACAGCATGGTACTGGAACAAAGGCAGAGCCGTAGACCAATGGAACAGGGTGGAATATCCCTACACACAACCCCAAATGTATGACCATCTAATCTTTGATAAGGGAGCAAGAGATGTGAAGTGGAGCAAGGAAAGCCTCTTTAACAAATGGTGCTGGCACAACTGGACAACCACATGCAAAAAAATGGGTTTAGACCTTGACCTGACACCATGCACAAAAGTCAGATCAAAATGGATTAAAGACCTCAACATTAGACCACAAACCATAAGGTATATTGAAGACAAGGTCGGCGAAACCCTCCACGATATTGAAGATAAAGGTATCTTCAAAGGTGACACGGAACTAAGCAATCTAGTAAAAACAGAGATCAACAAATGGGACTACATTAAACTAAAAAGCTTCTGCACCGCAAGAGATACAGTGACCAGAATACAAAGACTATCCACAGAATGGGAAAGGATATTTACACAATACCCATCAGATAAGGGGTTGATATCAATGGTATATAAAGCACTGGTTGAACTCTACAAGAAGAAAACATCCAACCCCATCAAAAAATGGGGCGAAGAAATGAACAGAAACTTTACCAAGGAAGAAATACGAATGGCCAAAAGGCACATGAAAAAGTGCTCTGCATCACTAATCATCAGAGAGATGCAGATCAAAACAACTTTGAGATACCACCTCACACCACAGAGACTAGCACACATCCAAAAGAACAAAAGCAACCGCTGTTGGAGAGGATGTGGGGAGAAAGGGACCCTTCTTCACTGCTGGTGGGAATGCCGACTGGTTCAGCCCTTCTGGAAAACAATTTGGACGACTCTCAAAAAATTAGATATTGAATTCCCATTTGACCCAGCAATACCACTGCTGGGAATATATCCCAGAGAGGCAAAAAAGTACAATCGAAACAACATCTGCACATGTATGTTCATCGCAGCACTGTTTACAATAGCCAGAATCTGGAAAAAACCCGAATGCCCTAGAACGGATGACTGGTTGAGGAAACTTTGGTACATCTATACAATGGAATACTATGCAGCTGTTAGAAAAAAGGAGGTCAAGAATTTTGTAGTCTAGTGGATGGGCATGAAAAGTTTCATGCTGAGTGAAATGAGTCAGAAAGAGAGAGACAGACATAGAAAGATTGCACTCATCTATGGTATATAGAATAACAGAGTGGGAGACTAACACCCAAGAACTGTAGAAATAAGTACCAGGAGGTTGACTCCATGGCTTCGAGGCTGGCCTCACGTTCTGGGGAAAGGTCAACTCAGAGAAGCGATCACCAACTACATTGTAGTCGAAGGCCATGTGGGGGAAGGGAGTTGCGGGCTGAATGAGGGCTAGAGACTGAGCACAGCGGCCACTCAACACCTTTATTGCAAACCACAACAGCTAATTAGAGAGAGAACAGAAGGGAATGCCTTGCCACAGTGGCAGGGTGGGGTGGGGGGGAGATGGGATTGGGGAGGGTGGGAGGGACGCTGGGTTTACGGGTGGTGGAGAATGGGCACTGGTGAAGGGATGGGTTCCCAAACTTTGTATGACGGAAGTATAAGCACAAAAGTGTATAAATCTGTAACTGTACCCTCACGGTGATTCTCTAATTAAAAATAAATAAATTAAAAAAAAATAAAGTACAGGGCAGAAATCTAAAAAAATGAATGTGAGGTGGCCAGAGCTTTGGACGAAGCTTCTGAGCTCATCTCTAAGGGTTGCCCAGTTCCATGTTTTCTGGGTGCCTGGCTTGGCTACTGAAAGAACTGTTTTCGCCTGCTTTCCCCTCTCTTCTGCATCCTTTCCTCTGTCCCCGAGAAGCCATTGGGGCAGCACTGCTTGAAATGCCTGCCAGAGAGGAAAGGGCCAAGGTATTGCATTTAACTGGGACTTTTGATAGCAAAATCATGTCTGTGCTGATCTGAAAGAGAAGCTGCTTTGAAAACTGGCATCTAAGATGGAATAATTTTATTTTACTTTCAAATTGATTGTCTCAGTTCTACCGCATTTCTTTCATGGTATCCTGAGTTTCACTGTTTAACATCTCTACTTGAAGCTATAACTTAATATCCCAGGCATTCACGTCCATGAATTCTTAAAGCACCAACCGATTATTAATCTTATGTTAATATGAAAGAAATAATAAAATATTATATGGCATTTGGAGTCCATATATTATTAATGAAGACCTTCTGTGTGTCTCGAGCCTGCTACTTTCTGCTGTGGTTGCATGATAGATTAGAAAACGTTTTTGCCCTCTCAGCAAAAGAGGCCCCAAATCAGGTGACGTGGCCAGGAAATATGTGCAACAGGTAACAAAAATGTCTGTGAAGTATTATGGGATAGGAGGCAATGAATCCACGTTTCCCAGAGGGACCAGGAATAGCACCATTCTAGTTGCTCAAGGGTAGAACAAACAATTCTCTCAGCTACCTTGGAAATTAAAAGGAGCAGAAATGCTGAGCCCCCTGTGATGTGCACTGTCATGTGTTTGGGAGTAAGTTCTGATAGTCAGAACCAGCATTGGTGGGTGCCTGCTTAAAACACACTGTCACGTTTAATGCTGACGCTGACCATCTAAAGGGAACCATCATTTTCAAGCTGTGGAATAAGCGCAGAGAAAGCAAGTGGATCAACATGGAGAGTCTCACGCTAAGTGAAATGAGTCAGAGAGAGAGGGACAGACATCGAATGACTGCACTCATTTGTGGAATATAAAGTAACAGAATGGGAGACTAACACCCAAGGATTATAGAGATAAGGGCCAGGAGGATGGCTCCATGGCTTGGAAGCCGGCCTCACAAACTGGGAGAAAGGCAGCTGGGGTAGAGAAGGGACCACGAAGTGAATGATGCTTGGAGGGCCCGCTCGGGATGGGAGATGCAAAGCTGAAAGTAGACTATGGACCAAACATGATGGCCACTTACTGCATTGCAAACCATAACACCCATAAGGGGGGGAAGAGAGAGAGAGAGAGAGAGAGAGAGAGAGAGAGAGAGAGAGAGAGAGAGAGAGAGAGAGAGAGAGAGAGAGAGAGAGAGAGAGAGAGAGAGAGAGAGGGAATGTGCCTGCCACAGAGGCAGGTCAGGGGGGATGGAGTAGGAGTGGTGGGAGGGATACTGAGAGCATTGGAGGTGGATGGATGGAGAATGGGCACAAATAGAGGGATGAGTACTTGATCAGTTTATGACTGAAGCGTAATTGTGAAAGTTTGTAAGTCTGTAATTGCACATCATGGCGATTCATTAAAAAAATTTTTAAATTAAAAAAAAATAGAAAGAGAGGGTCTTTCTTTGGTTTGGCTTTGGGGAGTTGCTTGGGGAAACCATGTAGATGGGTTTCTCAACTTGGGACTCTCGACTCCTGCACGCAGAGCCTGCGGTCCAGCCTGCTGAGTCCTGGCTAGCCAGGGACTAGTCCCAGGTAGCCAGGGAGCAGGCCCGGAGGTGGACCCTGGACAGTGACTTCAGAGTCCATCCTCACCCTCAACATCAGAATCGTGTGTCCCTCCCAGCAGAGGTGACCCCAGCAGGAGCTGCCTCCCTGCCTCTCTCCTGCCCTGGGCGCCCCGCCCGAATTTAAAGGAGCAGGAACAGGACTCGTGCTATGTGAGGCTTCCTATGAAGACCGGGGCCTGTGTGTCCACCCCTCCGGGGGCTAATCCCACACCCACACAGACGACAGAGACCTTCGTTTTGTCCGCTTTGGTCAATAGGAGGAAGAGTGTGGGTCACCAGCAACCATGTCACCATCTTGGCTTCTCCCCCACATCACTCTGCCAGACTCATGAGAAGACTGAAAAACAAAATCCCCTTTTATCCCACTTCTTTGATTTTTATTTTTTGTTTGAGGCTTTTTGAAAAATGTGTTTTGGCCACACCCAGCAATGCTCAGGGGTTACTTCTGGCTCTCTACTCCGGAATAACTTCTGGCGGTGCTCAAGGGACCATATGGAATGCCAGGGATTGAACCCAGGCCAGCCACATGCAAGGCGAGTCCCTGCCCATTATACTATCACCCCAGCCCCTTATTTCATGTTTTTTTTCTAAATGAGAGGAACACTCGATGTTACAGTCAGTTTCCTTCCTGTGCAGATATGAAGTTCACTGCAGCTGAGATTTAAATACAAATTCAAGGCCAGTTTTTATTTTTAAGTTGTTTTTTTTTTTCAGTGTGTGTTTGCTCCTCTACAGAAACAGGGGAGTGACTCAAAGCATATTCATTTGCAGGATTTTTCTTTTGGAAATGAACATGCTGGCACAATTTTAATTGGGTTTTAGTTGTTGTTGTTTTAATTCTCACAATGATGGCTTGGCTGTGTCTTTGGGGACCGCAGAAAGAAACTGGCATCTGGTGTTTGAGGATTCTGGGGATTTGCACCATATTTATGTGTAATAACTATACAGTAAATAAACAGAATGAATAATTAAGTGAATAATGAGTTTCTCCGAATGGAGGGCTCCCCATAAGCCCCCAAGGACGCTCCTCTGGGTGTCCCGCCCTCCAGGACCTGATTCCATGCTACTCTGTGTGTCGCTGCCCCCACAGAAAGCAGCCAGGACGTTTCCCAAGCTGAGACCACGCATGTCATTCATCAGCAGACTTTGAAACAGACAAGATTTCCTTCCCATTGTAAGGATGTTCTCTCCATCTCTGTCTCCCTCTCTCTCGCTCTTCCCCCAACTCCCGGTTTAGAGAGAAATGTATGCCTCTTTAAAAATAAAATTGACGAGATTAAATTTCACCGAACAGTGTCTCCCCTGAGGGACTAAACACTTGAAATTCCAGGAATTCACTGTATCTCGCGAAATGTCTGCTGATGCCCACATTAGTCAATACATGGAGCTTTTCCTTCTGGATCCCCTCCCGGGTCAAAGCACGAATGTTTCCAAGATAAAACCACAGCGTAATGACTTACATGTTTTCACTTATTCACTCATTTGTTCATCCATTCATGCAACAAGTGCTTATTAAGCACCTACTACATGCCAGGCACCGAGTCAAGCTCTGGTGAGCTCACGGTAAGCAAATCCAGACCTACTTCCTGTCTTTACAGAACTTGCTAGAAGTCCAAGAACAGGTTATCGACAGATCAGGTGTCATCCGAGACCCTTTTCCTTGGTCTCCTCCTCGTAGTCTTCCTCCCGACTCTGCGCCTCTGTGTCAGAGTCAAAATTTCTTCCTCTCAGTAGCACACCACATATACAGGGCTAGGGGCGCACCCTTACCTAACTCATTTTTACCTTCTCTCTCTAAAGACCTGCTCTGCAAATACAGTCACATGCAGAGTAGTGGGGGCTCCTGACAGCTACAAACTGAGTCCTGGGATGAGGCTATGGTAGGTGGGTGGGGAGAGGGAGAGCCAGTTTAGTCATAGAAGTATGTGGAACAGAGCAATCAAACGAGACAGGTCAGCCACATGGTCACGGGTGGGCTGGTAAGGATTAAGTGGTAACTAGTGAGTGACTGGGACTCGCTAACGAAGAGGAGGGAGAGCAGAGGAAAGGGGAGCACAGGCCTCGGCCCCTCCAGAGTCAACAGAGGCTGACCACAGTGGCCAGGGGCTGGGCAGCAGAGCATGGCCCTGGGATGATTCTGGTATATTGGGGGGTGGGGAGAGTGGCACTATGTTTCTGTGTAATAACATCACAGTCAATGAGCAGAATGAGTCATAACGCAAAATACTACATTTCTTACGAAAAACGGCCCTGGAACCTTAAAGACCGGGGCAGGGGATCTTGCTTTTGGCCCCAATGCAAAGCAGATCATGTCAGGTTTTTAGGAGAAGGCCGAGGAGACGTGGCCAGATCTAACGGTCCTTTGGGTTCACGCATGGGGGCTCTGCTATGCCTTCTGGCCACGTCTTAGATGAAACGGAAGTGACTTGGATTCAGGGAGTGGGACAATATAGCAAGAAACGAGGGGTTTGGGTCTGTGCCGAGTTCTGGTTAGAGAGTGTGGGGCACTGGGTCAGGAGGTGATCACTGGAGCTCCTGGATCCCTGACTTCCTCACAGGGGTGGGTAAGGTACAGTCACTGGGATGGAAAATGCTGGAAGAGGTTTAGTTGAGGTTTTTGTTTGTTTTTGTTTGGGGGCCACACCCAGCAATGTTCAGGGGTTATTCCTGGCTCTGCACTCAGGAATCACTCCTGGCAGTGCTCAGGGGAACCATATGGGATGTCAGGAATCAAACCCAGGTTGGGACCCCCCCATGCAAGGCAAATATCCTCCCTACCTGCTGGACTATCGCTCGGATCACCCAAGTTGAGTTTTGGTCTGACTGTCCGCAGTAGACACCACAGTGCCTTTGGTCAAGCTTTGCTTCTTATCCCCTCTCCATCTGCTGGAACTGTCTTTCCCACTTATACTCCACCCTCCACCCTCCCAAAGTGAGTCTGTGGGTTAACTCCCTCAGCCGTAAGGCCTTCCTCACTGTCTCCACCTAAGTTGTATGTCCCTTTCACGTCCACCTAGGACACCTGGACTTTCTGACAATGCTCCTGTGGCCTTTGAAATGGCATCATTCTCTGTTGAAGTTGGGTTTCTCCCATTAGAGTGTAAAAGCTGATGACAGCCGCGACTCTCTGTGTCTGTAACACAGCCAGCTGGTATTCCAGGGCCAGGCTCTTGGGGATCAAAGTGTGTCTCGGTTGCTTTGGATAGAGACACTGGAGTCTGATAGTAACCCTTTGTGGATTGTCAGATGTGTGGAGGAGTGAGCTGCAAAGAGTCTTTGTAACAAAACATGACATCGAATAAACATTCAGTTCAGTATTTCTATTCATCAGGTATGCCCCAAGTATTTGGGAGAAAGATGACCAGAGAGATGAATAGATCCATGAATTGAAGGGAATGAAGAATGGAAGGTGGCAGGAAGTAAAATACATCTTAGTTAGATTCCTTTGAGTGAGCACAGGAAATCCACAGAATGAGATTGTGGTAACACAACTGACCCACCCTTCATGATGTAGCTGTATCAGGCCTAAGAGATGGTTCAGGGATTGAGGCCCTTACCTTGCATGCAGCTGACCCCAGTTTGATTCCTGGCATCTCATGTGGGCTCCTTAGCACTGCCAGGGGTCACTCCTGAGCACAGATCCAGGAGTAATCCATGAGCATCATGTTGGGTGTGGCCCAATATCGCTGTTCCCAAATCGACATAACCACAAATGCTAACACATATTCCTAATAAGACACACTTTGGTCTGATCATTTTTATGCAGGGTCATAGAAATTTCATCAAGCCTTCTCCAGTGCTAAACCAAATGTTTCTTGACTTTCATAGTGGGGGGGGAAATATCACCATGTACCCAACACCCCTTTTATATCAAACTAACTGTGCATTTTCCAACTTAACTCTTCTTTTTGGAAGGAGTAAGTTTTAAAATGAAGTTTAATCTTATTAAAATAACGAACTGTTCATTCATTCATTCTTGTGTTCCTCCTGCAAGCATTTGAGGGAAGCCTTCTGTTTGGGCCCTGAGAGAGGTGTGAGGTATGAAAGGTTACCAAATCACATACTCATGATGTTTAAAATTCCTAATACAGTTTCGATATGCCAAAAACAGTAACAAGTCTCACAGTGGAGACATTACTGGTGCCCGCTTGAGCAAATCAATGAGAAATGAGATGACATTGACAGTGACAGTGAATACAGTTTATAAAGAGATTTGAATGAATATTTGTGAGCTCTTCCTGGCCAAAATTAGGCAGCTCAATGGGAGCCCGAGAGATAGTACAGCAGGAAGGGCATATGCCTTGCATGCAGCCAATCTGGGTTGGATCCCCGGCATCCCGTAGGGTCCCCTGAGCACAGCTAGGAATAGGCCCTGGGCATTGCCTTGTGTGACCCAAAAAAACAAAACAAAACGAAAAACATCAGACAGCCTTGGAAGGCAATGCTGTGTTTCAACAGGGGCAGCAGGTTGTTCTAACCCTCCCGCCCTCACTAGCTTGCCTGTCACTCCCCTATCACAGAGTTGGGTCACCTGTACAGGCAGGCAACTTGGTCCCACGGAAGGAATTTTCACTGCTGTCATATTATTTATAACAGCAGCTCATATCTGGTATCATCTTTTTGCCCAAAGGATCCTATTTCTGTCATTTATTCCAAATTTCAAGGCCATTTCATTAGGGGCAGATGCACCGTATCATTATTATAACAAGTTCCCTATTTTTGTTCAATTTTGAAACTGACAATCTAAAGACTATTTTTAGCTCAGTCATGTGAGATTATTTGTTTCCTTATTACAGGAAGTTTTTTTTTCCTTCGGACTAGCTAACATGAATTTTATGCTCATTTATTATGTCACATGCTCCAATTCAATTTATTTTAAAGCGGGTTCTTTGGGGGAAACTGTAAAGCTAATTTGAATGGATTCTTTAGAGATTCCATTTTCAATGAAGTGCTATAAAATTGGCAGACAAAGTGAAAAAATGGGATTAAATTTTCTTCTTCAGCTACTCATTGGATTCAGAAATCTTGCTTTTTGACACTGCCAAGGGTTTTGATATAATGTTTTATGCAACTTTCATAACATTTATCTTCAACTCCACCGCCCTTGGTTTGGTTGTTCAACTCAAACAGGTTTCCTGTCATTTCTATGGAAGAAAGCAAAGCTCGCGCTCAAGGAAGAATGTGACGCTAGACTCCTGCCAGGCTCTGGGGTGCTGGGTTATAAAATAGCACCTGGCATAAAGCAGATGTTCTCATTCTCGAGTGGATATGGAACATGTGTGGACACCCTTGTGGCGGGGAGACTGGAATAAAATTCTCCCCCTCCCAACTTCTCCCACTCTGCCCAATTTATATACATTTCCCCTTCCATAGTTGATGGATTTATAGTGAGAAGAAAGTGCTGGAATAATAGGCAAGATGCCAGACGGCTTAATTTCCTGTCCTCCCCAGACCCCGAGAGGCACCCATTGTTGGTCTGTGGCTGGCTCCAAGCTAATCAGAAACAGCCATCATGGGTGGGGACCCGACAAGGATTGGTCCATCTGACTCCACACTATGATTTATATTCGATTATTAACAATCTAGTGGAAAATACAGAGAAACCACATGCCTGTGACTTCACCTTGAGACACATTTGTGTTCTTTGATGTGTTTTTAAGGGGGATCTGCGCGTCACACTCTTCCCCGGGTTCCCTGCTGTCGATCCTGATAACCCAGCAAGGAGACTCAAAGAAGGTGCTCAGAGGTCTTGGCCTCGTTTTGTGCAGCTGTCTTGAAGGTAGCCTTGGTACCTACAATTTGTCCCTTAAGCTCTGATTTTGAATTTTTTTTTCTTTTTGGGTCATACCCAGCGATACATAGGGGTTACTGCTGGCTTATGCACTCAGGAATTACTCCTGGTAGTGCTCGGGGGACCATATGGGATGCTGGGAATCGAACCCCGGTCGGCTGCGTGCAAGGCAAACACCCTACCTGCTGTGCTATCGCTCCAGCCCCAAGCTCTGGTTTTGAAACAAAGCAACCCCCTTCTCCTTGTGCTTTTGTTCTGCTTACAAAGAGGGCCACTGGTTGCTTGTCACAATTGGGGTGAGGGCATCTAGGGAGATGGGGCCCTGGGTGCTATTGAAAACTCTCTGGCTGCTACCCCTGGAACAAGTGAACCTGGCAGATGAGCTGCAAAGCTTGAGAGAAGTGCCTCGGCTCTCTGGCAATGTCTGGGACCCTCTAGCCATGAATGGTCCTATAACAATCAGAATGTACAGGGGCTGGAGCAATAGCACAGCGGGTAGGGCGTTTGCCTTGCACGCGGCCAACCCGGGTTCGATTCCCAGCATCCCATATGGTCCCCTGAGCACCGCCAGGAGTAATTCCTGAGTGCATGAGCCAGGAGTAACCCCTGTGCATCACCGGGTGTGACCCAAAAAGCAAAAAAAAAAAAAATCAGAATGTACAGCCTGAAAACATTGGTTGTGTAGGACTCTACAGTAGTGAATGTATGAGCTCTGTGGCAATGAATGTGGGGCCCTATAATAATAAATGTGTGGGACCCTAGAATAGTGAATGTTGGGTCCCTGTAGCAGTGAATGCATGGGACTCTTTAAACAGTGCATGTGTGTGGCCCTGTAGCAGTGAAGGTGTGTTGGGGGGGCCCATAGCAGTGAATCTGGGGGACCGTATAGCAGTTTGTGCATGGTAATGAATGTTCATGTACAGTAATGAATGTGCAGTCGTGAATGTACAGTCATGAATGTGCATGGTTCTAGTAATGAATATGTGTGTGTGGCTCTATAGCAATGAACATGGGGGGGCCCTATAGTAGTGCCCTGTAGCAAAGGATGCATGACGTACAAAGGATGCCTGGTGAACAGAGGGTGCCTGGTGTCTGGATTTGTGCCCAGTGCAAGGAGGGTTCCCGGTGTACAGAGGGTGCCACAGTGTCAAGGCTGCTTGCTGCTTCACTGCAGCCTTCACGCTCCAAGCTAACTTCCCCCTGGCCAGCCTTGTCATGGAAGGGGATTCTGGGAAGTGTGCTTCCAGCGGGGCTGCGATCACAGAGTACAAAGCCACACAGCAGACGTCGTCGGAGCCTGGCTCATGCGCACTTTTCACGATGTGGCTTTTCCCCGTCACCTCCCTGCTCGCCGTGCCTGCATATAAATTGGACTTGGCACTTCAGTTGCTTTAATCTACAGGCACCTGGTGTGACTGAGATTGACAGTTGGACATCAGCATCTGTTCTTTTAAAAATAGTCCTGGCAGGACACACAGCTGCCTCGACAGACGCCGTGTTCTCTCACACCCTGCAGGTGGAGGCGCCCACGGCACGTGCTGGGTACGCCACAGCCTTTTTTTCCCCCTCCCCTCCAGCCCCAATCCAGGCATGGAGGCAAATCCGTTTCAACCGCGCATGGCTGATGGACGTGAGAAGGGCAGCAACAGTAAGGATCTGGAGGCCCCGTCCAGAGGGTTCTTGGCTTGCTTTGTCGTGGGGTGTACGCTCACTCTCTGATGACCATATAAATCACTTGGGCTGGAGATGACAATGGCCACAAGTCAGGTTCACTTATGCAGAAAGAGAATAGATTTACTCATACAAATGGGATGTCTCGGTAAGCGTCGCAGGCAGAACTGTATCGAGGGGTTCGAACAATGCCTCTGGGGTTCTTCATCTGTCAACAGTGGCTTTCCCTGAGAATCCCGGGGAGGTGAGCGTGGCCGAGAGTATCCTTTAAGGTCTCAACCCAGGAGGAGGCGGTTCATCTTGTCTCTCCATCTTATGGATGACGATGAAGCACAAAGGCAGAATAGTCCTGCCAGGGCCCTGGGTTTGCCCCGAGCCAACTGTGGCGGATCCCGGGAAAAGGAGATTGGATTTCATCTGAACATCAGAAACGACTGATTTCCTGCTCTGCAGAGAGTCACATAACATTAACAGGCGAAAAGAGCATCTGAAACATCTCCTACACTGTGGAAAGTTATGCAACATTAACAGAGGCCAACAAAGCTTCTAAGAGGGGCTAGAGGCTCCCCCTGAGGTCCAGGGAAGGCAAAGCACTCTCAACAGGGGTTGTTGGGAAGGGCTGGGATTGGAACTGGGCACAGAGAGCCTTAGGGTTTAGAACTGGAAAGGAGAAATACTATGCTTCCCCCAACCCCTGCCTTCATTCCCTTCTTGCTCAAAGATTCAGACAAGCACTGTTGCCCCCCCGGGGTGGGGAGGAACGTGCTGTTATTTCCCCTTAGTTGTAGACTCTTGATGAGAGGGTTTCCTTTCCATGACAAGTTCTGCTGTAGTCCAACCCTGACAGGAGTTAGAGTCTCTGGACGTGAGTCTACACATGAAGAAAGAGGCGTCCTGGAACCTGAGGAAGGTTGCTGAGGATGATTGGCAGCTTTCTTCATCAGCCCGGAAAGGCTTGTTATATAAATAAATGATTCAAATCTGAAGTGACTTCCCTCAGGAAACAAGCATTTCTCCTTTTCTTTTTCCATGTTCTTAGAATGATTTCTTGCAAGCTTAGTGAGGAACGGCATTATAATTTTAACTACGCATTTATTAATTCCCAAACTGCCCTATCAAGTGGGAGAATTTTAGGGATAGAGTTTGCAAGATTTTAGATATTTTTCTCTCCCCCCTTTATATTTAAATATTATCTAAACATTGTGGTTTACAAGGTTCTTCATAACACAGTTGTTTCAGGCAATCTCACCATCAGTGTAACCTTCCTTTCATCAATATCCCCAGTTTCCACCCTCTCCCCAAGCTTACCCCCTCTCAGCCCAAAGACATTATTTTACATTGCTTCTTACAAAGATATGGTAAGTGGACTTATCAAAAAATAGTCCAGTAAAAAAAATATTATGAAAATTTTTATACCTCACAAGGGTTTACTGAGGGTTTACTGAGCAGCTATTTGTTGCTAGTTGAGCCTTCTGTGTCATTGTTTTGTTATGAAGCAATAAAATTGGGCTGTTTGTGTGTGGGTAGCTGTGGGGTATGGGTGCAGTTCCAGGGCTTCCGCTGGGTGAGGATTCGGCCTGCCTCCCTCCCAAGGGTGCTCCAGATTTTTCAGCCCAAAGACTGGTGTGCCTGTGAGTTGCATCGGCTTGGTTTGGCGCCTCTCTTGAGATGAGCCGTGAAACTGGGCTGTATTCATGGCCGCCGGAGTGGGATGTGGGTGTGTGGCTGCAGGGGCTTCTGGCAGGCCAGGGGTGCAGGGGGCTGCCCTCTGAGAAACTCCAGGGTTTTCAGCCAGAATACCAATGTGGGGAGATTTATCTCCATGTCGTCTCTGCAGACGTTGGGCTATGAAGTGAAGTTGGGCCATTTGTGTGATGGCGATTATGGTGTGTGGGCACAGCTGCTGGGGCCTTGGCAGGGACGCGGGGACACAGCCCGCCCATCTCCCAAGGGTGCCCCAGAGTTTTCAGCCCAAATACCAGCACACATATAAGTTTCAGCCACTTGCCTTGCGTCTCTTCCGAGATGAATTGTGACCCAGTGAGGTTGAAGTGCCAGAGAGTTTGGTGGTTTTTCCTTTCGGTCGCCCTGCCAGAGCCCACGGTTCTGCTTCTCAGTGCAGTAACATTCTGGGGAATGCAAGTGTCCTTTTGACTAACAAGGGTTCAAATAGCTGAAGTAAGCCAATTGCCTAAGAGGGTCATACTGAGAACAGTAAAGAGAATGAAGTAGAGGACGTGGAGATGATGACGTTAGCAACTGTTATGACATGGGCAAGGCAGCCAGGATATAAAACTCATTCCCCTTGGCTTCAGGGAATGCTTAGATTCTTCCCTAAAGGTTGGGGGCAGCTTCTCTGTCTGATGACTGAGAGCCTCCACATAATTCCTGTTGTTCCATTCTTTAACGATACAACAATTTCTGTGGGTAACAAGCTCTCCTGAACCGGAAAGCTTCCCCCTGGAGTATGCACGCATTAACCTGGGGTGTTCTGGGTATTTACCAAAAGAAAGTCACCTTGATTTTGACTTACCTGAGATCCCTCATCGGGTCAGAAGTACAGTTGAACCTCTACCACAGGGTATGGTCAAAACAGAATCAAATGAGGGGGTTAGCAGAATTTCAGGAGAAAACATTAGAAAGCTCCCCACAGCTAAGTCCTTCTCACAGCGGCTCAGGAACTAGCATATTGGCAATTAGAAATTGGTGCCCCAGGGCTCATATTTAAAATCAATCGTAATCATAATAATAGATAGCATGTACTTAAATGAGCACTTAGCACTGTCCAAGTGCTAAGGTCCAACAAGGGTGGACCACAAAAGATATAAGAAAATTATGATCCAAAGAGAGGGAAACTGAGATGACTCATGATTTCAAGTTAACCAGTGGCATATAATAAAGTAGAGTCCCCTGGACTATGCTGCCAAGAACTCATTCTCCTTGGCTTCAAGGAATGCTTGGATTCTTTCCTAAAGAAAGAATACAATGTTGGTCATCCCAGAGTTGGGTGTAGGATCCAAGAGGTATACATGTAGTCTGAATACTGTGCATGACCCAGGCACCTGTTCAAAATCATCCAAATTTCTCTCATTGGTTTTCAATTAGAATTAACCCATAGACTAAAGAAAGGGAGATTACAGGCCATAGAACAGTGTGATGCTATCAGGCAGACCAGTGGATAAGCAGAGATTGAGTGGATACAAGTGAAAGAACCTAGTATCTTCATCTCATGCTGTCTGGAGGGAGAAGAAATTATCCAGGCATGGGAGAGGACTCAGGTGGTAGAGAATTAAATAATACTGCAGGCCTTGAGTTTCATTACCAGCACTGGTGTCTCTTCAGCTTCACAATAATAAGAGAGGGGAGAGAAAGAGCGAGAGCAATAACGAGAGAGAGAGCCTTCGGTTCACACAATGAGAAACGAATTATGAGAACCTTATAATAAGATGCTTTTATAATAAGTTATAAAAGTAACCAGTTGGACAATTTAAAAATACTACCAGGAGGATTGCTCCACAGTTTAGAAGCTGGCCTCACATGCTGGGGGAAAGGCAGCTCAGATAGAGAAGGGACCACCAAGTAAAGGGTGCTAGAGGGCCCGCTCGGGATGGGAGATGCGGGCTGAAAGTAGACTATAGACCAAACATGATGGCCACTTAATACCTCTACTGCAAACCACAACACCCCAAAGGAGAGAGAGAGCAAAAGGGAATGCCCTGCCACAGACGCAGGGTGGGGTGGTAGGAGGGTGGGGTAGGGGTGTTGGAGGGATGCTGGGACCATTGGTGGTAGAAAATGGGCACTGGTGGAGGGATGGGCACTTGACCACTGTATGATT
The DNA here is from genome assembly GCF_027595985.1 of Sorex araneus. NCBI lineage: Eukaryota > Metazoa > Chordata > Mammalia > Eulipotyphla > Soricidae > Sorex > Sorex araneus. Next base: position 11,582,448 of record NC_073304.1, read on the forward strand.
GAAATGCAAGCATGAAAGTTTATAACTCTGTTACTGTACCTCATGGTGATTCACTAATCTAACCACTTACCTCTCTCATCCCATTCGTTGCTCATTGATTTGTTCGAGCGGGCAGCAGTAACGTCTCTCATTGAGAGACTTTATTGTTACTGTTTTTGGCATATCCAATATGCACGGGTAGCTTGCCAGGCTCTGCCGCATGGGCTCAATACTCTCAGTAGCTTGCCAGGCTCTCCGAGAGGGGCGGAGGAATCGAACTCGGGTCGGCCGCGTGAAAGGCGAACGCCCAACCACTGTGCTATAGCTCCAGATTCACTAATAAAAAATTAAAAAAAAAACACTACCACTACAACTTCTAAGGGCAGAGCCAGGAATAGTCACTGAGCACCACTGGGTATGGCCCCCAAATCCAAAGGATAAAATAACGCTATGACCGCCACACTTGGAAGAGGGCAGGGGAAGTGAAGGAGGGTAAGAAAAACTTCACCTGCCAATATTCACAGATGGCATGTGTTATTGATAAGCCATAAAATAAAGTAATAAATATATCATGTGCAGTCCTGGGAATGATCAGAAAACAGAACAGGATGGGGCCGGGAGAGCGCTGCTCTGGGCGATTGCTCTTCTTCTCCCCCTCTCCCTTCCCTTGTGCGGGCCGGGGCTGTTGTGGTGCTGACCTGGAGTCGCAGCTGCTCTCACTAGCCTGCCTCGTGGCCTCAGGCCTGTAGGGCAGCCCCCATGCTCCGTTCTCAGGCTATGCTCGGTGTGGTTTCACTATTTCTCTCCTATCCATGTCTTCCTTTCAAAATTTGAAAAATATGTAGTAGCACTGTAGCACTATTGTCTGGTTGTTCATCGATTTGCTCGATCGGGCACCAGGAACGTCTCCATTGTGAGACTTGTTGTGACTGTTTTTGGCATATCGAATATACCACGGGGAACTTGCCAGGCTCTGCTGTGCGGGCGGGATACTCTCGGTAGCTTGCCGGGCTCTGAGCGGGACGGAGAATCGACATGCGATCACTCCAGCTCATCTCATATAGTAATAAATCCTATTAAAATGACATTCAAGGCCTCTACAACAGAGCCTTGTATTTCATAGTCACTCTACTTATTTGACACTTTATGCACTGTGGTCACACTACAATATTGTTTTTATTTCCTAACTTTTAAAATATTATATATGTAATATCTTTTTTATTTTTTATTATTTAAAAAATGTATTTTTATTTTTAATGAATCACCATGAGGTACACTTGAAGACTTACAAACTTTCTTGTATATTTAAGATCTTGCATATTTTTCAAATTTCAAATTCAAAATTTGAAAAATATGTAAGATCTTAAAATCAGCAATCAAAACTTAGTAATTCATTAGAAGGATATGAGTTATAGGTACTAAATTACTTGGGGAGCAGGTCACTTCTGGGAAATCCCAGGAAAATTCCCCTCCCCAGCTCTGGAGAATTCATCTCACCTGTCCCCTTATTTCACCACTAAGAACTGTTTATAATGGACTCCACTTCCTTTACTTACTCCCCACTGTGCCCAGATAAGAAGGGTCAAATGAGAGTCATCTGACTTCTCCCAGAATTACCCCTTCATGGATAAAATCAGGGGATAAATGAAACAATGGTTCCCAGCTGTGGTCACACATAAGCCCCTCTCGTGGAGTCGTAAAACTGTTCCCTGGAAGGAGCAGGAAATGAATCAAGTAGTATACACACTTGCAGTCAAAAACTAAATACATTTGGGGGCTGGAGTGATAGCACAGCGGGTAGGGCGTTTGCCTTGCACGCGGCCGACCCGGGTTCGAATCCCAGCATCCCATATGGTCCCCCGAGCACCGCCAGGAGTAATTCCTGAGTGCATGAGCCAGGAGTGACCCCTGTGCATCGCTGGGTGTGACCCAAAAAAGCAAAAAAAAAAAAAAAAAAAAACTAAATACATTTGTACTTTCCTCATTTCTGCACTCATGACACAAGTGGTGTTGGGTGGGTGGGTGGGGGAATGGAGAGGGGACAGTTAGGATAGAGAAGGGACGACTATGACAGTAATAGTTTGAAATGATCGTTCTGGACAAGAACTGAGTGCTGAAAGGAGGTAAAGGGACAAATATGATAACCTTTCAGTACCTGTATTTCAAACCATAGTGCCCAAAAGGGGAGAGAGAGAAAGAGAGAAAGAAGAGAGAGAGAGAGAGAGAGAGAGAGAGAGAGAGAGAGAGAGAGAGAGAGAGAGAAGTGCTTGACATAGAAACCAACTGGGGTGGGGGGTTGGTGGCACAGGAAGGAAACTGGGGACATTGGTGATGGGAAATGTACATTGATGAAGAGATGGGTGTTGGAACACTGTATGACTGAAACCCAATCATAAACAACTTTGTAACCACGTGTGTCATGGTGATCCAATAAAAAAATAAAATAGCCTACTCCAAATGGAACCCCAGCGTCCAAGAGCGTCCACAAGCAAGGCCCAACGGTATGTGGGTACCAGGACTAAATCTCCAGGCCACGTGGCGGCAGAGGCACCAGGCTGTCCCACCCCAGCTCTCTGCCCACTCTGTGGCCATCTGTCATGCCCACAAGCTTCCAATGGGTGCCATCTTGGCACACCAAGAGCCCTGGTCCAGAGACTCCCAGTTGAATCCCAAAATAGATTACTGCCCTACAGAGATGTCTCTGGAACCCAACCATATACAATCTAGGATCCCAGAAGCACGAGGCTGCTTTGCGGCTGCACAAACTCTCATGATATTCAAAATGAGCAATGGACAATAAATTGTCTGGCGTCTGCCCCTGGCAGACAGGCTTGAATGGTAGTGGGAAAATTCAGGAAAAGCATAATGCCCGAAACTAGAGCGAGAGTATTGGGGAAATTGTCTGCCATAGAAGCAGGGTGAGGACTGGGATGGGGGAGTGGATACTGGGGACTTTGGTGGTGGAAAGTGAGCACTGGTGGAGGGATGGGTGTTTGATCATTGTACAGCTGAATCTCAAACATGAAAGCTTTGTAACTATCTCATGATGATTCAGTAAAATAAAAAAAAATTTTAAAACATCGGAGAGAAACCTTATCAATGTGAAAAAAACTAAATACATCACAATCTAATGACAGCGTGGTGACTAGTTGGTGATATTGCATTACAGGCTGGGGAGGCCGCGCTATGATCACTGAGCTATGCTTTGCATGAACAGGGACCAGAGTTTGAACCCTGGTGACATATAGGCCTCCAAGCACCATTGAGTGTAGCCCTGGATATCCCAAGCACTGCCAGATGATGACTTTGTTGGTCTCCAGCACTGATCTGATAATCTGCTGGACCAAAGTTCCCTGAGCAGTGCTTGGGGCTGTGCCCCAAATAATATATACATATCTATAATATATAATATGTAATATATACATATGTAATCTGTAATATATGTATAAATACATATAATATTTAATCTACACATATAAAATCTGTAATATATGTATATATTACAGATTTTAAGTCTCTGGATGTTGACCATCAATGATCAACATCCAGAGACTTAAAAGCAAGCTCCCAGAGGAGAGCGATGCAGAGAGTCTCTTGCCCGCATGCCTGGCTGTCTTCCCCGAGACCCCTCGGAGGGGATGAGCTTCAGCTTCCTTCCCCACCCTGAGCAGAGCTCCCGGCAGCCGAAGACCACTGGAACCTAGCTACAGCCATGCTCGAGACCCCTCTCCACACATTCGGACAGGGCTCACGCATGAAGGTACCAGCAGAGGAACCCAGGTGTGTGTAATCCCATCAACGGTTAACATCCAGAGACTTAAAAGCAAGCTCCCAGAAGCATGCGGCCCTGAAATATCTTATAGACTGCTTCTCCCTCTGGGAGAAATTTGCAAGCTTCTGAGAGTTTTCTGCCCACATGGGACAGCCTTGCAAGCTTCCCGTAGTGTATTCATATGCTAAATCCAGTAACAAGCTGGATCCCATTCCCCTGACCCTGAAAGAGCCTCCAGTGCGACATGACATCCTTGGGAGGGCCGAGTCAAAAGAGACTTCTAAGATCTCAGGGAAAGGACGAATGAGAGGTTACTGAGCCCACTGAAGAAATCGACGATTAATGGGATTTCGTGATTCATGATTCGTGATTACAGATTTTAGATTTTATAATATTATTATTTTAATTTTATATTTTATATTTATTTTATAATAATTTTATATTTATTATTATTTTTAATTTTATATTTAATTTTACAGATTTTTATAACATTTATTATAGATATTATAGATATTTTATAACATAGATATATAATACATCATTACATATAATCTAATATATACATATACAATGTGTAATATATATGTGTGTATATATTGGAGCAATAGCACAGCGGGTAGAGTGTTTGCCTTGCACGTGGCCAACCCAGGTTCGATTCCCCCTCCCCCCTCTCAGCAAGCTACCGAGAGTATCCCGCCCACACGGCAGAGCCTGGCAAGCTACCTGTGGCGTATTAGATATGCCAAAAACAGTGACAACGAATCTCACAATGGAGACGTTACTGGTGCCAGCTCGAGCAGATTGATGAACAATGGGACGACAATGCTACAGTGCTGAAAATATGGCAAATGGCTCACAGGGTGATCACTTCACAATGTATACAAACCTCGAATCACTTACTAGACACCTGAAGTTAGTTTTTTTTTTTTTAATACATTTTAGTTTTAACATTTATTTATTTATTTATTTATTTTTTGCTTTTTGGGTCACACCCAGCGATGTTCAGGGGTTACTCCTGGCTTTGCACTCAGGAATTACTCCTGGCGGTGCTTGGGGGACCATATGGGATGCCGGGGATCGAACCCGGGTCGGCCACGTGCAAGGCAAACGTCCTACCCGCTGTGCTATCGCTCCGGCCCCAAGACACCTGAAGTTAGTTTAATGTTGGACATCCATTATGCTTAAATTGAAAAAAATAAACAATATTCTAGTCCATGCCCCACACCAGACCAAAAAAAAGATATGGCTCAGGCTTTCATATTTAAAAATAATAATAAAAAATAAAATAATCCGGACCAGGGAGAAAGTACAGCAGTTAAGGCACATGCGCTGTAAGGGCACAACCCAGGTTCAATTCCTGTCACCACATAGTCCTGCAAGTAATGGCAAGGTGGCCCCTGACACCACATGGCCAGAGAAACTCCACACCCTCAGGCCCTTGCTCTGAACTGCCGTCCTGATTGGCCAGGAATCACCGGGAGTGTCCCCCCAGGTCCCTTGAGCATTATTTGGGATCCCTCCCTGCACTGAAAAATAAATTACCAGCTATTTCTGTTGTATGATTAGAGTTAGGAGCCTTGACCCACTGTTCCAGGAGTCACCCACCGGAAGGGATGACCTGAAGCAAGTCGCCTGCAGGTCACTATGCTTCCCGCAGTGTTGTTTCTCAGCACACCTCTTGTACCTCCCCACAGCACCTCCCACGGAAGCGCCATCCTCACTGACCCCTCCCCAGCCTCCCCTCTTCTCCTCCTCCTTGCTGACGTAGATGGCTCAGGCCCTCATGGGACTCTCCTCTCCTTCTGGTCATTTTACCTCAGGGATTTTGGTGCCTTCTTAACCTCCGTGACCACCTGAGGAGAGTCTCGGATCTCCCCCTCCATCCCACGTCTCCCTGCTGACTCCAGGACCAGGTCACCCGTTGCCTCCAAAACAGGTACTTCAAAAGAAATCTGTTTCCAAAGGGATTGTCCAAACTACTCCCTTCCTTCTTGTGTGTGAGGTGGCACGTGTCATCCCACCCCTCACAACCCAAACTCCAGGAGTTCCTCCAGACACTTCACTTTTCCTCCTTTGGACATCACCTGACTCAGAGTCAGCTTTCCACGGCTTCCCTGGGATTCCATTTCATGCCAGTCCACCTTCGCCTGCTGCTTGGGCATCTGAAACCTTCTCCCTGCCGTTGAAGCCACCTTCCAATGCTCATGCTGGCCAGAGTGATGGTTTCAGAGCACAGAGAGGAAGATGCAAATCTCCTGCGTCAAACTCTTTCATGCTGCCTCTCAGATCCAAACTTAGAAGGGTCCCATTGGTACATAATCGCTCCCTCCTCCCGCAGCTGCCGCTCTAGCCAACAGATGCCCTGGGTACACAGAGCCCCACCTGCTGTCACCCCTAATCTGCAGCCTGCTTCCTTGGGCCTCCCCTGACATCTCCTGCCCATCCCTCTCTGACTTTCAGCTGCTCCCCACTCCCATTTCCAAATTCTGCTCAGACCATGGAAATCCGTAAATGCCCTGAAAACATCTGCAGACTGAGGGGCCAGATAACACTGAGGATTAGTGGGAGTCTTTTTTCTGCATGAAGAAAGTGGAAAGGATTGTTACAACAGATCTCAAATCCATGGACTACAAAGGGCACTTCTCAGTGGACTCCGAGGATCCCTGCAAGGGGTGTCCCACAGAGACCCCCTCAGAGTTCCCGGTGGGGTCCTCATTTTAAACAGGACTCCTTCCCTTTCATCTCTCTTATGTTGGTTTCCTAAGGAAGGTCTGGTTTGAACAAAGTATCTCGTGGCTAAGAAAGACTTGAAAACCTGTGGTCTGAATTATTCAACTAATGAAAGCGAAGCATAATTTCTGTTTGAATTACTGCCCTGAAGTGCTCATCTTTCTATTTCTTTTTTAAGTAGGATAATTCAGGCATTTTTCCCCTCCTAGTCTTGCTAAGTGACATATCATTGGTTTCCCGTTTCACTTAAAAACACAATTATTTTGAATTGGTGTCTCTATGCATCTGGTCAAAAACCAAAGCCAGGGAAGAATTCAGTGAAAGTGTAACCGCTGCACAACACCGCGCCAACACCTCACTCTCCCGGGGCGTCAGTGTGTCACTCCAAACACTTACAGGCAGGGGGCGCTGTTCTGGTGACTGGGCTGTCTAGCTAGGGACAATGGAAGGGTAAGTCTTCTTGGAGCCAATGATGGTTTAATTATGACAGACTCAGAGAGACCTTCTAAGACACCTGGTCTCACCTCCAATATCTGTCAGGAAGAAGGGCTTAACGTCAACTCTCGCAATACCACAGCCACTTTTCTGGCAGACAACCTCTAACATTTGCCTGGCTTCCATCCAAATACCCATGTAGGTCAGCTAATTTACTTACCTAAGAGTGCATTTTTCTCCTAATACATTTTGGAAGATGTACCAGGAAAATGACATTACTTAAAACGATACAGTCTGGGGGTGTGTAACTGAGATTTTATTTTTCTTAATGATTTGAGTATTTTATATTTCAGTAGATGGTGTTGGGACAATTAACTTTCAAATGGGAACGAAAAGAAAATCCCTACCTAGTCCCATCACAGAAATAAATTAAAGACGTGCTGTAGATTTAAACATGAGGAAATTACTAAAACTATTGGAATAAAACAAAAGGGAACACCATTAGGAATTTTGGAGAGGGGAGTTTTGATTTGTTTGTTTTTGTAAGAAGACACACACAAAAGAGAGAGAGAGAATAAGTAAGAGTGCTTCTGATTACACATAATTAAAAATCTTTTGTCAGAATAACACTCTGAATAAGATTAAAAGACAAGAGGTAGCCTGGGGAAGGTACTTACAAAATAGCTCACAGACAGAAGATGTATATAATTCTTACCAATCAAGTGAAAAAGACCCAAAGGAAACCCGGGCAGAGTAGGAATGAAAAATGGATGGGAAAGAAAATCAGAAGGAGCAACGTGAATAACAAGATATTCCATTTTGCATGAAATAAGGGAAGTGCAATTTAAAAGTTTGGTTTGGGTTGTTGTTTTTGCCAGTCACACTGGCACAATTTTTAAAGCTCAAGAATATCAAATGTTGGTTGGCATGTGGGGAAACTGGAGCTGTAATTCATGGTTGTTGAGAGTGCAAATTGATACACAGTCTAGAGCGCCACTTGGCAATGTCTTGAAATTTTACTTCTATGGATTATTACCCCAGAGACAACCCCACCACCGCTGCCAGATCTATGTGCAGGGAGATATATTCTCGGTTGTGAGCTAAATCTCCACCAATAGGCTAAGAATATTGTGGCTTTTGTCTTCTGTGGAAGACTTGGTTGCCTGTATTTGTTAGGGTTGTCATCCTAACATACTACGGACTGGATGATGTAAACAGTGGAATATATTTCCTCCCATTTCTGGGGCCTAGTGGTGTAGAGAACATGGTGTTGGCAAGGTCATTGTCCCGAGGTCTCTCTTCCTGGACTGTGGACAGTCACCTTTTCCTGGTCTTCACCCTGTGGTCTGTGTCTTGATTGTCTCTCCTGTAAAGACACACTGGTCATGAGGGAGCATCCTGAAAGCCTCAGTCTAGGTTAATTATTTCTCTCACGACCCTCACCCCCAGTACAGTCACCTTCTGAGTCAGTGGAGTTAAGATTTTAATTTTTGAACGGGAGATGGAGGTGAGGAGGGAAACTTTCTTTCCTAAGAAGGGGTGGGTGAGACTCTTCTATCACAGTGAGCCTCATCTCAGGAAGCAGCGTTGGGTTGGAAGAAGGTGATGCCAGCAGTTCATGCCATAGGATGCGACTCCCACTAAAGGCATGGAACATAGGTGCAGACTTACACAAATGCCTTAGGCATGAATATTGACGCTGATGTGCCCTCATGCTCTCAATGGCTTCTTCACGTGCGGTAGAAATTATCTGTGTCTGGTGGCTAAAACATTACTTTAGCGGTGAGTGTTTTTATTTCTTTAAAAATAGATTGAAAAATGAATGGATTCTATTTTTGAATGTAGAACGATGGGGCTTGATAATGCTCTTTGTGTTTTCCTTGGATGTTTTAAATTTTCAACTTCAAGTAGCGAAAGGGTGACCTACTCCTTCATTCTGGAAGAGGCTTTAACCCTACCTTGAGGGAGAGAGGGGAGTCAAATCACGAAGGGGCTAGGAAGTCATCACCCCTTTTAACTGCATGTTGGGGTCATGCCCTAGGAGCTACGCTAGAGATCTGCCTGGCTATGTTCTAGGCAATTTGATAAAGGAAAGTGATCCGTGATCCTGGCTACTCCCCCGTGCACTTCTTCCCTGTGACAACTAATTGATTCCGGAGATATCTGTAGGAGCTGCCTGCCATCCTTTTAGAACAAGGAAGGGCATGAATAAATAAATCAGCATAATTCCAAATGCAAGAAATATTTCTCTGCAGGTTGAAAGCAGGCTGGGGCCTGGGGAAGGATGAAGGCGACCTTTGTTGAGTTCCTCCAAGGTGCCAGGCACGCTGCCAGAAGCCTGGAATAATTGTCATTTGAATTTGAAATTCTTCAGCCTTAGAAAACAGGTTCTAGGGAACAATAAGGAACCTATCCAAAGTCATATAGTGGGTAACAAAACCAGGCTACCTTCAAATCTTAGCGGGGTACTTCGAGGAAAGCCTGTGACGGGAGTCACTGTATTTTAGAATTGTAGTGGGGAGGGGGAGAGAGGCAGGAGATAAGTTTGGCTGGCTGGTGGAAATTTGACTTGTGGTGCAGCGACCCTCAGAACCAAAGATGGGTTACTTCCCAATTTGAAGCAGTAAATTTAAAAAAAAAAGTATCATTGGTGATACTCCATTGATAATCGAATCTATGAGGTGCGTCTGTTTCAGTCTAATCCAAGCCAAAGTTCTTCCGTGGGGACTATTCTGGCCCTACTTTCATTCCAACATGTTAACTCACTGGCACTGCCGTGACCAAGGGTCATACCTCATGGCTTTTAAACAACAGAAGTTGGTTCTCTCACAATTCTAGGGTCCGTTTTTGGTCGGGGTCTTAGCAGGGTTGGTGTCTTCAGAGGTCTTTTGTCTGGCTGCAGGCATGGCACTTTCCTCCCTGTGTCTTCACCTGGACTTTGATGTGTGTGTTTATGTCCTGACCGCCTTGGGTAAGGACACCAGTCACATCAGATTAGGGCTCACACTAATTCATTTTAACTTAATTACCTCTCTCTCTCTTTTCTCTCTTTTGCTTTTGAGCCACACCAAGCTGGCTCTGCACTCAGGGGTCACTCCTGGCAGGACACAGGAGACCCTTTGTGCTTCAGGAATCGACTCCGAGTAGACTGCATACTAGGCAGCGCACATGACCCTTTGTACTATCTCTCTGGCCCTTAGTTGCTTCTTTAAAAGCCTTCTCTCAGGGATCACCAAGCAAAGGGTGCTAGGCAGACCCACTAGGGATGGGAGATACGGGCTGAAAATAGACTATAGACTGAACATGATACCTACTTAATACCTCTATAGCAAACCACAACACCCCAAAAGAGAGAGAGAGAGAGCAAAAGGGAATGCCCTGCCACAGAGGCAGGGTGGGGTGAAGGGGACAGGGTGGGGGTGGTGGGAAGGATGCTGGGACCATTGGTGGTGGAAAATGGGCACTGGTGGAAGGATGGGTACTTGATCATTGTATGACTGAAATGTAAGCATGAAAACTTGTAAGTCTGTAACTTTAATCTCACGGTGATTCACTAATTAAAAAAAAAGCCTTCTTTCCAAACACAGTCACTGTCTGAGGCTCTGGCAATTTCAACATATGAATTGGGGGCATTTGTGACTCTCATCATTTATGCTTGGGCTCATCCCAGGCTTAGCCTAGACTGTTGGAGAGCAAGTGTTTCTAGGAAGTTTTTAGGATCCGAAAAGTTAATCATCTAAGGGGGGAAATGGGGAAAGGGTTGGAGAAAAGAGCCGTAAGTCCCAGATCCCTGGAGGAATGATGAGGGCAAAAGCTGCCCTTTTCACAATGAATACAGTTGATTCACATTGCATCTTATTTTAGTTATGCCAGCGTTGAAGTGTTCAAACACAGCTGAGGAAAGAGAAACTATTTCTTCACTGCATGAATGAAATCATCCACACCCAGATAAAAGCAACTTGCATTTCCTGCCCAAATTTAACAGCACCCTTGAAAAGGACAAGCAAATGTCAGCTTGAATTGATGATTCACTGAAATGATGATGTCATTATTTACTAAAGGAATCTATTTTGTGGGGAGAGCGGGGGTCTGTGTTGGAAGGGAGGGATGGTATATCCCAAACCCAATCAAATGATTCTGTGTTTCCCTGGAAGAGGAATCACACTGGCGAGCAATCCTTTGTGCAACCATCAAGTAATTGAAGGACTCTTCAGAGAACAAGTCTTTCTTCCAGTGACTTGTGTCTGCATTGAGGTCGTTCAGCACGATCCTTTGTCACCGGATTTCTTGTTTCAAATCTCCATTTCAGAAGTAACGTGTGTGGCTTGGGACAATGTTGTTGTTCATTTTTATGGACTTTCTTTTCTTGGCATGTACTGAGTCTCCTGGCCCTAATTATCGCTTATAGACAGATGATATTCAAATTTACACTTCATTCCCAGCCCTTTCAGATGATGTCACCCCGAGCCCCGCCCCAAATTTGGCTCCAATCCTGCCTTGGATGTGCCACAATTTTCTCTGATTGAATATGGATGAGCTGGAGGCTTTGCAGTTGAGTTGTAAATAAACCCTAAATGCACTAGAGTTAATTTACCTCATTGATATCCTGCCCCTCGAGTTAAGAGCCAGGCTGTCCTGCGACTGCCTCTGAATTCATCTTCTTCATTCATCAGACACTACTCAGCCAACGGATGAATCTTTCCTGAATACCTAAAGGTATGTGACAGTTTCTATCACTCCCAATTTTGGCCAGAATTCTGGTTATCTCACAGTTGAAATTCTGCCATGATCTTTGCGAGCTCGCCAGTGACCCCCCCGTTTATGGTCTACGTGGAGATTTCTGCCCTTTGGCCTCCCTCCGTGTACACAGTCCGGGTACACATTTTCCTTCTGGCAGCTGTGCTAGCTTTTTGTGCACCAAATAAAATATAATTTGTTAAAATCTTGGCCAGATTCTCTGCCTTCACATAGAGTGTCTTTTCCAATGCCTTGGAAAATTATGCTTCTCAAGGCTTGCTCTTGGGTTTCCTGCATCTAGCCCACCCATACTCAGAAAACGTACTATCTTCAATATGTATACATATACCTCAGTATGTGTACTAGGGCCAGGCAGTTAGCTCAATGGAGCACATGTTTTGCATGTGGAAGGCCAGGGCTCAATCTCTGGTACTGGACCGCCCCCCAACAACCACGCTAGGAATAGCCTCTAGCACTCAGATGTGGCCCGAGTTATGAGGTATATTTGATGTTTTGAATGATTTGGCAGGGGGGATGTTTGGGCCACACCCATCTGTTCAGGCCTTACTCCTGGCTCTTTGCTCAGGGTCACTCCTGGTGTTTCCTAAGGGAACATATGTGCTGCTGGGGATCAAACCCAGGTCAGCCACATGCAAGGCTTCAATATAGCCTTACCTGCCTATACTCTCTCTGGCCCTTAAATGCATTTTTAAAAATTTTATTGAATCACCGTGAGATTCAATGTTTGGGTTACAATCACACAATGATCAAACACCCATCCCTTCACCAGTGCACATTCCCTACCGTATCCCTGGAATATCCCCCCTTTCCCACCTTCTCCCTGCATCCATGGCAGACAATATCCCTCATACTCTCTCTCTACTTTGGGGCATTATGGCTTGCAACACAGACACCGAGAGGTCATCATGTTTAGTCCATTATCTACTTTTGGCACGCATCTCCCATCCTGACTGATTCCTCCAGCCATCATTTTCTTAGTTATCCCTTCTCTATTCCATCTGCCTTCTCTCCTCTGCTCATGGAGCAGGCTTCCAACTATGGGGCAATCCTCCTGGCCCTTGTATCTACTGTCCTTGGGTGTCAGCCTCATGTGATGTTATTCTATACTCCACAAATGAATGCGGTCCTTCTATGTCTGTCCCTCTCTTTCCGATTCATTTCACTTAGCATGATACTCTCCATGTCTATCCATTTATAAGCAAATTTCATGACTTCATCTCTACTAACAGCTGCACAGTATTCCATTGTGTAGATGTACCAAACTTTCTTTAACAGTCATCTGTTCTAGGGCACTTGGGTTGTTTCCAGATTTTGGCTATTGTGAACAGTGCTGCAATGAACATATAGGTACATATGTCATTTCTACTGTGCTTTTTTGAATCGTCGAGATATAGAAGTAGTATTGTGGGGTCATATGGAAGCTCAATTTCTAGTTTTGAAGGACTGTCCATATTGTTTTCCAGAAAGGCTGGACCAGTCAGCATTCCCACCAAGAGTGAAAGAGCGTCCCTTTTTCCCCACATGCATGCCAGCACTGGTTGCTTTTGTTCTTTTGAATGTGTGCCAGTCTCTGTGGTGTGATATGGTATCTCATTGTTGTTTTGATTTGCATCTCCCTGGTGACTAGCGATGGGAGCATTTTTTCATGTGCTTTTTGACCATTTGTATTTCTTTTTTGAGGAAACTTCTATTAATCTTTTCTCCCCATTTTCTGATGGGGTTGGATCTTGTACAATTCTACTGGTGTCTGGTGTATCCTGGATATTAATCCCTTATCAGATGGGTACTGAGTAAATATTATTTCCCATTCTGTGGGCTTTTTCTGTATTTTGGTCACTGTTTCTTTTGAAGTGCAGAAGCTTCTTAGTTTGATGTAGTCCCATTTGTTTATATTTGCTTCCACTTGCATGGTCAGTGCTGTTTCATCCTTAAAGATGCTTTTAGCTTCAATGTCATGGAGAGTTCTGCCTACATTTTCCTCTATGTACCTTATAGATTTATGTCTGATATTGAGGTCTTTAATCCACTTTGATCTGACTGTTGTGCCTGGCATTAGACAGAGGTCAGAGCTCAATTTTTGCATGTAGCTATCTAGTTTTCCCAGCACCACTTGTTGAAGAGGCTTTCCTTGTTCCACTTCACATTTCTTGCTCCTTTGTCAAAGATTCACACAATCACAATATCCCGTTAATCACCGATTTCTCGGGCAGACTCAGTAACATCTCATTTAGTCTTTTCCCTGAGATCTTAGAAGTCTATCTCGACTTGGCCCTCCTATGGTGTTGCACTGGGGGCTCTTCAGGGTCAGGGGAATGAGATCCAGCTTGTTACTGGATTTTGCATATGAATACACCATGGGAAGCTTGCAAGGCTTCCCATGAGAGAGACTTAAAAGCAAGCTCTCCTGGTGAAGGGATGGGCATTCGAGCATTGTATAACTGAGATTTAAACCTGAAAACTTTGTAACTTTGTAACTTTCCACAATAAAAAATAAATAAATAAAAAAAAAAACGTTTCCTAATAAAGTTAGAGGTTTTGAAGAGAAAAAAAAAAAAAGCAAGCTCTCAGAAGAGAGTGATGCAGAGTCTCTTGCCCGCACGCCTGGCTGTCTTCCCCGGGGCCCCTCGAAGGGGATGGGCTCCAGCTTACCTCCCCACCCCAAGCAGAGCTCCCGGCAGCCGAAGGCCACTGGAACCTAGCTACAGCCATGCTGGAGGCTCCTCTCTACATGTCCAGACAGGCCTCATGCATGAAGGTACCGGCAGAGGAACCCAGGTGTGTGTAATCCCATCAATGGCCAACATCCAGAGAGAGACTTAAAAGCAAGCTCCCAGAAGCGATATCTTTAGCCTACTTCTCCCTCTAGGAGAAACTGGCAATCTTCTGAGAGTTTCCTGTCAAAGATTAAGTGGCCATATATTTGGGGGTCTGTGACAGAATATTCAACTGTTTCATTCGTCTGCAGGTCTGTTTCTATCCCAATACCATGCTGTTTTAATTACTACTGCTTTGTAGTAGAGTTTGAAGTTAGGTAGGTGATGCCACCCATCTTCTTTTCCCCAAGGATTGCTTTAGCTATTCGGGGGGGTTTATTGTTCCATATGAATTTCAGGAGTGTTTTGTCTGTTTCTTTGAAAAATGTCATGGGTATCCTGATAGGGACCGTTAAATGCATTTTTTAAAACTCCATGTGGTGTCAAGGGATAGAACTGAGGTCGGCCATGTGCAAGGCAAGCACCTTAACCCCCGTATTATCTCTCCCCAGCTGATAGTTGAAACCCTCAGAAAAGTTCATGATACACAGCAGCTTTTGAGAGCTTGCCCCATCATAACTAATAAGCTCTCGATAAATACTCATTCGGATAAAGACTGAGTAGATGAATTTGTAATCCTCTGACCCGTTTGCGGGGTTTTGCCTCTGTGATTATTTATATTTTTTAATCCCTCTCTTAGATTATTATGTAAGGGTGCCCATGTGATTGTGATTGCAGCGAGAGCACATTGCAAATCTCCATCAACATAACTGAAGGGTATAAAATAGAGTGTTTGGAGTTGTCAATGAGCTGATTTGTCTTGTGTTGCTTTTCTTCATTATTTCAGCCCAGCTCAGGGTTCCTTGGGCACCGTCTAATTAAAAGCAAACACGTGTGCATCTGCTCAGAAGTCCAGCGCCTCGCAGCAGAGTTAGACAGGGTGGTGCAGAATTCTAGCAGTGACCATATGATATCTCCCATCCATCTCGGCAATCAGCCTCCAAATCTAATTATTGGGAGGATGGCAGCTGCACTCCATCAGGCTTTGCTTTATTTGTACAGAGATGTATTTTCTCCAGCCTGGTGTAAAAAAGCAGCTGCTGCTCAATTCCTGTCCAAGGCTGAAGTCCTAAAGTCCCAGCTTGTGTCTACAGGACTCTCCCTGCTGTGGCCTCCCTGGGGGCACTGCCCAGGTGCTCTTGCCTTGAGGGGGGTGCTTTGTGGCCTAAGATTTTGGGCCCCCTTCTGGCCAGATCACTTTTGCTATTTGTGCATCCATCTCTGAGGATTACCGTGGATCAGGTATCACCAGGGACACCTCAGTGAGGAATGTGACACCATTGTACACAGCCATCATGTCCTTCAGGCGGGTTTCCGGTTTCCCGGAATCAAAAGCGTGATTCTATGAATGTTCGGAGATTAGTTTTGGGGGCCAGAGCGATAGAGTAGAGATATAGATAGGGTAGGGCATTTGCGTCACACACGGTCAACCCTGATTTGATCCTTGGCATCGCACAGGGTTCCCCGAGCACCGCCAGGAGTAATTTCTGAGTTCAGAGCCAAGAGTAACCCCTGAGCACCACCAGGTGTGACCTTCAAGGAGCCAGAGAGAAAGAGAGAGATAGAAAGATTAATTTTGTTTCTCATCAATGGAGGATGCAGAGCACATGGGTCCATTCAAGGTGAAAGTTGGAATGATGGATGAAGATGCACCCCCCTGAGTGCCTCTGGGGGCTGGGGTGGGGTGGAGAGGAGGTGCTGCTCCATTGGGGTCCAGTCACCAGCTCTGTGATGTGCAGCACTGCTCAGAGTAGATGAGGACCCCCAGGACCTCAGCAGTGGCCTTTGTGTCAGTCCCCTCCCCACAAATGTGGGGGTTATGTGCTTCTCACAGTGAGGAAGAGCAAAGGGAGTTGGGGGCACCTAATCAAATGGATATGATTATGTAGGGTGTTCTGGTGGTCTTCACTGGAAGACCACCGGAACCTAGCTGCAGCCATGCTGGAGGCCCCTCTCCACATGTTCGGACAGGCCTCACGCATGAAGGTACAGGCAGAGGAACCCAGGTGTGTGTAATCCCATCAACGGCCAACATCCAGAGAGAGACTTAAAAGAAAGCTCCCAGAAGCGATATCTTGTAGCCTACTTTTCCCTCTGGGAGAAACTGGCAAGCTTCTGAGAGTTTCCTGCCCACATGGGACAGCCTTGCAAGCTTCCCATGGTGTATTCCTATGCTAAATCCAGTAACAAGCTGGATCCCACTCCCCTGACCCTGAAAAAGCCTCCAGTGTGACATCGTTGGGAAGGCTGAGTCGAGAGAGACTTATAAGATCTCAGGGAAAGGACGAATGGAGAGGTTACTGAGCCCGCCCGAGAAAGTGACGATTAATGGGATTTTGTGATTCGTGATTCGTGATATGTAGGGTGCAACAATTCCTCTCCATCTTCCCACCTTCTCCCCCTCCTCTCCGCCCATCCTGGTTTGTTTTTGAGCTTTGATCTGCCGTGAGAAGTCCAGCTATACTTAAGTCCTCACATGGAGAGACCGAGTGGAGCTAGGTATAGTGATGAATAGGAAGATGAGTCTTGGGATGGAATCATCATGCAGCATATTCAGAGGTCGGAGTATAGTACTGTCCCCTGTAAACCCATATTATGTCATAAATCAGTGGATGACTTCCATGGGGAAAATACTTTTCAAAGCCAAAGATTGAGTCGCCAGAGAGAGAACTCAACAGAGTAAGTATAGGCTTTGCACACAGGGGGCTCAGGTTTCGTCCTCAGCATCATGTCGTTACTAAACCAGTCCCAGGAGTGATCTCTGGGCACAGAGATGGGAGAGGGTAGCCCCAAGGACATCAAGTGTTGCCTAAAAATAAATCGCTTGTATCACTTGTCACTTGTCATCCTGTTGTTCATTGATTTGTTCGAGTGGGTGCTGGTAACGTCTCCATTCGTCCCTGTCACATGATAGTGTACCCCAATGGTATCTGCTTGCTCCAGGAACAGGAAGAGCCTCAAACCATTCATTCGGGGTCATGACGAAAAGCCTGACCATTTCGTAGGTGGGTGGCCACGCGGTCTTTTGACATTCTGTGGAATCCAGTAGGTAACAGCTCTCATCCAGCGTTCATCTATAAATTGCATTACGTGTCCAGCCCATCTGATTTTCGATGCCTTGACAAACAAGATTCTTGATTGTCGACGGAGGTCGGAACTCCAGATTCCTTCTCTCACTCGAGTGAAATGTGATATTCCAAGCATAGCTCTTTCGATTCCTCTTTGGAATACCCGAATAATGTTCTCATCCTGTTTTTGTAGGGCCCAGGTCTCTGTGGCATACGTCAGTGCAGGAAGACTGGTGGAGTCAAAAAGATGTGCTGGAGCTGGAGTTTCTTTGTCCTCTTAACCACTTCTTCGACGCTCTTGAAGGCATTCCATGCTGCTCTCTTTCTCCTACGCAGTTCAGGTGCAAAGTCATTTGTCATGTTGAGTTCTCGACTTGGGTACACATAACTGCTGCATTCGGAGATGTTCATTCCATTGAGGGCAAATGGAACATCAGGAACTAGTCCGTTTCTCATGAACATTGTCTTCGTGAGATTCAGTTGCAGTCTGACCTTTCCATACTCACAATTGAAGTCGGCCAGCATTCATGCTGCTTGGCTGATATTTGGTGTTATGAGAACGATGTCATCAGCGTAATTGAGGTGGTATAGTTGCCAACCATCTATCTTCACTTCCATTCCTTCCCATTCTAGTCGTCTCATGATGTTTAGGGTGGCACTAAAGAGTTTCCGTGAAATGGTGTTGCCCTGCCAAACCCCTCTCTTTACATCGATGATCACTTCTTTGTAGAATGGTGAGATCCTGGTGGTGAATCCATAATACAGCTCACAGAGAATCCTGATGTATTGAGTTTGAACACCCTGCTTGGCTAGGGCTTTGATGACCGCTTCAGTCTCAACAGAATCAAAGGCCTTCTTTAAATCAATGAACATTAGACAGAGTCTTGAACTCTTGCAAAACCTCAATGAGCTTGGTCACTGTGCTTAATCCTTTTCAGAACCCAGCTTGCCTGGATGGTTGTCCTTCATCTAGTGTTCTGCCAATCCTATTCAGGATGATTTGAGTGAATAACTTGTAGATGACGGACAACAGGCAGATTAGGCGATAGTTGCCGATGTTGTGGATGTCTCCCTTCTTGTACAACAGGACGGTCCTGCTGGTTTTCTATTGGGATGGAAACTTGCATTCAGCCAGGTAGCGTGTGAAGAGCCGAGCCAGTGTATTGACGAGTACTGGTGGCAGATTCTTCAGGTGTTCAGGCCTGACCTTGTTTTGACTGGGTGCTGTACACTTCTTTACCGACAAAATGGCATGTCGGATTTTGGAAGGGAGAACGCTGGGAACGACATATCCATCCTGCGGAACTTGGTATGTGGGCAGGTGGACATGTCTATCAAAGAGATCTGAGTATAAGTTGTGAATAACCTTTTCCATTGCCCTTCTGGAAGATGTGATAGATCCATCAGGGCTTTGGAGGGCAGTCGTCTTGGTCTTATAGTTGGCAAAGGACAGGTGGGTGTTGCGAATACTATTCCCTGCTTCTGCTGCATCGGCCAATACTTCTGCTCTTCTCTCTTTGAGGTTTTCCTTTATCACTTCTCTGCACAGCTTTACGAGCTTGGACATTATCTTGTGATTTCCTGAGGCTTGCGCCAGACCACGTTGGTGAATGAGCTCAAGAGTTTCCGAAGGTAGGCGACTTGTTGTGGCTTTCTCTCTCTCTCTGCATTCCTCACACAATCATGGAGGTGCTGAACCAGTCAGTCCTATTCCTCGTCGATGTTGTCAATGATGGCATCTTCCCATATTGCTGCAGTTGCCAAAGAGCTCCCAGTTGGTGGTCGTTCTGGGAGTTCTCTTCTTAAACTTTGCAGTCCTTTCTCCCCGCTCCGTGAAGTAGAATTTCACATGAAGGAGATGGTGGTCTGATCCTGTTTGGAATTTTGGGACAATAGTGACATCAGTCAGGCAAAAACTGTTGATTGAATATGATGTTCAAGTCAAGTTCATTGTGGAACTGTCTACCGGGAGATTCCCATGTCCAGCGTTTAGATTCAGCCTTCTGGAACTGAGTTACCATGGATGGTCTTGGTCAACATGATGAACTCAGACAGTCTCTCACCCTGTTCTCTCCATTCTAGGCCACAGGACCCAATGTGGAGTTCTTCAGGCGACCTTCTTGGTCCTATCTTGGCATTAAAATCACCAACAATGATCTTGTAGAAGGTGTGGTCTTCTTTATAGAACTTCTCCAGCTCCATGTAGAACTTCTCAATTTCTTCTTTATCATAGTTGACTGTTGGTGCATAGACAATGAAGATAGAAACTGCTGGCAACGAGCCACATCTTTTCAAACATAAGTGTCCAATTTGGGTTGTTGGCATTCGAATGAATCAGTGCTCATGGCCAAGTTTGTGTTGACAAGGACACTGACACCACCGATGCCTCTACTGTCGCATGTTCCGAGGATCAGTTCTTCTCCAGTGTCGAAAATGGCGTGATGTGTTCAATGCCTTCTTGTCTCGGTCAATCCAATGATGTTGTACTTGATCTTCTAAGCTTGCACCATCAGCTCCTCGATGGATGCTTCCACTGCCAGCGTTAAAAGTGCAAACAGTCATTTTAGTCCTTCTTCATTTTGGCAGCCTAGTTCGGCCCTGAGACTTTATCAGTCTCTCCTTGTTTGTCCTCCTTAAATATAAATACATGGATCATATAAAAAAATTTTTACAAATAACTAGAGAGCAAAAGCCAAAGGAACTCAGCCCTAGCCCCTAGCAAATAGGGTACTTCCAGGCTAGGGAGTCCATACAT
Organism: Sorex araneus; assembly: GCF_027595985.1. NCBI lineage: Eukaryota > Metazoa > Chordata > Mammalia > Eulipotyphla > Soricidae > Sorex > Sorex araneus. Next base: position 11,602,758 of record NC_073304.1, read on the forward strand.
GTAAAGAACCCCCCATTTTTTGTAAAGAACCCTTTGAGGTGATTTCCACACCAGGCACGTGCCAACTGCAGCCAAGAAGAGATCCCAAGCGAGAACCACTTTGCAGAGCTCAGTTCATGCTGTTAACTGGGAGGGAGAAGAAACAAGGTTAGTGTTTCAAGACACTGTTTTTGAGGTAGCTTGTTATGTGGCAATGGGGAGCTTGAAAATCCATTAGAGTCACCTAGCTTGGTAACTGGAGGGAGCGATGGTGTTGTCAAAGTTATGCTCAGTCCCCCCTCCTTCCCCCACCCCCACCCAGGCAAAGCCAACATGCATGGTTTGGATGATCTGCCCTTTCCAAATTCATGGTCAGCAGTCATTTGTATTTTTTTGCTGGACTGTAAATTTGTGTGACAGGCTTATGGATGGGAGTGAGTTTCTCTGCTCAAGAGAGGTACTTGCTGGCCACCAGCATAAACAGGATTTTGTTGTTTCCAGAAGTACCTGGTGCAGTCTATTATGATATAAAAAATAAAGGAAACAAGAACCAAAATAAAGCCAAAAAACCAAATACTGGCAGACTGTTCCTTTTAATGATAGAAATGAGGAGAAAATGAAGATATCCAAGAAAGAATATGAAGATATCCAATATTTCTTGGGTGAGATATTTCTTGGGTGAGAACTTGTAAACAAAAGAATTTCAAATGTGACAGCCCCTAGGTTTTTTCATGTAAGAACATTTTGAAGATGCAAAGCCCAAACCAGGAAGCATAATTATTTAAACCATTTTGGGAGAACTCCTACCAGAATGTGGTATTTGACTTTAAAAATCATTAGGCGCCTCAAGGCATCATTACTATTTTTCTACTAAGCTATACCACACTTCAGAAGAAAATCATATGCTGTTGTTATTTCCACTGATTTGCTGGGTATTTGGAGGTACAGTGGGGTATATACGGTAACTTGGGGGTCGACAAGTTACCGAGTCGACAGTACTCATGGGATTATGCAGTGCTGGGGATTGAACCCAGGAATCCCCTCATCAAAATCCTGTGCTCCAGCCCTCTGAGCCATTTTTTCAATCCCTACCGTGTCTTCTGTGTGACATTCAAGTCAGCTCCTGCCAGCTGGAGAGGGGGGGACCCTGGGCCTTGAGACGGAGATGGTCGATCAGGAGAGAGAGTTTGATGGAGGAGGGGAGATAAGAAAGACACCAGTGACACTTTAAACAGTCAGTTCACACTCGATGTGTGTGCGTGGGTGAGAGTAACCTACGATGGGTGAAGACAGCCTATGACCTGTGGCTGCGGAGAATAAAAGCTCAGTACAGAATCAAACTGCAGTATGGAAGGAGCGAGAACTTGACCTCTCTCGTGGGGCCACATCTAAGTGACCTGACTGGGCCTCCACCAGCTCATCCTTTTTCTCCAGCCTTCTCCCTTAAAAAGAACTCAGCCAGTGTATAGAGTAGGCTCATTAAGTATACCTGCTTTTCGTTTTTGCTTTTTCTTGGGGTCACACCTGGTGATGCTCAGGGGGGTTACTCCTGGCTCTGCACTCAGGAATTACTCCAGGTGGTGCTTGGGGGACCATATGGGATGCCAGGAATTGAACCTGGGGATTGCCGCATGCAAGGCCAACACCCTACCCACTGTACTATCATTTCAGTCCCACACCTGCTTTTTGAGTGTGAAGCTCTGTTCATTCAAGGAGTTTGAGATCAGGGGCCAGAGAAATAGGACAGCCAATAAGGAGCTTGCCTTTTGGGAAGCCTGCCTGAGTAGTTCAGTCCCTGGATCCCATATGATCCCCCAAGCCCCGCCTGGAATGATCCCTGAGCATCACTGGTATGCATACTCCACCCCCAAATTAAAACAAATAAATGAAACACAAGAGAAATAATGAAAGTATGCTTTGAGATGTTATTTTATTTATCTTCATTATTTCTTATTGAGGTAGGGTTGGTTTATAAGACTACAAATGTTGATGGGCTGTAACGATAGCACAGCGCTAGGGAGTTCGCCACCTTTCACGCAGCCGACCCGTGTTTGATTCCTCCGCCCCTCTTGGAGAGCCCGGCAAGGTACCGAGAGTATCGCGCCCGACTGGCAGAACCTGGCAAACTACCTGTGGAGTATTGGGTATGCCAAAAACAGTAACAATAAGTCTCACAATGAGAGACGTTATTGGTGCCCACTCGAGCAAATCGATGAGCAACGGGATGACAGTGACAGTGGCAGTGCCAAATGCTGGTGTGTTTCCAGACCACATTCAAGTACCTGTGTGACCCTCCCAGGCCACTGGCTCTGCCACCCTCTCAGCTCACTCCCCAGCCCTGGTCCTTTGAGTTCTGTGGTCAGAGTCTAAGGAATTTTTCCACTGGATTTCGTCCCCTTGCTTCGCTTCTTTATACTTCGCATGAGTGAGACCCTCTAAGCATGTCTTTCTCCCTCTCGCTTATTTCTTTGGCGCAACTCTTCTATGTGGTCACAAAAGGCAAGAATTTCATCTTTCCTATGACCAAGTAGCCTTCCATCGTGACACAGACCCCTTAGGTGTTATTTTAAAGTATGATTCTTTAGAGAGAGATCGGTGACACCCACAAAATAATTTCAGAAAGAAACACAGTTTAAGCTGTTCTCATTTGTTAGGGCCTGCCAGGCAGTGCTCCAGGGGCCCAAGGTCCAATCCCATATATACTTGACCAGCCAGGCCTCAGAAGGGGGTGATGTGAAGCCTCTATCCACCAGGTGTGGGGTGCATAGAGTGTCACTCGGTGAAAGGGACTGTGCTGAAGTTGGGTGGATGCAAAGCAAAGTGCCTGCCCCTAATTACTCTGCTATCTCTCAGCCCCACTTCTTTTTTTTCTTTTCCACAAAAGCCTTCTAAATAATAATCACTGTCACTGTCGCTATTGTCCCGTTGTTCATCGATTTGCTCGAGCAGCCACCAGTAACGTCTCCATTTTGAGACTTGTTGTTACTGTTTTTGGCATATCGAATATACCACAGGTAGCTTGCCAGACTCTGCCGTGCGGGCAGGATACTCTTGGTAGCTTGCCAGGCTCTCTGAGAGGGACAAAAACATCAAAACTGGGTCAACCATGTGCAAGGCAAATGCCCTACCTGCTGTGCTATCGCAACAGTCCACTTAAACAATAGTGGACATAAAAACTACTCATGGCTAATCTAATGCGCTTTCTCCTTCTGGTTGGTTAGAGTCACGCCACAGGGTAGTCTTGGAAGCTATATACTGTAGAAGGATGAGCCTCCAGTCTCTGGATGGGGTAAGCGTGTGGAGAAAGGTCACCTGGCAACCACGATGCTCTCTTTCCAACTGTCTCACATGCAAGAGCTTGTGTCTGAGGTGCTTAACATCATGTTGGCCAGTATTGTCCATCAATATGAAGGAGTGATCACTATAGCTTCAGAACGGAAATGCACTCAAAAGGCTAAGAGGACTGAACCATCAAGCATATTGATTCTGATCTCAGAAACTGCAGGATGGAAAACTGGGTCAACTGTTTACCAGTGATTATAAACTGAGGCAAGAATATAAAGAAGGGCCAGAGCAATAGTAGAGTGGGTAGGGCCCTTGCCCTGCAGGTGGCTGACCCGGGTTGGCTCCCCGGCATCTTATGTAGTCCCCCCAGTCCCCACCAGGAGTAATCCATGAGTGCAGAGCCAGGAGGAAGTCCTGAATGCTGCTGAGTGTGACTCCAAAACAACCTTTTCCAAAAAGGAGTGGAATGCTGAGTGCGCTGGAGAAACAGAACAAGATGTGATACAGAGAGAGTTCATATAACAATCGACCTGTGTGATTGTGGAGACTTAGTTCAGAACCTGGCGGGGCTGTCTGGATACAAGATGAGGGTGGCAGTTCTAGTCTAGAGACATTCTCCTAGCAGCCCAGGGAGAGACAGTGCGTAGAAAGAGTCCGTTGGCAGAGTCTCCTCTTTCCCAGGGAGAGCTCAGCCTTTTTGTTCTATTTAAGCCCTTCAGCCGATTGGCTGGGGCCCTTCCCAGTGTGGACAGGACAATCTGCCTTCATCAAAGTCCACTCAGAGAAATGTAATCTTATCTCAAGACACCTTCATAGTAACATCCAGAATATTGTCTGACCAAATATATCTGGGCTCGCCCATGTTGGCACATGAAAGGAACCATGATGGGAAGTGGCGAGAGCTTCTTCTTCTCGCATCTGTGAGGAGGAACTGGGAAGGGGCTTCTCTTCTCGGGCAAACATGAGGTTGGAGTGAATCCATCTTCTGGGTGTGTCTACAGTGGGGCCTGCAGGTACCATCAGTCTGTGCTTGCTTCCTGCTGGTTATTTTTACTTTAGTAATTATTATGTACTATTGTCACAGGCGTTGTATGCTTTAGTCTGATGAAAAAATGGTTTTGTAAACACAGCTTTAATCCGGGGACAACAAGAGTCACGCCACCCTAGGCTAATAACATGACCGAAAGGAGAGACTTCATACAAGAGAGTTCTTACCACATAGAACAGTTGGTGGGGATGTAAATTGGTGCCACTCAGGAAAATGGTGTGAACAGTTCTCAAAAAGTGAAAAGGGAACTTGTATTCAATCCAGCAAAGATGTGGAAACAACCATTCTCGGAGACTCTTGCCCTTCTGTGTTTATGGCAGCGTTTTTCACAATAGCCAAACATAGAATCAACCCAATGACAGGAGACTGGCTAACACAGCCAGGGTCTGTATCCGCAAAGGAATACTACTCTGCCATTAAAATGATGAAATTACACCTTTGGAAACAAAACATCTGTGTAATCTTTGGAAACATTTACAAATTTTTTTTGTAAAAAAATTTTTTTCAAAAAAAAATCTGAGATAGTTGTATTAAATGAAATAATAAAGTAGAACCCCAGTTTTGGAAGGTTTTGTTATGTGTGAAATATAAAGAAAGAAAGAAAACAAACTGGTTAAAAACAACAAAACCAACTCCTCCCGTCAGTGACAACTCTGTGAGTTACCTGCGGGAAAGGGAACTGGGCTCAGAGCACTGTGCAAGGAGGGTTGGTGGTAAATTGGGCAGCAGCATTGGTGTGGGTGGGTGATAACCCCACACAGAGAAAAGTGTGAGTGCGACTCAACTGCAGTCACTGTCACTGTCATCCCGTTGCTCATTGATTTGCTTGAGCGGGCACCAGTAACATCTCCATTGTGAGACTTGTTGTTACTGTTTTTGGCATATCGAATACACTGCTAGGGGGAGCTCGCCAGGCTCTTCCCTTATGGGGGGGTTACTTTTGGTAGCTTGCCAGGCTCTCCAAGAGGAATGGAGGAATCAAACCTGGGCCGGCCGCATGCAAGGCAAACGCCCTACTGCTGTGCTATCGCTCCAGCTCTCACCCAACTGCTAAGTTCCACAATACTGAAAATCAGTAAGAAGCCAAAGAATTCTTGCCATATAAAACATGAAGTCTCGAAAGCTTGCCTTTGCACACGAAGCTGGCCAGTGCTCCATTTCTCGGTGGTTATTTTTTTTTCTTCTTGTTGTTCCATGAATAAATTTTAATCTATCCAATTTTCTCCATAAACTACTTATTTACTGCCCTTATTAATGCAATATGGCAAAAATATTTACATGACTGGAATCTTTTGCGGACTACTAGAGCATTTCTCCTGCTTTGCTTTCCCCTTCATGCCTGGTGAAAAAGTTCGTTTTTGCTCTCCAGGCTTTTAAATTACCTGTCACTTCCAGAAATGCAACATCTGCATAAATCAAAAGCGACTGTGGCGATTACAAATCTGCTTCAGGTTGGCCCGAGATGGGGGTGAGCTGATGGAGCCCAGGTCAGTCACAGGCGGGGCAGGCACACTGCCCTATTCTGCCTCTCCAGTCCCCTTCTGTCTTGAGTCCCCAGGTCACCAAGCCAGGCTTCCTTGCTGGGGGTTATTTCCTTGCTGGGGATGGAATGAGGGCTGGGACCATGGCTAGGACTGAGGAGACAGGAGGTGAGGGTAACCAGGATGATTTCTGTCTTTTGCAATGGTCTCTGTGGTCTCTGGGGGAATGACACAACTTCTCCTTGGACTGGGAAATCCTCTCCTTGCTCCCCATGTGACTGTGCGGAGGAGACCATCTAGAAACCTGTGCAAGAAGCAGACTCTGATGGTGGTGGCTCAAGTTGAGGGGTTGCGTGCTAAGCTTATTGCTTCCTAGGCATCGCGAGTACCCTTAGCCAATAGGGTCTAAGATACTTGCAAGACTGCAAGTGGAGGGGCTGGAGCGATAGCACAGCAGGTAGAGCGTTTGCCTTGCATGCAGCTGACCCAGGTTCAATCCCCAGCATCCCATATGGTTCCCCAAGCACCGCCAGGAGCAATTCCTGAGTGCAGAGCCAGGAGTAACCCCTGAGCATTTCTGGGTGTGGCCCCAAAAGGAAACAGACAAAAAAGACTTCAAGTAGATCATGACTTTTCACAATGTCCTCCCACCTCTGCAAGCTTCAGAGCCCCCGACCGTCCACTCTATAGCTGGTGCACTCTCATCTCTGCTGGCCTGTGTCAGCGCTGCCCGTTGCTGGGCGATGTCCACTTCCCCGGTTAGACAATGTGGGATTATTTCAGGCTTGTAAGGCTTAGGACTTTCTTCCATTTCCCTTTTTGTTTGTTTATATGGTTGTGTTGGGTGCTGCCTCTGTGCTCAGTGACCCCTGGCACTGCCCAGGGGGGCTCTCTGCAGTGCTGGGGATTGAACCACGGTCAGCCATGTGCCAGGCAGGCGCCTCAGTCCCTGTACTCCCTCTCCTGCCTGGCGTGTCCACTCTGTAACTGAAGGACTGTTGCGTGTAAGTCATGCTATGTAATGCTCCTCAGTCAGCAAAATCGGACACGCTACTTCTGCTTCCAGCCGTGCTGCAAACACCCAAGCTTCTCGCTTCCTTCCTCTGGGAGCAGCTAGCCCTCAGGCAAAGTACCCCGTGCGGTTATTTCCAGACCCCAGACAGCAGGTCTCTGATCCCGGGAAGGGCAAGCAGAACCTGACGCTTCCTGCTCTGACACTCCAATCCCGGACACTGGGACGCATCCCCGCCAGCCACAGGGGCCAAGCCAGGGGCCACACACTCACTGCTTCCGGGGGCCTTGTCTGCTCTAGCAAAGTGCCACCAACTCTGTGTCTCAAGACAGTTCCAAGTCATCCCCTTCCTGTTGTGCTGAGGAGACTCCGTCAGGTCTCACAGGATCTGACCGTGAGTGGGCATCGCCCCCGCCCTCCCGGAGCGTCTGGGCAAGGATCCTGCTCTTTGCTGTGGCCCCCAACTTCCCTTGACACCTGGCCGTGCCATCCTCGCACCCCATCCCTCGGAGCCGAGTTCTTCTCCTTGCTCTTTATTTTATTGCGTCTCCTCTCCCTTCCCTGCTCGCTGTTGGTGGCGATGCCTGGGAGTCACACGCCTACCTGACTGTGGTGCTCACCGGGGCTTCTAGTGCTCACCATTCGGCGGGCAGTGCTTGCACACTCGGGGGCAGTGCTCACACACTTGGGGGGCGGTGCTCACACACTCAGGGGCAAGGGCTGTGCTTCTCCGGTCACGGTGCTCACACGCATTCTCCGGCTGTGGTGCTGGCAAGTCACTGTGGCACTCACCTACCTTCCAGCTGTGGTGCTGGGCTGGGCAGCAGTGCCCCCAGGCTTGAGCAATGGAGCTGGCAGGCTCATGTCTGGGCACATGTAATGGCCCTGAGGATTGAACTTGGGACCGGGTACTTGAAGGCGGGCATTCTGAGCCACTGAGCTGTCCCCTGGGCCTGGAGTCATTGTCTTAAGCTTCTTTCTTCAGCCCTTGAGGACCCCTGGGCCTATCTGGATAATCTGCCAATTTTAACATCATTTGGTGAGCCAACTTAGTACTAACTGCTACTCAAATCTGTCCTCTAGTTTCACCTGGTCTCAAATTACACAGTTAGAGAGTGGACATGACTCTGTTTTCCTCCATCCCTGAGGCATTTATTATTAGAAAACTAAGAATTGTTCTGGCATAGTGTAAGAAATAAATTGAAGCCAGCACCGTGGCCCTGTAGTACTGTCATCCCGTTGTTCATCGATTTGCTCAAGCAGGCACCAGTAACGTCTCCATTGTGAGAATCGTTGTTACTGTTTTTGGCATATCGAATACGCCACAGGTAGCTTGCCAGGCTCTGCCGTGCGGGCAGGATACTCTTGGTAGCTTGCCGGGCTTTCCGAGAGGGACAGAGGAATTGAATTCAGGTCAGCCACATGCAAGGCAAATGCCCTACCTGCTGTACTATTGCTCCAGTCCAGATAAACTCTAAAGTAACCGGTGTCTTAGGGCTTACCTAACCAATTAAAAGTAAGCTCAAAAAGGGCTGGAGTAATCGTACAGTGGGTAGAGTGTTTGCCTTGCACATGGCAGACATCCCATATGGTTCACCAAGCACTGCCAGGAGTGATTCCTGAGTGCAGAGCCAGGAGTAACCCCTGGGCATCACCAAGTGTGGCCCCCAAACAAACAAACAAAAGTTAGCTAAAAAAAAAAGTAAGGTCATTCAAAAGTATATTAATGTTGCCAGACTAGATTCCCATACTATTTAAAGAAAGGAAACGAAATCCAGAATGTTTTTTTTTAACACATTCTGTTTTATCACATCACAAAGATCACTTAGCAAGGGGCCATTGAGAGAGTGCTGGAGGCAAGGTGCCTTTCATGTTCCTGACCCCATTCAAATCCCAGTACGGCCGCCTGAGAGCTGCCAGGGGTCACTCCGGAATACAGAGCCAGGAAGAGCCCCTGAGTACCACTGGGTGTGACCACAACTTTCCCCCTAAAGTAACTATCAGGGAGACACAGCCCATAGCAAGAGGAAAATGGACAGAAAATAGGTTCATAAATGACAGCAATCATGAAATGATTCACCAAGGACTTTGATAAGCCCTTAAAAATAACAGAACATAGCATCATGTAGAAGAGAATGCAAACTGTATAAAAAGAAAGAAAGAAATGTCAGTGGAATCAAATGAAATGAAAGATGAATGTTTTTAAGAAGATATTGGACACTGAAGAAGGGAGGGGAGAGTGAATTAACTGGAACAGAATTTTTCAGACTTATATGACGGAACACCTCATTTTCACAAAGAAAGTTATACAGCGATCACTTGAAAACTAGCTCCTTTAAGTGAAAACAAAAAACAAAAAAACAACCAGAACATGTGCCCCCCCACCTCCATTGCATCTGGGGCCACTACTGCCTCCCCTCAGGGGAAATATCACTACGTTGGAAACACTGAATTGAAGAAATCACAGAAGAAACTAGAATGAAGCACACAGGAAAGGAAAAGTAAGTTAAATAAATAAATAAATAAATGGACTTTAGTTGCCCATGGAACCAGATCAAGAGAACATCTATAGACAAAGTCCCAGAAATATCTATTTGAAAATTCATGACTCTAGTTCTACAATATAAATGAAAAATTTAAAAAAAAAATTGTGTCCCAGTGGTTCGGTGAATCCAAGCAGATTCAAATCAAAATGCCTCACTTGATCATAATCAGATTGCTGGGAATCAGCAATTTTTTAAAAAAGTTTTTAAGAGCACCCAGAGAGGCTGGAGAGATAATTCAGTGAATGAAACACTTGCCTTGCATGCAGCCGACTGGGTTCAATCCCTGGCCTGCCATACGGTCACCCAGGCCCCACCAGGAAGGATCCCTGGGTGCAGAGTCGTGAGTGAGCTTTAGGGGCTGGAGCGACAGCACAGCAGGTAGAGCGTTTGCCTTGCACGCGGCCGACCCCAGTTCAAGTCCCAGCATCCCATATGGTCCCCCAGCACCGCCAGGAGTAATTCCTGAGTGCAGAGCCAAGAGTAACCCCTGTGCACCAATGGGTGTGACCCAAAAGCAAAAAAAAAAAAAAAGTGACCTTTAAGCACTGCCCGTGTGACCCCAAAACAAAGCAGAGAAAAACACGTGGCCAATAAGAAAGGCTGTCCACAGACTTCTGAGCCAGAGAAGATGAGCTTGCGTTGTCATAAGATTGGAATGAAAAAAAAATGTATCAGAGCATAATTATAAATCTAGATGAAATATCTTAGATGAGAGTGAGAGCCTGAGGACATTAGTGGAGGGAAGGTCACGCTGGTGGTGGCAAGGGTGTTGCAATGGCATATGCCTGAGACTCTATTATGAACAACTATGTAGATTATGGTATCTTAATTAATTTTTAAATAGGATATCTTCAAAAACAAAAGAAAATAACATTGGTGATTGCTCTTATTAGGAGATAAAAAGGGGAAAATATTGTTATCTTCATTTTACGACTGGACAGAATAGAATATCACTTGTAACTTGTCACTTGTCATCTGGTTGTTCATCGATTTGTTCGAGTGGGCACCAGTAATGTCTCCATTCATCCCTGTCACGTGCTAGTGTAGCCCAATGGCGTCTGCTCGCTCCAGGAACACGAAGAGAATAGAATATAGAATAAATTAATGGCCTAGATGAAAGAGCAAGTATGTCACCAAAATGCAATAAAATTGATGTGTTCTGATATTTTTTAAAAAATAAAATAATATTGGTGGCAGGAAATGTACAGGAGTGAAGGGTTGGGTGTTGGAACACTGTATGACTGAAACCCAATCATGATCAACTTTGTAACTGTGTATCTAATGGTGATTCAAGTTTTTAAAATGAAATAAAATAAGTGTTTTTTTGTCTACATAATCTCTACTATAAGAAATGTCCGAGAAAACTCAGTATAGATCATTGTTCAGGAAAAAGACTTCTGATACAATTGGAAGCTTGAATCTACCCCAAGGAATAAAAAACGTTGGAATTAGTGAGTCTGTATACAAAATGTGGTTTCCCTAATTAAAAAATATTTTTAAGAGTTTGGTTTTTTAGGTACTGTTAGTAACAATGTATAGTGTGGGGTTTATTACACATATATGAATCACATGTATGACAATCATTGCATAGAGGTAGAAGTCTATAAACCAATAAAAGGTTCTTAGGTTCTAGTGGGATTTGAAAGTAGATTGTTATATTAAAGATGTACATTATAAATTCAATAGTCCACTAAAATATAATAGCTAGAGATAGTAAGCCAATATGAAAAACATATAGAATCTAAAGATAGTCAATCTAAAGAAAGCATAAAGAAGAGGGGGGATTACAAATGCTAACTTCGACTGATAATCAACGAAAAGCAAAATAACAGAATTAGGCTTAACATCCAACTATATTAAATACAAATACTCACTAAAATCAGAAGTTGTCTAATTGGGAAAAAAGACGAAAACCTTTTCTATAAGAGACTTCATTTAAATATAAAGACACAAGTAAGTCAAAATAAAATATGCTGAAAGATATACTACACGGTCATTAATAATAGGGAAGCTGAAGTAGCCCCGTGAATGTCAAATCAGATGAACTTTAGGATATAAAAACATAACCTAAGCAAAAGAAGGATAATTCCCAAAAATATAAGGAACAATTCATTAAGAAAATGTAGCAGTCCCAATGTTTATGTCTCTACTTAGACATCTTCAAAATGAACAGAAAAACATATTTTTAAGTGAAAATAATGTAAAACCCACAGTAATAAGTGGTTTCAAAGCTCAAGAGTTTGTTTCAACACACACTGCTGGGAATACTAACCAAACACAGAGAAAAGAATCAAGTTGGAACCTTACCTTGCACCACAGTTGACTCAAAATGGACCAAAGACCTAAGTAGAAGAGTTAAAACTACAAAACTCTTTGATGGAGACAGGAAGAGAAAGCTTCTAACATCGAATTTGGTGATGATGATGTAGACATGATACCTTAAAAAAAGGAAACAAAAGGAAGAAGGAATTGGTCCACATCAAAAGTTCTGTGATTTAAGACACTAGCAGCAGAGTGTAAAAGCAACCCATGAAATGGGTGGAAACACAAATCACACGTCTGAAACAGGATTAATCTTCAGAACCAGCCAGGAATTCTTATAACCCAATTAGAAAATGAACAAAGAGGTCCAGAGAGATAGCACAGCAGGTAGAGAGCTTGCCTTGCATGCAGCCAACCCAAGTTCAGTCCCCTGCACCACATATGGTCCCCTAAGCCCACCTGGAGTGATTCTTCAGCATAGAGCTAAGAGTAAGCCCTGAATACAGCCAGTTGTGGCACCAAAACAAAGAAAAGGAGAGAAGAATTTGATGAGACATTCCCCCAAAGAAAATCTGCAAATGCCAATAAACACCTGAAAGATGGTCAATATCTCTAACCACAGGGAAGGGGAGAGTTAAGGCCACACAGAGGATTAGAGATGTGGTTCAGTGGTAGGGTCCCTCCCTGGCAGGTCATATTCCAATCCCTGACACCCCACATCTGAGTGTGACCTTGGTGACACTGGCATTTGTGATCCCTGGCACCACAACAAAAGCATACAACCTCCAGCAAGCACCGTAGCTACGTGCAGCTGCCAGGTGTGGCAATAAAGACAACAAAGGCCAAGAAGGGGTGGGGTACTAAGTCAAAGCGCACTGAGAAACCACTTCACACCCACTGAGTGGACTTTATTAAAAAATACACAAAACAGGGGGCATGATAGGACATGGGTAGGATTCTTGTCTTGCACACTGTCAACCTGGATTTGACGCCCCAATATCCTGTGTGCTCCTCTGAGCCTGCCAGGGGTGAGTCCTGAGCAGAGAGCCAGGAGAAAGTCCTGAGCTCAGCTGGGCGTGGTCCAAAAATACACAAAACAGAGAATAACAAATATAAACGAAGATGTGGAGAATTTGGAATCATTGTGTGCTACTGTTGGGTATGAAAAAAAAATGGTCCAACCAATACAGAAAATGGTGTGGTGGTTCCTCACATAATCACATGTAGAAAGAATTACCTTGTGATTCAGCAATTCCATGTATGGTTATTTGGATGAAGGAGTTAAAAGCAAATATTTATGTATACAGGTTACTATGAGTCTTATTCACAACAGCCAAAAGGTGCAAGTAGCTAATTAAACTGATAGACAAAATGTGGTCTATACACACAGTGTTTGGACTGGAGCCAGAGCACAGCGGGTAGGGTGTGTTTGCCTTGCACGCGGCCAACCCAGGTTCAATTCCTCCATCCCTCTCGGAGAGCCCAGCAGGCTACTGAGAGTATCCCACCGGCACGGCAGAGCCTGGCAAGCTACTCGTGGAGTATTTGATATGCCAAACACAGTAACAACAAGTCTCACATTACTGGTGCCCGCTCGAGCAAATCGATGAACAACGGAACAACAGTGCTACAGTGCAGTGCAATACACACAGTAGAATATTATTCAGTCCTTGCAAAAAAAACATTCTTTGTTCATCCTACTGCCTGGAACGAACCTGGAGGATTTGATATAACCCACTCACAAAGGGGAATACGCCGCATGGGTCCTCTAACAGAAGGTTGGAAGAGTCATAAAACAAGAGACAGGGCAAAAAGGTGATTCCCAGGAGAGAGCAGAGAACAGGGGAGAGAAAGGGGGAATTGGTGTCAAATAACAGCAGAAGTGCACATTCAAAATGTTTAAATGTGGTAACTTTTGTTTTTTTGTTTGTTTCTTTTCTTTTTAAAAAAATTATTTAAAAGTTTTTTTAAAAAATTATTAAAAAGCCATGATTTACAAAGTTCCTGACAATTGAGTTCTAGGCATACAATAGTTCAACAGCAATCTCTCCACCAGTGTCCGGTTCTCTCTTTTCTTTTATCTTGGAGTCACACCTGACTGTGCTGGTGGCTATTTCAAGCTACACTCAGGGCATTTCTGTGGTGCTGGGGCTTGAACCTGCGACTCCAGTTGAGTCATTTCCCCAAGCCTAAACACGATGAGTTTTCTATTATGTATGTTACTACAAAAGGGAGTGGGGTGGAAAGAAAAATCATTTTGAAAAAAAAGCCTCAGTTTCTTGGGGGTTGGGGCAAGGGAACAACATCCAACTATATTCAGGACTGACTCCTGGCTCTGTGCATAGGGATCAGTCCTAGTGGGGCTCAGGAGATCATGTGTGATACCGGGAATCGAACCATGGTCTACTGCATGCAGGTCAGTGTCTTTGCCCCTGAGCTATGTCTCTGACTCCCTGGCATCTTTTTAACTGACTGGACTAGTAGAATTCCTTTTACATTTTTTTAAACCCCCATAGCAGAGGGAGACTTTGCTATTACACTGTGGCCTAATTCCCCAGTTGTCTCCAAGAGAACCCCCTTGTGCTCCGAATCTGTGGCCAAGTGTGCCTGTGGGTGTCCACGGGAGCGTGTGAACTCCTTTCTTACTTCCCAGTTTAATTTAGGGGAAAGCACTTCACAAAGTGCTTAAACAGGAAGGAGAAATTACCAGCACTGTTATTTTCTCTTGCAGCAGCCTCAAGATTCAAGCTAAAGCTACCATTATCCTTTCCCTGTGTTGCTCTAAAAATACTCGTTTCCCTATTGCATGCCGCAGACCAGGGAGCTCTGGCAGGTTCTGCGGGTGCAGGTAGAACCACCAGCCTCCTAGCCCCTATGGGCTGAGGCAGCAGTAAGGGACCTGGTCCCCCGGGACCCTAGTTCCTACACAGGAGCTCCCAGTGTAGAAATGCAATGCAGGAGTCAGGCCAGATGCCAAACTTGAATGTGTACTTCCTCTCCGAGTAACTGAACACTTGATTAATTCATCCAGTCATTAATGGATGGTTAGTTCAACATGAAGCCATCAAATCTAATGTTTATATAGAATGCAAAATCCTGGCTTTGACTTCATGTTTTTGATGGGGTGCATACCTCTGTTGGCTTATAGTTAGGGCCATTTTCGTGCTCAGGATGAGTTTGTCCTCACAATCATGGTGTAAGTCGGGAGTTATTGTTACCTCACCCCCTGGATAAGGAGGTCGTTCCAGAGAGCAGCAAGCATGTTCCCAATTCAAAGCTCCTCCACACACATGTTGGAGTCCAACAGGTCTGACCGACACCTGAGAAGCTGATTGCTTTGGGATTTATTCCAATATTCAAATTTTTGGGATTTATTCCAATATTCAAAACAAGCTCCTGAAAAACAACTCCAATTTGCTGTAGTATGGGAGTTGACTATGGGACTGACCAATGGTATAACCAAGGCACAGTTGTAGCCAAACTCCTCTCTCTTAGACCCTCTGCAGTGTGGAGGGCTTTGCCTTGCACGTGGTCCATCCGGTTCGATCCCCAGGATCCCACATGGTCCCCCAAGCTCTCCAGGAGTGACCCCAGAGTATAGAGACAAGAGTAAGCCCTGAGCATTTACTGAGTGTGGCCCCCAAAACCAATTTCTCTCTCCTTCCCTCTCTCTCTTTCCCTCCCTTCCTCTCTCTCTCTCTCACACTCACTTTTTTTGGAGTGGAGTGCTGTTGGGCCATGCCAGCTGTACACAGGGCTTATTCCTGGCTCTGCACTCAGAGATCACTCCTGGTGGGGCTCCGGGGACATATACGGTTCCAGGGATCAAACCCAGGTTATCCACATGCAAGGCAACTGTCCTATATCTCCTATATATATATATTTTTGGCTTTTTGAGTCATACCCAGCAGTGCACAGGGGTTACTCCTGGCTCTGCACTTAGCAATTACTCCTGGTGGTCCTGGGGGACCATATGGGATGCTGGGAATTGAACCTGGGTCAGCCGAGTGCAAGGGAAACGCCCTACCCACTGTGTTATCGCTCCAGCCCCACCTATATCTTTTTCATTACTATTCTGTTGATAAGGTTGAAACAAGCCGCATTAGAACTACACCAAAAAGTTTAGAGACTGGTAGAAATGAAGGTTTCCCTCTCCCCTTGCCCTCCCTCTACCATACACGCATTCCCCACCGCACCCCTCAAAGTCCCACTCGAATCCTGGACTTGAGTCTCTTCAGTCACCTGATATCCAGAGACCAAGTGCTGTGGTCAAGGGGAAGGAAACTTGAGGTTGAGCCCCTTGCCCGTCCTCACATCTGGGGGAGAGGGAGGGATCTGCTTACACTGCGGGCACCAAGCATGTAGAATGGCTGATCTATGTGCCATTATCTGAAGCGGGAGAGACCAAAAAGGCATTCACAGCCACCACCTCATGACTCCCATTGGCAGTTGTAGGACCCTCTAGGGAATACCACAGCTGCAGGAGTCATGAAAGAAGTTTGATCCCCCCCACCCCATAATCCCATGTGCCTTACACATGCAACCCAAGCACACAACCAAGGCTGTGTGTGATGCTCCTCTCCCCCACCGCCTACCCATCACAACAGTAACAAAGAATGGTGGAGAGGATGGGTGCAAGGGCGGGTGGTGGGGCATGGAAAAATATGGCAAAGACTCCTGCAACCTCTCAAGAAACAGCCTCCATCCCATGTGAGTTTTGACGTGGGCATGCATTTATTCATGCAGCAAATATGAGTGCAGCACTAACTGCATATGAGGAGCATAAATGTGGAAGTGTGCCAGCCTCAGCGACCCCTCATTTCTGTTCCAGCAAGGGACTTGCTGTTCATGCATGTTAGTGTGCTTGGCCATGGGAAACACAGGAAGCTCTTGCATACATGGTTGGATTTTTTTTTCTATCACACCACTGAGAGGCTTCCAAATAGTCGGAGGTAGTCAGTGCATGCTGAGTCATTGATTAGATGCCAGGAAAGGTTCACCTCTGTATCAATATCAGTTTTTCTCTCTTATTTCTCAGCTCCTAGACCAATCAGTCACCCATGATAAAAACTTGCAGCTTTATTTCCAAGAACAGTGACGCAATGCTGTTCCTCACAGGTGAGAGAAATGGCAATGATTGGCTTTGGGAACCAACAGGTGTATGGATGGTTTGTGTTGTTAAACATGTACGGGAATCTCAATTCTGCCTTTCTTCCCTTTCCACATTTTTGCTCACTTTGATCTGGCATGTTAAGCTCATTGGGTTAAATCATTTCTGGTGAAATGTTCAAAGACTTTTAAGTATCTCTTCCTTTTTTGAACATTAGCTTCTTTGTGGCGAGTTTTTCCCCTAATTATTCCAAATACAGTATAATGACCATGAAAGCCAGGGAAAAAAACACATTTTATGTTCTTGATTTTTATTTTATATTCACAGCTTTCACCACTTACGACATCCCTAGTTATTAGATTCATTTTGGTGTCATTTTCAAGGTGCCTGCCAGGATTGTAGTCATTTCAATACAAGTTACTCTACATTTAGAGAATGAGCTGTTTCATTTGATTTAAACACAGGGCTTGACATCTGTGTTTATGCACTGCTCAAAGTTCCTAGTAGTTAATGGAGAGTTTTCTTACTGTGCATTATTTAATATATTTATTAATTCATAATCATATACTTATTGAACCCCTACTATCATCAGATATAACTTTAAAAGTTGGGCTATCACCATGAGTAAGACAAATCTTCCACTCTTGGGGAGAGAGTGATAATAAGTGTATAAACAAATGTGTTGTATTTTTGTGTATGAAGCGATGAAAAGCAGGGTATGAGTCAAGTTCAGGGGAGTTGCTCTTTGGAGCCAAGGCAGGGCTTGCTGTAGCAAAATGCTGCCGATGAGGAAGTTTAACCCACGATGACATTATTTCACTCTTGTGGAGGCTGGAAGTTCAGGATCAAGACATCAGCAGGTTTGGTTTCTCCTAAGATTTCTCTCCCGGCTCTCTCTGGCTGCCCTGCCACGCCATGTTCTCTTGGTCAGCTCTGTCCATTTTCTCATGTCTCTGCATTGGCTCATCTCCGATTCCTCTAAGGACCCCCTTCATTCTGGGTTAGGGTCACTCCAAAATCCATTTTTTAACCACCTTGGCAAACCCCTTCACTCCAGAGATCAACCCATTCCGAGACACATCTGGGCAGAGAGCCAAATGAGGGAACCGGCAAGGTGAGTCAGCTGAGGACCAGGGTGCAGACAGGAAGTAAGGAGGCCAGGGCTGGAGTGTCGGGAGGCGTGGGGGGAGCAGAGGAGGGGCGAGGATGCACTGCGTGAGGCTGAGCCAGCGATGGGGCACCTGCAGGCAGGATAAAGGCTGGGTTTCCTTCTGAATATCAGGAGTTGGGAGCCAGGCAGGGACATACCTTCACGTGTGTTTTCAAATTTATCGTTCTTTGCAGAATCTGAAGAATTCAATGGGAAAAGTCATACTGGCCATGATACTCAGAAACGTTTCCTAGAACAGCTAAGATGCAGACCCCAGAGGCTACTTATAGCTGATTCACTAGGAATTCCTTCCCTTAGGGATTAAGGGATCAGCAGATAATTATTTGTACTGGATTACTGCTGAGGTTTCTCCTGCTGCATTCGGGAAGGTTGAGTTTAGGGCCAGACTCTCCCGTGCCATTTGCATGGATGAAAGAACACCCTTGGCTTGAGAAAAGCTGCAGCTGTGATCAATATTTGTTTGATGAGGAGTAAAATTAAACTGACTTCACGTGGGACAACTTGGGCCTGAGCAAACTGAGATATTTTTCCACCCTTGACAAATACATCATCTCTAGACTTATGTAAGAGGGTAAATGACGAGATCTTTGGAAGTCTTGAGCCACTTTGGGCCAAATATATAATAATAGCAATAATAATGGGGTCTCCACAATACAGATCATTCAGACTTTATCCTGAATGAGCCAAAACTTGGCATTCTGAATCTCCTCCCTACCCCCATAAAAAAGCCTGCATGACACTGTGTCATACCGCAAACCATCAAGACAGTTTGTAAGTAGCTAAAAATGGTCCCACCCACGTTCACAGTCTTTACATTATGTTCAGAGGCAAATCTTCCCACTGACCAGGTTGATAGTCATTAGAGTGGGGATTGGACTGGAGCGCTAACACAGTGGGTAGGGCGTTTTCCTTGCATGTGACCAACTCAGGTTCTTTTCCTCCATCCCTCTCGGAGAGCCCGACAAGCTACCAAGAGCATCCCACCCACACAGCAGAGCCTGGCAAGTTACCCGTGGCATATTTGATATGTCAAAAACAGTAACAACAAGTCTCACAATGGAGATGTTCCTGGTGCCCGCCCAAGTAAATCAATGAACAACGGGATGACAGTGCTACAGTGCTACAGTGTGGGGATTTGTAAATAGAAAGTCATGTCATTTCCCTCTTTAGTCCCCACACTCCAGTGACTTCGTGGTAACCACACCTCTTTTGGAGAGGGGAGAGACTGTGCTCCTAAACTATATACAACCTGTTAACCCACTTAACTCAGTGAGACAAATTTCCTTATTGAGGGTAACCTTCCACGGTCAGGGAAAGGTCCTTATATCAAAGATAAGAAGATACAGAGACATATCACACACACACACACACACACACACACACACGCACACACACACTCTCCATTGGAATACCCCATAAGCCTGTAAAATTTTAGGTTAGATCAGTTACATTTCAAAACTGAAAATTGCGGGGCTCTTAGGAGACACTTTAGTGGCCAGGGGCCCAAGAGGATCCCCAATGCCAGGGTATCCCTGGGCAACTCCCGCACCACACGCCCACATCCTCAGCTCCCAGCGTTCAGCCACCCAACCCATTTGGTTTCGATTCACCCAGAGTGGCCCCAGACACCCTCAGATGACTGCGTGGGAGGCCCTGAAATAAATAAAATTACACAGATCAATTTATTTTAGTCTCTCTTCTTTTCAAAACACAGTCCTTTATGGAGGGGGAGATGGTGATGAGAGAACAAATTTCACTTCCTTATGCCATGGGCATCATTTAGTGATAATAGGAAAAAACTTCAATATGAACATGCAAGCTTCTCTTGCTCCCTCCACCCCCACCCCCAGGAGAGCACATGGACAAACCAAATCATTAGAATGAAATGTGAATAAAGCCATGGTAAAAGAAGCTAACTCAGACTTGGGATTTCTACACCTAAGGCTTGTTTAGAACTTTCCTCTAGAGCCAATCTTTTTAAACTTGTTTCACTTGTGACCCCTTTTTTCCTGTGAAGTTTTTACACAGGAAATATCAAATAGGCAGGCAAATCAATGATTTGCTGATAATGAATCATACATTTGGATGATAAATAGATAAATTGAAGTTCGCCCCCTCCCACATTCCTTCTTATCCCCATTTGGGGCCAGGACCCCCAGTTTTAAAAGACAGAGGTAGTTTGTTTTCTAATATCTAATGATACAAAAGGTCCCAGAACCGCAACCCAGTTTTCACAGCCTTTCAGGATAGATTGCAAAGAGGAAAGGTCTTGGTCACGTGCTCCAGTATCCCAGGTTTTCCTCATTGGCTGAATTAAGAAGAAAGTGTGGCAGTAGAGTGTTGCGGCTTCGTGAGCATTAATGAGCAAAATGAGGGGTTATTTATGATAGCACAGTCATCAGTGGGGTGTGTGCATTCTGCAAACACAGAGTCTCACTCTGAGGCTCACTATTCAGGACTCGCTGAGAAGGGCCAGCACGTTTTACTGCATTGTTAGATTAGCAAATTTCTCCTGCATCCTCACTTTAAGCTGGCATGTTTTCACAGCTGAGCTCTGACGTGCTGAAAATGCCTCCATGACAAGGTTCCGTCGTGGAGCCTAATCCCAAATGGGAAACGGGCCCGTGGTATGTAGACAGCGTTACCTTGCAGAAGCCAGAAAACATTGGCAGGTCTGAAAAAGTGAAGTCTGCCTCCCTCCAAAAGCAAAGTAAAGAGGAAACCAAGACAAGAAACAGGACTCCCTCCATGAGTGCACCTTAATGAGTGGGATGGCAGCTGTGTCTTCTAGACAAGACATAAGGCATGAAAACCCATCCCTGAAGACCTCAGTCAGCCTGATAATGACTCAAGGGCACAGTCAATTTCCTGGACTCCGTGCTTAGGATGGAAGTTCCAGGCATCGAATTTTGGCCGACAGGGACAGGCCACATTTTGGAGTAAATGCAACATTTCCCAGTGAGCACCAGCTCTTAGAAACTCCAACTACTAAAATCTCCAGATTCATAAATCCATAAGGTTCATGGAGAAAAATGTAGGCAGAACCCTCCATAACTTTGAAACTCAAGGCATCTTCAAAGATGAAGCACCACTGACCAGGCCAAGTGGAAGCAAAGATAAACAAATGGGACTACATTAAAATAAGAAGCTTCTGCACCTCCAAAGAAATGGTGACCCAGATACAAAGACAGCCTTCAGGATGGGAAAAATTATTTAACTAATGCCTGTCTGATAAGTGATAATATCACTTATATTAAGCACTGGTAGAACTTTACAAGAAAAAAAAATCCAACTTTATCAAAAAATGGCGAGAATTGAACAGAAACTTCCTCGAAGAAATACAAATGGCCAGAAAGCACATGAAAAAAATGTTCTATATCGCTCATCATCAGAAAGATGCAAATAAAAACAACAATGAGATGTCATATCACACACAGTGACTGGCACGCATCAAAAAGAACAAAAACATGCATCTCTTATCCCGAGCGGGTCCTCCAACCACACTTTACTTGGTGTTCCCTTCTCTATCTGAGCTGCCTTTTCCCCCAGCATGTGAGGCCAGCTTCCAACCCATGGAGCAAACCTCCTGGTCCCTATTTCTACTATTCTTGGGTGTTAGTCTCCCATTCTGTTGTTTTGTATTCCACAGATGAATGCAATCTTTCTATGTCTGTCTCTCTCTTTCTGACTCATCTCACTTAGCATGATACTTTCCATGGCCACTCAATACCTCTATTGCAAACCACAACACTCAAAAGGAGAGAGAGAACATAAGGGAAGGCCCTGCCACAGAGGTGGGGTTGGGTGGCGGGGATGGGATTGGGGGGTGGGGAGAGAAACTGGGATCATCAGTGGTGGAGAATGGGCACTGGTGGAGGGATGGGTACTCGAGCATTGTATGACTGAAACACAAGCATGAAAACAGTAAATCTGTAACTGTACCCTCACGGTGATTCACTAATAAAAAAATTGAAGTACAAAAAATGAAAAAATAAAATAAATTTTTTAAAAAAGAACAAAAACAACCAGGGCTGGTGCGGGTGCGGGGAGAAAGGGACTCTCCTTCATTGTTGGTGGGAATGCTGACTGGTTTAGGCATTTTGGAAAACAATATAGACATTTCTCAAATAATTAAAACTCGATCTTCCATACAACCCAGCAATACCACTCCTGGGAATATACCTTGGGGGTCAAAAAACACACAGCAGAAATGCCAACTGCACTTCTATGTTCACTGCAGCACTATTCACAATAGCCAGAATCTGGAAACAGCCTGAGTGCCCAAGAACAGATGGCTGGATAAAGAAGCTATGACACAGCTACACAATAGAATACTATGCAGCCACCAGGAAAAATGAAGTCATGAAATTTGCTTATAAATGGATGGACATACAGAGTACCATGCTGAGTGAAATGAGTCAGAAGAAGAGTGACAGACATAGAATGATTGTACCCATTTGTAGGATATACAGAGCATGGTATGCAATTGTTACCCAAGGACAGTGAAAACAAGAAACAGGAGGAATGGTCCACAGTTACGAGCTTCCCACATTGTGGGGGAGAGGGCGTTTAAGATAGACAGGAGACCACCGTGACAATGATAGTTGGAAATGATCACTCTGGATAAGAACTGAGTGCTAAAAGGAGGTAGCAGGATACACATGATAATCCTTCAGTACCTGAACTGCAAACAATAGTGCCCAAAAGGAGAGAGAGAGAGAGAGAGAGAGAGAGAGAGAGAGAAAGAGAGAGAGAGAGAGGAGGAGGAGGAGGAGGAGGAGGAGGAGTGCCTGCCATAGATGCAGACTCGGGATGTGGGTTGGAAGGAAGGAAACTGGGGACACTGGTGTTGGAAAATGTACACTAGTGAAGGGACTAGTGTTGGAATATTGTATGCCCAAAACCCAATCATGAACAATTTTATAACTATGTACCTTATAATGGTTTAAAAAGAAAAATTGGAGTTTCTCAAAGAGGTTGGAACAGCCAACCAGCTGTTAGATCAAGAAATCTAGGAAGAAAACCCAGCTGCCCTGTACATAGGCCAGATTGCTAAAGGTGTTGGAGCAAGTGCAGTTTGGAAAACTCCATCTCAGCCACGCGTCTAGATGTCTGGACCTACTACTAGGTCGAATTGTATTCAAATTCCATCTGCTTGGGCCTGTGACTTTTCATTCCCCACTGATGCATGCGCATATGTAACTTTGAATGCTCGCTGAGCCCCAAAGAAAGAAAACACTCCAAGACCCCGAGGCTTGGGCAGGTAAGGGGGTGAAGAAGCCCAACTGGGCTAAGGTGAAAGAAAGCTGGCAGGAGGGCGAAGCTTAAGTATTTCTCTGTTAGAAGATGGTTAGTGACTTGGAACCAGAGATGGAATGCTCATTTTCTCTCCTGCAGAGAGTTCAGTCTTAGGTTCTCATGTTGATGAGTCAACATCAACAGGGCTAGTTTCCGAGAGGTCCCGTCTCCTACTGCCTGCATGGAGTGAGTCCATGCTGGATGGCTTCCTTTAGCGCTCCACCCTGAAGGCCCCTTTTCCACCAATGTCTTGTATATCCTTTTTTTTCCCTTTTATTTTTTTTTAAATATTATTGCTTCTGGGTGCTTGCTTTTATAGTCTCTGGATGTTGACTGTTGACATCTTATAGCCTAGTTCTCCCTGTTGGAGAACGTGGCAAGCTACCAAGAGTTTCCTGCCTGCATGGGAGAGCCTGGCAAACTCCCCTGGCGTATTCATATGCCAAAACCAGTAACAATAATGGGTCTCATTCTCCTGACCCTGAAAGAGCCTCCAATACGGCACCATGGGGAAGGACAAGTAAAGAGAGGCTTCTAAAGTCTCAGGGCTAGGATGAATGGAGACGTTACTGAGACTGCTCGAGAAAATCGATGATCAACGGAATGATGATGATGATGATGATGATGATGATGATGATGATGATGATGATCATTGCTTTTATTTGGGAGCTACACCCAGCATTGCTCAGGGCTTTCTCCTGACCTGGCTCAGGCAATGCAGCAATCAAACCTGACTTGGCCCCATGCAAGACAAATGCCTTCACCGGTGTACTAGCACTCTGCCCCACCCCTTCTGTGATGGAGACATAATCCAGGGCTAAATTCTATGAGACAAACACTGAGAAAGTATTGTGAAAAAGGAGGATGGTTAGGCCCCGAGATGCCGTGGAAGGGTTTTCAGAAAAGACAGCACTTTATTTTAGCTCTGAACATGAGTTGTCGCACCAGGAGAGGTAGGAGAGAGTGTGCTGGTTTTTGTGGTGGTTTTCATTGCTGGGGATTGAACTCAGGACCCCACACACGCAAAGCAGTGGCTCTGTTGTTGAGCTATCTTTCCAGCTGGGGTAAGGAGGGAGGAAGAGGGAAGGACCTTCCAGCGGAAAGAAATCCACCAGGCAAAGGCAGAGAGGTGAGACCTTCAGATGCCAGCTGAACACTGGCTTGGCACAAAGGAAGGCTCACAGTGTAAGCGGGGGACAGTAGGTCGTCCCGGGTCTGCTAATTGGGTAATGGCCCCCAGCCACAGCCCCTACCCCAGCTGGCTCCAGCTTCTTTCTGAGTCTCTGCCCACTTCCCCTCTCAGACTCGCTCTCCATCAAGCTGTGTCGGGCTCTGGACCATCCTCCTAATTAATACATGCCAGGTTCCAGGAGCTGACAAGCTTTTCAATACAAAGAAAGGAATGATACGCAGCCAGGAGGAAAAGCAGAACAAAATAAAGACAGCAGGGGTGGGGGCTGTTTTTGAGTGAACAGCATCGCCAAGCCGGCAAATTTCAGAGACTTTTTTGGAAGAGGGGCAACCTGATGTGTTAATTAGGAGTCTATTTCAGACTCAAGGCTGCTCGGAGGCCAGCATCAAAGACACCAACGGGACCAGAGGGCGCTGCTGGGGACAGTGGAAGTTGTGGAGAAGGAGAGGAGAGAGTGTGGATTATTCCCGGGGTCAGGTGTGTGTCCCCGGTTCTGTTGGCCCCATCAGGCTGGGAGTGGAGCCTCTGGGGCTCAGAGAACCCCGGAAATAAAGAACATAAAGAGCAAAGTGGTTTCTGCCCGCAGGATCCCATTCACCAGGAATTACTGCGGGCTTAGCAGCGCCAGCTGGTGGGGGCCGGAGCTAGGGGGAGCATATTGTTCACACCCGGAAAGAACGGTTGCTGCTGGCACAGGCCAACTGAGGGGCTCTAAAACAAGAGAAATACGATAAGGGAGCCCCCAAATCAAGGGGGCTTGTGGCATCGTCCTCGGTCTTCAGTCAGTCTGGCTGAGCTGATGTGAGTGTGGGCACTGCCATGGCAGGGCCGGGTCACTGCTCAGACGAGGGATCTGCTCGGGCCTTTCAGGCGGTTCTGCAGAGCCAAGGAAGGCTGTTCTGCAGTGGGCAGGAGGGGAAAGTGCCCCCTCCATTCTTCTGGAGTCTCCTTGGTCTGATCGAGCAACAACATGAACAGATTTGCAGGAGAAAAGAGCAAATTTCATTAGAAATAAAAAAAATACGGAGCTGGAGTGATAGCACAGCAGGTAGGGTGTTTGCCTTGCATGCGGCCAACCTGGCTTCGATTCCCAGCATCCCACATGGTCCCCTGAGCACTGCCAGGGGTAATTCCTGAGTGCAGAGCCAGGAGTAACCCCTGTGCATCGCTGGGTGTGACCTAGAAAGCAAAAAAAAGAAATAAATAAAGAAAAAATACTTGATTGTAAACTCTTTGGCAAATGGAACAAGGCTAGGGTTTTCTATCCTGCCTTAAGGAATGGGATGGAGGCCTGGGGCTTCACAGAGCTGGGGGGTGAGGGGGGCGGTGCTCACCTGCCCAAACCCAGGGGCACCGTCACTGGGTGCTTGTCCTGCTATGTTGAGGGGCTTCTCCAAAAAGAGGTGACTTCTGGAGAGAACCTTGAATCCAAGTCATACTCCCCGTTTTCCCCCAAGTAGTCAATGGAGTGGGGGGGTTGGGGTAGGGGGAACGGGGGGTATGTAGAGGCCCTGGAGGAGCTGACTCAAAGGGTTGGTGCACAAGTTCTACATGAGTCAGTCTCAGCCCCTCAGGGGCCCCCCAGGACCGCCAGGAGATTCTCTTTCGAGTCTCAGTGATTGTCATCATCCATGGGGGGGACCATCTCAGACAGGGGTGCACTGAACGTCCTGAGGAGGGGCCCTGAGCAGGGTAGAGGTGTGGGGGGATTTGCCCGAAGCACAGGTCAGGCCTATCTTTCTGCGGTTCCAAACAGGGAGTGATGCACACCTGCCGGCGTAGACAGCAACTGAATTAATTCTCCGACACCTCTTCTCCCATGAGGTAAGGATGATGACGGACGCTCCTTGTTGGGTGGCTATAAAAACGAAAGAAGATTGTCCCTAGGAAACACCCGGAACACACAGCGCCCAGCTCGGTGCTCGTTGTTGGCAAGGGCTGGTGTGCAGAGCCTGCCTCGCCTGCTGGCTGAGATTCCGTGGGTCCGTCCTGGATTCCTCTCTGCTGTAGCTTCTTGCCTACAGAGGACTTGTCAGGGGGATTAGCTGAGTGAATGCGCCTGAAACGTCTTGGCCAGGACACAGTGTTCCCTACGCTCCGGGGTCCAACAACAAGTATATCTCCCTCCCTTTCCTTCCCTTACATTGTCGGAATCGCTGTTGCAGTGACCCAGAGCCCCACCCACACACACACACACTTGGTGCTCGCTGGGACCCCACATCAGGTGGCAGTGCTCACACACTCGGCCCCAGTGCTTGCTGAGGTTTGGACTCCTTTTAGCTGTGGTGCTTGCCCACATGCTCACACCCTTCTGTTACATGGTTCACATGCAGTCTGGTTGTAGTGCTCAAGGGGGAACACCGGGGGGGCTTGCAGATGCTCACCAGGGGCTGTACTTCCTCGCCATGGTGCTCCCACTTCTTTTTTTATTATTATTGAATCACCATGAGATACAGTTACAAGCTTTCATGTTTGAGTTTCAGTCATGCAATGATCAAACACCCATCCCTCCACCAGTGTACGTTTTCCACCACCAATGTCCCCAGTATACCCCCCCACCCTGCATCCCAGCCCTCCCTCTGCTTCTGTGGCAGGCAATTTCCCCAATACTGTCTCTCTACTTTTGGCCATTATGGTTTGCAATACAGATACTGAGAGGTTTTCACATTTGGTCCCTTATCTACTTTCAGCACACATCTCCCGTCCCGAATAATTCCTCCAACCATCATTGTCTTAGTGATCCCTTCTCTATCCCAGCTACCTTCTCCCCCAGCTCATGAGGCAAGCTTCCAACTATGGGGAAATCTTCCTGGCCCTTGTGTCTACTGTCCTTGGGTGTCAGTCTCCTATTATGTTATTTTATGTTCCACAAATGAGTGCAGTCCTTCTATGTCTGTCCCTCTCTTTATGACTCATTTCACTTAGCATGATACTCTCCATGTCCATCCACTTATAAGCAAATTTCATGATTTCATCTCTCCTAACAACTGCATAGTATTTGGTTGTGTAGATGTACCGAAGTTTCTTTAACCAGTTATCTGTTCTCAGGCACTCGGGTTGTTTCCAGATTCTGGCTATTGTGAACAGTGCTGCAATGAACATACAGGTGCAGATGTCGTTTCTACTGTTCTTTTTTGCACCCTCCAGATATATTCCCAGAAGTGATATTTCAACTCCCACATCTTTTAATCATGATGTTTGCTTGTTTGCTGGGGTGCTGGGGTCCCCCTCCCCCCACCGCTTTGTTGTGACTCGATTGCATCATGGCTGGAAATCACATGTGAAACCAGGAATCACAGAAAATGTTGCTGCCAGGATAGTGCCTTGTGCATGTGCTGGTACTGGGGATGAAACTCTTTTTTTTTTTTGCTTTTTGGGTCACACCCAGCGATGCTCAGGGGTTACTCCTGGCTTTGCACTCAGGAATTACTCCTGGCGGTGCTTGGGGGACCATATGGGATGCCAGGGATCGAACCCCGGTCGGCCAAGTGCAAGGCAAACGCCCTACCCGCTGTGCTATCGCTCCGACCCTGGGGATGGAACTCTTGACCTTTTACTGGCAACATGTCCTAAGCCATCGGGCCATTCTTCTAAATTATAGTTTTATATTATTGTGACATCATCACTACCGTCATCATCATCATCATCATCATCATCATCATCATCATCATCATCATCATCACTGTTTAGATCTGGGAGGAAAAGGGTAAGTGGAGGAGGCCAGAGTGATAGTGCACCAGGTAGGGAATTTGCCTTGCACACAGCCAACCTGGGTTCTATCCCCGGCATCCCATATGGTTCCCTGAGCACCGTAAGGAGTAATTCCTGAGTGCAGAGCCAGAAATAACCCCTGAGCATCGCTGGGTATGAGAAATAAATAAATAAATAAATAAAGAAAGAAAGAAAGAAAGAAAGAAAGAAAGAAAGAAGAGAGAGAGAGAGAGAGAGAGAGAGAGAGAGAAAGAAAGAAAGAAAGAAAGAAAGAAAGAAAGAAAGAAAGAAAGAAAGAAAGAAAGAAAGAAAGAAAGAAAGAAAGAAAGAAAGAAAGAAAGAAAGAAAGAAAGAAAGAAAGAAAGGAAGGAAGGAAAAGAAAAAGGAGGGGGGAGTAGATAAGGAGACCTCTGAGTGTGGGGCGCTGAGAAGTGGAAGATGAGACTCTCCATGGTGACTTCAGCCACTGTGGAGCCTATTTAGGGCCAGAGAGGGATGTCAGGGTTCTCAGAGATCTCCAGTGTCTTCCCCTGGCCTGTCTAAATCTAAAGTGTGTGCCATCTGTCCCAGGCCAAGCCAATTGTTGGGTAGACACAATCCTCCCAGCTAACCTGCATGATCATGATGGTTGAGTCTAAAACTCGTGGCCTACTGCTGGCATGTGAGAACCCCATGGCAAGTTCTGGGTGTGGGCCTGAGGGGCCCATGTTACTGCGTGTCCTTCTTCCTTTTCAAAGTGTAATGAGTGGCTTTGCCTGTTTTGCATAATGTTTGTGTGATTGGCGGAGAACATCCTCACCCCGCTGCTAGAGAGGAGGGGCTGCCACCCCACAGCGTGAATCACAGTCGTCCCAGAGGGGTGTGTGAGAGGTGGGGGCCAGGGTGCGGCTGGGGGTATGTGTCTCTTAGCCTGGAATCAAGAACACTCAGAAGCAGGGGTACCTGCATGCACTGGGGGGTTGTAGCTGCCGGGTTGGGTGGACTCCACCGGAAAGGGAAGTCAATGGCAAAAGATGGACAACTCCTCTTGAGCCGGCCTGGGTTGCTTGATACAGCTAAGCCTGAAAGCAGTTGCCTCCTGAACTTCCTCATGACCATCTTTCAGAGAGATCACTGCGGGGTGCACCCAAGACATTCAGGTTTCCTCAGCTTTCCCTTCAATTTCTTCCCCTCCTTATTGAAGTAACGTACACATTGCACAATGTTTGTGCCACAATCAACTGTAAATGTAGACTTCTTTGAACTTCTTAGCTATTTTTTGTTCTATACTAGCACTTAACTAGACGCAAAATATTAGGGGCTGGAGTGATAGCACAGCAGGTAGGGTGTTTGCCTTGCACTTGGCCAACCCGGGTTCGATTCCCAGCATCCCATATGGTCCTCTGAGTACCGTCAGGAGTAATTCCTGAGTGCACGAGCCAGGAGTAACCCCTGTGCATTGCCAGGTGTGACCTCAAAAGCAAAAAAAAATGTTATTATATTTATCCTTCCTTTATTATGCCAGCAGAAAAAAAAATGAGTCTCATTGTCTTAACAAATGTTGTTAGGAGAGCATGCTCTGGGTGACCTTTACCCGTGTAACAACAGGATATACCAAGAGTGGACAAATAGATTGACTCAAAAGCTGTATTGGGGTCTAAAGTTCGAGAAACTGGTTTTCAACTGGATGCTTTAAATTATAGAAATGGATTTCACATGGTTGGAATTTCTAAAGTTAATTTTTGTTTTCGGGAGCTTTTCTCTTGAGCTGACAGCTTTTATTTTACTTGAGCTGTCATTCATTTTGAATGAAGTTTACAAAATGGACTAATTACAATTGAGATCCCAACCCAGAGTGGTGAGAGGACAGTTCCAGGAGACTAATGAGAACATTCATTCAGCAGACTCCGAGTGTTTGTGTTTTCGCATTGCTCTTGTGGATCAGGCCCTCCTGTCGGGGACTGTGCCACGCACAGCAATAGTTCCAGCACTCTCGGAACCTGAGTCCATCAGGAGAGTATAAAAAGCTTATGGGAAGTGGAGACGGAGAGGAGATGTGCTGGGACCCTTGGCAGCCCTGAGAAGGGAACCTGAGCCATCTGAGGTGATTCTTCATGGGCAGAGTCATCCGGGGCTGGAAAGAAAGAGACACAGGTGATTGAGACCCTGGAAACCATACAAGCAGAGACCAGTGGCTTTGGAGATCTTGGAAACCCTGTCATCACTGTCAGCCCGTTGCTCTTCGATTTGCTCGAGCGGGCACCAATAACGTCCCCATTATGAGACTTGTTGTTACTATTTTTGGCATTTCGAATATGCCACAGGTAGCTTGCCAGGCTCTGCCATGCAGGCGGGATACTCTTGGTAGCTTGCCGGGCTCTCCGAGAGGGATGGAGGAATCGAACCTGGGTCGGCCGCGTGCAAGGTAAATGCCCTACCCGCTGTGCTATCGCTCCAGCCCTTGGAAACCCTAAGGGACTGAAAGTAGAGCAGCAAGGTGGGAATATGGTGACGAGCAGCGGGTAGCAGGTAGGGAACCTCTTTGAGGGGTGAGGTCAGTCAGCAGCATAGAGGCCGGTCTTAGATCAGGGTCAAAGATGTCAGGTCATGTGTATGTCCTTTTTCCGGAAGGATCTGGGAAACCGAGTTAAGGGTCAAGTAGAGTCCGTGTCACGTCCCCCACCCAGGCTGTGCGCCACGTCACAGTGATGAGTAGAGGTGAGGGTCTACACACAGAGGAGAAAAGCACGAGGAACGAGAGGAACAAAGCTTAGCTACATGCATCTTCGCTTCCTGAAATGGTGGCGTCCATTTGACCTCATGGGCACATTCTTCCTGTGCTAACCCAAGCAACTTAGTTGTAAAAACATTCATAAACTGCTATTCTTGCAGTTGGAAAACAGTGAAATATGAGAGAGGGCCTGCGTGTCTCTCCTCCCTCTGAGAACACGGTGTGCCCCTGGTACTCAGTGTTATGAGGACCCACCTTTTTGTTCCTGCGCTCATAGCACGCAGATCTAATGAAGGGTCAGGTCTGAACCTTTCAAACCAGATTCCCTCTGCTTTGAGGGTGTTAAGCAACTTGTTATTTTAGGCAATTTACACAGATATTTGCATATACACGCAAGCACAGTCTTTGAGCCAGCCCATTATATAACCTCACTTATCCCCGCAGGTAATAAACTGCTCTAAATGCAGAGTTAGCTCTAATTTGGGGTTCTCTGTATGTGAACATGTAGTCAGACCAACAAGAAATAAACACTTGTTAGGGGAAATGGCTGCCTTCCACCTTAACTCTTATGAATTATTTTTGCTCTCAATTTCAAATAAAAAAAAAAAACACCTGATTTTCTAACTCACATTACCACGTAAATGCCAGGAGGGCTAATATGGAAATCAGCTGTACAGGAATGTACTAGAGTAAGCCGCATGAGTCAGCTGGGGGAAGATTTATGAATAGAGGCGCCGGAGCGATTGTACAGCGGGTAGGGCATTTGCCTTGTGTGTGGCTGACCCGGGTTCAATCCCTAGTACCCCCCAGCACCATGAGGGATAATCCTGAGTGCAGAGCCAGAAGTAATCCCTGAGCACCACCAGGTGGCGGTGGCCCAAAAACTGAAACAACAATAACAACAACCGCAACAACAACAACACAAAGATCTAAAACCTTCCGTCTCTTTCCTCCCTCCTCCTGTTGAAAGCGTTTCATTCATGTACCCAACATTTTAGGGCTCCTCTGGCAGCAATCCGAATAGTCATTGTGAGATTACTATGAGATTTCGATGTCAAATGAGGTACATTCCTGCTTTCCACCACGGGAGATGCAGCCGAGGCGTTGGAATTCTTCACGATGCTTTCGGAAAGGACGGGCTGTCCACAGCACTGATCTCTATCTCTTTTCTGTGTTCATTTCTGAGCAGAAGCGCCGGCTGCGGGGCCAGGCTGTCTAGGGCACAGATGTCAGGGATCTGCTGCTCGCCAGCAAGCATCTCGCCAGCGTCAGAACCCGGCAACTTATTATTTTTTTCGGAGAGCCTCATGCCTCTCATCTGATAGAGAAGCCCTAGGAGAGCCTGCCCTGTATGATAGCTGCGAGGCTGATATGAATTAAGATTCATCAAGGGCCTAAAGCAAGGCCTGGCTCATAATAAGGACCTAATCAACTTTGTTATTACCAGAAAGGCCAGAGTTCTTGCCTAGGAATCACTGAGTGTGCGTCTACTATGCGCGGGGCCATGAAGTACTGCGAAGGGGCTTTGGGGGGTGGGTGGGGAGACTCCAAGGTAAGGCACTGCCTCGTCTGCAGGTTCATTCAATCTCTACTTAATGACCACAGAGGATGGATGTGCTCAAGCCAGCTGCTAAATGCTAGGATTAGTTACCTACTGCTGCCTCACAAATCACCACAAACTTTCTGACTTAAAAATGAGATGCATTTATTATCTCCCAGGAACCCGTGGCTCCAGTGTTGAGGGCCGGGCTTAGCTGGGTTCTCTGCTTCGGTATCTTGCAGGCTGCAGGTAGTTGTTGGTGAGGGCTGGCTTCTCATCGGAAGGCACAACTGGGAGGGGATCATCTTTGCAGAATTCAGGTCCTTCCGGGCTCTCAGGACCAAGGGCCTTAGGTTCGTGCTGATCTTGCACTGGAGGCCTCCGTCAGTTCCTTGCTAGGGCGCCCGCTCCACGGTTTGCTCAGAGCGTGGGATCAAGAACTGCGAACGAGTTGACTAGCACAATGCAAATCACAGTGATGTAGCTTAGTCACCTGCGTTAGGGGTAGGCAGCACCCTTCTCTCTGATGCCCTGTGCAACCTTCCATGAAGACACTCGGTCCCAAACTCTGACTGCTCAGAGGGGGGCAGAGCGTTACACAGCTCATCATCTTTCAGTTGAGTTGTTCATAGATTACTCCTGGCTCTTGAGCCCTTGCAACTCTCTTCTCTGTATCCCCTTCGCTCTTCTTCCTTGTCATTACACTCTCTCCCAGCTTTTATAGGCTCTGCTCCCAGAAGTTAAATTCCCCCTTGGTACCCTGGCATGGCACCGACTCATTTGCATCCCAAATCAAAAAGTGCCTGAGAACGTACAAATCCTTGTGGTCACTTGTAGCTGTTGGCCGAGTGATGCAAAAGGTGTCAGAACCTCGCTCCTTTGCTCTCTGGAGGGTAGACTCTGCTGGGTAATTTATTTTCAAAAGTTCCTCTGGGGCTCAGGTTGCGGTTGGAACCTTACTTGAAATCACAACCTTGCTTGGCTAATTTGTTCCCTGTTTTGCTCTTCCTACTCCCTTACCGGTTTCTCCTGGGGTAACTTGCCTAATGAATCACTTGCACACAAATCTTCCCCCCAGAGTCTGTGTCTAGGGAACCTGGTGCCACTTGTTGTCCCAGGAAGCTGCCCTGAAGGATGGGATTCTGAACTTCGCTCCCACCCCAGCAAGCTGAAAATGAGAATCCTGTCTCTGGTGGCAAGTCACATGCTGAATCTCTTTTTTTTCTTCTTCTTGCATTTGTTAAAAATTTACCCTTTTATCAAGAATAGAATTGCAAGCAATGGTATCACATTTTACTTAAATGTAAGCCCCGATCTACAAATAAACTTCAATCAGTACTGTTTGATAAAGCATGAAGAAAGCCGAAAAAATTGTACTGAAAAGGTTTTTAGAATGTAAGTAAAGATTTTTAAATGTACTGAGCATTAACTCTGACATTCTGCATCTCTGCAGCATTGCAGTTAGTAAGAACTGTCTTGGTGAACTGTGATGGAATACTGGCTTGCTTTTGAGGAATGCAGAACAAAAATAATTATAGTGACTCTCTAGAATTGGGAATTTGGGTTGGACATGAGTAATCTGCTCGTCACGGTGCCTTCACTTCTCTGTCACCCATTCCCATCTCTGTGACTGGTAACCTCAGAGACCTTCCTGGGATCAGATGATGAAGGAAACATCCCAAGTTGGGTTCCCCAAATGGGTCAACAGGATATGGGTGCACCTGAAAATAGGATGTTGTTGATTGATGGCACCACCCAGAGCTGGTTGGGAAGAGACCCTTGAGGATGAATCATTGTCAGAGACAGGACTGGACATTGCACCCAGTCATCTAACTTGAATGGTGGCCTGAGGTAAATAGAGGGGGAGGTAGACTCATGCTCAGAAGCAAATGCCTCCAGGAGTTGGTCTTGGAATTGAAGGGGACACTAATAGAAGAGGGGGGTGGAGGGCAAAAATGGGGGTTTAAGAAAAGGTATGGGGATGGGCCCAAAGGGAGTGAGGGTCTTTGGAGTGCCCCTGAATGGCTACTAGGGGGCAGCACCTGCAACAGAAGCCGTGGATCACCACATGGGCAGGATGTCAGCCAGCCTCTGTCCTCAGCTCCCTGATTTCAGTCCAACAGGCACTGGCCCGGGAATGACAGAGTCTGAGGTCACGTGTGGGTCCAGAAGCTCAGGCTCCCCACCGTCGTGGCATCACTTCTCATCCTCACTGCACTGCACAGTGCTCAGCCTGTCCACAACACAGACTGACTCAGGGTCCTAAGCAAGAAGACCAGCGCAGTGTTTGGGGGCAAGGTGATGACGTAGACTGCATTTGGGAAACAGCATTTGGTTCAGGCTGGCATTAATACAAATTTTGGGGGAGGGTTGACTTTTTCTTCCTTGGCTAGATCTGCTCTTTGAGCTACTCCAAACATTTAATATTTTGACCCAGGATCTCCCAAACCGTTTTTCCTTTTTATGCCCATTTAAAAAAAACAAAAAAAACAATGGGAGCATGGTACGGGGCACATGGTTATGGCATCCAGTGATCACACAACATACTGTGCTATGTATCAGCTTCATGCAAGATCTACTGTAACCACCTTATCTAGGTATAGGCAGACAGGAACTTGGAACCGGTACCCACATGATACTACCCTGTGGAATGCAGATACCATTCTATTGCTCATGACTCGAGTGAGTTGAATGCACAGGTCTGGGAACCAAGGTTCCCGGCCAGGAGTCTCCTGGTGTCATGGCTTCCTTGGAGGAGATTGAAAGCAAAGGACAGGAGACAAGATGACCGAATTCAAGGAAAACTTTATTTGAGGAAGAGAAAGGTGGGGCAGGAAAGCTGGGGGTATGGGGCTCTTTAAGATCCCCCCTCCCAAAATTAACTTGATATTTTCTTAATTAGGGCGATGGGTGAGCACTTTCAATGGGGTTGAAGGCACATAAGGAGTAGGACCAAGGGGCTGGGGGCAGGGTGGATGTTGACATTCCATACCTCGGATTTCTCTCAGGCTATTATCGTTCTAATCTCACCCTACCCACTTCCCTCCTTTCCTCACATTGCTCTATCTCTGACTCTCTTGTCACTCACTGTTCTTCTTGGGGGGTCTTCTTCGGGTCCTCCCAACTCCAGGGCATTGGGGCTGAGATTCTAGTTCTCTAAGGAGAATGTTTCATGCCAGGGTACTAGGACATGTGGGGACGGGGGATGGGGGACCCATAGAGGAGATCATTCCATCCTGCTCTGGGTTTTTCTGAGGCTAGATGAACAAACATGACTGATTAAAAAAAAAAAACTCCCCACATTTTTTGTTTTGTTTTGTTTGAGCTACAGCTGGCAGTGCTCAGGGCTTCCTCCTAGCTCTGTGCTCAGGGACCACTCCTGGTAGAGCTGGGGGACCCTATGGGTGCTGAGAATTGAACCTTAGTTGCTGTCCTATCTCTCCAGTCCCTACCCCCATATTTCAAATGGGGCTTCCTTTATACATGGGAGAGACCCAATAAAACTGATAAACAAGTATAAGTAAGAGAAAGACCCTCGGGTAGAGGTGGGGAGGTGGAGCAGGGGCCAGGGGAGGGTCCAGCCTGGGGCTCAGAGGAGTCCCCCTACACTGAGGAATGACTGTCTGCAGGTTCAGTTCTGCTTCCTTCATGGATAAGAGTTAAGATTCCTGGAACACAGAGGGACAGGCCTGTAGGATTATAGTTCTAAACATCTTAGATTTAACATTGGTTTGCCATTTCTCCTCCGACCTCTCCTCCACTGCAAGGAGCTTAGGTTTACTGAGTAATAGCCTTCATGGTGCTCCGGAAACACTTCCATTTCCTCCGTATTCATCTCAAACTTCTCCTTTGTGCTCTGCTTCCCCTATCTGTTAATCACTCATTTCCCCTAATCAGAACCTGTGACTTATAAAGTCAGATTCTTCAGAGATCTCTGGATTTGTATTTGTAAGTGAAATATTGCTTTTCTCTTTCCCTTATGTCCTTTGCATAGGGTAGAGCAATGTCCTTTTTTTTTGTATAAACACAGGAAGACAGTCAATGCTATGCTTTTATAACTTGGGAATTAATTGACTCCAAATAATATTTACTCCTGGACATCTGTCAGATTGACTCAACTTAAACCTCAGTTGCCCTTAGTTCCTAGCACTCCATATGCAGAGTCTTGACGAAGGGGCTGGGTGGACCCAGGGCAAGCAGTAAGCTACCCTGGCATTGAAATGGCAGAGGCTAAATGCCATAAAACTTATAATAAGGTAAGAGCGTTGTTGTGGACAAATTCTGTCATGACCCTAAGAGAAGTGACTGAACAAGGACCCTTGATAGGGTTAGGAATGACTAATCTGGTCTGAGGACCATAGTCTGATAAACAAGTAGAAGTGGTTTCCACCTGAGAAGTCTCATTGTGATCTCGAATGATACCAGCTAAGAGAAAGATCCTTGGGTGGACCATAGCGAGATGTTCCCAGGAGAGCCACCCTTTAAGTTTAATATATCTCTTACCGTGTCCACACAAAATGACTAGAAAGATTATTAAGAAGTAAATTTAAAGTGGCAGAGTCTCCTGCGCCCATGCCTGGCTGTCTTCACTGGTGCCCCTTGGACGGGGGCGGGCTGAGTTCCCCTCCCCACCTCGAGCAGAGCCCCGGCAGCCAAAGACCTCCGGAACCCAGCCATAGCCATGCTCAAGACCCCTCTACATACACTCAGATGAGCCTCACACATGAAGGAACTGGGGCTGAGCTCTCCAAGCCTGCTCGGATCTAGGCCT
The DNA here is from genome assembly GCF_027595985.1 of Sorex araneus. Classification (NCBI taxonomy): domain Eukaryota; kingdom Metazoa; phylum Chordata; class Mammalia; order Eulipotyphla; family Soricidae; genus Sorex; species Sorex araneus. The sequence continues at coordinate 11,639,874 of NC_073304.1, forward strand.
CCTCCACCCAGATCCCCCTTTTTCCAGTAGTTAGACAGTCACACCCACAAACTGCCCCGGCGCCATGTAATCCCATCAATGGCCAAGATCCAGAGACTATACAACAAAGCTCCCAGAAGTGTATGGCTGCATCTGTGGCCGTACAACCTCTTATTGTCTAGTTCTCCCTCTCGGAGAACCCAGCAAGCTACCTAGAGTATCCTGCCTGCACGGCAGAGCCTGGCAAGCTCCCCATGGTGTATTTGATATGCCAAAAACAGTAACAATGATGGGTCTCATTCCCCTGACCCTGAAAGAGCCTCCAATGTTGCACAGTTGGGAAGAACAAGTAAAGAGAGGCTGCTAAAATCTCAGGGCTAGGATGAATGGAGATGTTACTGGTGCCCGCTCGAGCAAATCAATGAACAATGGGATGACAGTGATACAGTGAAATTTAAAGTGACTGTTTAAATGGTTGTGGACTAAGAAAAGGAGAAGTATATCCTCAGATGAAATTCTGCCCTTGAGTAGGATTTCCTAGCAGGAGGAAATCTTTGTGTTAGAATAGCTTCCCAGGAAGGGAGGACTTAGCCTATGTTGATTGTGCTATCTCACCTAGGTGCAGTTGCTACCTCCAACCCTTGGAAGTTGGGCTCTTGAGTAAGGTAGTGAGATAAGTGTGGGGAGACTAGCATGAGGGACAGGAGGAGACCGGAATGAGGGTCAGTGTGAGACTGGCATGGGACGCTCAGTGAGATTGGAATGGAATAAATGGCGGGACCGAGATTAGAATCAGCCGCAACTGGTCATCAACCAACTTGGGTGCCCTGTTGCCGCCTTCATACGTCTGTTGGTGGCAGCTGCAGCCTGGGGTGGGGAAGCAGCTCATGGCCACGAAATGCGCGTGGTGAGAGAGCACACTCACTTATTGAGTACACACAGGCCCCCTCACGGAGTTTTTTGTCTGCCGCTGGGTTTATCTTCTTCATCGGATGCCTTTCACCCAGCCTTCAGAGTCCACTGATGAAAATAATCCTTCTGGCCAATACAAACTATGTGTGTGTGTTTATGTTTGGGGGAGGGGATGGGAAGAGAATAATCTAATGATTAAAGTTTGTTGCAACTTTGTCCCTTCTCCCCCAGCACCCACTCCTACAAATTTAGGATTCTGTGGGAGATCAGAGAAGCTAAAACAACCAACCTGAGTCTGAGGCTTGGAGGGTGTGACCACCTCTTCCTGGGAGAGGCTGATAGGGACAAAAGAGGAACCTGCACAGCAAGACTAGGGTTATGGCAGGGAGGGAAAGAATTGGCAGCATGGGATGTCAGGAGAATGGGCCTGAGTGGTGACCTGGAGGATAATCATCTCGGCATCCTTGCCCTGGCTTGCAAGGCAAACAGGTTGTCAGCAAAGTTAGTTCTGCCTTCTCCATGGAGGAGCCTTGAGATTCCTGAAACTCAGGAGTCTTACAGAAATGCTGACCCACCTATCTTTGTTAAGGCGGGAAGAGGCTCCCGTCTTTCTCTGAAATCATCCTTTAGGAGGCCTCCCTCGTCATCTGGGAGCTTCCCTGCCTTACGTTCTCATCCTTTCCCATTCCCTAAGTGAAGTTTTCTGAATTTGACCATTTGCCTTCCATCTCGACTGCCTGGAGACTCTAGCCTGAGCGCCAGTACCTGCCTGCTCGAACAAAGACCCCTCATGGCAATCTTTTAGTTCTGATTGGGCCAAGACAGAATCTTTTACAAATTTTTTAAAAAGTTTTTGCTTGCGGGCCACACCTGGTCGGTGCTCAGGGGTTACTCCTGACTCTATGCTCAGGAATCCTTCCTGAAGAGCTCAGGGTCTGTGTGGTATGCTGGGGATCCAACCAGAGTCGGCCATGTGCAAGGCAAGAGATCTACCCACTGTACCACCAACCCGACAAGACAGATTCTTCAGACCACTTTATACTTCGCCTGGAAGCTTGCCGGAAGGACTGACGTGGATCCTGTGCATGCAGGAGCCCCAGAGCCCCATGTTCAATAGCCAGAAGAGCACAATGTCCTATGCAGTGCCTGGAGGGTCGCCTCCTGCCGGAACCTCCCCCACCCCCATACCTCTATGCTGGTAGACCTCAGTCCCCTGGTTGGATAGTACCCGTCAGTAGAGACGGACCAGTCAGATGTTTGAAAAGGGAGCTGGACCAATTTCACCCCCATTTTTGTACTTAAAGCACCCCACCCGTGACATTGCTCTACTGTTTCCTGTATACGCCATGTATATCCGCTGTAGCTTCCTCAATGTGCAGGCTCACTGTCCCTTCTTGAGTATACATGAGGTTTCTGAGAAACTACTAGAATACAAACAGTTCAGACACCCCAGTGTTACCACAAAAGCAGATTTTTCTGCGCTGGTGGGTTCTTGAGAATTGTGAAAGATTTGCATACAAAACTCAGAAAATTGAAAGTGATAAAGTAGATTTGTCTGGGTCCCTCCCCAGATGTCCAGGCTTCTCCTTGACCTGTGAATGAGGTCAGCAGTCCTGGCCCTGGTGCTGCCCGGTCCTGTGAGTGACTTCCTTGTCTGGATTCTATACATTCTACTCGTTTCCCAGGGACGATGGCCAGGTCCTATCCCTGCACGTCTCTCTGTATCCCAGGGATGCTTTCCCATTCTCCCGCCATGGCCACTGTGCAGGGGCGAGGTCCCTGTGCTCTGTACCTGTCACTGGGTCTCCCAACTGTACCCCAGCAGTTCTGGTTGTCCTGTCCCAGCTTTCCTAGTCTCTGGCCAAGGGCGTGTGCACATGGGTGAGACACTCAGCACTTTGGCACTGCCTCGGCGTCTGAGCCCTGCCTGAACCTGAGCTTTCCTGGGCATCTAAACCGTGCCTGGATTCTGCCCCTGTCTGGGCCTATGCTGCCCAGGAATGCTTCCAGGATGCACAGCCCTACTTGATTGAGGATCAAGTCCAGAGAGTGCATGGAGATGTGAGGAAGGGAGATGAGGGGAGGGACAGGAGGGGAGGGAAGGGGAGGGGAGGGGAGGGGAGGAGAGGAGAGAAGAGGAGAGGAGAGGAGAGGAGAGGAGAGGGGAGGGGAGGGGAGGGGAGGGGAGGGGAGGGGAGGGGAGGGGAGGGGAGGGGAGGGGAGGGACATAGAGAGCAAGAGCTGGGGCTGGGGACTTCCTTTCATCTGCTGTCATATTCCCCCTCCTAGCCATCCCATTATCTTCTGATCCAAGTGACCTGGCGCTCCACACCTCAGTTCCTGCTCTGTCACTGTGTCTGCTGGGCATAGAATCAGACCCTATTTCTTCTCCTCAAAGTTTGTTCTACAGGCTGAGATAGTGGACATCCTTCCCAACTCACATTGTTTTCACGCCGGTAGAGACTCTCTCTCTCTCTCTCTCTCTCTCTCTCTCTCTCTCTCTCTCTCTCTCTCTGTTTGTTTTTGGGTCACACCCAGCTTACTCTGGGTCAGGTGTGCGCAAGGCAACACCCTCCCTGCTGTACTCTCTCTCCCACCCCTACAGGCCCTCTTTTCTAGCCGGATGTTTCTGTGCTTTTTTTTGGGGGGGGGTCACACCTGGTGATGCACAGGGGTTACTCCTGGCTCTGCACTCAGGAATCACCCCTGGCCGTGCTCAGGGGACCATATGGGATGCTGGGATTCGAACCTGGGTCGGCCGCGTGCAAGGCAAACGCCCTACCCGCTGTGCTATCGCTCCAGCCCCTGTTTCTGTGCTTTTTGCGTGGCAGGTGGCAGATCAGATTCTCACTTACCTTCAAACCCCAGTACACTTGAAGGCAGAGCCACAGCCTTACTGTCTTGGACTCTCTGTGAGCAGAAAGCCATTACCCAAACGGTGGAAGTAAGTAACTGAACCTAAACCTAAACTTTAGACGGAAGCATACTAGAATGTGCCCAATCTGGGACCCACATCCATTTGATCCACAGAGGACAGAATGCAAGCACTGGGGCTAGAGCAATAGCACAGCAGGTAGGGCATTTGCCTTGCTCACGGCCGACCTGGGTTCGATCCCCAGCATCCCATATGGTCCCTCGAGCACCACCAGGAGTAAATCCTGAGTACAGAGTCAGGAGTAACCCCTGAGCATCACTGGGTATGACATAAAAAGAAAAAGATGTAAGCACTGAGTCTGAGAAATAAAAAGTCAAAGAGATTGATTAGAGAACAGTGTACACTAGAAAATCTGAGGGCCCACCTCACTTAAGGAGAGTGTATTGTTAAGGTCATTTACTAAAAAGTGCTTATACTCAGAGAGCCAGAGTGCAAGCATATTCCAGAGTGCAAGCATACTCAGAGAGAGTGGCAGCGTTCACACATATAGACCCAGGTGGGTGGAATATTGATATTTCAAAAAGGGAGGACTTTGGGGTTTCCAGGAGTCAGGGTGCCACCCAGATTTGCACCATATTTGGGGCTTACCGTGGCAATGTAAAGTATCATAGTGTGGGTAGCAGTGGGTTTTACTGTGCATATATCAAGCTGGTGTCAAAGCTGGACATCATCTGTCAAGCCAGGTGGTCCTTCATCTTGAATTTCCTTGGCTCCAGCTGATCTGAGCTTCCATAGGTCTCAGACCTCATTGCTCTCACCTTTTAGTTTCTGGGATTCACCCCCACTGGTGCACAGGCTTCCTTCTGGCTTTGTACTCAGGGATCACTCCTGGTGGTGCAAGGGGGATCCTATAGGATACTGGGGATTGAACCCTGGTTGGCCACTGGCACTATCTCTCTGAGCCATGTTCTCACCTGTTGAAGTACTTGGCATGTATCACACATTTACTCCTTGGCTTATTACTTCCCAAGATTGTATATGGGTAGGTAAGAGAGATAGGGCTGGAGCAATAGCGCAGCAGGTAGGGCGTTCACCTTGCACACAGCTGACCCGGGTTCAATTCCTCCGCCCCTCTCGGAGAGCCCAGTAAGCTACCGCGAGTATCCCGCCCGCATGGCAGAGCCTGAAAAGCTACTCGTGGTGTATTCAATGTGCCAAAAACAGTAACAACAAGTCTCACAATGGAGACATAATTGGTGCCCGCTTGAGCAAATCAATGAACAACGGGATGACAGTGATGTAAAAGAGACATTATCAGAGATGGAAGGGGTGATGACATTGCCATGTTAAAGGACAGGTACTACTCCATATTTCTGGGCACAAGGATGCTTGCACAGGGAATAACGCAAAGCTTAGCAACTGTTAAGTCTGCACAAGGGAATTTATTTCTGTGAGTGTTCTCTGGTTTGCTCCCCGCCTAGGTCTGTCATATACCACATTGACACGGACCCTTCTGCTGTCTTGGAGCTGAGATTTCTGATGGGAAGATGGGAACAGGTGGGACTCTATTTGGCACTTTACCGAGCCACTGATATCTTTTGCTGTTCCTTGCTAACTGTTATTTACTTATTTTTACATTTGCATATAACTTTTTATTCTCCATTTCGGGTGCTAGGGTTCGAGGCATTAAATTCTTGGGTCATTGGTATTTTAATTCAATAGGCCGTAAGGCAAATAAAATATGGCTTTAATTTAGAATGCTTCCATTTGCTGGCCCACTTTTCACTGAAAATAGGCAGTGGGAGTAGCCAGTCCCTCACCAACCCTGGCACTGGGGAGGTCAGACACTTCAGCAGGAAGATTTGGGTCGTTCTCCAGGGCAAGATCCCTGACAATGAGGAGCATCTAGAAAGTCTAGGAGAGAGATGAACATTCTTAGTGATGCCTCTGCGGCCAGCAGGATCTGTAAGACTGTGGCATGTCCCACCAGATCTGTGACCCATTAGCATCAGGAAGAGCAGTGGCAAGATGGCGTGAACTGAATGCAAGAAACATATGATGCGAAGGGTGTCCGGGGTGGACTGTCGTGGGTGCTGTGGGTGCTCTGCCCAGATCCCTTCCGGTCTCCTTCACTGATTCAGTACACTCAGCTCTCAGTTTCTGGGTGCTTCTGTCCTAAGAGCTCACACCTCTGGCCTCCTTCTGAACTGCCTTCCCTTCATCTGTAGTAGGCATCGCATGCAGACTCAGAACCAGAAGTGGGTGCATTTGCACCCCCCTGACACACAGACACACACACACACACACACACACACACACACACACACACACGTCCTCTAGCGAGTGGCTGGTGCCGGAGCATAAAAACCCAGCTCTCTTGCCTCCTGGTATGAGCAACTCACTCTATTTTCTCCTCCAAAGCTTTCTTGGGATTAAGCTGAGACCGGCTCTTGACCTTAAATTGCTTTCTTGGTCTCCTCCTTCACCCCAGTTCTGCCTCCCTCACTCCTTTATGAGTTTCTCCTGAGATAATTTCCTTAATAAATTGCTTGCACACAAATCTTTGGCAACCCAAGACCATTCCCTAATAGAATATAAATTCTTTGTGTGTAGGTATGCTTTAGGGGGGAAAAAAAGTCTTTTCATCTCTTACATATTTAGCCCAGCATGGAGCACCTAAGGGGGCAACAGGATCCTGGCTATTTCTTTGGATTAGCTTTTCTTTCTCTAATAAGAACCAGAAGTCCCGGGGCCCAGGGGACATAGCTCAGTGAGAAAGTACCACCGCTAATAACAAAAGTTGCAGGGGCAGGGGAGAAGATGTTTCCATCTTCTCTAGATGTTTCCATCTAGAAGGTAGTGTGTTAATACATCAGAGACCATGACATCTACACATGGCAATCACAACACCGACATGAACCCTATGTCCATGTTAGGGACACACTCTTGATTTCAAATTGTCAATCCCCTTCTCAGACCCTTTTCATATCATCTGTTTAGTTGATGTGGTTTGAATAGAGTGTGTCCGGCTGGCCAAAGGGCTGATGTACTGGCCAAGGGACAGGGGAGGGGAGGAAATTGAGCTTTAGGCTAGAACTTGAACTTTTTCCACTTGCCATCCCTTCCTCAGGGACGTACAACACTGTCCACACAATTTGCGGCTGGAGTGAGTACAGCGGTAGGCATTCCCTTACAAGTGGCCAACCCAGCTTCTACCCTCCAGCCTGGCCAGGAGTGATCCCTTAACAAAGTTGGGTGTGGCCAAAACCATGCACTGTAGCACTGTCATCCCATTATTCATCGATTTGCTCGAGCGGGCACCAGTAACGTCTCCATTGTGAGACTGGTTGTTATTATTTTTGGCATATCGAATACGCCACGGGGAGCTTGCCAGGCTCTGCCATGCGGATGGGATACTCTCGGTAGCTTGCCGGGCTCTCCGAGATGGACAGAGAAATCGATCCCGGGGTCGGCCGTGCACAAGGCAAACGCCCATACCTGCAGTGCTATCACCTCAATCCAGGTCAAAACCATACAAAACAGAAACAGCAAGAAAGAAGAAAAGAAACACCTTGGACTCACACTACATTTGATTTTTAATTCCTTTTTTTTTCCCCCTTCAGAAACCAAATCCACATCAAATTCAAGCTGTTGAAATTTGGGGAAATTTGTTGCTAAATTTCTCCTCCCCCACCCCCACTCCCACTTTCTGTTAAGCCACCCCACATGGGGTCCTGACCCACAGTTTCAGATGTTAGGGTTTCGACACAAACTAGGAAACTTCAAAGTTAAGCATCACCAGACTTCAAATCCTGGCTTCACCCCAGTGGACGAGCTGTAGGACTTTGTCCGTCTTTTATTTATACCCATGTGAAATTTCTAGGTTCCACCTGACAGACTGGAAATGGGTCTGAGCGCGACTTGTGTGGGTTTGCTCCAAGGTCTAGTAAGGCTCTAGGGAAGCGTCTGTTCCTTTCCAAGGCCTGACGGTAGGTAACGCCTGAGGCCCTTACTGCCCCTTACACGGTCTGTACCAACACTTTTATTTTGTTGTTGTTCACTTTTCCTCCCAGGGCACAGGACGTAATTCTTTGTAAGTCAGAGGGAAAGAGGAAGTCACTGGGGCCATCTGGCCGCCAATGCCCCATCCTCCATCCACGTGTGTTTTCTGAGTCCCGGGAACCGCTCCCCACCCTAACCTGCCGGGGCCAGTGGCGTTGAGAGGTGGACCCCGCGGGGAGCGCCAGGGCCAGATGCTCCTGCCGGTTTCCTAGCAACACCCGCCCCTCCCGGTTCTGCCCAGCGTGGAGCCGTTGCCATGGTAGCGGTGCCGCGCCCAATGTCACCGGCGCGGGTGGGACGCGTGAGTTCAGGGCCCCACGGGGGCGGGCGTCTGGCTCCCGGCAGCCGCGGGGTCGGAGCCTTGTTAGTCCCGCGCCCTCCAGGTGCACAGCGCTGCTAGAATGTCTGCAGAGGGAACGCCGGGCTCGGGCACAGTGGGACATCCCGACTGGGGCAGGGCTGAGGGCTTTGGTTTGAGTTTGGAATCTCGCTGCGCCTTTTTCCTCTTACACGAGAGACGTATGCAACCCCCTACACACACACACACACACACACACACACACACACACGCACGCACGCACGCATACACACACGCATGCACGCATACACACACGCTCACGCTCACACACACACACACACCCATACATACGCACTTAGACACGCACACGCGCACACACACATATGCACGCACACACATACACATGCACAGACATACGCACGCACACACACATACATGCACACACGTACGCGCGCGCGCACACACACACACACACACACACACACACACCTACACATGCGCACGCACCCAAACGCACGCACACGCACTTGCACGCATGCATGCACCCGGCCTAACATCCCTTTTTCTTGGGCTTCACTGGAAGGGTCTTTAATCTTGGGAAGAGAATCTGCCGCCAAGATCCGCCTTTCAAAACCACGTTGGGAATAGCCGGGTTTCTCTAGGGCATCTTAAAGTCCCTGCCTGGAAGAAGAGGCTGATTCTGGCCTTCAGGCTGCATTCTCCCAAATCCCTCTCTGCCTCCAGCACTGCGCTCCGAGAATTCAGTGGTGGGCATTAAATGGGTCTGCCTAAGCCTGCAGCTACTGTGATACTTGGCTCTGCCAAAGGACCAGACTCACAAAGACAAAGCCCACAACCTCTGGTCTGGCCAGAGAGTCTTTTGAATAGAGGCAAAGACAGTCACGTGTCTGTTAGTCTAATCAAATTGACAAGGGCTGGGAGGGAGGAAAGCTGGCTGTATCTAATGCGAAGACCTTCAGGTACAGGAGATGCATTCTCTTTGGTCTTATTTGAATCAGAGCTTTTCAAATGGAATCTGCGCTTGCATAGATTTTTTTTTTTCTCGATCTGCTGTGACTTGGAAAAATTTAAATCAAAATCCTATTTCTTATATTCATTTTTATGGAAAATGTGTCTAGGCTGAGATTATGCGTTTTCTTGATCAACATGGAAATGCGTAGCAATCAACTGTGAATTGAGCACCTTGCTGATTGAGCTACACTTGAACCCGGGAGGCAAGAACGACCATCATCTTAGAATGAGAATCCGCCACGGTTTATTTCAGGAGCGCACCGCGGCGAACCTTCTCTCCCTCTCCAAAGGAGCATTCACTTGGAACTTTTTTATTCATCACTGTGGCAGAGTATTTAATCTCTTAGAAAACCACTTTCACACACTTTTTAGTTGAAAGGTGATTGGGGTTGGACAAGTGATCATGTAATTCATGTATTTTATATATATTCTCTTCTAGATAACTTCCCCTCAGCATCAAAACAGAACCTTTCATTTGCATGGTGGATAGGCGAGAATACATGCAGAAAGCTAAATCAGGAATATGAAAAAATAATAGTTGCTAATTTAGCACCATCAGGAGTGGGGTGGGGGAACGCTATAAAGCTGTGTGTACCTGTATAAGAACTTTTTATTTTTAGCCATGTTTCTGACATTTTCTCCCCCTCCCCAATTTATTTAAAAATTGTGGTTTACAGAGTTGTTCATGATGATTTGTGACAGGCATTTAGTATTCCAACCCCAAATCCCACCACCACTGTCACCTTCCCTCCACCATTGTCCCCCATTTTCCCAACCACCCCTCAGGCCTGCCCCCAGAGCAGGCCCACAGTAATTGATTGTTACCACTAAATGACTAATGGGATGATTGAAAAAAATACTTCAGTAAAAGAAAACTTGTGAAAATTGCATAATGACTTTTTTAAGTGCAAAAGACATTTCTCTTAATCTGCCTCTGGTCTGGCAGTTGAAATATTACAATAGCAAAAAGACTATATAACAATGAATTTTTCTGATGAAATCCTAGCATTTGCAAGTATTTTTATTTAGAATTTTTTGCAATGTTTTATTATTCAGTACCCTAACGTACCCTAATGTTCTTTTTAAAGGTTATCTATTTATCAGTACAATGAACAACTATGTAACACACAAGGGCCCAAAATGGCTATGGAGGCAAAACACGTCTCCCAGTTTGCTGCAGACAGGGGCTTAGTTAAACACACACACACACACACACACACACACATGCACACATGCACACACAAAACATGTGTTAACCTACTTACTCTCCTTATGCTTCACTGATAATGTCGGAAAAGGAACTAGCCCTCAGAGGCACCTCTAGGACTGACTGTGTGTCCTACTTCATTAGTTATCAGGTAAAGCGAGAACCCCGTCTATTTTTGCAACATTTGTGCACAGAACCACCACACAGCCAATTCATTTCCAGCATGACGAGGCTTCTCCCTTATCATGTATGGATATTGTTTCTTCAAGACCCTGCTATTTATCAAGCATGAGATCCATTTTGCATGCTCACCTTTTCCTCCTCTCCAAATAATCAGTGACCTTAAGCTCTGAGCATCTATGGTTATTACAGATACGCCCTCTAATCTAATCCTGCATTCAACTCGATTTACTGCTTTATCTATATTGCTTTAATCTTTTAGAAGCTTATCGTAATATAGACTCTTTAATGAAATATTTTATCATAAGAATAAACTAACCTTTCTCCATTTTTCTCAAATTCCTCTATTTTTCTCCTTTACCTATATTCCTTTATCCTTCTTTAAACACTCACAGTTCCCAGTTTCATTTCTTACACAATGAAATAAACAAAAAGAATGCTTATCTGTTACCAAAGAAATGTGGCAACCATAAAATGGGCGGTGTTCTTTTAGCACTTATTAGTTTGGTCATTTTTTTAGTCCTTGATGTCTTCTGTTTAGTTCCTCCGATCTCAGTAAACACTCAAGATTTCTGCTGCTAGATACTCCACCACCCTGGAAAAAATATACTACCCTACCAAAAAAAAGCATCAGTTGACCTAGTAAAAAGGTCAGTAATATAGCTCACAGATGGAGCACATACCTTGCTGTGTCAGGCCCTGGGTTCTATCCTGGACAATGCACATACACACATATACATTCACTCACATACATATCTGTTTTCCAGGTAAGCTGCAAGGTTACCTACTATTCTGAGATCGTTCCTTTAGATTTGAAAAAGCAAAATACCCTAGTAGTTAGGACACTAGATTCTAGACTCAGGACAGTGTCAAGATCTGGGTCTAACACTAGCTGTGTGACATAGATCACATTTTAAAAAATGTCTTAAGGTTTCAGGATCCAAGGAGAGAGCACAGAGGTTCATGTGCATGCTTTTTATGTGACTGACCCAGATTGCATCTCCAGCAACACCTGGTCCCCTGGTCTCCTGGTCACTGTGAGTGTGAGAGCATTGTTGGGTATGGCCTCAGAGGTCCTAGAATACCACCAGGGTGGCTTGGGTCATCCCTTACCCAACAGAGTCTCAGCAGCATGACTTCAAGTCATCAACTGAATGAAGAATCTGCAGGAGAGGCCCCCACCTTTCCCCACCAAATCCAAAGTTCTTAGAATACCAGCTTTCTCACCTATAAAATGGAGAGAACAGTACCCAGCTCATTAGATTGGGGTTTGTAAGGATGAAATGACATCAGTCTTGCTCATTTCTTGGCATGCAGACAACACAATAAATATGATCCCTGTCTCTCCTGCTCATTCTGATCAATGTTAAAACATTGTTTCCACTGCCATCAATTCACTTCCCTGAGTTCCTTTGTTAGATTCAATTCCCCACAGATAGGTTTAGACAGACATAGAGCAGACACTTCGGGGAGGGGAGACGCCCGGAGTGTGAGCAGTAGTGGGCGGGGAGCTGTGCAGGAAGCTTCCGGAAAGTTAAAGCCCAGCACCAAGCAAATGAGCGCCTTAGGTGAGAGGAACAGAATGAATGTGAGCTAACAGCATCAGGTTCGCAGGGGTAGACATTGTGCAAGCAGAACAAGCCAATGGAGAAGCGGTGTTTAAGCAACATATGTAAGCGGATAGGGCATACCCTATGGGGAGGGTAGGGGGGCCGTGGAATATTCTCGTGCATTCAGAAGACTGAGGGGAGATGTTTTTAATCAGTAATGGCTCCCTGGTGGAGCTTGGACTCCACTCCAGAGAGTTAAAGCAGAAAGACATTTATTATAGTGGCCACACACACACACACACACACACACACACGGTTAGGATTGAGGAAATTCTCCATAGCTTTGGGGACCTCTCTCCAAATGACCTGGGGCCCTGGCACGGACCACCTGCCTTTCATGCAGCCGGAAGGAAAGTGCTTGCCAACCAAGTCGTGAAACCGCTCCTCCCGCTGCTGACTTGAGAGCCATACTGGCAAAGCCATGACCAGGGGTCCCCCACTAATGGGAAACCCCAAATCAGGAAGTCACTGGGACTAATCCCAGGACCAGCACACCTACAGAGAACCCAAAGCTAGAGAAACAGATTCCAGCTCTCCTTCACAGACGAGTGACCACACTGGAATTCTGGCCAACCCCGAACTGGAAGCCATTATGAGTTCCTTGATCAGGTACGTCAGCAGAAACAGCAGAAACCCAAACAGGTGCCTGAAATCAGGCAATGAGGCAAGCTTCCAAATAATAGCTGTAACAGCCAGTCCTTCCTCACATTCAAATGTGCTTGCCCATGACCCACAAGACCCGTGAGTACAGGTATTCCCTGGATCCATCTCTAGGGTCATGTTCATTTTGCCTTTAGCCAAGACACAGCCCCACTTCCATGTTCCCATCATCCATAAGCTGTACTGCAAAGTGAATCTTGTCCTCTTGTAGGTCATAAAGCATGAGGGGCAGAGGGAAAGGAAGAGAAAGGAACGAAAGAAAATAGGCCAAGGGGGCTGGAGCGATAGCACAGTGGGTAGGGCATTTGCCTTGCACACAGCTGACCGGGGTTCGATTCCCACCATCCTATATGGTTCCCTGAGCACCACCAGGAGTAATTCCTGAGTGCAGAGCCAGGAGTAAGCCCTGTGCATCACCAGGTGTGACCCAAAAAGCAAAAAGGAAAAGAAAAATGAAAATAGGTCAAGGACCCATAAAGAGAGAAAATAATATTGTTCTCCTTAATGCTCTTGGTTTTTAAGTCCTGACTTGCTATTTTATCTTCATTCCTTTACTCCCCATCCCATACTGTCTTTGCGCCTAGCCAGCTGGTCAGTCCCAGCCCAGTTGTTGTTTATCTGCTGGCCACAACACTTCAACTTTCATTCTGGAGATGCCTGTGTTCTAAGGTTCTGACGCTCTCAACAACCTTTGCTGCTGGGCTTGATGCATGAGGGCCCAGCAGAGAATCTACTGACCCATGCTGTGTATCGACACCTTCATTACCCGGAGAGTCAGGACCCCAAGGACCAAGAATCACCACATGACCACCACAGACAGTGTCTGCTCCTTGTCCAGTGAGATCCTGTGTTTGCTGCTCGAAGGGTCTACAAAAGGTCCCAGAGATGCAGTTGTCATCTGCTGAAATCCTGAAGTATGTCATCCCTGTGGCTACCCCGAGGCTCCCAGACCCCTGAGTTGGTGAGGAGGACATGTCAGGAGGGCAGCGCATCCTCCTGGGGTCACTGGTCGGATCTGGCAACCTACTCTTCTTTCTCTGTGCTCATCCTTTTGGGTGATGGACACAGGAAGATACAAGAGCCCTGCAGGGATCAGCCAGCTGCTTGCTAGTGTGACTGTAAAATTAGTTCTGGGTCAACAGCAACAACAAAATATTGTACAGAATCCTTTGAGGATAATGAGTGCATTTTGTGGATCCATTGATGGCATTGTGGGCAGAAACATGGTGGAGAGAAATGTTTCAGTGGTGACAACTGTCACTCACTCTGGGATGGAAGCTATCAATTTTTGAAATTGATCAGCAGTTAGCAAGGGAATAGGAGCTGCCAGCAGCCCAGGTAGGTTGGCTGATGCTGCATCCCGCATGGGTAAGTCGTACAGGGTCACCGAGGGAGAAGGGAAACGGGGTAAGGAGAGCAAGACAAGAAATGCTCATGCAATGTCTTTACTGAACAATCAACAGACTTTTGTAGGTCTCTAGAAGGAAGCATCACTGTATCACTGTATCACTGTCATCCCATTGGTCATCGATTTGCTCGAGTGGGCCCAGTAACATCTCCATTCATCCTAGCCCTGAGATTTTAGCAGCCTCTCTTTACTCATCCTTCCCAATGGCACTGCATTAGAGGCTCTTCAGGATCAGGGGAATGAGACCCATCATTATTACTGTATTTGGCATATGCTATGGGGAGCTTGCCAGGCTCTCCCCCGTGCGGGCAGTAAACTCTCGGTAGCTTGTCAGGTTCTCCAAGAGGGAGAACTAAGCTATTAGATGCTTCTGGGAGCTTGGTTTTATAGTCTCTGAATGTTGGCCATTGCTGGGATTACACAGCGCCAGGGGCAGTTTCTGGGTATGACTGCCTAGAAGGGAGAAGACATTAGAAAAATATACAGGAATGTTCAGGATACATAAGTTTAGAATGTACTGGGCTTCTAGATATCAGCGATGCTTTTCTATAATTGCATCATTTCATAATATTTTCCTAGGTTATATATTGATACATCTTAGCAATATGTTTTGCCATAAGAACAAGGAAAGAGCCTGCTAGAAAAACAAGAAAAGTCGGCCCTTAGATTGTGTAACCCCAAGACAATAGTTTCTACAAACCAGCCTTTAGACAACACGTCCCCAGGACAAGAACTTTCTTAATATTAACTAGCACAGGCTCCTAACAGGCTGAGGGTGGAAAGGCATCTGCAAGGGGGGTGTGGGGAGTGAATGGTGGAGGGGGGGGCGCTTAGGACTTGACAGGAACCGCCTGACCTAGAACTGTTCGGACAGACCCTCATCCCAGGCCTGCATGGTGGAGAGTCTGTCACGGAGGTTAAGAAGAGGCAGCTTGACTCACATCCTCTGATCCAGGTCCCGTGCCCATTTTCACTGGGGCTATGCACTCTTGGGGAGCAAACTTATGATAGGAGTGACACCTGGGGTTCATCCCAGAAGGTCTATACACTTCTCCATTCCCGGCCCTCATGTCACCCAGCACTCAGATACTTTTCTTAAGCCCCTCGCAGTCTGGTTGGATAGAAAAAGTATGGCCTAATTGGTGGTCGTCTTCCTTCCCATGCAAAATGAATAACCAGATACATCACTGAAAGTCCTAACCAAGAGAAGATGCCATTCCCCACCTCTGAGAGTCCGTAACACAGTATCTGATGCAGAACCCTCTGAGAATAAGCTCTGAGTTTTTAATCTCTTTATCATACAAAATATTTCTAGAGACTTCCTTCTGAAGATACTCATGTGGATTGACAGAGGTACCCAATGGGCTAGATCTTAGCGGGGTATGAGCCCTGGGTCATCATCATGTTACCCAGGATCAATACCTGCATGCTTCCACTTACACCAGCTTCGGGCATGGGTGCGGGGGCTCCTACAGAGTCCAGTTCCTGGAAGGGAGACAAATCATGTGATCACTCGATTTTCCATCAGCAAGCCTTCAGCTAGCTGGGAGCTGTTAATCTTTTTTGGTGGGGTTTTTTTGGGGGGAGGAGGGTAACACCCAGCTATGCACAGGGGTTACTCCTGGCCCATGCACTCAGGAATTACCCCCAGCAGTGCTCAAGGGACCATATGGGATGCTGGGAATCGAACCCGGGTCGGCCTCATGCAAGGCAAACTCCCTACCCATTGTGCTATCGCTCCAGCCCCTGGGAGCTGTTTCTTTAAAGGAGATGATTTGCCAAAGAGGATATGACTCTATTTCAAAATATTGAAATCCTATAATGCTTGTCTCCTACCGAGGCTCATCTCAGGCTCCACGGAGCATCCTCACCTGTCACAGATGTTTGGGTACCATTAGAGATTCTGAGTCCAAAGAGCCAAATTGCAAAGCTGCCCAAATTGGATCAGCTTGAGCACTATCTCTGCTTCTCACCCCTCCCATATCCCCCCAACCCCCACACTCAAAACCCAAACCAAGCAGCATGCTTTGGATCAGACACCCAAACTCAGTGTGGATTGCTTCCCTCCAAACCACATTACATGGCTCTGGTCTAAAGGAACATTGCCAGAGACTAGAGTCCTCCCTTCGAGCTACTAGCTCCAAACCATCGTGACTCTCTGAAAATGCTCATAGGAAAATAAATCAACTCCATGACCATGCTTGCCAGGAATAGTAGAAACAGAACCTTTGCCTCATTTTTTCCAATTTTACCTGCGTGCTGAACATATATTAGATTCATGACTCCAATTTCAAGAGAATCAAGATAGTCTTATGCTTTCCGGTTGCTGTATCAAGCCCACGGATATGTACCTTGTTATGGGTTGAACTGTGTTTGCCTACATATGCATCATACTACAGTTCAAAACCTCACATTGCCTCAATCTCTAACCTTAAGGGGTCATTACCGACATCACTGGTCAACGTAAGTGATTAAAGTAAAAACTAATCCAATGTCACAATTGTCCTTATCAAAAGGAGAAATCTGGGGGCCAAAGAGATAGTAATTAATGGAGGATTAGGCCTTTACAAGCAGCAGACCCCAGTTTTATCCCTAGTCCCACATATGGTACCCCAAGCACCAACACGAGTGATCCCTGAGAACAGAGCTAAGAGTAAGCTCTGAGCACAGCCTGGTATATATGGCCCACCCTCTCCACCCCCAAAAGGAGAAATTTGGTGCATGCACACATGAAAAAAATACCAGGCGAAACTGAAGCAGTAATCAAGGTTATGCTTCTTGCAAGAAAGCCAAAGACTGGCAACAGCTGGAAGAGAGACCGGACAGATTTTCTCCTCACAGCCCTCCGAAGGAACTAACAAGAGCTTCATCTGGTCTTCTAGCCTCCAGAATTAACCGTGAGATGATTCCTATCCATCATGTAAGCCGCTTTGTGTACAGCAACTCTAGGAGGTAGGGACTGGTTGGCCAAGCCCACTGACAATTCATAGTCCTTGGCAGGGTTGTAAATGTGGCTCAGGCAGGGGAGATGGTTCAGGGGGCTGGAGCAAGTGCTTTGCACACAGGAGATAATACAGAGGCTGAGACACTTGCCTTGCACGCAGCATTCTCCAGTTTGGTTCCCAGCATTACACGGTTCCCTGAGCACCCTGGGAGCAGCCCCCAAGCACTGGGCCAGGAGAAGCTTCCAAGTCCCTCAGAGTGTGGTTCCAAAAAACCGAAAAGATGTAACTCAACAGGTGCCTTGAGGGTTATCAAGAAAATTTCAGCCAGTGTCCCACTGCTAGTACTGACCAACTGCAATATTTGTCACTGAGTTGGGAGCCACCAAAACCACTTGGGATCAGGTCATGTTTCTGTGGTTGACTTGCAGTTGAGTTTTTGAGGTGCTGGGGATTGATGCCAGTGCATAATATACACACAGCAAGTGCTCTACCACAGGGCTACCTCCCAACCCCAGTTGCTACATTTTAACTTTGAGATAATTTAGAATTAAGCATACATTGATAGGTTTAAGAATATCCAGTCTTGGGGCTGGAGCGGTAGTACAGTGGGTAGGGCATTCGCCTTGCATGCGGCTGAGCCGGGTTCAATTCCCAGCATCCCATAGAGTCCCCTGAGCACTGCCAGTAGTAATTCCTAAGTGCAGAGCCAGGAGTAACCCCTGAGCATCACTGGGTGTGACCCAAAAAGCCAAAAAAAAAAAAAAGAATATTCAACCTATCATATTTCTACTTTGTGTCAAGAAGGAATCTACTATTTTTTTTCATTTTTTTAATCTTAGTGGATGTTGGCAAAACAAGTCAGCCTTGCTATTCTAAACAAAAAATTACAGCGATTTAGCTTTGGTTTTCTAAATTAAAATTTTCTACATTTATGCAAAGTATTAGACCATTTTGTGAGACTTGTTGTTACTGTGTTTGGCATATCGAATACCCCACGGGTAGCTTGCCAAGCTCTGCCATGTGTAGCTTGCTGGGCTTTCTGAGAGGGTGGAGGAACCAAACCTGGGTCGGCCGCATGTAAGGCAAACACCCTACCGCTGTGCTATCGCTCCAGCAGTGGAGACGTTACTGGTGCCCACTCAAGCAAATCGATGAGCAATGGGATGACAGTGATACAGTGACAGTGATACAGTGATTATACCATTGAAGAGAACTTAAGCAATGGCAGAGTTATACAATTATAATTGTTACATAAGTATAGGTAGATGTAATTATTTTAAGATTCAAAGTCATTTATTAGAGTGACAAAAATAATAAATACTTGGGAAGCTTTACAACAGCAATTTTATATGTATCAAGTAAAGACAGTTTAAAATATTTCAAGACGTCTAAATTTATAAAAATCCTTCCAAAAAGACCAGGGATGAGGCTTGGTGGTAGAGCACATGTCTCGGATGTCAGGCTTTTCCTCTCAGCACTCCTAACACACAAGGAGTCATTGTCAAGTTTTGCCAGATTTGTAGGGAGAATAAGATCTGTACGTTGAATCCAAGAGAGGCATTAGCAAACTTTATGTACCGAGCCAGTAGTAAATATCTCAGATTTGCCTGGCAGGAGACAGGGGTTGTGGGAATGTGGGGAAGTGCCTGTGGTCTTTCTTCTCAGTCATTGTATCACAACTTCACTCAGTCACTGTATTACATTGTATCGTGAAAGCAACTAAGACAAAATGAAAATGAACGCAGGTGGCTATATTTCAACAAAACTTTATTTACAAAAACAGGATGCTGGGGCTGGAGCAATAGCACAGCGAGTAGGGCGCTTGCCTTGCACGCGGCCGACCCGGGTTAGAATCCCAGCATCCCATATGGTCCCCTGAGAACTGCCAGGGGTAATTCCTAAGTGCAGAGCCAGGAGGAACCCCTGTACATCGCTGGGTGTGACCAAAAAAGCAAAAAAAAAAAAAAAAAAAAAGGAAAGGAAGCTTGTCAGATTGGTCCACAGGTTCTAGTTTCCCAACCTTTAATCTAACAAATAATATATTTTTTAATGTTTAACTCCCCCCTCCCCATAATGTCGTCGTCGTCGTCGTCGTCCCGTTGTTCATGCATTTGCTCAATAATGTCACTGTCACTGTAATCCCGTTGCTCATTGATTTGCTCCACTGGGCACCAGGAACGACTCCATTGTGAGATTTGTTACTGTTTTTGGCATATCGAATATGCCACAGGGAGCTTGCCAGGCTCTGCCTGTGGGCGGGATACTCTTGAAAGCTTGCTGGGCTCTCGAGAGGGGCGGAGGAATCGAACCCGGGTCAGCCTCGTGCAAGGTGAATACCCTATCCGCTGCGCTATCGCTCCAGCCCATCAATAATGTATGATTTAAAAATGTATAATTTCAATAAGTCAGATTCAGACCTTACAAACCAATGTAACCACTGGCTAATCTTTTCTGTGCGTAAAAGCTACCCGTCAAGGCATCTGAAAACTCACATTCAAATGAGGTGGCATTGGGCAGCAGTGTGCTAGAGCACAGAGGAAGAATTTTGGAAACTGATGCCTGAATTCCTGGCCTAGCGCTGATACTCAAGTAACTGTACTCTAGGAGCAAAGTCATTTAACCTCTGATATTTGTAAGGAAAACATAATCTATGGAACTTCTGTAACTGTGATATTAAGAGAAGACCTTACGTGAAAATATACACTGAGGGGCTGGAGCGATAGCACAGCGGGTAGGGTGTTTGCCTTGCACGTGGCCGACCCAGGTTCGATTCCCAGCATCCCATATGGTCCCCTGAGCACCGCCAGGGGTGATTCCTGAATGCAGAGCCAGGAGTAACCCCTATGCATCGCCAGGTATGACCCCAAAAGCAAAACACACACACACACACACACACACACACACACACACAGAGCTCAGAACATCTTTTTTTTAAATAGAGAATTATTGAAGCAAAGAAAGAGCACCGTGGCTGGGCACTTGTATGCAGCCAAACAGTGTTCAATCCTTGGCACCACACATGGCCCCCTGAGCAGAAGTGATTCCTGAACACAGAGCCAGGAGTAAGCTCTGAGCACAGCCAGCTATGACTGTATTTGTCTCTTCAACACAGGCAATATTAGCATCGGCGCCTTATACTTTGAACAGACTCAACATGAATTCTTTTAAAGAGCAGCGTCTTTCCCAGGAAAAGTCCAATTTTATCATTTAATTCATGCTTCCGTGCCAGAATTTCCAGTATAATTTTAGAACTAGAAGGAATCTTTGAAGCTATTCTGTTCAATCCTGGCACTATTTACAAATGAGGATACTGAGAATTTGATGGGCTAAGTGACTTCCCAAGAAAACATTATTAGGAGCACATTTATCACTTAATTATGTTTTAAATTAGAGTACAAAGCCAATTGTGATGGACCCTTTGTTTTTGTGGGACCTGTTTGGTGTGTATGTTTCAAATATTACACAAATACTGCAACTGGAAAGGGAAGATAAGTGATTTACAGCTAAGAATGCATACAACGGTCTTTTCAAGGTCTATTCAGGGAACTATTTGGAAATACATTTGAAGGAGAAACTATCACTCATTCCTTTGGGTTCTTAATTTTTGTTTTTTCAGTTATACCATGATTTCTCTGTAGGTTCCCTAGGATATAGTGATAGAGAAAATAACAAACAAATCCACTTAACAGTCTCTTCTCAGTGTTTGTCTGCAGAGAGCTCGCCTAGTTTACTACTTTATTTTATTTAGTCTAATCTGCTCCCTGTAAGAATCACCACTGAGGAAGACTGACTAAGGTATATGTTTTCATGCTGGCATTGAAAGGCATTAATAGAAGTTAAATGTAGAAACCCTAGCCTGCTGAGATCCGCTCATAGCTGTAAAATATAATTTCCTTTCACATCTTTTCAAATCTGGAAGGTTAAGAATGGCTCGTTAATTTCAAATATTTATGTAGCTTTGACGGCATTAGAAAAAGGACCGTATTTTCCTTCTTTTATCTCAGTCTTGTTAGTGTTTATGATACCATCCACTGAAGCGGGTTTTCCTCAGTTCAGATAACAGGAGCTCCATACACCATCCATTTGCTCAGCCAACATGAACTTACATTGTCCCTTTTCCCCAAAATTGGGGTTCGGTTTTCTACATGCATACAGTATCCATACATATGGTTTGTTATGAAGTTGACATTTACATCTTTCATAGTTGACATCTATGTTGTGTGACCCATCTTTGTCACTTATGTGGATGCTTTCTCAGATGATTAAGTGTTCTTCTGCAGCTTGATATTTAATGGCAACATAATATTCCATCAATGAGATGAGTCACCATAAATTTAGCTTCTCTATTGTTGAATACTTGGGCTTCCAATTTTTCACTATTATAAATAACACTGCACTGAATATCTGTGTGCATAAATCATTGCACCCAGTTCTGATGATTTCTGTAAGATAAATTTTTATACGTCAAATTACCAGGCCAAGGAATGTGAATATTTGTAAAAGTATATATAATGGTCATGGCAACACCATTCATTGGATTCTATGCTGGACACTGTGCTCTGAGTTTTGATGACACGCATAGTCCCATTTAGTTCTCATAACAATTTTATGAGATAATTGCTATTGATATCTACATTTTTTTCAGGGGAAACTGAGGCTAAACACACCAAAATGGCCAACACATGACAACAGTTGGCAGCCTTAGCATTTGAGCCCAAATCTATCTGGCCTCGGAGCAGATATCATTGAACTGTTGCCAAAGAGCTTCCAGAAAAGACTTTCATCATTTAAATTTTGGCCAGCAATATTGAAGTGGGCTGATTCCCGTGCCTTATTGAGGATTCTTGGATTATGAGGGACACTGAACACTTTTCTTCATGTTTGGTTGCTATTTGTACCTCCTTTGTGGGTTGACTATTCGTGTCATTTGCATAGAATACATATCTGAAAATTTTCCTTTTGAGATAGAGTCAGATGATCTGAATTCTAATCATATCTCTAATTAGCTATGCAATGTCAGGAGTGGGGGAAAAAATCACTGCCTAGTTCCAAGTCTCTGTTTCCTTTTGTGGAAAATTAGATGGTTACATGGAACAATCTCAGCATCCGCCTCTGAGAATGTGTGGTTCCATGCCTCAGCCCTCCCCTCCTTCGCTCATGTCCCCAGGCACCGTGTTAAGAAGTTGGGAGATAACTTAGCTCGGAAGTGGTGTCTCTTCACCAAGGGAAGGCCTTCCCCAAGCAAACACCTTCCCTGGGCCTTGGGACATTGTGCCTGATGCTCCCCCTTGGCTCACTCCCTGGGCCCCAACCACTTTCATTTCCTCACTCGATCTCTCTGGAACTGTCTTGCCATTCAGCTGTGGGGATAGCCCTTTCTTCGGGTTTGTTCTTACTCCGACTCCTGGTCCCTCTAATCTGTGAAGAGTGCCTGGGCTTGCCTGAGGCCTGCTGCTCTTGATTCGCTCACCCTCCATCCTAGTAATCCCGAGAGGGTTTCTGGAAGAGGAGAGCCTGACTCTCGGGTCTCTGAGCCATGAATAGTCTCTTCTCTGTCCCTGGAGACCTCGGAATCCCTTTCATTCTGAAACTGAGTCCAAGAGGGCCTGCTTCCCGGAAGCAGCATGACACCAAACTTGACGCATGGGCTTGGGGTCAGCCAGGCTGGGCCCTGCCATGTG
Source organism: Sorex araneus (assembly GCF_027595985.1). Classification (NCBI taxonomy): domain Eukaryota; kingdom Metazoa; phylum Chordata; class Mammalia; order Eulipotyphla; family Soricidae; genus Sorex; species Sorex araneus. The sequence goes on from NC_073304.1 coordinate 11,662,723, forward strand.
CTTATTTATAAGTGAGCTTGGTAGAGGATGGATCCTAGCTAATTTATGTCGGAGCAGGATTGGCCTCTGCTTGAGACTGTTGTGTAGGGAAATGGATCAGGCGTGCACAGCTTGGCACACAGGCCCCGATTTGGTGAGCTTTTGCAGCTTTTCACAAGTGCATCTCTCGTACATTGAAGGTAGCGCTTTCTGAATAATCAGGCTCCGTCCATGTTCATCAGCAGTGTCTGGCCCACGGAGCCGCCCAAGAGTCATTTGCTGAGGAAAGAAATGAAGCCTTTGCTGAGTAGAAAACTATGTGTGTTGATTCTGTTTTATACTGGAGCGATAGCACAGTGGATAGGGTGTTTGCCTTGCACGCAGCCGACCCAGGTTCGATTCCTCCATCCTTCTCGGAGAGCCCGGCAAGCTACGGAGAGTATCTCACCCGAACGGCAGAGCCTGGCAAGCTCCCCGTAGCATATTCAATATGCCAAAACAGTAACAACAAGTCTCACAACGGAGATGTTCCTGGTGCCCGCTCGAACAAATCGATGAGCAACTGGACGACAGTGCTACAGTGCTACAGTGCTACTGTTTTTCATACTGTGGTTCAGGGACTTGTTTGTTTCACAATTCTCTCTCAAGCATTGTTTCCAACACTATATGTAAAGAAACAAACTCTTGAAGTGTCTGGCTGTTTAGAGTTGCAGAACAGGAATTATACAAAAGTCAGGCTGTTGCCAAGTACCAAACTATGAGCTGAAAATGAAAGGTCATGAGAGCAAAGGTACAGCGGCTAGGGTGTTTGTGGACCCAGGTGTATTCACCAGCATCCCATATGGTCCCCCTGAGCACCACCAGGAGTAGTTACTGAGTGCCAGGCCAGAAGTAACCCCTGAGCACTACCAGGTGTGACCCCAAAAAGCCGAAATAAGAAAAAAGGAAAAGAAAAGAAACTGAAGACAACTTTACATCTTTGTGTTATCTGTCTCTGTAAACATGCTAAGAAGATAACCTCGTCCCGGGCTTTCCCCCCCCCCCCCCATTCTCACAGGGCCTCTGGCCATTAGTTAATCATTATGGGTAGGCTATGTCTCTCTAGATCAAAGGCAGCTAATGTTGCCTCTTAACCCCTGGTTAATCCAACACATAAAGAACAAATGAGCAGGGTTGGAGACATGCTTCAAAACACCCAGTTAGCCTGTGGTAAAACCGGGTTCGATATCTGACTCTGTCTGGGTCTCCAAGCACCGCCAAGAATGACCCCCAAAAACCAAGTGGGGAGAAACCCCGGAGCACCACCGGCATGGTATCAAAACAAAACGAGAGGCACAAATGGGCAACAAAAGATCGCAGGCCAGATGTCACTAGAATAAGATGTTTTAAAAGGCAGATATGTTTGGAAAATGGATGACCTAGAGAGTGGCCGGAGGTCAGAGAGAGCAAAAGAGCAAGGACAAGAAAATATGGGAAGAGGGACCTTATTGAAAATTAAGATGTCTTTGGGGGAAGAAAAATCAATCTGGCTATGAATCTTTTAGTATAGATTGATGGTGAAAGCATCTAAATAGCTTTTTGCAAAAAAAAAAAAGGATTAAATATAATTACTCATGCACATTGGCTGGTAGTTTTTTTTTTTTAAAGAAAAAAGCAAACCTTATAAGTGCCATCTTTCAAAGGATTTTTAAGTAGTAAAATTGCTTCTCAAGTGCAAATTTGTGCAAAAGTGCTACCCAGGTTTCTCATGGGTTCCAAAAAGCCTCGGACTTGGGATTCTCAGTCATATCGGTTTGGGGGCTCTCTCCTTATTAGTAAATGCTTAGTTAATTTTACCAAAACAATGTCACGTTCCCTCTACACCCTTGCACTTTTTTCTTTCCCAGTTAGTCAAGCACCTTTAATGGGTCTCTCTTTCGCTGAAACATACCTTCACTTTAATGTCCTTTCCCTATTGTCCTCAGTGTCAGGAGGTCTTCACTATCTTTGAGGCTGTCCATTCCCCACACCAGGAAGGCCAGTTCCAGATGCTCACAGATGAAGAACAGAAAGGGAGAAAGAGGGGCTGGGGAGATAGCACAGCGGGTAGGGCATTTGCCTTGCACGCGGCCGACCCGGGTTCGAATCCCAGCATCCCATATGGTCCCCTAAGCACCGCCAGGGGTAATTCCTGAGTGCATGAGCCAGGAATGACCCCTGTGCATTGCCGGGTGTGACCCAAAAAGCAAAAAAAAAAAAAAAAGGTAGAAAGAAAGTGGAGGCAGATTATCCACATGGAAACAAATTTTGGCTTGAGAAGTTAGAACTTGTGGAATTACTTAGGGTGTAAAGAGATCGAGCAAAGCCTTCCACATATGTCCAGGAATGTACATAGAATTACTCTCCTGGCATCTGAGATGCCCCCAATTCTTTTTTAAAAAGACTTCTACACTTTCTATGATTTTCTCCTCCATCTTTATCAATCTGAAATGCTTAATTTTTAACAAAAACAACAACAACAACAACAATAACAACAATAATAAGAGACTGGGGATATAGCTCAGTGGGAAAAGATGCTTTTCATGCATGAGGACCTGGGTTCCATGCCTGCCACCAAAAAAATAATAAAATGAAAGATGCTGAAAGAACTTGCTTTGAAATAATAGTCTATGTGGGACTAGAGGGAATACGTTTTTGTTGCGGGAGGGGGAGGAGAGGGGAATTTGGGGGCCATAACCAGCCACACCCAATGGTATTCAGGAATGTACTTTTTTTTATTGAATCACCATTAGAAAAGTTACAAAGCTTTCATGTTTAAGTCTCAGCCATACAATGATCAAACACCCATCCCTTCACCAGTGCACATGTTCCACTACCAAAAACCCCAGTATACTTCCCATCCCATCCCCACCCCCCACCTCTGTGGCTGATGATTTTCACTTTAATCTCTCTTTACTTTGATTACATTTATTATTTCGACAGAAAACTCACTATTACTATTTGGAATTTCCCCCAAACGATCAGACCTGCCAAAAAGGCATATTTGATAATTCATTTTCCATTGCTGAGAATGAAGAGCATATAAGGTCGCACGGCCACCACAGCGGCCACGCAGTTTTGGATTTCTGGTATTTAGTAATTAAGTCCAGGGAAATTTCTGCTAGAAGTTGCATCACTGCAAGCTCGTACCTCTGTCTAGTGGGTTCTAAAACATGGCGATTGCCACGCCGCCACCGAAAGGAAAGGCCAAGAGAGAAAAACTTTTTCCTTTCCGGGGCGGCAAGGGGCCGTAGCTTAGTTCACAGTCTAGAGGCATTTCTGCAAGAAGTTGCTGGGTGCCAAAAGTAGTTATTGGGCCTCCGGGATCATGGTTGCTCAGGAACGGAGGAGCCGTTCGTGTGTGGCTGCTCGGGGTCTTGTCTCCAAGAATTATTCTTGACTCAGTGCTCAGAGGTCATACCTGATGGTGCTTGGGGGTTAGATGTTGTGTTAGGATCAAAACGTGGTTGGCCGCATGCAAGGCAAGTACTTTATCCCTGGTATTATCTTTCACACCACAGATACGCACCTTTTGTCTCTGCCTAGAATTCCTGAATCTTGCTTCCTCTTGCTGTCACTCACACCCATTCATCCCGAAGACGCCACTGAAACGTCACTTCCTCTGGACAGCGCCCCCCCGAGTCCCCCTTCTCTACAGTCTCTGCTAGACATGGCTTCTCTGTGCTTCTGGAACCCCATACCTCTAACACACCATCTCCCCCACTAGATCACACTGTCAGAAATGTTAAGCATGAGCCCTCCCTACTTCTCGCCCAGCACAGGGTTGGGCAGAGTTCACCTAATCCGTGTTTGTTGAATGAACAAGTGAAGGAGTCCATAATCAAAAAAGCAGAGGAAAGCCAGTGGCCAGACATGAGAAGGTTTCAGAAAGAAACAAGAGAGCCAGCCTTCGTGCGAGCCATTTAAGCAGAGAACTCCAGAGAGGCCATCTATTTTCAGCCTCATTGAGAGCTCTGTGCTACAGAATCTCGCCCAAAGTATATGTCAATTCTGAGTAGACTACAGGCCCGGTTGAACCCTGAAATGTGAAAGCGCTGAGAGTCACATTCAAGAATACAGTTATAGCAACTTGATTTAAATGCAGCAAGAGCTGCATTTTTCAGAAATCTACTTCAGAAAAAAAGTTAGAAGGAAAAATTGATGTCATACTTAAATGTAAATATTCAAATGAATACCATACCTCATGCGGAGGCACGCCCCTCCTCCCTCCAGTATCTGCAGCATGGGAAAAATCGGGGGTAAGAGCAAAGATAGACTTGTTTGGAATTTGGGTCCTAAATTTTTCCTTTCAAACATTTTTTTCTCCTTTTTTCCTCTCTTAGGACTTAAAATATCCCTAAGAAAGTGAAGGTTTGGGTGGGAAGAGCTACCATTACATTTCTAGGAATTATCCCATTTAAATGAGGTTCAATTAAATTAACTTGCTTTATCCTATAGGCATGTGGCATTAGAATCCCCATCATAGTACAAAGAGAGCCTGGCAAGCACCCTGTGGTGCATTTGATATACCAAATACAGTAACAATGATGGATCTCATTCCCCTTACCCTGAAAGAGCCTCCAATGCAGCACCATTGGGAAGGACAAGTAAAGAGAGGCTTCTAAAATCTCAGGGCTAGGACGAATGGAGATGCTACTGTGCCCACTCAAGGAAATTGATGATCAACGGGATGACAGTGATACAGTGATACAGTGATCATAGTACACATCAGCCTTTGCTGGTTAAAGGAGAGCCAATACATTTTGGTAAAAATAAGGTTTATGAAAGATCTGACCTGCTCTTCTCGTAGCTTGTTGGAGTTTTCTTTCTAGAATGCAGGAGTATTCCCTCTCACTGCACTTCCCCCCACCCTCCCACCCCCCGCCACAGCACACTCCATTGCATTTGATGATTCAATCTCCCACAGCATAAATATCAAATTACTTTAATGTAAAGGATGTTGATCTGGTTTAGCCAAACACAAATGTCCTGCTCCTTCTCCACCATCCCCCTCCTTAGGAAGCAAATTCTCTTCAGCATTTCTACCAGACTAAGGGCACAGAGTTTATGCCATCTGATTAGCTATCACTTCTTTGAAAATTTGAAAGAGTGTGTAAAATCAGAGGAGGAGTCAGATGGGATTACTGTAGAGGAAGGAAGTGGGAGATCTCTCCTGCTCGGAGCTTCTGCCAAAATCAATACATTCTATTTACAATTTCTTTTCTCTTTATGCATAGATCTTACAAAGAGAAAAGGAAGTCAAGAGGAAAGAAACAGACTAAGACTTATAGGTGCAGAGAAGTCAAACTAGAATTTACCAGATGTGATGGACATTTTTTTTAACTAGTGAATGCCACTCCATTTTGCCAGTGTCGGGCTTTTACTTGAACAAGTGTGTTGATGTCACCACACAATTTTCCTTCGGTCAAAAAAAAAATTTTAAATGCATATATTTAGAGTGGTCGCTATTTTTTGAATTTGCTTGCAGAGTCGTTCTGCTTTAGTAGACAGACTTTTCCACCATTATGCAATAAGTCTTTCACTTCTTCAGAAACCTAGTCTATTTTTACAGTCCCGCTCTCTGTGGTGAATGCTAAAGTCCCAGAACTGTGCAGAGAAAGTAAGGATTTATGTCCCAGCCATGCTGTCTTCCGGCTGAAGATTCAGTGAACTGCCTTTTTTTTTGTTTTTGCCTGAGACTTGAATAGTAGGGTGGGAAGTACTGATTTAACCTCTCTCTGAATTTTCTCATCATAACTGCATCATTCTTTCATTAACTCAAATGATGCTGATTGAGAGGGTCACTGAAGGCTGAAATACAACAATACTGTTGAAACACCAATTTCATCTCCCCATCCCAACTTTTCTCTAAAATGTTGATATTCAATGTTTTATCCTGCTGGCCACACCCATTACCCTCGATGAAGTGCTTTGGGCAACAGGGTCAGAAACAAAATGGGATTCTGGAAAAGGGACAAGAAGACACGTCCTTTACGTCTAGCACACTTCAGAAAAGGAAGATTTAAACTTAAGATCATGAAGTCCAACTCATAGTCATCTTTCTGACTGATTGGGGGTGCTTACATGTGGGTCCACACCAGACGGTTCCTCAGCTGAAAGAGAAGTGCTGGATGCTAATTGGTGCTGATCTGAGGGGCTGGAGTGATAGCACAGCAGGTAGGGTGTTTGCCTTGCACGCAGTCGACCCAGGTTCGATTCCCAGCATCCCATATGGTCCCCCGAGCACCACTAGGAGTAATTCCTGAGTGCATGAGTCTGGAGTAACCCCTGTGCATCACTGGATGTGACACATAAAGCAAATAAAATAAACTAAAATAAACTCTAAAGCACAAGAACATTCCTGCTCTTGTTAGCGATAGAAATAAAACCTATTGATTGGAAATGGGATTGCAAAGTTTACCCTAATTTCTCAAAGAATCCCTAGGACCTTTTCAGTATCATAATAATATTCCCTCCTCCAAAGGAATCAGCTTGGAAGGCAATATTGATCGATTGCCTTTGAAATTCAGACTTACTGCTCAGGTTTTCAATATTGGCTTGTGTGAGCTGAGATATTGCTCAGCAGAAAAACATTTGCCTCACAGGTGTGAGGTCCTCAGTTCAATCTTCCACTGTAGCACTCTAGCACTGCCATCCCATTGTTCATCGATTTGCTCGAGCGGGCACCAGTAACGCCTCCATTGTGAGAATTGTTGTTATTGGTTTGTGGGGTTTTTTTTTTTTTGGCTTTTTGGGTCACACCCAGCAATGCTCAGGGCTGACTCCTGGCTCTGCACTCAGGAATCATTCCTGGCGGTGCTCGGGGGACCAATATGAGATGCTGGGAATTGAACCCGAGTCAGCCGCGTGCAAGGCAAAAGCCCTACCCGCTGTACTATGGCTCCAGCTCCTGTTGTTATTGTTTTTGGCATATCGAATACACCACGAGTAGCTTGCTAGGCTTTGCCAGGTGGGCGGGATATACTCGGTAGCTTGCCAGGCTCTCAAAGAGGGATGTACAAATCAAACCCAGGCCGGCCGCGTGCAAGGCAAATAAATGCCCTACCTGCTGTGCTATCGCTCCAGTCCCGATCTTCCATACCACACTGAAAAAAGAGGGGGAGAAAGGGGAGCAGGGCTAGAGTGATAGTACAGCGGGCAAGGCGCTGTCCTTGCACGCAGCTGACCTGGGTTTGATCCTAGGCACTCCATTTTGTCCTCTAGACACCCCTCCTTCACCACCCAGGAGTGATCCCTGAGTGCAGAGCCATGAGCCCTGAGCACAGCCAGACATAGCCTATGAACCAAAAGAGGGGAAAGGGCAATGGCTAGTATTTGGTTGTCTGGCCCAATGCAACATACCGGCATTTTGTCCGCATTGTCCTGGCCTGCATGTGTGAGGCAAGTGCTTTTCTGCTGAGCAACATCCAAGCTCTCGCAGAGTAAGAGGAGAAGGTTGCAATAAGGAGTTTAAAAGCTTTGGAAACTGAACTGTGTGTTCTGGCCCTCCTGATCCATTCTCCAGTCTTTTCTCCCACCCTTCCGCTTCCAATACCCCATTCAGAACGGCATGGTCGACCCCAGGACGCCGGGCAGAAATTGGTTGTGTGCACCATATAGGAAATTTCAAATTCCCCAGCAGCCACTTTAAAGGCGGTAGAAGCAGGTGAAGCTAATGTCCCTAATATCGAGCACTTACTACTATTAGTCACTCCAGCATGTAGACAGCATAAACGCTCTCCTGTGACACTTGGCATTCTTTTTCAATGCGCTGTGTTTTCTTGCCATGCATCTCCATTCAGACCAGTTTTGTGGGCTCCTGGAACCCAGTAGTGAGAGCACATTTCCGTCCCTGCAAGGTATTGGACGGTGCATCGCTTCACAGGAATTTTTATAAATTTGTCTTTCTGGAGATGGTCTCACCTGTCAGTTTTCCTTTCCAAAGGAGCCCGAGGCAAGTCTTTCTAGCTGGCAGAATAACAAGAAAGCCATTCCTGACTCTTTGGACTATTTTTTCCCCATCCAGGCTCAAACTGCACTGAAAGGCAACAAACACAAAGATTCTCAGAGTCCTCCCTGGTGAATCCTGGCCTTGGAGTAGGCGGGTCGTTCTTTGAAATTCCCAAACTTGGGTTAAGATGCTCAGCACCACCCACCAACCCCCCCTGTCCCGCCCCCTGCTGGAAGCAGCAGTGTGATTGGACACGGTTTTTAAGGACTTTCGAGGGAGGATCCTGATTGGGTGCTGTTGCTCCAATGACCAATGATAGGCATGAGCCACAACATGGCCACCTCCCACCCCACCCCCTTACCCCTGTCCCGTTCAGTTTTAGGAACCTACCCAATATCTTTCCTGTACAAAGCAAAATGCCCAAGACCTTGTTGTGGGTAAAAGTGATGTTGGGAACATGGTTGAATTTGGCAAGGTGGCTCATAAGTAGCTTATAAAAATATAGAGATGCGTTTATGCTTCTCATAACCCATGTGTAGATTTTCATAATTATGAATATCCGTCTAATCAATATTACGCTGGTTAAATGGCACCTGAAAGTGAGATCAGCTTTCATTATTTTTATTCTGGTCAGATGACAACTGTACTACCTGTTGTTCCATAAAATAAAAATAAGCTATATCAATTTCTAAGTAGCTTGAAAATATATCTGAATTTTTCATGGATTTTTCTCCTATGAAGAATAAGACCCACAAAACTCAGGCGTATCAGGTGGCTGAAACAATGGCGGAGTAGCAAAATGATCATCTTCTATAAGATCCAGAGAGTGTGGATGATAAGCTGTAGAGTCAAACTTGGCACTGTAGCACTGTCATCCCGTTGTTCATCAATTTGCTTGAACGGCCATCAATAACGTCTCCATTGTGAGATTTGTTACTGTTTTTGGCATATCGAATATGCCACGGGTAGCTTGCCAAGCTCTGCTGTTCCGGCAGGATACTCTCGGTAGCTTGCCAGGCTCTCTGAGAGGGATGGAGGAATCCAACCCGGGTCAGCCGCATGCAAGGCAAAAGCCCTACCCGCTGTACTATCGCTCTAGTCCATCGTCACTGTGGAGAGGAATGAATTTACTATGCAACTTCTGGGAAGTTTTATTATTTAAGTCAGGCAGCATGAAGAGCAGACACGATTTTTTCCGTTTCTCATCTTCGGCAAGAAGAGTTCACTGTGAGTGAAGAGTGAGTTCACTGTGTCTCTGGGGTGATGTCTGTGACTAGTCTCTACTGTCCTAAGAAGGAGACCATAGGGTCGTCTGGCCTCTGGCGTTTCATTCTGTAGGCCTCCATTTCTTCCTCTGTGGGCTTCCGGGTTTCATAGATACTATTGTACAGCCGCTTCCTCTCATCGATCTGCATGATCTCCTTGACATGAAGAAGGCGGGCCTCCTTGGTGTTCAATGCCTTGGAGGCCCTCTCCCTCTCTCTCCCTCTCTCTCTCCCTCTCTCCCTCTCTCTCTCCCCCTCCCTCTCTCTCTCTCCCTCTCTCTCTCCCTCTCTCCCTCTCTCTCTCCCCCTCTCTCTCCCTCTCCCTCTCCCTCTCTCCCTCTCTCTCTCCCTCTCTCCCTCTCTCTCTCCCTCTCTCTCTCCCTCTCTCCCTCTCTCTCCCTCTCTCTCTCCCCCTCTCTCCCTCTCTCTCTCTTTCCCTATCTCTCCCTCTTTCACTCTCTCTCCCCCCCCTCTCAGAGTCAAACTTACCTCTGGAAAATCCTGGATCTTTAAAACCTACTTAGCACCTCATTTTTCTTCATTTACACAGTGAGAGACTGTGTTTTGCAAATTTCAGTCATTCTTATATATACCACGGTCACTATTTTTTGTCATTTTCATGATTCCTGTACTATTGTTTCCTAAACATTTTTCTTTATCTCCTCACTGGAGGGATAGTACAATGGGTAGGGCGTTTGCCTTCCATGCAGCCGACCTGGGTTCGATTCCTCCATCCCTGTTGGAGAGCCCGGCAAGTTACCAAGAGTATCCTGCCCACATGGCAGAGGTGCCCACTCGAGTAAATCAATGAACAATGGGACAACAGTGCTACAGTACTACTCACCTTTCTTTAACCATCTGAGGATTTTTCTGAATAATAATACCTATGCAATTATAAGTTCAATGTGTTACCTTTATTTTTTCCAATAGAGAAAAATATACGCACACTGTAAATTTAATCTTCTTTTGGGTTCTCCCTGAAAATAGTTGTAGAATATTAGCACTGTTCTACAGGTGATGTGATTCCATTGAATGCCACAGCATTGTTGGTTTAAAAGTTGTCCTAACCTACTGGTGGAGGGAAGATCCCACTGGTGGTGCTGGAACATTGAATGCTTTTTTTTAAAAAAAAAAAAAAAAAGCGGGGGGAGGAGGGGGTAAAAAAAAAAAGCACACTGTATAATGAACAACTGTGTAAATCATGGTGTTTTTAGTAAAAATCAATTTTGAAAATGTTGGCCCAGGCAAGGGTTGTAGCTCAGGACTACAGAGCTTGCCTTGCCTGTGTGCAGTACTGGGCTAACATCCCTGACACCACAAAAATATCAACATTGTCACAATTCCAGTCTCTTCAGTGCTCACTGCGGAAGTTCCAAGATCGATGTCCATTGCCGTCTTGATTCGGCAGTCAAGAGATGAGAGATGGGGCCAGAAAGATAAAACAGGGGATAAGGCAGTTGTCATGCATGTAGCTGCCTCTTCCACAACCCTGGTTCAAATCCCCCAAACACTTATCATCCCCAAACACCTCTCGAGGTCACTCCTGCACACAAAGCCAAGAATAGCTGCCCCCCCAACACCAAGCTTCCCATCTCCCCCTCCCCCCAAAAAGAAAAAGATGAGTGAGACTAATGGAGAACCAGTCATAATACTGCCCAGTTCTCATTTTTCAGAGTAGCATAGCTCGAGACTTCTATTCTGAAATGCAGTTGCCCCTGTACTAATATAAACTTTTTTGTTCCATCAAGCAGAAGAAAGATTTGATCAAAAATTTAAATGAACGTATTTTGCATATAGTATTTTGTCTCTTACTATTGTGCTTGGTAAATAGGTTGAAATCTGCATATAAATCACTTATGTTTGCCTAGTTGTCTCCATGGGGGTTGCAATGATAGGGCTTTAAATATCATGTGAAATCTTTAAGAGCTTGCTGGGAATGGGAGAGACTATGGAAATGTTTTTATTTAAAAAAGAGGAATTAGAAAGCAGGACTTTCTTCAGAGTTGATGTGGCTTAAATAATTTCAACCAGATGAACTGTTGTCAACAATTTGCATTTAAAATATAATTAATTATGTTAGTCTGCCTGCTATTATGCTAGGAAATTAAGATACCATACATGTTTATAACAGGAAATTTCTCAATTGTCTTTTCTAATCCACTATGAGGCAGCACATTTATTTCCACAGGAGGAAAGAAAAACATATTATGCTGCTAAAGTAATACCAGTCTTTTCTAGGATTAGGAATCAGTGGATGGCTTGTGGGATTAGTGATTCTGTTCTCAAATAAAAACCAGATGGACTGACCGAACAGCGTAAACAGTTAAGGGGAAAAATTGGCAGAGAAAGTCACATTTGATAATTGTATTTGTTGTTACACTTTCTCCTATTTAATGAGAGAGTCAGGGAGTTGGTCTGTAATAAAATGAAGCTCAGGTTTAACCCAACCAAAGGTGAGCTCTATGGAGAAGGGTGACTTAGGTAACAGTGTAATAATCAAATAGCTCTTTTCATTAGAAACAGAAAATTGGTGTCCCCAAAAAAACCTTCAGGAAATGTTCATTTCATTGTTCATTGAAAAAGTATAATCATCTGCTTATGTAGATATTTACACATAAAAAAATGAGGCAAACAAATTTAGTACATGCCCTGTAGCGTACATATATTGTCAGTATCTATGTCATATCCAGGTAACTATACATTAAAAAGTATTATTTATTGTTTTAACAGAAATCAAAAAGCAAATACTTAGGAACTGGAATAGAAAGCTATGTTGATATCATGTAGTGTGTTAAAGACCATGATTCTGATGAAATAATACACTGTTTACGTGTGCTCTTGCCATCTGTTTAGAACCCCAGATTCATTGACTCCCTCATCCCTCCACACTTTATGAGTTTACCTTGATGGACTCTCTGCTCAGTTCTTTATAAGCATTTTCCTCATTTTCTTTTTAAAATCCAAATTTCATTGACTTGACATTAGTTGACAACCTGGTAGTAATTCAGGACCATTCAACTTTACACCTATCACCTATCTCTCACCATTTACCAGAATGACCCTGTCTACCCATCCGCCCTGGGCACTCCCACTTTCCTTTTCCCAGGCCTGTCAGATTCTGAGGGTTATTTTTGTCAGGTTTGCTAGTTCGTTTGCTCTGGTTATTTATGCTCCACACATGAGTGAAACCATGCCTTTCACTTCCTGACTTCAAGTTCCATCCATGTGGCCACGAGAGGTATGGTTTCATCTTTTTAACCCGTTGAGTAGCATTTTGTTGAATGTAGACACCACAGTTCCCCTCTCTAGGCATCCCTACATGGGCATTCAGGTTGATCCCAGATTTGGGCTCTTGTCAATGACCTGTTATGAACAAAGGGTGCAAGTAGTTCTTTGAATGTATCTTTCCTATCCTTTAAATACCTACAAATGGTATTTCTGGATCAAGTAGCATTTCTGTTGTTAGATTTTAAAGAAACTTCCATACCATTTTCTGTAGAGGCCATAGCAAATTTTGTTCCCACCAACAGTGTAGGAGAGTTTTTTTTATATCCATATCCTCACTAATATTTTTTCCACTCCATTTTGATATCTGCATCCTCATGAAGGTATATCTTACTGTGGATTTGATTTACATTTCCCTAGTGATGAGTAAGGTTGAACATTATTTTCCTGTGCCTGTCTGCCATTTGTATGTCTTCTTGGAGAAGCTTCTATTCTTATCTTTTGCCCATTTTTTAATTGGGTTGTTTTTGTTTTGGTATGTTGAGTTCTTTATATATTTTGTGAGTTCTTTATAGATTTTGTAGACCAGCCACTTGGTGGATACATGATTTGCTATGATCTCCTCCCAATTGCTAGATTACCTTTTGTTTTTGTTCCTTTTTATTGATTTTTGTTATGTAAAGCTTTAACTTTTTTAAAAAAATTATTAGTGAATAAAAAATATGATATGCCAAAATTCAATATGCCAAAAACAGTAACGATGGGTCTCATTCCCCTGACCCTGAAAGAGTCTCCAATCGTTGGGAACGACGAGTAAGGAGAGGCTGCTAAAATCTCAGGGCTGAGTGTAATAAAGATGTTACTGGTGCCCGCTCGAGTAAATCGATGAACAACGGGATGACAGTGACAGCAATAGTGATTAGTGAATCACTGTGAGGTACAGTTACAAACTTATGAACTTCCATGTTTGCATTTCAGTCATATGGTGATCGTTAACCAATCCCTCCATCAGTGACCATTCTCCTCTGCCAATGTTACCAGAATCCCTCCCACCACCCCCACCCCATCCTCCACCACCCAACCCTGTCTCTGCAGCAGGGCATTCCCTTTTGTTCTCTCTCCTTTTGGGTGTTGTAGTTTGCAATAAAGGTATTCAGTGGCCTTCATGTTCAGTCTACTTTCGGCACGCATATTTCATCCTGAGTGGGTCCTCCCAACATCCTCTACTTGGTGTTCCCTTCTCTATCTCAGCTGCCTTTTCCCCCCAGCATGTGAGGCCAGTTTCCAAGCTGTGGGGCAGGCCTCCTGGTAAGCTTTTTAACTTTTTGATGGGGTCACATTTGTTTATTTTTGTTTTGGTTTCCCTGGCATCGCTGAGGTCTAAATCTGGGAAAGGTCCTCCTGCGTTTTCTTTTGTGTCTTTCATGGTTGCAGGTCTTCTTCTAGCCTTGATTCCTTCCAATTTCTTTTATGAATATGGATATCTTTGCTGTTAAAGACTTACAGATCTCTGGAGGATGGCCGGTGGTGGTTTGGGGGGGGGGTGCTATAATTGATGAGACTGGCACCTGTATGTGGCCTTGTGGGTGTGAACACCCCAAAGTCGAGATGCTGTCTGGATTCCTGAAGCATGCCAAAGTCCTGTGCTGCATGGTGGGAATGCAATATGATTGGGTGGGGGTGCTGAGTTCGAGGAGATCATGCGCCCTTATACTAAGAATCTCAGAAATGGAGATTGGGAAAGATACTGTAGAAATCATCTGCTCACCTCCCTTTTTGTCACACATAAGACAACCATGGCCCATAGCGTCCTATACTTTGTATCTATGGTAGATAAGAGTAAAGATTAAAATGTAAAAGATTGAAAGAATTATGATTTAGTTCCTGAAAGAATTGATAGGGCCTTTCATTAATTAAATATGACGGTCTCTTCCTGGCTTGAATATGTATACGCTACTCTGTCTGGCTATTAACTTTGCTCTTTCGTGTGGTAAGAACATGTGTGTCAGTGAGCATTTTCATTCTGCTAAAATAGAAATTGAAGACAATGAAACAGCAGTTCTGATGAATTCCGTTCAAGTAAAAATAAAAACGGGGTTTCTGTGTTCTGGGCTCAGAGATAAATGCTGGAAAATAATGATGAAGAAGATGCCCAGGTTTGTCCTCATGGCTGTTACCTTTAAGGATGAGACATAGGATTCGTGGGGAACCAGATGTGGTTCCAGGAATCAAACCCAGGTTGGCCGTGTGCAAGGCAAGTGCCCTACCCACTATACTATCTCTTTGGCCCCAATCTTGTTTCCCTGTTTCATCTAGAAATGTTCCTCCCCTAACCCAGCTTTCCCTCCAGCTCTCACACCTCTCACAACTTTTCCTTTTTTTTTTCTTTTCGGTAGGTGGGGTAAAAGGAGGGGGAGTGTCACACCTGGCGATGCTTAGGGGTTACCCCTGACTCTGAACTCAGGAATTACTCCTGGTGGTGCTCAGTAGACCATATTGGATACAGGGGATTGAATCTGGGTCAGCCACGTGCAAGGCAAACATTCTACCTGCTGTCCTATCACTCTAGCTCCTCTATCTTTTCCAAAGAAGCACTTGATGATTTACCGGTAAATGTTCTTACATCATCTATCCTCTACCTTCTCTGCCCAAGAAACTTAATTTTCCCCACAGCTTAATTTGTTACTTACAAATGGAAAACTTTCAACCTAATGGTTCTGGGTTGAAATCCCAAATTAAGCAGATTCTGCTATCCTTCCAGTGGACTTGGCATACCAGCATCTCTGTGTCTGCTTCCTCCTTCCTGTCTTCACCAGCTTCCTGAGTGCAGAGCCTCAGGGATAGGCCCGGAGCACAGCTAGGCGTGGCCCCCAAATAAAAACAAAAAAGAAGGCACCGTCTCTCCCATCCCAAATTTACTGCCTCTAAAAAAGATGCCGCCTTAAGTCATAATCCTTACAAAGTCATTCATGTGATATCCTGCCTTCTGAGTTACTTTATTTTAAATAATAAATTCCACTGGGAGAAGACACGGCTGGTTTTATATTCGTATAATGCAAGTTGGCATCAGTTAAGGAAAAAAAAAGAGAAAACTTAGCACCGATTTAGTAATTATTAATGGGAAAATGGCTTTCCAATTACATGTGTTAGAAATTGTTGTGAATAAGCCTTTTAGAAACACTTTAGGAAGTGGGATAAATCAGACAGAGAGCAGCAACTTACTCTATGCTATCACTTACATCTAGAATCTAAAACAGCAGAACTCCAAAGGACAGAATGGAATGATGGATACTGGGGGCTCGGGATGGAGAATTGGGAAGATTCTGTTTCAGAATACCAACTTGCAAATCATAGATAAGTCCTGGAGATCAAATGCAGAGCATAATGATAATAATCAACAATATTATATTAAAAACTTCAAAGTTGCTAAGAGACTAGGTCTTAATTGTTCTCACCACCAAAAAAGAAATAATTACGTGATGTGATTGAGTGTGATAGAGGTGTTAGCTAACCCAGTGGTGCTAATCATATTTCAAGATATAAATGTACCAATACGGTGCTAATCATACCGCCATATATAAATATATCAAACCAATGTTTAATACACCTTAAACTTACATAGTGTTACATGTCAATTATAGCTCAGTTTTAAAAAGAAAACACTTTAAGAAGCAAAAAGTAATCATATTTTGGAGTTCACAAACAATACACTTTTAGGGTACAATTTCCAGTTTAGTTAGGGTTTATATTTTTACTTAGAGTACAACATTCCATTGTTTTCAGGTCCAGTTATATCTTAACCATTATAAGCAAAACAAATAGGATGCGTTCTCAAAAACCTCAGAAAACCTGGAATGTGACTCTAATAATCACAGATATGTAAAGCTAGGAAAACTTTGGATACAATTGTTGTTGGAGGCTTGAAAAGAAGTTTGAAATATTCATAATTATAGAAAAAGTAAGTAGACCTTTAGGGCTAGAGAGGTAGTACAATGGTTAGGGTGCTAGCCTTGCACATAGCCAACCTGGATTGGATCTCTGGAATTCTATATGGTCCCCCACGTCTGGTCCAGAGTGATCCCTGAGTGTAGAGCCAGGAGTAAGCCCTGATCACAGCTGGGTGTGACCCCAAATCAAACAAACAACAAAAGTGGATACTTAGCTACTGCATCTATGGTCTCAAACATCTATATTATAATCAAGTTATCCAAAGACATGGCGACTTCTGCCTACATTTTCCTCTATATACCTTATAGATTCATGTCTGATATTGAGGTCTTTAATCCATTTTATCTGACTTTTGTGCATGGCATTAGACAGAGGTCAGAGTTCATTTTTTTGCAGATAGCTATCCAGTTTTCCCAGCACCACTTGTTGAAAAGGCGCTCCTTGTTCCACTTCACATTTCTTGCTCCTTTGTCAAAGATTCACTGTATCACTGTCATCCTGTTGTTCGTCGATTTCCTCAAGCGGGCACCAGTAACGTCTCTATTACACTCAGCCCTGAGATTTTAGCAGCCTCTCCTTACTCGTCTTTCCCAATGATTGAAGGCTCTTTCAGGGTCAAGGGAATGAGAACTATTGTTACAATTTTTTGGCATATCGAATATGGCATGGGTAGCTTGCCAGGCTCTGCCATGTGGGCAGGATACTCTCGGTAGCTTGCCGGGCTCTCCGAGAGGTATGCATATATCTTTTACTGTATTTGAGATATGAATATGGGGAGCTTGCAAGGCTCTCCCATGGGGGCAATAGACTCTTGGTAGCTTGTCAGGTTTTCCAAAAGGGAAAACAAAGCTATTAGACATTAAACTTCTGGGGGCTTGGTCAAAGATTGTCAAAGATTAAGTGGCCATATAGTTGAAGGTCTGTGACAGGATATTCAACTCTGTTCCATTGGTCTACAGGTCTGTTTTTAGCCTAATACATTACTGTTTTAATTACTACTGCTTTGTAGTAGAGTTTGTGTTGCAAGCCATAATGCCCAAAAGTAGAGAGAGAGTATGGGGAATATTGTCTGCCATGGAGGCAGGGGGAGGGTGGGAAAGGTGGGGGGTATACTGGGGATATTGGTGGAGGGGAATGTGGACTGGTGGAGGGATGGGTGTTTGATCATTGTGTGATTGTAACCCAAACATGAAAGCTTATAACTATCTCACAGAGTTTCAATAAAATTAAAAAAAAAAGTTGCCCAAAAACTTTTATATTTGCTACTGATTAAGAGTGTTAATATGTAATTTCCTTGTATAGAGCATAGAAGTGGTTCCATAGGCCTGCGGTCGACTGGAGTAGATACTTCATGCACTATGCATAGATCCACACCAAAAGGCCCACCTGGGAAAGAACTGGATGATTCAAAGCAAAGATGCTACAGGAAAGAGCGGTACTACAGCAGATGGGCGGTGCTTGCCTTACATAGAGCTGACCTGGGTTTGATCCCCAGCATCCCAGAAGGTCCCCCAACCCCGCCAGGAGTGATTCCTGTGTGTAGAACCAGGAGTAAGTCCTGAGCACTGCTGGGTGTGGCCCTTTCCTTTTTTCTCTAAAAAGCAAAAAGAATAGATGCTGCTCCAAAGAGCTGCTGTATCCAGAGAGTGTGGTGTTTGGTCACAAATGCACCACCTGCATATAATTCCGTGTTCGCCGTAGCTGCTGTATTGCAGTGCCAGAGCATAAAGCAGAGGCTGGCCAAGAAAGATCACAGAATCTGAGAACTAGTGGACAGAACTGAGTTTAAAGGCAGGACACAGAGGCCCAGGGGGTGGTCAGGAGGGGCCCCTGAGACAATGGTGGAGGGTGGGGGGACGTGGACACTGTGCTGGAGGATGAGGTATTGAAACACTATATGCATGCAGTTCTATCATAAACAGCATTGTAAATCACAGTGCCTCAAATTAAAAAAGAAAGAGCAGCAGAGACTGATGAGACCTATCGCCTCCAAGGTCACATTCCTCTCCCGGTGCAGCCCACAACAGTGACTGGTCCCCATGGATGGAGCAAACCCCCCCCCCCACAACTACCCCCTCCCCACTCATTGCTTCTGCAGTGTCCCAACTCAGAATGGCTCTGAAGGATGCAGTCCAGTCCCAGCGCTCATGGCATGGTCCACTGAAGTCAAACACCAGTTACACTGCACCCCCACTTCCTCTCTGCACGGCCTTTCATCCTTTCCTTCCTCCAGGGCAAAATAAACCCCAAAATAAACCCCCTGCAGGGCAATCAATGCTGCCTCAAAGGAAGAGGCAACCCCTGGCTGCAAAAGTATTGGACAAAGTAGAGAAAGTAGTGGGTGGGATTCCGTTGCCACCCTTAGAAAGACCAGCTCCTTTTTGTTGGGCTCTAAAGGAAGAGTGACTCCAGAGTCTGCTTCTCCACACTGGGTTGGTCCCTGGAGCAGGAAAGCGCCAACACCATTTTAAAACAGGAGTAGGCTGAGGTAACATCCTCAGGACACTCAGTGTTACCGCTGTGCATCGCTTTGTCACTTGCTCTCTGCTGATCATTTCAGGATCCAACACAGTGTTCAAGTGAAGGATCAGACACTAGATTTTTTTCCTACAATCCCAAGCTCCAGTCCAAATGATTTCACCCCAAAACTCCTTCATTTACTCTTGATTTTTTATAAAAAGAAATGATTGGAAACTATAAAATGCCAGATGCAGAAATGGTTCTAAAAATCGCAGCTAATGTTACAGCCAATCACCGCCAGAGGAAAGACTACAATGAATAGATTAGGAAATTATATTTTGTTTGTTTGTTTGGTTTGTTGGTTTGGAGGCCATTCCTAGCTCAGTGCTCAGGGAACCATGCTGGGGAATCAAATTTAGGCCTTCTTCCTGCACACGAAGGATTGCTCAGTCCATTGAACTATCTCTCTAGTTCTGATTTAGGAACCTACTTATTGATTGTCTTTGCCAAATGGAAAATTCCACCCTCTTGGGTTTTTTTATTATTATTATTATTGTTGCATCACCATAAGATACAGTTACAAAGCTTTCATGTTTGAGTTTCAATCATATAATGATCAAATACCCATCCCTCCACCAATGCACTTTCTCCATCACCAATGTCCCTTGTATTAACACCCCCCCATCACTTTCCAGCCCTCCCCCTGCCTCCATGGCAGACAATTTCACCATGCTCTCTCTCTCCTTTTGGGCATTATGGTTTGCAATACAGATACTGAGAAGTTATCATGTTTGGTCCTTTATCTACTCTCAGCACACATCCCCCGTCCCGAACGGTTCCTCCAACCATCCTTGTCTTAGTCTTTGACGATGTATGCTTCTAACCTGTTTTTTACACTGTGAGCATAGCCATTGATCCAAGTTCTCTTTAACTTCTTCCTTTGCGGGGCATGGGTGCAGGAGTGTTGCCTCTGAAGCAATTCTTAGGGGACCCTGGGGCTACTCCAGGCAGCACTCAGCCAGCTCAGGCCAGTGATGTAGCACTGCCCAGTGGTACTGGGCTCAACCAAGCTGCATCTGGTGGTGCTTAGAGTAGGGGGCATGTGGTGCTGGGTGTCAAACTCGTGGCCCTTTGAATAAAGGACATGTACCCCCAACTCCTGACCTGCCCCCCCAACCCTGATCTCTAGTCTGACAGACCCACAAAAGGCATAGTGACTTGTGGGGTGAAAATCTCAGAAAATTGTGATTTTCTATTAAGATAAAAAACAATAACAGCAATAATTATTGCAGTAACAATAATATAATAATGCGCTGTAGCACTGTTATCCCATTATTCATCGATTTGCTGGAGCGGGCCCCAGTAACGTCTCCATTGTGAGACTTGTTGTTACTTTTTTGGCATATCAAATACGCCACGGGTAGCTTGCCAGGCTCTTCTGCCTCGTGGGTGGGATACTCTCAGTAGCTTGCCGGGGTCTCCGAGAGGGGTGGAAGAATCAAACTCTGGTCGGCAAGGCAAACCCCCTACCCGCTATGCTATCGTTCCAGTCCAATATAATAATAATAACAATAATAATAGTAACACTAGTAACTATAATAATCATCAGGGAAACTGAAGTTAAAACATCTGTGACACAGACAAAGACTTGACTTAGGTATGAGTCTTCGGTTATGTGCATGTTTAAATTTAGTAGATAATGGCTCGGTAGTTCTACCCAGTCACACATTCTGCAATGATTTCAAATCAGAGCTGTGGTGTTTTAAATCATCAGCAACAACACTCAGTTCTGTCAAGTGCTGTTGTTGTTGTTAAGGTATTTTTGGGGGGGGGAGGTGTAGTAAAACCTTATTATGATTTCAGTTTTAATTCCGAATAGCTGATGTGGCTGAGCGTCTTTTCATGTGTTTATTTGCAATTTAAATGTTTTCTTTTGTGCTCTGCTACTTTCACTAGTCATTTTTTATTGGGTCACTTGCCTTTGCCTATTGATTTGAATGAATGCAAGTGTAATATCTGTTACAGGCTTGCTCGTTTTGTAGCCTGCCTATTTAGTCTCTTGGGTTTTCTTGATGGGGAAAAAAAATGTGGTTTTTTATATGACTCAATGTATCAGGCTTCTCCTTCATGACTAGTAGTGTTTGTTTTTTTAGTTAAATCTTCACTAAGCTCAGAAAGATATCCATGTATGCTCTTTTTGAAGTTTTATTATTATCATCCAGCTTTATTACTAACATGGAGCTTCATTATTAACATTCAGATCTATGATCCACCTGGACTTGATCATTTTGATTATATGAGGTCATTTGATTTTATGAGAACAAGTTGTTCTCATATAAAATCAGGCTTCGTTTTTTTTTTATTTTCAACTTCTAATTGCTTGCTAATAAATAGATATGAAAGTGGATTTTTTATCTCATGGTGATGCAATAAAATTTTTTTAAATGAAAGTGGATGTTTTAATATGGAACTTATATCCCATTAAAATTACTTAAATCACTTAGATTTTAAAAATAATTTGTTCTCATAATTTAACTCAATTCTTTTGGGTTTTCTACAGATCAAATGACATTTTCTGGAAATAAAACTCATGTATTTGGGGCTGGAGTCATAGTACAGTGGGTAGGGCGCTTGTCTTGCCCACAGCTAACTGGGTTCAATCCCCGGCTTCACAGATGGATCCCTGAGCATGGCCAGTGGGGGTTCCTGTGCCTTGAGCCAGGAGTAAGTCCTGAGCTCTGCTGGGTGGAATTAAAAAAAAAAAAAAAGCAATATATTTTTCATCTTCCAGTCTGTATCCACTCTTTTATGATTTTAGTCTTCCTGAACTAGCTAGGCTCTTTGGCTTAATGTTTACTAGAAAAATGAAGATGATGGGCAAATTTGTCATTTTTCCACTCTCAAATGAAAAATTTCAGCACATTATTATTAAATATGCTCATAAAATTGCTACCAGTTTCTAAATATGTATCTATATACACACATACTACCTTTACCCTATACTGTCACTCTGGCCTCAAAATTCAATTTCTTTGACAGATAGAAGATTATTTTGATTTTCTACTTTTATTTTGTAAGTTTTCTTTTCAACAAATTTATGAATTTTATTCTAATTTTTTAACTTAATGACCTAATATCTTTTTATCTCTTGAATGGTTTTAAGGTTACAGTTATGTTACCTCTTCATAACACATTTGTTGTTTGTACCTCTTCTCTATTTTTTTCTTGAACAGTATTTTTAGGGCTTTATAAAAAAAATAAACATTTCCAAAATAATACCACCTTTAAGCTTTAGTCATTGTATTTTTGTTGTCTATTTCTTTGATATTTACTCTTCTTCATGCTATTTCCTTCCTTTCTGGGTAGGGGACAGATTGTTAGGACGTTATTTTTCCTAACTTCTTGAGTTACCTACATTGCTTAGTTAATTGATGTTCAGACTTTTTTTTTTTGCCTTGTGGGTCACACCCGGCAAGGCTCAGGGGTTACTCCTGGCTCTGCACTCAGGAATTACTCCTGGTGGTGCTCAGGGGACCATATGGGATGCTGGGAATCGAACCCGGGTCGGCCGCGTGCAAGGCAAATGCCCTACCCGCTGTGCTATCGCTCCAGCCCCACTTTTGGTTGTTTTTAATTGATGAATTTCAGGATAAAATTCTCCTCTAAACACCATGCTGTCTATGTCATACAAATTTTTGATAATTTGTTTTTAATTCCTGAGGCCAGAGAGATAGAATAGCGGGTTGGACACTGGCCTTGCAGGAGGCTGACCTATGATCTCAGGCCCTGAGTTCCCCCGTCCTCACCAGCAGTAATCCCTGAGCACTTCCAAGCATGCCCCTGCCCCCCCCAAAAAAAGCCGTTTTAATTACTATTTACTTCAAAAAGGGGGCGGTAGTGATAGTTCAGGGAGTAAGGAACTTGCCTTGCACCTGCTGACCTGGGTTTGATCCCTGGCATCCCCTATGGTCACCAGAGCACCAGCAGGAAGGATTCCTGAGTGCAGAGCCAGGAGTCATTAAACTTCTTAACTCATGCTGTTTGAACAATTTAAGGTTTTTCTGATGCTTTTTTGGTTACTCAAATGTATCAAAATATATTACATTTTCCATTTTATTTATGAGTTTATCATTTACATTTTGTCATATAGTTATAAATAAATATCTTATAACCTCTAGTAATGTTTTAAAATCTACTTTAATTAATATGGTGTAGCAATAAAGATTTCTCTCTCTCGCTCTCTCTCCCTTTCTCTCTCTCTCTCTCTCTCTCTCTCTCTCTCTCTCCCTCCCTCCCTCTCCCTCTCTCTCTCTCTCTGGTTTTTGGACCATACCCAGTGACTCTTAGGGATTACTTCTGGCTCTGCACTCAGGAATCACTCTTGTTGGTCCTTAGGATATGCCAGGGATTGAACCAGAGTTGGACGTATGCTCAGGCCCTGCATTAAAGATTTTCTATTGTGTTTCTATGGTGTATATTTTTCCATCTTTTAACTTTCAACAATATTTGTATCCTTTTACTTACCGTGGGACTGGTATAAGTAGTGTGTTTTTCTTTGAATCTAGTCTGAAATTTTTTCTCTTATTTGGACTATTGTACTTTCTGATATATTTAAATTTAAATCTACTCTCTTATCATTTGTTTCCTACTTATCCTACATTCTATTTTCCCTTTTCTTAGAAAATACATTCTATTTTCCCTTTTCTTCCTTTCCTTGACTTGTATTGTAGTCAATTCCATTTTGTTACTACATTTTCCAATTCTCATAGTTTATTATGTATACATTTTAACAATTCTTTTCATAGATCGTTTCAGTGCACTTTTCAGTTATCTAAATATGAGGTAAATTGTTACTTTTACTTCTTTGGTAACTTAAAACTCCTCACAGTTGGGGCTTCTGACTGACTTCACTCAGTATTATGTTCTCTAGTTCTACGCAGGTAGCTACAAATTGCCTGATTTTGTTTTAACTTAGAGCTGCATAGTATTCCATCGCAATGAACATACAAGATACTTGTATGTATGTATATGTATGTATATATGTATTATATACATATAATACTTATATATTTATACGTTATACAAATGTATATCCTTTCAAATTAATGTTTTTGTGTTTTGGGGTTAGATGGCAGGAGATGGTATTGATGGATTGCGTGAGAGCTTTACTCCTCCTTTTTTTTTTTGAGAGAGAGATCTTCATGTTGCTTTCCATAGAGGTTGAGCTAGAAGACCTTCCCACCAACAGTGGATAGAGGCTCTTCTCCCTAAAAGCCAGACAACACTAGCTATTTCCAGACTTTTGGGCATGATATCTCAATGTTGTTTGGATTTGCATTTCCCTATGAGCACTTTTTCATATGCCTATCAGCCATCTCTATGTCTTTTTGGGGGAAGTGTCTGTTCATCTCTTCCCCTCATTTTTAAATGGGGGTCATTTTCTAATCTTGGATATTAACCCTTATCTGATGTATTATATGCAAAATTTTCTCCCATTCAATCAGATGTCTTTTGATTACCCCTTGACTTTCCTTGTTGTGCAGAAACTTTTTAATTTGATGTAGTCCGATTTATCTTTGTTTTTGCTATCATTGCCTCTGTGGTCATCTCCTTGAAGACATCTCTGTGATCAATTTCCTGGTGAGTTCTGCTGATGGTTTTTTTTTTCCAATGTATTTTATGGATTCTTGTCTAATCGAGAGGTCTTTAATCCTCTTTTAGTTTACCTTTGTGAATCGTGTGAGATATAGTTCTAATTTTGTTGATCAATTATGGCTATTCAGTCATCCCAATACCATTTGACGAAGAGATTCTCTTGGTTCTCTGTCATATTCCTAGCTCCTCTATTATAGATGAACTGTGCTTAAATTTGGGAGGTTAACTCAGACCTCTCAATTCTATTCCATTGTTCTGCAGGTCTATCTTTATTCCAGAACACTAGCCCTTCTTGCCCTCACTCCACCTCGAGTTCCTGTCCTGTCACATGTCTATAATGTGAGAACAGTCGTTCTTCTCATGGGAATCCTATGAAAGCATCTGCCTCTCAAGGGAGAGTAGGCTGGTTATAATTAGGAAGTGGAAGGAATGGATATTTTGTGAAGTGGTGGAATATACTAGGAAATTTGCTTCGTGTTTAACAAGAATTCCTGTTAAATGGGGGAAATGAAATGAAACGGGAGGCTTGGAAGAGAGAAGAGTGCCCATAAAAACACTCCATGCCATTTGAAGACTGTGATGATGCTGTTAGGACCGAGATAGTCTGGAAATCAATACTGAGACCAGCGATGTTTATTCATGACAGAGTGAGAGTAAATTGAAAAATGGTTACTGACAACACAACATCCTTCAAATAACTTAGAACCAAAGAGATCTACAGATGGGCTTAACCCAATTAGGAAATGAGTAACACAATAAGAGGCATAGTTATTATAAATTATGTACATGGATGGGAATAACTTAGAGTATAATGATTTACTTACTCAACTTGCATTGCTGTAACAATAACCCTTTAGAGGAAAAAAAAAAGGCACTTGGTGTGGTAGGTACAACACTATGGTATTATGTGACACAGCCATTGAAGGCGGGTCATAGACCAAGAAAAAAGAGCAAAACTTCAGTATTAAAAAATCTCTCTGAGGCCGCTAAGTGTGGTCACTCGACCTCATACCTCTTCATCCTCAGCAATGGAAAACAAATTATCTAATGCTTCCTTTTCAGCAGGTCTGACTTTAGAGGAGAGACTCTCCAAACAATAATAGTGAGTTTTGTTGAAATATTGTATGCAATCAAAGTGAAAGTAAAGTGAAATTTATTAGTTACACAGGCGGGGGGGGGGCTTAGGGTGGGGGGGGCTAGGGGCGTGTGGGGGTTTGGGGTGTGAGGGGGCGGGGTGGAGCTATACTGGGATTCTTGGTGGTGGAATATGAGCACTGGTGAAGGGATGGGTATTCGAGCATTGTATAACTGAGATTTAAACCTGAAAACTTTGTAACTTTCCACATGGTGACTCAATAAAAAATTTAAAAAAAAATAAATTAATTAAAAAAAAAATCTCTCTGAATTCCGTTAGACAAGTAGATGACATTGCTGTCTCTGAAAGTCACAAACAGGAGAAACAAGAAAAGAGAAGACAAAGAGACTATGGGGACGCTAAGAGAGGGAAGGTTTTTGAAAAACTACCATCAAAGAGAAACAGAGCCTGGGGCAAAAGGTTTGTTTGGAAAGTGGTCACTTTTTTTAGGCCATTGCTAGTGAATGGGATCCTATTTAAATAGACATACTCAAGCTTGAGATTATTGCTTTGCCTTTGAGATGCCACGGACTAAAATGGCATTTCTAGAACAAATGCGATATGCGAATGCAGGGAAGTGTAGGCCATTGTTACTCTCTCCCTCTCTTTGTATACTGTCACACTAGTAATTTTCATGGTAATAAGTTCATGGTTGAAAGTGGGCAGAGGGAGAGCGTATAAGGCGTTTGCAATAACATTTTACAACCAGCATGTTCTTTGACTTGGCTTCTTTTAAGAAAGGAAGACCAGGCTTTAACTTTTTTTGCTAGAATTTCTTTTTTTTTTTCTTTTCCTCTTTCCTTTCTTTTCCTTCCTTCCGTCTTTCCCCTGTGCAGGTTGTCCTTAAATAATAAAACCTCTTTTCTTAGTATGCACTGCTTGTAATGACTTCCATGAAACATTTAGGTCATTCGAAGCACGGAACTCTTATGTGATTCACATCCTTACAAAATATGTCCCATTAAGATGATGCACACACGGAACTGGAGTTAACGAACCTGCATCCTTGCAGGATGATTCAAACTTTAAGGATGATAGTAACTTAAATAAAATAAGAAAAGGGAAGAAAAATCAGGTTCCTGGGACAGCCAATATCATGATCCTTATCCTCTGAGTTCATACAAGCCCATCTGTTGCTCAGCTCGTCCGAGACCATTATTGCTGCATATTTCAAGCATGGAGTTGTAGATCATTAAGAATCTCTCTGTGGGCCTCTGGTGAGTGCGGGTGCTTCTCCAGAGAGTGTGAGGGGAACTGGATCCATAGGCCTATCCGAGGGCATGGGTACCTCTGACTTGTATGGAACCTACACAGAAAAGGGATCACTTACTATCCAAGCCAAGAGGTGCGGGAAAGGGGAATATAGCTCAAGACCAAAGCCGGGGTTATTTTGTGAATAAAGTTTTATTGGAACACAGCTGAACCTAATGACAAGGTGTCTCTTACATTCTGTTGATAATGTACAGAGATTGCAAGGCCCAGAAGTCCATCAATAGTTACTATTTGGCTCTTTAAAATAATTTTAAAAGAATGTGTGTGTGTGTGTGTGTGTGTGTGTGTGTGTGTGTGTGTACGCGCGGGGGGGAGGGGGGGTTGCCATCTCTCAGCCTGGAAGACACTGATTTTATACTTGTTGACCAATATCTGCAATTACAAAATGAGTAAAAGCTCAACTAAATCCATCAACTCGATGACTTCATCATCAATGAGCTTGATTATTTCAGAGCACAATATTGATAGTAGATATAGTGGCAGGGTCCTGGGAGCCTCTTGACCCATTTACAAATATTCAGTCTTTTGTTTTTTTTTTTTTAAGTCAGGACATGGTATTTTAAAAGATGTCTTCCATTGTGGAGAAATTTATATGAATAAATAAATAAATAAAAATAATAGTCACTGGTTTTGAAGCCCCTCCTGAAACACAATGTCTCGTGTTCCCCTTCTGGCTCCGCGGCAGCTGTTAACCATCAAATACTATTTCTAGAAGTGTGCTGACATCAGTTGACGCTCATACACAAAGCTGTTTGGCACGACATTCCCCATGCAAGTTGAGGCGGTGAAAATGAAACAGCTCTGTTGAAATTAACTCTATTCACATCCCGGGGAAAAGAGCTAAGTTTGCCAAATCAATTCCTTCCTCTATCAGTGGGGAAGAACCATTTTCCAACCTCTCAAAAAAGAATTTTTAAAAAAAGGTCGTCAGACACAGGAGAGAGAAAGAGAGAAAAAAATTAATAATGGAGAACCTCCAAAATTAAAATGATAAAACAAAAATTCGCTTGACAGCAGAAGTGCTTCCAAATGTATATGAAATTGAATCCAAAACTGAGCCTGCAACAAATTTAACTGACAAGAAAGTCTGTATAATGGACTTGGTTTTATTATTAATGCTAATACGGGTACATTTTTTGTTCTGTTGTGCTGATGGCAAGAAGATAAATGCCCAATGAAGGCATTAAAATATTTCCACTCCCTTGAAACATTGATTGTAGTTAGAATGCAAACACTTATTCTTCACTGGTAAGGAAAAACAATTTTTGAAAAAGAAAGCAGTACTGTAGAGGCCATTGCAAAATCAGATAGAGCTTTTGAAATAGGAATATTTTTCAAGATACCTAAATGCAAATACTAAAACCCAGTTTCTTTGTGAAATTTGAAATCATCTAGATATGATTTTATCAAAGTGGGAAATCTATTTCTTATATGCTTTTTTAATGAGTTCTTCTTAAAATTAATTATTCGCCTCACAGAGTCTTTATCATCAAGGACTAAAGTTTGCTTTCAGGGCAACCAAGTAAAATAGCACCGTAGCACTGTCGTCCCGTTGCTCATCCATTTGCTCGAGCGGGCACCAGTAACGTCTCCATTGTGAGACTTGTTGTTACTGTTTTTGGCATATCGAATATGCCACGGGGAACTTGCCAGGCTCTGTCGTGCGGGCGGGATCCTCTCGGTAGCTTGCCAGGCTCTCCAAGAGGGACGAAGGAATTGAACCCAGGTCGGCCTCGTGCAAGGCAAACGCCCTACCCGGTGTGCTATTGCTCCAGCCCGCCAAGTAAAATGGTGAAAAAAAAATTTCTTTTTTTTTTCTAGCCAGCTCACTTCTCCCAGAGAATCAAGAGCTCACCCCGTCTCCTCTCTTGAACCCAAGTCACACTGTGGGGTCAGGCAGAGGCCAGACAGGCACGGTGAGACGTGCTGTCTGCCCTCACAAAGATCTGGCTGTTTTCAGGTTCTCCAAGCCAAGGATGGAAGCGCCCCAGTTGTTAGTGCTTGCAAGGTCCAGAGCTTGGGGAGCCAGAGAATCCAGCCAGAGTGCACACAGCCAGCGCATGAGTTCATCCGGGAAGGAGCAGTTGGCTTTTAAAGATCAAGACTCGCAGAAAGTCAGGAATGCTGGAGGTTAGTGAGAGCGAGGAAGCGAGACGAGAGCAGAAGCCGCTGGGAGAGGAAGTCTATTATGTTTCCTTGACTGGGGTCTTGCTTCTGCTCAGCGGCCGCGTGTGCAGTGGATCCAGCTACTCTGAGAGTGAAAGGACGGCGGCGGATAAACTTTGATCCCTCCGGAAACGGGCTTTTAATTGCAGGAGGACTGTTACAGCCCTAGGTCAGGCGGAGTCGATGTAAATAGCGCTTAGCCCCGTGCTCTCAGCCCACACTCACCACTGCAGATCCTCCACCCTCCCCCCCCACCAGGTTTTCTCCATCCATTGATACATTTGTAACCTTTGGTTCCCACTTCTTTAGAGCTCTACTCTCTGGGGTAGAATTTGTTTTGTTTTGTTTTGTTTTTGGGTCACACCTGGCGATGCACAGGGGTTACTCCTGGCTCTGCACTCAGGAATTACTCCTGGCGGTGCTCAGGGGACCCTATGGGATGCTGGGATTTGAACCCGGGTCGGCCACGTGCAAGGCAAATGCCCTACCCGCTGTGCTATCGCTCCAGCCTCTGGGGTAGAATTTTAAGAGGACCCCTGGTAGGTACAGCCTGCAAAATCCTCTCCTCCTGAGTGTGGGCAACCGAGGATGGCTTGGTGACTCAGACGGACTACAACTCCTCTGACCATACATTCCTTGGCAATTGACTGGGAGTCAAAAGGGAAGTTGGGGCTGGGAATGTGGCTTAAGAGGGAGAGCGCATGGGCACTGGGTTTCCACGCAGTAGCCTCCTCTGAGCACCAGTGATAATGGCCTGGGGCCGGAGCCCCCTCCCCACACAAAAGAAAATGGGTAATGATCGGGGTGAACCTGACTTAACCCGGCAGCCCTCTGGGAGAGCACCAATAGCAGGTCCTCCTGGCTTCAGGGGGGAAAACGCTGCCACACTGTGAGGCAAGGGGACACAGAGGACCTTTAAGTGCCTTGAGCTGCACATGGTCTCACGGTCGGACAGATACAAGGAGAAGAAGGTCCCAGTCTCAGAGGGGCCGAGGCTCCAGCTCCATTTCCCAGAGACCCAGGACTCCTGACCTGTGGGAACTTGGTCGTCATTTGTGCTGCTTTGAGCCTCGGTGTCTGTGGGGACTCCTGCAGTGAGAGGAACCGTCACAGTGAAATGCACATGGGGGCCTCAATGTGGCAGCCCCCGCAACGCAGGGCTGTCGGACTTAAACAAGGTAACTGCCACCAAGCCACTGAGGTTTTAAATTTTATTTGGTTGTGATTGAACTTGGGCTGGAGCGATAGCACAGCGGTTGGGCTTTCGCCTTTCACGCGGCGACCCGTGTTCGATTCCTCTGCCCTTCTCAGAGAGCCCGGCAAGCTACCGAGAGTATCGAGCCCGCGCGGCAGAGCCTGGCAAGCTACCCGTGCCTATTGGATATGCCAAAAACAGTAACAATAAGTCTCTCAATGAGAGACCTTACTGGTGCCCACTCGAACAAATCGATGAACAACGGGATGACAGTGATAGTGATAGTGATTGAACTTAGTTGGTCATCTGTAGTAAGTGGCTGCCGTGTCAACAGTGCGCTTCAATACTTATGAGGACAATAGCATTCTCGGCTACAGGCGGTGCTCCTCCGCACCTGACAGTGCTCCTGTTCTTGGCTATAGGCGGTGCTCCTCTCACCCGACAGTGCTCCTGTTCTTGGTTCCAGGCAGTGCTCCTCTCACCCGACAGTGCTCCTGTTCTCGGTTCCAGGCGGTGCTCCTCTCACCCGACAGTGCTCCTGTTCTCGGTTCCAGGCGGTGCTCCTCTCACCTGACAGTGCTCCTGTTCTCGGTTCCAGGCGGTGCTCCTCTCACCCGACAGTGCTCCTGTTCTCGGTTCCAGGCGGTGCTCCTCTCACCTGAGAGTGCTCCTGTTCTCGGTTCCAGACAGTGTTCCTCTGCACCTGACAGTGCTCCTGTTCTCGGTTCCAGGTGGTTCTCCTCTCACCTGACAGTGCTCCTGTCCTCGGTTCCAGGTGGTGCTCCTCTCACCTGACAGTGCTCCTGTTCTCGGTTCCAGGCGGTGCTCCTCTCACCCGACAGTGCTCCTGTTCTCGGTTCCAGGCGGTGCTCCTCTCACCTGAGAGTGCTCCTGTTCTTGGCTATAGGTGGTGCTCCTCTCACCTGAGAGTGCTCCTGTTCTCGGTTCCAGGCGGTTCTCCTCTCACCTGACAGTGCTCCTGTCCTCGGTTCCAGGTGGTGCTCCTCTCACCTGACAGTGCTCCTGTTCTTGGTTCCAGACGATGCTCCTCTGCACATTAGTGTTTCTGTTCTTGGTTACCGGCGGTGCTCCTTGAGTTCATTTCTGGAATTTCAGCACCCTTTCTAAAAAGACCACGTGAGAAGTCAATGTCCACTCTTCTTAGAATATTCCCCGAGTGTCGAGGTCTCGGTAGCAGAGATGCTCTGTTAGGGACCAGTTCTCTGGTGCCCAGCATCAGTCAGCCATCACTGTGTGACAAACCAACCCAAACTCCGTGGCTCAGGAAAACGTCATTTACTATTTTGATTCCTGCCCCTGTGGGTCAGCTGGCTTGTCTGATGTGAACCGAACTGAACTCGCATGGATGCCTATGGGCTGACTGAAAGTTCCACTTTAAACCAAGACTGATGGGAGATCGTTAGCAGGGTCAGGTCACATGGGGCATCTCCCTCCTCCTTGGACCAAACCGTGGTCTAGCCTGGGCATGCCCACCTCGGGCCAGCGGCAGAGTTCAGTAGGCAAGGATGGGTATGCCTCGACTGACTCTCCAGCATCTTGGGCTTAGGACTGACCCACCTTGTTTTGTTCTGTTTTGTTTTGGTTTTGGTTTGGGGGCCACACCAGGTAGTGCTCAGGGATTATTCCTGGCTCTACAATCAAGTAATTTTTGGTGGTGCTCCAAGGACCATATGGGATTCTGGGGGTCGAACCCAGGTCAACTCCAGGCAAGGTAAGCACTTTACCTGCCATACTTGGCCCCTGACCCAATATTTTTTTGCCTCCTCCTATTGCTCAATTCAATCACCAGGCCAGAGCCAGGCCTCAAAGGTGGGACAGACGCCACTCCTTTTGTGGGAGGGACCACACCAGTGACCTGGCAAATGGCTTGAGAATAAGGAAAGGTGAATAGTGAGGTCATGATGGAATCAGCCATATAAGTCTTCACTCAAATTTCTTTTTGTTTGTTTGTTTGTTTGTTTTTGTCTTGGGTCCACACCCAGATGCTCAGGGTTTATTTCTGGCTCTGCCCTTAGGTATCACTCCTGGCAGTGCTCAGGGGACCATATGGGATGCCAGGGATTGAACCCAGGTCTGCCACATGCAAGGCAAATGACCAATCTGCTGTACTAAGCTCTGTCCCCAAGGTCCTCCATTCTTGACACTTCATAGGAAAGACAGTTCCTTTATGGCAGGAAAGTCAGTTGGCCCCGGGAGGGGAAGGGCTTCTGGCAAGTTTTCAATCAGATCTGTCGTTAAATGCGAAGACCTGAGGATGCAGGCTTGGGGGCTTCCAGGCTTGCACATGGTAATTCTCAGGACCCTGTGATGCATGGGATTGAACTGGGGTCAGCCAAGTGCAAGGAATCTGTTCTATCTCTCTGACCCCAAAAGACTATTCTTCCAATGCTACTTGCTAATATGCAGTTTCCCCAACAATACTACCATGTTTTGATCACTAGTATGTACCAGAACCTCTGAAACGCAATTATTATTATTTTTGGCTTCTTGAGTCACACCCAGCACTACTCAGATTACTCCTGGCCTTGTGCTCAGGAATTACTCCTGATAGTGCTCGGAGGATCATATGGGATGCCAGGGATCAAACCCGGATTGGCCGTGTGCAAAGCAAATGCCCTACCAGCTCTACTATTGTTCTGGCCCCTCAACTATTTATTGACTAAATAAACAGACAAAATGTCTGAAGAACATTTAAAGCTGAATATGCTCTTATGGGCTGGAGCCATAGCACAGTGGGTAGGTTGTTTGCCTTACACAAGGCCAACCTGGGTTCGATTCCTCCATCCTTCTCAGAGAACCTGGCCAGCTACCAAGAGTATCCTGCCCGAACGGCAGAGCCTGGCAAGCTACCCATGGAGCATTCGATCTGCCAAAAACAGTAACAAGTCTCACAATGGAGACGTTACCAGTGCCCGCTCGAGCAAATTGATGAGCAGTGGGATGACAGTGATACAGTGATGCTTTATGGGCAGAATATGATAACAGTAAAAGGTTAAACAAAATTTGGTAAGTTATTCTCAAGAGTATGAGGAGGTATTATTAAACAAACTAATATATTTTTTAAAAAAAAGTCTGTGACTGGTGAGAGGTTAAGATGCTTGCCTTGCATTCTGCTACTCCAGTTCAACCCCAAATAAATTCAAACATATATGGCCCCTTGAGAACTCTCAAGGGTCATTCCTAAGCACAGAGCCAGGATTAGCCTTGTATACAACAGGGTATACAAGTTGTATACAACCACCCCAAATTAAGAGAATTAATTGGAAAATAGAAGACTGTTATATTGTAGACCTATATAAAATCTGTATAGTGTGTCTATGACTCTATAGAAGCAAGATAGTCAGAGGAAGGAATAAGGGAAGGGGGGAAGGAAGGTGAGAGGGAGAAGGGAGAAAGGAAGGAAGGACTTGATAGATATCAATATCTTCCTATCGCACTGTATCACTGTTGTCCCACTATTCATCGATTTGCTCAAGTGGGCACCAGTAACGTCTCCATTGTGAGACTTGTTGTTACTGTTTTTGGCATATCAAATATGCCACGGGTAGCTTGCCAGGCTCTGCCATGTGGACGGGATACTCTCAGTAGCTTGCTGGACTCTATGAGAGGGACAGAAGTATCAAACCCAGGTTGGCCGCATGCAAGGCAAACGCCCTACCCACTGTGCTATTCCTGGGAACTATAATTTTAAACATCATCTAATAGCCAACAGGTAAGCAACCGAAAATATACCTCACATAGGAATCAATAATAGAGCAGCAGCGCCTGTGTGTGGTACTGTTTGCATTTGAGGACCTGCCGTTGGGTGTGCTGATGTCTCCCCTAAGGCCTGAGCAGTGCCACAGTCCTGAGACCCAGTAACGCTGTCATCCTGAGACCAGTGACGCGAAGTCCTCATCTCATCCGCAGCCATATCAATGACTTTTTCTTTGCACCTCACGAATTTCAAAAATCAATAACAGCCCTCCCCTTCCCCTCACATCATCTCCGTGTTTCAATCGTTCTGCTATCTGGGAACTCCTCTGTCCTTCTGGAAGTGGTGTCAGGAGTGTGGCGAGAGCACCGCTTTGAGGGTTTGAGGGTCCAGGCTGAGGTGTATGTGGAGCCAGTTTTGGGCTTGCGTGGAGCCACCCAGGGTTTCAGGGACAAAGCCAAGCTCTTGGATTTGGTGTCAGCCTCGTTCTAGATTCCAATACAGATCTCACATGTCTTCATTCTACCCGCGTGCGTGACGTGTGCGTGTCTATATGTCCCTCCTCATGGGGTTCACAAATAGCTGCAGGGTGCTCACAACTTATTCCTTTCCTTGCTGCAAGCAAGCGGCGTCTTGACTCTGAGTCACTGACAGTCTAATCCCAGAGACGCAAGCCAGCAGGGTGCAGGATTCCGAAGCGCCCGAGAGACAGTGTCTTTCTTTTCAAAGTGTTGGGTTTGCTATTTATACGGATTTCAAAGCATGCAGAAATACTTATTGAGGCTCTGCTCTGGGGCTGGGAGCACTCACGGGGAACACTCCCCCTTCTTCTCGGGGCCTGTTGAGTGAAGCTGACGTGCCTAAACCAGGGATTCCGAGGACAGGAGATGCCTGCTGGGAAGAGCAGTGGGATGAACTGATCCCTTTTGCCTGGAGGATGTTCTGAGAGGGAAGTCGTGGTTAAGCTCAGAGCTCAGGGCAAATAGGAATGAGACCGCTGGCGGAGGGGAGGGGGGAAAGGCCAAATGGTAGATATCGAGGGAGATGAAATTTGTGCTGTTTGAGACTAGGTTCGGATGTCCGTAGGTCTGTGAAGGGCCTACTTTGCCAGAGTAAGAGTAAGAAGGCTGAGTTTTAGTCTTCTAGGCAGTGGTTCTCAAAGCTTGGTCCCCAGGACCAGAGGGACAGTCCAGCAAGCAGGGCATTTGCAGTCCTCACCTCTGTTTACCGAGCCAGAGAGGTGGGGAATGAGCCCACAATCTGGAGGAGGAGTTGTATGTCTGGGTGGATCAGATCTACATCTGTTTTATTTCTCTTTTTAGGTTTTGGGGCCACAGCTAGTGGCGTTCAGGGGCTACTCCCCACTCCCCACTCCGTGGTTCGCTCCCAATGGTAGTATTTAGGGCTGTGCTGGGATCAAACCCAGGCCTCACACATATAAAGTAGTACTCGTTGGATACATTACCCTGGCCCTCGGATCTAGATTTTTAGAAAAATCTGGGAATGAGGTAGAGGACGAATTGGAACTGGGAGAGGAAATGATGGAAGCAATAAGAGCACTTAGAAAATGAGATCAGTAACCAGGGTGCAGCCAGGGACTCCATGCTCGCTGTAAGGTAAAGATACCTTTAAAGAGACGAGGTGACTGTGGGGTCTCCCTTCCCACTTTCCGAATCAGCCACTGAGGAGCCCTGAGGCCACCACAGAGTTATTAGGGGGTTATGATTTCATAGGCCCACCTGTCACTGTCACTGTCACTGTCATCCCATTGTTCATCGATTTACTCGAGCAGGTACCAGTAATGTCTCTATTACACTCAGCCCTGAGATTTTAGCAGCCTCTCCTTACTCGTCTTTCCCAACAATTGGAGGCTCTTTCAGCGACAGGGGAATGAGACCTACTGTTACTGTCTTTGGTACATCAAATAGGCCACGGGCAGCTTGCCAGGTTCTGCAATGCAGGCGGGATACTCTCAGTAGCTTGCCGGGCTCTCCAAGAGGTATGTATATATCTTTTACTGTATTTGAAATATAAATACGCCATGGTAAGCTTGCAAGGCTCTCCTGTGCGGGCAATAGATTCTTGGTAACTTTAGGCCCACCAACTTAATTTTTTTTTTATTTATTTTATTGAATCACCATGTGGAAAGTTACAAAGCTTTCAGGCTTATCTCTCAGTTATACAATGCTAGAACACCCATCCCTTCACTAGTGCACATATTCCACCACCAAAAACCCCAATATACTTCCCACTCCCCGACCCCCCAGCCCCCACCTGCGTAGCTGATAAATTTCACTTCACTTTCTCTTGATTACATTCCATATTTCAACACAAAACTCACTATTGTTGTTGGAGTTTCCCTCCCAAAAACAGCCCTGCTGACAAGGAAGCATTTGATAATTAGTTTTCCACTGTTGAGAATGAAGAGAATGAAGAGATGTGAAGTCTTGGAAGTTCTGCATTTTAGTATTTTAGTAACTAAGTCGAGAGAGATTTATGTTAGAAATTGCATCATTTCCCTTCCTGGGGCAGCATGGGGATATAGCTTAGTTCACAGTCTAGAGACATTGCTGCAAGCAGCTGCTGGTACCAAAAGTAGTCTAGCTGGCCTCTGGATCGTGGTCGGTCAGCAGCAGAGCGACCGCACAAACGTGTGGCCACCCAGGTTGCATCTCGGCGGAGAGCACACCGGTACCGCCCCCGGCCCGAGATCACCCACGCGTCCTGCCTAATTCTTGGTAACAATAGATCCACCTATACCAAATAAATCACAGATCTCGCATTTGTATGCCTCTGTTCTCAAGCTTCATAAATAATAATGTCCACATTTACTTAAAAGAACATCCACAGAATGAATTATTGGTGATTTATCATTATGTGTGTTCGCACCAGATATTAAACTGTATTGACAATTCTGTAAGGGATCCCAGAAAGTTTGAAAAGATAAAGGGTTCCTCATACCTGAAAAGTCTGCACCCCTAGGTCTGAGACCTTGAATTCCCCCTTAAGTGTGGGAAATGGAGGCCACAACAGTACAGTGTTGGCTGTTCATCTAGGATGTGGAGTTCTGATTTTGCTCTCATTCTCTGCTGTTCCTTTCTCTACAGTGTTGAGTTTGTCAGTTCAACACTCAGGATGGTGTCTGGTGCTCCTTGTACTTTACAGAGGATTAGGACAGTGGCCACAAAATAAGCAGCGATTCTTACATTTGAGCTTCATAATTGCACGGCAGAGCCTGGCAAGCTACCCGTGGTGTATTCGATATGCCAAAAACAGTAACAGTAATGGGCCTCATTCCCCTGACCCTGAATACAACAGGGACGAATGGAAACATTACTGGTGCCCACTCGAGCAAATCAATGAACAAGGGGATGACAGTGATACAGTCTGAAGACGCCATATAACCCAAAGGTATGATTAGCTAAAAGAGAATTTTTATTACAACCTCGTAATAATTATCAATTCTTTTCACAAAGAAAGGTTGCTTGATTAAAACAGATAAACACTAAAAAGCAGAGAAAATAGTCCCACGGAGCAAACTGCGGAAGAGATATGTTACCACAGCTTCATTTTCCGCCCATTCTTGAGTCTTATTCATCATTGCTAATCTTCATTTTATTCGTGAAGCTTTGTAGAAAATTTCTTTTTCAATCATTCGAAGCTTTGTGCTTCTAATCAAAATCTCCGGTGTCCTCATCTAGCTAGGCTCTTGGCTCTCTGAGTCATGTGTCATGAGTGTTCTCTCTGAGTCATGAGTGTGCGTGTGCATCTGATGGGATTAGTGGGAGAAATGGATGCTTCTGGCCTCACCTACTCACTACAAGGTTGAGACCACAGGGTTCACCTCTCATTTCATGAAAAATCTAAGACCCATCCTGAACTGTTTTCAGTGGAGGCGGGAATCCTCTTACATGAGTGTTGTTCCTCTAACTGTTCACTCCTGCATCCACTCGAGCTTCACCTCTGCTCCAGTGGGGCCATC
Organism: Sorex araneus; assembly: GCF_027595985.1. Classification (NCBI taxonomy): domain Eukaryota; kingdom Metazoa; phylum Chordata; class Mammalia; order Eulipotyphla; family Soricidae; genus Sorex; species Sorex araneus. The sequence goes on from NC_073304.1 coordinate 11,700,689, forward strand.
TTTCTCCATAAAACATGTCTTTTTAATTTTATTTTTAAATTATATCTTAGGGACTGTCATTTACAATCCTGTTCATGATAGGGTTTGGGGCATAACACAATCCAGCACCACACTCTCCCTCAGTGTCCACTTAATAGTCAGTTTTCAAGTACTTAGGGGAGGGGCTAGAGCAATAGCACAGCGGGTAGGGCGTTTGGCTTGCACGCAGCTGACCTGGGTTCAATTCCCAGCATCCCATATGGTCCCCCGAGCACCATCAGGAGTAATTCCCGAGTGCATGAGCCAGGAGCAACCACTGTGCATGGCCGGGTGTGACCAAAAAAAGCAAAAAAAAAAGGACTTAGGGATGACCCATTTCTTCCCTTTCTCTTCTACTTTCTTCCCTCTTTGATTTCTTTCCTTTTTTGTCCTTCTCATTCTAATTTCTGGGGTCAAGAATGATCTAGGTAACCCCTTTACTACAATACATTTCCTCAACCAGTATCCTTTAAAGCACAGATAAGCGAGATTATTCTGTTTTTCTGCTGCTTAATTCACTCCACATGATATCTTTCAGTTCCAACCAGGTTGCAGCAAATTGCATAATTTCATTATTCCTTGTAGCTACATAGCATTCCATGGTGCATATATGCCTCATCTTCATAATCCATTCATCTGTTGTTGAACACCTAGGTTAATTTTTTTTTTCCACTGCTGAACAAGTAAACATATATATGTTTATTTGTGTATAATCTTCTAGATTTACATGAAATAATGTTATAAATTAAAATTGGTAGCAATTTCTTTTTTTTTTTTTTAATTTATTTATTTTTAATTAGAGAATCACCGTGAGGGTACAGTTACAGATTTATACACTTCTGTGCTCACACTTCCCTCATACAAAGTTTGGGAACCCATCCCTTCACCAGTGCCCATTCTCCACCACCCGTAAACCCAGTGTCCCTCCCACCCTCCCCAATCCCATCTCCCCCCCGCCCCAACCTGCCACTGTGGCAAGGCATTCCCTTCTGCTTTCTCTCTCTAATTAGCTGTTGTGGTTTGCAACAAAGGTGTTGAGTGGCCGCTGTGCTCAGTCTCTAGCCCTCATTCAGCCCGCAACTCCCTTCCCCCACATGGCCTTCGACTGCAATGTGGTTGATGATCGCTTCTCTGAGTTGACCTTTCCCCGGAACGTGAGGCCAGCCTCGAAGCCATGGAGTCAACCTCCTGGTACTTATTTCTACAGTTCTTGGGTGTTAGTCTCCCACTCTGTTATTCTATATACCATAGATGAGTGCAATCTTTCTATGTCTGTCTCTCTCTTTCTGACTCATTTCACTCAGCATGAAACTTTTCATGCCCATCCACTTAACTACAAAATTCTTGACCTCCTTTTTTCTAACAGCTGCATAGTATTCCATTGTATAGATGTACCAAAGTTTCCTCAACCAGTCATCCGTTCTGGGGCATTCGGGTTTTTTCCAGATTCTGGCTATTGTAAACAGTGCTGCGATGAACATACATGTGCAGATGTTGTTTCGATTGTACTTTTTTGATTCTCTGGGATATATTCCCAGCAGTGGTATTGCTGGGTCAAATGGGAATTCAATATCTAATTTTTTGAGAGTCGTCCAAATTGTTTTCCAGAAGGGCTGAACCAGTCGGCATTCCCACCAGCAGTGAAGAAGGGTCCCTTTCTCCCCACATCCTCTCCAACAGCGGTTGCTTTTGTTCTTTTGGATGTGTGCTAGTCTCTGTGGTGTGAGGTGGTATCTCATGGTTGTTTTGATCTGCATCTCTCTGATGATTAGTGATGTAGAGCACTTTTTCATGTGCCTTTTGGCCATTCGTATTTCTTCCTTGGTAAAGTTTCTGTTCATTTCTTTGCCCCATTTTTTGATGGGGTTGGATGTTTTCTTCTTGTAGAGCTCAACCAGTGCTTTATATACCATTGATATCAACCCCTTATCTGATGGGTATTGTGTAAATATCCTTTCCCATTCTGTGGATAGTCTTTGTATTCTGGTCACTGTATCTCTTGCGGTGCAGAAGCTTTTTAGTTTAATGTAGTCCCATTTGTTGATCTCTGTTTTTACTAGATTGCTTAGTTCCGTGTCACCTTTGAAGATACCCTTATCTTCAATATCGTGGAGGGTTTCGCCGACCTTGTCTTCAATGTACCTTATGGTTTGTGGTCTAATGTTGAGGTCTTTAATCCATTTTGATCTGACTTTTGTGCATGGTGTCAGGTCAAGGTCTAAACCCATTTTTTTGCATGTGGTTGTCCAGTTGTGCCAGCACCATTTGTTAAAGAGGCTTTCCTTGCTCCACTTCACTTCTTTTGCTCCCTTATCAAAGATTAGATGGTCATACATTTGGGGTTGTGTGTAGGGATATTCCACCCTGTTCCATTGGTCTACGGCTCTGCCTTTGTTCCAGTACCATGCTGTTTTAATTGTTACTGCTTTGTAGTAAAGTTTGAGGTTGGGGATGGTGATGCCTCCCATCATCTTTTTCCCAAGAATTGTTTTAGCTATCCTTGGACGTTTGTTATTCCATATGAATTTTAGGATTGCTTGATCCATTTCTTTGAAGAATGTCATGGGTATATTTATAGGGATCGCATTGAATCTGTATAATGCTTTAGGGAGTATTGCCATTTTGACAACATTGATTCTCCCTATCCACGAGCAGGGTATATGTTTCCATTTCCTCATGTCCTCTTTGATTTCATGGAGTAGCGTTATGTAGTTTTCTTTGTAAAGGTCTTTTACTTCCTTGGTTAAGCTGATTCCGAGGTACCTGATTTTCTGGGGCACGATTGTGAATGGGATTGCTTTTTTCATGTCCCTTTCCTCTGCCTCATTGTTTGCATATATGAAGGCCATGGATTTTTGGGTATTGATTTTGTAGCCTGCAACTTTACTGTATAAGTCTATTGTTTCTAAGAGTTTCTTAGTAGAGGTTTTAGGCTTCTCTAGATATAGTATCATGTCGTCTGCAAATAGTGAGAGTTTGATTTCTTCCCTTCCTATCTGGATGCCCTTAATCTCTTTTTCTTGTCTAATAGCTATCGCAAGTACTTCCAGTACTATATTGAAGAGGAGTGGTGAGAGTGGGCATCCTTGTCTTGTGCCTGATCTCAGAGGAAAGGCCCTTAGTTTTTCCCCGTTGAGGATAATGCTTGCCGTAGGCTTGTGATAGATGGCTTCGACTATCTTGAGGAAAGTTCCTCCAAACCCCATTTTGGCGAGGGTTTTCATCATGAAAGGATGTTGGATCTTGTCAAATGCTTTCTCTGCATCTATTGATATGATCATATGGTTTTTATCTTTCCTTTTGTTGATATGCTGGATTATGTTGATTGATTTCCGAATGTTAAACCATCCTTGCATCCCTGGGATGAATCCCACTTGGTCGTGGTGTATGATCTTTTTGATGAGTTGTTGGATCCTATTTGCTAGTATTTTGTTGAGGATCTTCGCATCGGAACACCTAGGTTAATTTAACACAGCCTCACTGTCACTATCACTCTCATCTCATTGTTCGTCGATTTACTCGAGTGGGCACCAGTAATGTCTCTATTCCTCCCAGCCCTGAGATTTTTAGCAGTCTCTCCTTACTCATCTTTCCCAATGATTGGAAGCTCTTTCAGGGTCAGGGGAATGAGACCTATCGTTACTGTGTTTGGCATATTGAATATGCCATGGGTAGCTTGCCAGGTGGAATACTCTTGGCACCTTGCCAGGCTCTCCTATATATATATATATATATATATATATATATATGTGTGTGTGTGTGTGTGCATATACATTATATATAAATATATATATTGCTCTCTATGATTTATTGCCTACTGTCTGAACTCCATCAAATATGGTGTGGTAATTATGGAAAATGGGTAGGAAGTATCTTATAATGTGTTCGCACAGTCCAGAAAGTGGCCTGGAGCAGTTGGGTAGTGGAGGTTGGCTCCTGGGGCTGGGTCCCTTGGGGCAGCTAGGGTTCTCACCCGCCCCCCTCTGAAGCACCCAAGTGAAAACAGACTGGTGCAGAGTCACAGACTCAATAATATGGAAAATATAAGATCTACTAGATATTGTACTAAATGCAGCAACAAATATGGTGTGCATATGTCCTTTTGAATGAATGTTTTTAAGTCCTGGAGATGGATGCCCCAAAGTGGAATTGCTGGGTCATATGGTAGTTCAATTCTAAGTTTACTGAGGATTCTCCATAAGGGTTGGATCAGACCACATTCCCACCAGCAGTGGATGAGAGTTCCTTTTTCACCATATTCCCACCAACACAGACTGTTCCTACTATATTTGATCTGTGCCATTCTCACTGGTGTGAGATGGTATCTCATTGTCATCTTGATATATATTTCTCTAATGTTAAGTCATGCTGGGTATTTTTTATGTTCCTACTGACGATCCACTTGTCTTCTTCTGAGAATATCTTTTTGTTTCCTCCCCCCATTTTTTGAAAGGGTTTTTGGATTTCTTTTAAATTAATCTTTGTGAATAGTTTATGTATCCTGGATATCAACCCTTTCTCTGATGTGTTGAATGCAAGTATTTTTTCCCATTCAATTAGCTGTGTCTTAGTTTTAGGCGAAGTTTCTTTTGCCATGCAGAAGCTCTTTAATTTTATGTAGTCTCATTTGTTTGTTTTTTATTTTGTTGCCTTTGCTAGTGGTATCCGATCATTGAAAATGCCTTTGAGGTCCAAATCTTGAAGCATTCTGCCTATATTTTTCTCAATATACTTTAGAGTTTCTGATATGATCTCAAGGTCTTTGATCCACTATGAATTGACCTTTGTGTAAGTTATAAGGTGTGAATCCAACTTTAATTTTTTTTTTATTTTTTTCTTTTTGGGTCACACCCGGCGATGCACAGGGGTTACTCCTGGCTCATGCACTCAGGAATTACTCCTGGTGGTGCTCAGGGGACCATATGGGATGCTGGGATTCGAACCTGGGTTGGCCACGTGCAAGGCAAACGCCCTACCCGCTATGCTATCACTCCAGCCCCCAACTTTAATTTTTTACATGTAGTTATTCAGTTTTCTGAGCAGCTTTGCTGAAGCTTTGTCTTTACTCCATTTCCTGTTCTCAGCTCCCTATCGAAAAGCCTTAGGGCCTCAGTTATAAAGGTGGTGTGGGAGAATGGTGTAGCAATATATCCGAAATACAGACTTAACAGCCTTGAAAACACAAAATCTAAGCTGTAACAACCGGAACTTTGTAATTTGCCTGTCATCCCCACGGGGATGGGGGTGGGGATGGAGTGTGAGAACACTGGTGGAGGGATTGGTGTTGAAATGTTCTATGCCTAAAAATTAACTATCAATAACTTTGTAAATAATAGTTCTTTAAATTAAAAAAAATGTTTAAAAATAAAAGTACTTGGCGGATGGGGCAGAATAACAGCACATCACCAAGGACACTTGCCTTGCACAGAACCAACCCAGCTTTGGCCCCAGTCATACCTGATGGTCCCCCAAGACTCCCGGGAGTGATTCCTGAGTGCAGAGCCAGGAGAAAACCCTCATCATCGCTGGGTGTAGCCCCAAACCTCCTCCAATTATTTTTTTATTAAAAGTATTTTGGAGTTGGAGAGATGGTACAGGGGTTTAGACATTTGCCTTACATATGGCCAACCTGGGTTCTTTCCGTAAACCACATATGTTTCCCTGAGTCCCATCAGGAGTGATCCCTGAGCCCAAAGCCAGGAGAAAGTTCTGAGCACTTCCAGGTGTGCCCCTTCCACCCCCAAAAAGAGGTTTAAAAATATTTATAGGCATGAATGTACCAATATGCACCACAATGTAACTTTATATTATGTTTTCATAGGGTTCTCCAGACAAACAATAAAAGTGTAGTATTCCTAAATATACATAGTGTGTGTATTTGTGTGTGCATGTGTGTGTGTGCACACACAGACACATATGCACACAAAGTGATTTTAGGAGTTGGCTCCGGTGATCATAGAGTCTAGAAACCCAAAAAGAGCTGATGTTGCTGCTTAAGTCTCAAAAGCAGTCTGGAAATCGAATTCCCTTTTCCTCTTTTTTTTTTTTTAAGGGACTTTTTAAAAATAGAAGTTTAAAGTGCGCAGCAAACTCTAAGGGAAGTTACAGAGATTTTCCACATTCCCCATCCCTCACACATGCATTGCTTCCCCGTTGTTGATGGCAGGGATCATTGGTTACAACTCATAAACCCGCATGAGCACTTTACCCAAAGTTCATACCGTATATCAGGGTTTGGTATCGGTGTTGGGTATCCCAAGGGTTTGGACAGACTGGATGATGATAATGTGAAACTATCGTTATAGAAACATGAGTTCTTTCACTGCACTAAAATTCTGTGTGCTTTAACTATTCATCCTTCCCAACCCCGGGCCCTTGGCATCCACTAATTGTTTGACTCTGATATCCATACTTTGGCCTTTTCTGGGGACTATCATGTCATTGAAGTCAGACAGTGTGTAGCCTTTTTCAGTCAGCTTCTTTCACGTAGTCATAGGCATCTAAGGTTTCTTCACATCTTTTCATAATGCATTTGCTTTTGCATTGAATAGCAGTCCGTGTTTTGCTCACAGTATTGAAGATTGTGCCTGAACTGTGACCATACACTGTGACTGTGGGACTTTCAGTCACAGTGTATGGTCATATTCAGAGATACTCTAAGGCAGTGGTCTTCAACCACAGGCCCATCGACCAGTGTCAGTCTGGTAAAAAGGTGTAAAAAGGCTCAAGAATTCTGCTCTAAGGAAACCCCTTTGATCGAGACGTGGTGTTCCTGACATCTGTCCTGCAGTTGCAGTCCAATCTCTCCTTGACAGTCAGGATCCTTTGCCCTACCCAGCACAGAACTCCCTTCTTTGTCTTTAAATACAGAAGCATGAGGAGCCCAAATCTTTCTTCCCACTTCAATGGGTCATTACTATGTCTCCTGGTGGAAACATTCCTCACCTTTTGGAATAAATGCCTGAAGGACAGAGTTTAAAGTCTTCAAAGGAACACCCCACAGTGGGTTGTGCAGCAGCTTGAGGAAGGTGGAAACACAGTTAAGAGAGACAGGTCTCTTGTTTGCCGTGAAGCAAGTTCCTTAGTGAGAAGCAATGCAGTGTGGGATGCTATGAATCTAGATCGGGTATTCTGCCATTTCATAGAGGGCCAGGCACAAGCGATGTGTGTAGGAAAGACAGATTTACATCCAGAGTCTAGACCAATAAGAACGAAACAGCTGCTTCTCTGCCATTAGATGGGTCCAATGTAATCAACCAGGTAGCAGCTGGTGGATCACCCCACACCTGACTCTGTGTTGGGACTAAGTATTGGTCTTTGTTGCTGGTACATTGCCACTCAGAGGTGATTGAAAGCCAAGTTGATAGTGGTGGGTAGTGGGGAGGGGGGTGGTAGTTCATGCTACTGAGCCATATTATGTAGTCAGAGTAAGTCATCCTGTGTACTTGGTTATTAAATCCTCCCCTGCTGAGACCACCCTTGAGGACATATCTGTCACTGGTAGGACACAGGCAGCTTCACATTATTCACCAGTTCAGAAAAGTCTGCTCTCTTTCCTCTTCTCCAGAAACTCCTTGACATCCGTTTCCCAATCATACAGTCCTTCCAGGTCAAGCCACAGACCCATGTGGTCAAGCCGTGAGTTGGCACATAACTGCACGCATGGCCATTTCATCTTCCAAGTAAAAGAAACCAGGTACACCATTCAAAACTCTGCCCTTTGGGCAGACTGCCCTTCAACCACTGACCTTTAGGGAATACCCAGAAAGGGTCAAGATGTCCATTCTTGGGTAATGCCACATACCAGACAAAATTGTTGTCATGAAGATCCATGTTTACTTTTCTTTGTGATGACCGTATGGAGCCCCTAGTGACACCATAAATGCAGCTCTGGAGGAGGCAGGGAAGAGTTGATGCAACAGTTTAATTCCAGATACAAACTTTTGGCAAAATCCTCTCTACTTGGGGGATAGTCAATTAAGATCTTCAACTGATCCGTTGAAGCCCACCACATCTGTTCTTCTGAGTCTACTAATTTTTTATTACTATCGTCTAAAAAATAACCCCATCATAGAAACATCTAGAATGTTTGATTGAATATTTGCATACCATTGTCTGAGCCCAGTTAATGCATAACATGAGCCATCATAATATTCTTTCCTAAGAGGAAAAAAAGTCTATCTTTCCCACCATATACATTTTGCCTTTTTTTTCCTTTCATATTTATTCCTGTCTTTTTTCTTTCCACAAATATTTCCTGAGAGCCCCCTGGATTCCCAATCCTAGAATCCTACTGAGGAAGTTGAGCTGTCTCCTTGGTAACCAGCTCTAGCCCAGAATGGAACAGAAACTGCTTCCCAAGCAGACACTTCTTTAAAGGGATCACATAGCCCATTCTGATTTGAAACCCTAACTCACAAGAACACCGTTCGGCTCTCTCTTTTAAACAGAAAAATAACTGTTTTACAAAGAGATTAATTATAGATGCTGCCATTCGGCAGGTGGGTGTTCTAAGTTAGATGCTTGTTGATTAAAAATTGTCACGAGGTGGTCAGAGATCAGCTCAGAGATGATTTTTTGTGTACAAGGTTTGTCATGGAAATGAATGGTTTTAAAATGTTACGGAGCAAAATATTAAACTCACTTTAGAAAACAAACAGTTTTCACGTCCTTTAGGTGGTTGAATAATGCAACTAATGAAACAGGCAAGTTACAACACATTTAAAACAGATTCACTAAAGCAGGTCCAAAGATGCCTTGTCAAAACAAACTGGAAAAGCTTTGTACGTCTACTTTGAATTATTCTAGTGCTCATAAGCTTACTTATCACGGAGGTTGCTTTTCTAGAAATAAACTGCTACCCACACCAGTAGCCGACTGCTCAGATCCAGGGTCTCCAGAGTCCTGAGCCCAGCATTCACCTTGTCAGGTGGCCAAACCCCTGCCTCTTTGTTCTGAACCTGCAGAAAGTTACAAACCTTCTCTCAGGTTCCTCCCCAAACCCCATGCTCACGGCTGCAATGCTCACCACACCCACCACAGCATCCAATGGTCCCGACACCTGCTGGTCTTCAGTCTGTTGTCTCAGCTCTTTTCATGAAAGGGGTCTCCAACTATTGTAAAACTGATGTTTTGAATCTCTTGAAATCACGTCCAGTCCTACTACACTGTGTGTTTCCACCATTAATCAGGACACAGAATGTTCAAAAGATACCATAGCAGGAGCCTGGGAGATGGCTCCAAGGCTACAAGTGCAAGCTTTGCACACAAGGAGCCCCCATGTGGAACCCCTAGCCCAAGGATGTACCCCACCTCAAAATAAGAAATACTGTCGAAACTCCACATTTCAGACCTATTGAGGTAGCATAGCAGAGAGATGATTGGGTGAGAGTATATGCTTTATTACAGTTGTGCTGGTTGGATAGAAATCCCAGCACAAGTCTTTTACATTCTCTCTCATTGGTTAAGAGCACATGATTGTCTCTGCATAATGGATGGTATATGGACCATTGTTTTTCCTAGTATAGAGTTGAAATTTTCTCGAGTCAAGTTGCTGTAAAACAAATTAGTACTGCATTGTGTGTGGGAGTCAGGGGTGGGGGTGGGGGTTCTGAATCCAGTGTTCATGTAATTGAAACGGTAGATGAATAGACAGATAGACAGAGCTACCTGGAGGTAGTTCCTCGATCAGGGATCACTCCTAGTGAGACTCATGGGACCATTCGTGGGACTGGAGATTGAAACCAAGTTGGCTGCATGCAGAGCAGTCCCCCCACCCGCTGTACTATCTCTCTGGCACCTTTAGTGCACATCTCTTGTGATTTCAGGCCTAAAGTTTTCCTTATGGAAAATTAGTTCAGTTTTTACAAGATAGAATTTGCCTATTTTTGTACAAGAGGAAGTGGGCCAGATGTGGGATTTTCTCGTCATATTAAGATTATTTTTTTTTATTGTTTTGTCTATTTTTTTATGTTCTTAGAAATCCTTAGTGCTGCATGAACCACCTACTTTGGTAAATAAAGTTTTATTGTCCCACGGTCCTTTTCAACACGGTCCTTTCTAATAGTCCTGTTGTAATATTGCAGCTCTTGAAAACCTTATAAGAGCAGAGTTGAACTCTAGTCACAGAATTTCCCCCACAGAACCAAAACTGTATAATGCCTGTGCCCATAGAATCAAAAATTTGAAAGTGTGATTTCTGCTATATATTCCAATAACATCTCTATTCCTTATTTTTGACATCTAAGGGGATATTTCTGTATTCAAGGAATGGATGACAGATACTTACCTTTACTTCTGAGAACCTCCAAAGACAAACCATCCCACCACCCACATTGACTGTTTTAAAGAAAGAGAGCGAAGATAGAGTCACACCGTCCCTATTGATTGAGTGCTCGCCACATGGGCCACTTAAATTTTTTTAGGAAACACAAAAAGAAATAGATGAAATTAATTTTATTCTAAATATGTCTTATTTAGCCCAGTAGACCCCAAATATCATTTCATCATAATACTGTAGATATTAAACAAAAGTGATCAGTTATTCCAGTAGCAAATAGTAGGGTTTACTTTGGGGGAAAAAATACAGGAAAGGGCAGATTGAACTCTGAGTTGTGATGAGCTCAATATCATGAATCTTAGAACAGGGCTCCCCATCCTCCATATAAACTCTGGGGAAAACGCCACACACACACACACACACACACACACACACACACACACACTTTCCCATTATCCTATCAGGGAGAACAGCGCTGCCACCATGCGAGCTGTAAGGCCTCCTGCCCTTCGCCGGCTTCTACACTCACGGGCATTCTCTTTCAAGCCTCCCCCCCTCATTTAAGCGGGGTGCTGAATCTGAATGCTCACGTGATCAATAGACAGCATTGATGAGAGCACTTTTACATTCCCCGTTTGTTCTAAGTCTTCATAGTCCTGTGACTCTTCGATGTTCATAGTACACGTAGACTCAGACTTGCCACATTTCAAGAACGCCCAGAGCTTGAGAGGCACCTGGAGCTAGTTGTGTAGGTCTAGAAGGAAATCAGGTAACTTTTTTTTATAGTCTTTCGATTTGTTTTTGTTTGGTTGTCCAGCTTTAAAAATTGCTTAGGTTGTACAGAGGCAATTAAGACAGACTCCTTGTTCTAGCTGAGTTTAACTTACATAAATGGGGGTGTTGGGCCACCACACCTGGTGGTGCTCAAGGACTACTCCTGGATTTCTGTTCAGGTCACTACTGTCTCTATGCTCAGGAGTAACCCTGGGCAGTTCTCAGGGGACATAAACTATGCTGGGGCTCAAACCAGAGTTGACCACGTGCAAGTTAAAGAGCCTTCACTATGATATCTATCCAGCCCTGGCTCAAATCTTTTTATACGTATGGAGTATTTTTCACTTTTTTGCAAAAATGCAATGATAGTGGGAAAAGCCTGCGAACCTTCTAGAAAAACATCCATTGATGAGAGCATGGCAATAATGGCTGGGCTTAGCACAGAAGACAGGAGGGCTCAATGTTATTTCATTGGTGTGTGTGTGTGTGTGTGTGTGTGTGTGTATGTGTGTGTGTGTGTGTGTGTGTGTAAGTGGAGAGGGCTGGAGGATGCAACCACCTCAGGTGGTGCTCAGAGGCTGCTTGGCTGTGGTGCTCAGGAGTAACCCCTGTAAGTGTTAGGAGGACCGGGTGTGGTACTAGGGATAGAAAAGGGTCAGCCAAGGGCAAGGCAAATGGCTCTCTGGCTCGTAAGGCACCTTATCGCCGTTGGACTAGAGAATGGCAGCAGAGCTGGGATCCTTCCGAGCATCATCCAGGGAGGTGCCTGGGGGCAGGCCATCTGACAGGGGTCTCAGGGCAGTACATTTCTGAGACTCAAAGCCCTGATGTTGGGAGCCTGTGCTACTTAAATATTAAGAAAGTTCTTGTCCTGGGGATGTGTTGTCTAAAGGCTGGTTTGTAGAAGCCATTGTCTTGGGGTTACACAATCTAAGGGCCGACTTTCTTATTTTTCTAGCAGCCTCTTTCCTCGTTCTTATGGCAGAACATGTTGCTAAGGTGTATCAATATGTAACCTAGGAAAATATCATTGAAACGATGTAATTATGGAAAAACATCATTCACGTCTGGAAGCCCAGTGCATTCTAAACTTACGTATCCTGAGCATTCCTGTATACTTTTCCAATGTCTGCTCCCTTCCAGGACCTATGAAAGTCTGTTGCTTGCTCAAGAAAGACGCTGCATGAGCACTGCTTGTCAGCCCTCCTCTCCCCGTTGCCCTTCTCCCTCCCCCTCGGGGACCCTGTTCAACATAGCCACGCTGGACGCAGCACCCTGAACAGTCAAGGAACATTTGAAAGAGATGAGCTGTATTCTGAAAAGTATGTCACGAGTCTAAGGCCCTATCTTGGACCCCTGGTGGCTAGGAAGGTGCCCTGATAAGACTGGAGGGACTAGGAAACCCCAGGAAGAAAAGCCCTTCTCTCGGCATCCTTAGCAGCAGACTGAGGCCAGGCTGAAGTGCTTCAGCGGCTCCATGCTGGGCCACCGACACACACCTGGCTCCAGACATGTCCTCCCCCCTCTGTCACACTCTCCTCCAGCGTGACCCTTTTCCCAGGCACGGTTCTCCCTTGCAATGGGCGTTCTTTTCCCTTTCCTCACTCACATTTGTGAAGTAAAACCATTATACTTCACTATCTACTCCAGAAATTATTTTTTGTGATGTTCAGAGCCTCAAATACAAATCATAGACGGAAATATATATGTATATATACATACATTTATATATCTGCCTCTCGGAGAGCCCATCAAGCTACCGAGAGTATCCCACCCACATGGCAGAGCCTGGCAAGCTCCCCGTAGTGTATTCAATATGCCCAAAACAGTAACAATAATGGGTCTCATTACCCTGGCCCTGAAAGAGCCTCCAATACGGCAGCATTAAGAAAGATGAGTAAGGAGAGGCTGCTAAAATCTCAGGACTGGGACGAATGGAGATGTTACTGGCACCCGCTCAAGTAAATTGATGAGCAATGGGATGACAGTGACAGTGACAGTGACAGTTCAGAGCCTCAACCCAATTCTCTCTCTCTCTATCTGTATATCTTTGTCTCTCACTCATTTTGTTTTGGGGTTACACTGGCACTGCTTAGGGCTCTGAACTCAGGGATCACTCCTGGCAGAGCTCAGAGGACCACCTGGATGCCAGGGATTAAACCTGTGTTGGCTGCATGCAAGGCAAGCACTCTACCCATTATACTTATTTTTCCCCATCCACATGGCCGCCAACTTCTTTTACCAGTCCTGAGTTCCCTGAGTTCAGGCCAGCTACAGAAACCCTCCATCCCAACATAAGCCACTTGAGAGCAGGAGCCCAAAGTTCCTTGACTGATTGAATGTCTGAACATACATTTCTTCTTCTCTTTTTTACTTCCTTTGATTTGTTCTCAAGAGTTGCACACTTCCGTTTAATGTTCAGTCAAATGTACCTTTATGTTTATGGAATCATATAGCTGGTTTTCTTTTCCGTGCCATGAATAATAATCCTTCCTGTCAATCTGTATTGTCAGTCCTATCTTTACAATCTGGTGGAAAGCTTGCTCTGTTTGAATTTTTTTAATTCAGAAGAAAGAAATGTACTACATTGAAAATTAGATGAAGAAACAGAGAATTCCTTTATTGAGACATAGGTATGTGTGTGTGTGTGTTCTGCCTAAGTGTATGATATAAAAATCATATTTATGTTACAAAACCTTTGGCCATCTTAAATTATTCCCATGATTTATACTATTCATCCACCAAGTGCCCAAGAAACATCCACATATACTTCATCCTCTTCGAAGAAGCAAAACTCTTGCATATTTCAGAAGCAGGTATTCAATCGAAGTATCTGATTTTTCTTATAATCGAGTCCAGTGACAAAGGGAATAATTTAATATGAACCCGGTGAAGGCAGGATAGAAGAACAGGCTGGTAATATTTTTTGGCACACACATTTATGTGACTTCTGTCTTACCTGTGGCAGACATCGTTAATCAACCACTCTATTCTTCCCTGTGAAGAATCAGTGCGTGCTCAGAAACTTTATAAATGTAATACTCCAGAAAGTGCACTATCAAATGATAGGATTTGGCTTATAAGAGAAGACCAAAAAACATCCCTGGCCTACAAAGTAAGATTTAAGCAATTATTAAAAGATTAGCTGATGGGCCAGAGAGATAGTATAGCACACGGCCAACCCAGGTTTGATCCCCGGCACCCCAGATGGTCTCCTGAGCTTGACCATGAGTGATCCCTGAGTATGGTGCCAGGAGTAAGCCCTAAGCACTTCTGGGTGTGACCAAAAAAGCAAACAAAAGATTTTAAATAAAAGATAAGTTGATGGGGACTGGTGAGATAGTATAGGGGTCAAGGCACTTGCCTTGCAGATGGCTGACACTGGCTCAATACGACTGACACTGCATACCAGGATTGAGTCCTGAGTACAGAGACAGGCCTAAGCTGGGATGGAGAAGGGACCACTAAGTAAATGATGGTTGGAGGAATTATTTGGGATGGTAGATGTGTGCTGAAAGTAGACTATGGACCAAACATGATGGCTGCTAAGTACCCATATTGCAAACCATAACACCCAAAAAGAGAGAGATTAAGATGGAATGTGCCTGCTATGGAGGCAGGGGGTGGGAAAGGGCGGGGGTGGGGGGAAGAGTACTGGGAACATTGCTGGTGGAGAATGGGCACTGGTGGAGGGATGGGTACTCGATCATTGATCACTGAAATGCAATCAGGAAAGTTTGTAAGTCTGTAACTATCTCATGGTGATTCATTAAATTCACTGTATCACTGTCACTGTCCTCCCATTGCTCATCGATTTGCTCAAACAGGCACCAGTAACGTCTCCATTGTGAGAATTGTTGTTACTGTTTTTGGCATATCGAATACACCACGAGTAGCTTGCCAGGCTCTGCCATGCGGGTGAGATACTCTCAGTAGCTGGCCGGGCTCTCCGACCCGGGTTCGATTCATTAAAATAAAAAACAAAAAAACAAACAAACAAAAAAGCAGAGCAAGACCTAAAGCCTAAACTCCTCTTGTGTGGCCA
This sequence comes from Sorex araneus, assembly GCF_027595985.1. Classification (NCBI taxonomy): domain Eukaryota; kingdom Metazoa; phylum Chordata; class Mammalia; order Eulipotyphla; family Soricidae; genus Sorex; species Sorex araneus. The sequence continues at coordinate 11,715,805 of NC_073304.1, forward strand.
ATCACTTCAAAAACGAAGAGTTATATTCAACAATAAAATAGCCTAATAACCACCTGAAGATTATCTGACGTTGTGAAGGAACAGAATAAAGGAGATATTTTAGTTAGGAGGCAGCTAAAGAATAGGTTGCTTTAAATCAGGGTCTCAGCAATACCACTCCTGGGAATATATCCCGGAGAGGCAAAAAGGTATAATAGAGATGGCATCTGTATTTCTATGTTCATTGCAGCACTGTTTACAATAGCCAGAATCTGGAAAAAACCAGAGTGCCCCAAAACAGATGACTGGTTAAAGAAACTCTGGTTCATCTACACAATGGAATACTATGTAGCTGTCAGAAAACATGAAGTCATGAAATTTTCATATAAATGGATCAACATGGAAAGTATCATGTTGAGTGAAATGAGTCAGAAAGAAAGAGACAGACATAGAAAGATTGCACTCATATGTGGAATATAATGTAACTGAGAAGTACAAGTTGGCAATGATGCAACTTCTGGCAGATATCTCTCTGGACTTAGTTACTAAAATACTAAAATACAGAAACCCGAAACAGAGAGGCCGCTAAGTGTGGTCACTCGACCTCATACCTCTTCATCCTCAGCAATGGAAAACAAATTATCTAATGCTTCCTTTTCAGCAGGTCTGACTTTAGGGGAGAGACTCTCCAAACAATAATAGTGAGTTTTGTTGAAATATTGAATGCAATCAAAGTGAAAGTAAAGTGAAATTTATTAGTTACACAAGCGGGGGGGCTAAAGGTGGGGGGGCTAGGGGCGTGGGGGGGTTAGGGGTGTGGGGGTGCGGGGTGGAGCTATACTGGGATTCTTGGTGGCGGAATATGTGCACTGGTGAAGGGATGGGTATTCGAGCATTGTATAACTGAGATTTAAACCTGAAAACTTTGTAACTTTCCACATGGTGACTCAATAAAAAATTTAAAATTAAAAAAAATAAAAATAAAAATAAATAAATCAGGGTCTAAGTCACGAAATAACTATTTTTTAAAATCTGAAGCAAGCATTTTAATACTCCCAGGCAGTGTTCAGGGGTCCCCAGTGTTCAGAGTCACTCCCAGTGACTCCTGCCAGCCCTGACAGATGATTTAATGTTTGGGCCAACGGTACGGGGGCCACCAGGCTTAAGGTCAGCATTGTATGGAGAGCCACGTGGTGCCAGAGTTCAAATTCCAGTCCTGGTGTATGCCAGGCATACACTCCCCTGCTCTCTCCCTGGCTCCTGTTCTATTTACTAAGTAATACCATTATCATTGCAGTCACTTATTATTTACGCTTTAACCATACACTGTCACTTTAGATGTCACACCCACCATCAAATCCTTACTGAACTATGATCAGGAGTGTCAACATCTCTGCTTTGTGTATTCCTCTCATTTGGGCATTCTAGATGTTTCACCGGAAGCTTCCACTTTCAACTTCCTCACTAGACTTTAACTGCAGAATTGAACGATAATAAGAGCTACCTTGAATATTGGAACTCCTTCCTCATCTTCTCCATTAACGAGCTATTGATGTCCCATGAGTAAGTTTAACAGATCTCTTTAGACACCAGTTTGTCCCCTTGTGTATGTAGCCCTTCTAGGCATTGTGCTTCCCGCCTTGGCTTAATTTGGCTTGGATGTTGCTTTTTAATCACAAAGGACATCTAAATGAACACGGGCCCTTGACTCAGACGTTCATTTGCTGCTTGTTGACTTTACAGTGTTATGAGCAAAACAACATTTATTTTCCTCTCAACTTAGCTATTCATATAACGTGACTCATTTTAGGTCTTCTTTTCTTGAACATTTTGCGCCATCTCTTTTTTATTGTGGGCTTTTTTGTTCACTTATTTTTAAACAAAGAATTCATTTCACAAAGAAAACAGCATACAGTATTAGCTGCCATTCTTATTCATTTGAAAGGAAACAATGCCTCTTGCTGCAGAAACTCACCTACCCAGAGGTCATTTTTCCAATAATCTGTCATAGAAAATACAGTTCAAAGAAAAAGGCCTTCTGAGAAGTTAAAATAAATGCCATAGATCTCATTCATTAAGCTCATACATTGTATTTCCATCTTCTTACTCTTGTCATTCAGCACCTGTCTTTTTGCTTTATAGACACAATCCAAAGGAAACAGGTTTCTTGGCCCACAGATTAGAAACAAATAATCCAAAGATTGAGAGGCTCCTGAAAAGAAAAATAATGTACGTGATGACTGGTAACAAAGGAGACAGAAAAGGAACCAGCATCACGGAATAAAAATGACAGCAAGTAGGAAGTGTTTTATATTTGGTCAAATAGTTCTCAACGCTCTAGTCCCCTCCACTGACCTAAAAATCATGGTCTGAAATCTTGGAGTCACTGAGTTCATGTTCAGTATTTTCTGTTTAAGAAAAAATGGGTGTGTAAGAGGTAGAGAGAAATCCTCCCCACCCCACTTCTCACTGCCATCTCCGAGGGCTTTTCTCAAGTTGTTAAAGCAATCAAATTAATGTCAGTCAGATCAGTAGGAGAATAAAATCAAATGGAATGACATATATATGGAGAATTTGAGTGGATGTAGATTTTAAAAATTGAGGGAAATGAAAGTGTGTGTATATATAGCACTGTCGCACTTTCGTCCCGTTGTTCATCGATTTGCTTGATCGGGCACAAGGTAACGTCTTCATCGTGAGACTTGTTGTTACTGTTTTTGGCATATCGAATACGTCACGGGTACCTTGCCAGGCTCTGCCATGCGGGCGGGATACTCTCGGTAGCTTGCCGGGCTCTCTGAGAGGGGCGGAGGAATCAAATCCGGGATCGGCCGGATGCAAGGTGAACGCCCTACCCACTGTGCTATCGGTCCAGTATATAATATATTATATGTAGAGCATAATTATGCATTACATAAAGCATAATATATAATATACATATCCTCATGTAATATATAACATGTTATATATTATATGTTATACACACACACTTTTTCTTCCCTATGAGTTAGAGGCCTAAGGCCTCAGGAGAGGAGGAGGGTGCTTCCCAGGATGAGGCACTAAATCCATGTAACAGACCAGATGCTCTGTCCGTACGTGTTTGCCCTGCCGAGGAGATAGGTTTCTCTGACAGAAAGATGATTTCTGGTAAAACTTCTCCTCCCGAATAACACCCCCCATTTTCATTCTTCCAGGTAGTCATGGAAGTGGCAAGTTTCTCCAGGGCCCCAGGGGCCTCAGCTCACAGTACTCTAAGTCTGCAGCTGGGGAAGGCTGCCCTGGGCGTGGTGCGGTGGCCCACCCTCCCGTCTGTCCGGAGGGGACTCTCTGGAGAAATGATTTGGGCAAGTGGACAAGGACAGGCTTGGGAGCCGAACAGCTCTCTGGAATGCCTGCTTCTCTCCTACTTTTTAGGGCACCTGCCATCTCTGTCTGATTTTCTTAATAAAATGGAGAAAATTATTCATGAGACAAGGTGCAGACTGTACCTGCCTGCAAAAGAGGCGGGTGCTGGACTCCCCCAGACAGTCAATATGGGGTGCCTGCTGCATGCCAGGCACTGACACTGGGGGCTGGGGGCCCAATAGTTAAATGGTTGACTTCACAATATGGTTGTTAGAATAAGGATAATATCAGGTCAAATTGGGACAATAAGGAACTTGGGTTGACATTGAATTGGCACAATATTTAATGGTGACAGAGGGGATCACTGACATTCTGTTGGTTTTTTTCCTCTTTTCTTTATTGTTCTTATCATCCCGATTGTCCTAGGTGATCTTGGAACTTGTCTTCTATATAATTCTGATTTGAGTGTTAGAATTATGATTTCGAAGACCCCAAAGATGCTTCAGTTTCATTTTACTGATCAGAAAATTGAGGTTCAAAGAGGTTTAATGACATCCACAGTTGTTTGTTGTATTAGAAGCACGAGTTTAATGGACAGACATGAGGAAAAGGCACAACTCCCGCTTCTCTTTCAGAAAAGTCTTAGGCAGAACATCTGGAACAGGATGGTGGGACTCCTATGCAGCAAGGGAGCGTTCCATTAACAAGGTGGAGGGACTTTCATAAAAGGGGTTATTGACAGGCCAGAGAGAGAGAGAGTACAGCAGGTAGAGTGCTTGCTTCATACATGGTCAGCCTGGGTTCAATTCCCAGTACCCCAAGCCCCACCAGGAATGATTCCTGAGCACAGATCCAGGAATAAGCTTCTGAGCACTGCCAGGTATGATCCCAAAATAAATTTTTTAAAAGGTGGGGGCAGGGGGATATGGGTTACTCATCAGCTCTTGTCACATAGTAGACCTAGATGGCCTCTTTTGTATGACATTTGATAGAAGTAACTTGTACCCCTTGCACTTTACTGTAAATGCATCACCACCAGCCGACAGGGTCTTCTCTGTGAATGTCACAGCTTCCTCTGCACCACTGTGTCTGAACAGTAGGACACGTATTGACTATTTATCTAATGGCTATAAGTGTGCATGCTATAAGTGTGTGTGCATGTGTGCATGTGCATGTATGTGTGTATGCATGCACACATGTGTATATGTGGGAGAGACATACGTGTGTATATATGTGTATGTGTGTGTGTGCATGTGCATGCTTGCACACACATAAAACCCAGTGGTCTCGAGTATTTTATGATCCAGCTTAACAACTCAATAAATGGGATTTTACATTTCAGGGTTGTTTTCTTTTTCCCCTTCTATATGATGATGAAGTGATTGGCTTTTAATTTAAAACTTTCTCCTTTAAAGAAAAAGTTTGCACCAGCTACAATACATTCTAGGTAAAAATGTTTCTGCTAATACATTTTTTACTGAACCAACAAGTCTGCCAAGCAAGCTGCTTCTTGATTTGAATTCAAATTGATGGCGAGGTAGTTAAAAGCAATATATTTGGGGTTTCTTTTCTTTTTAACTTTTAAAAAATCATTTTAAAATACAATATTGCACAAAGTGCAATTATCTTGTTCAACAAATATTTGTCATGACTGTGGAATTGAGTTGTACAATTTTAGAAGCTGAATGAAAATAAGAATATGCTGAAGCAAGTAAAGAAAACTTGGATTTGCTGAAGTAAGTAAGGATTCTCATGGACTCTATGAGGCTGCAGTTTCCCTGCCTATCAAACAACAGGATTGGGACCAGGGCAATGGCTCAAAAAGCTGGACTGCGGGACTGGAACAATAGTACAGCCGATAGGGCGTTTGCCTTGTACGCAGTTGACCTGTGTTTGGTCCCCAGCATAGCAAATGGTCCCTGAGCATTGCCAGGAGTAAGTCTTGAGTGCAGAGCCAGGAGTAACCCCTGAGCATTGTCGGGTGTGACCTAAAATGAAAAAAAAAAAAAACCCAAAAAAACCCACACTCCAAACCAAAAGAAACCAAAAAAGCTGGACTGCATGTTTCGAACAGGTAGCCCAGTATTTGCTCCCTGGCACTATTTGATCCCCCAAGCCCCCAGGGAGCCGCTACCAAGCACTGAAATGAAAGTTGCCCCTGAGTAATGCCAGGTGTGCCTCCCCCCACCCCAAATAAGAGCAATAGGATTGACCAGAGGACCTTGAATGTCTCTGCCAGTCTAGATGTCACATTTCTATCTATTCGACTTGACCAGAACATGGAGGAATCTGATCTAATCCCCGACCTTCTAAAGGCATCTCCCTGTGAATCATCTCCAGATCTTTCTCAGATGCCCAATCTCTCTCTGGACTGCTCTCTGCTTGTACCTAAGCATTTATTTCCCATCTCCCTTGGATGGTGAGTAGACATCTCTTTTTCACATGACTAAAGGAAGATTCCAGTCCATTTCCATCCATCTCTGAGTCACTCTCTGTTTTCCCCAGCGGACCGGCTCAGCTGTACACCCCGTGGCTTAAACCAGGCCTCTAGTCACCTCTCCCTCCCCACCAGCCTCCTTCTGTGCCAGCACTCTCCTGAGTATTGTCCGTGTTCATCTCCACCCCCACCACCCTCATCAGGCTCTCCTGGTCTCTCTCCTGCCCAGCAATCACAGCCTGACCCATTGCTTAGCCCTTGTGTGCCTCTCTGCAAACCACCTCTCACACCATACGCTGAAGTGAGTTTTCAAAAATAAAAATCAGACCCTGTTCTCTCCTGCTTAAAACTCCTCAGTGGCCTTGCACTGCACTTAGGATGAATCTGAATTCTGACTCAAAAAGCTCTGAGTGGACTGGCTCCTGTCTTTATCTATTGCCCCATTTCTTGCTCTTATAACCACCTCCCTTCACCACTTCTGGAACTCTGATCTTTCCTTTCCTTTAACAGACTTGTGATACAGAAAGAGAATTAATTATATATAATAATGTATGCATGCATGGACATATTATGGACAGATATGTATGTATAGATGTATATATGTATGATAGAGAGCACATATATAGTATTATGTACTATATATCGTACATAATATATGTACTATATATATATATATATATATATATGGGCTGGAGTGATAGCACAGCAGGTAGGGTGTTTGCCTTGCACACGGCTTATCCAGGTTTGATTCCTTTGTCCCTCTTGGAGAGCCCAGCAAGCTACCGAGAGTATCCTGCCCACATGGCAGAGCCTGGCAAGCTCCCTGTGGCATATTCGATATGCCAAAACCAGTAACAACAAGTCTCACAATGGAGACGTTACTGGTGCCCACTCAAGCAAATCAATGGGCAACGGGATGACAGTGAGCCTGTATATACTTATTTCTGTATATGCTGATGAAGAGATTAATCATAGAGAATTGGCTCCTGGAATATGGAGATTGAAAAGTTTCATTATCTATAAGCCAGAGCTCCAGGAAAATCAATGAAGTAGGTTCTAGTCTGAATCAAGAGGCCAGGGAACGAGAGTGCTGACGATATAGATTCCAGATCAAGGTCAAGAGCGGATGAATGGCCTCCCTCTCTAACCCAGCATGGAGCCGGTTCTCCCTTCCCCCATCTTTTTGTTCTTTTCAGGCCCTGGGTGGACTGGTTGATCCCCAGGGGAGGGGGTTGGGGGGGATCTGCTTAATTCAGTTCACTCATTCAAATGCTAATCTCATCTGGAAGCATCCTCACAGATACACCCAGACATCATGTTTAACCAAATATCTGGGGACCCAGAGGGACGGTGACCCAGCTGAGTTGGCATTTACAATCAACCCGAAGCCATGCCAGCTCTTAGAAGGTTTGTTCCAGCTCTCCCTTCTGCCTCCCTACGTTTTCCCCATAATTGCATGGCCGCATTCTTCTTGTCATTCAGTTGTCATCTTGAGTGTCACCTTCCCTAAATGAACCTTCGCTAACCAGCCTATGAAAAGTAGCCACTCGACACTGCTATTTACCCTGTCATTCTATCTTTATGGAGCGGCAGAATACTGGTGGCACTCCAGGGTGTTTATTGGTTTGGGTTTTTTTTTTTTTTTGCTATTTATTTGTTTCCTTCTTACTGTCTCTTCCCCCTGAAAACTGTTATGTTCTGAAAAGGACAGAGACCTTATCTTGATCACCCAAACATCCTCAGCACCAGCACAATGTCAGCACGAGATGCAATTTCCAGTAAATCCAGAACTTTCAGATCCCGGGATGGTACTAATCAGTGATGCTTGTCTTCTTAGAAATTTATTCTTAATTAAATGTCTTGTTCATTTTGTATTTGGGATTTTGTTTATGTGTGCTTTGGGGCCACACCCAAAAGTACTCAGGGCTTACCCAGGCTCTGTGCTCAGAGATCACTCCTGGTGTTGCTCTGGCAACCCTATGGGGTGGAGGTATTGAGCTCGGGTCAGCTGTGTGCAGGGCAAGCACGTTCCCCATTCTACTATTGCTCCAGCCCAACGTCTTATAATTCCAGAAAGAAGTTTTGGTCTTCCTGAATACCCAAAGACCACTTACAGAATTGATCTAATTAGAGGTGGTTGAGTAAGATGTACAGCTATTAAAAGCCAAGTGAATGTCCATGTATTTCAAAATGAATGAAAAATGGGCGTTAGAAAGAGACCCAGAAGCCATCTAGATGTTGGATATTGCAGAAAAAAGTTCTACAGCGACTTGAGTTAGAAGAGGAAGCCCCCCAGGATGGTTTGGTGGTAGAGCACCTACCTTGCAGCCAGAGACCTCAAGTGAGATCCCCAGCACTGTCCCATGTCCTCAGTGTGATCCTAGCAACACAGATAACATTTGGGATCCCGACACCCAAACAAAAAGCCTGTGATCTGTGGTACATGGCAACAAAGTGTGTGCAAGCCCTACAACCATACTTTCGATCCCCAGCAAGCACCCCCACCCAGGATGCAAACCTGCAACTGAGTGTGGAAGTGCCACAGCTCCATGTGTAAAGTCCCAGATCAGGGCACACTGCGACCAGGTGTGTGTACGAACGCCACATGAGTCTACAACAGCAACAACCATTACAAGAAAGGGAGGTGGAGGAAGACAGAAAAAGATTCTTCAAAAATCTTAAGGAAAATTGGGTCCAAAAAGATAGAACAGTGAGCAGGGTGCTTGCCTTGTTCACAGCCAACCTGGGTTTGAGCACCCAATATGGCTCCCCCAACCTCCCTGATCAGAGAGATAGGAGTAGGTCCTGAGCAATGCTGGGTGTGGCCCCCAAACAAAACGAAAGAAAGAAAGAAAGAAAGAAAGAAAGAAAGAAAGAAAGAAAGAAAGAAAGAAAGAAAGAAAGAAAGAAAGAAAGAAAGGAAGGAAGGAAGGAAGGAAGGAAGGAAGGAAGGAAGGAAGGAAGGAAGGAAAAGAAAGAAAGAAAGAAAGAAAGAAAGAAAGAAAGAAAGAAAGAAAGAAAGAAAGAAAGAAAGAAAGAAAGAAAGAAAGAAAGAAAGAAAGAAAGAAAGAAAGAAAGAAAGAAAGAAAGAAGGAAGGAAGGAAGGAAGGAAGGAAAGAAAGAAAGGAAGGAAGGAAGGGAAGGAAGGAAGGGAAAGGAAGGAAGGGAAAGGAAGGAAGGGAAAGGAAGAAAGAAAGAAGAGAAAGGAAGGAAGAAAGAAGAGAAAGAAAGGAAGGAAGTAGAAAAAAAAGATGAATTACTTTGCCTAAGATTTGGAATCTGCTTTTTTTTTATTATTTTGTTTTGCTTTTGGGGTCACACCTGGCAATGCACAGGGGTTACTCCTGGCTCTGCACTCAGGAATTACTCCTGGCGGTGTTCAGGGGACCATATGGGATGCTGGGAATCGAACCTGGGTCAGCCACGTGCAAGGCAAACGCCCTACCACTGTGCTATCCTTCCAACCGGTGAATCTGCTTTTGTAAAAAAAAAAAGAAAGAAGAAAAGAAAAGAAGAAACTAAGGATTGAATAACTGAAAACTATGTCTGCTGGATAATGAAGCCATAGGGGAAGAGACTAGCAAATTGGTCATAAAACAAACACTAGTGATTGAAATGCAACTTATGGGAAAATGCCCATGAGAAGCAAGGATGGAAGAAAGGCAGGAGCTGGGGGATGGCTCCCAGGGCGGAGCACAAGCTTTGCATGTGGGAGCCCTGGGTGTGACCCCCAGCACCGCCTGATCTCCTGAGCACCACCAGGTGTGTCTCCCACACCGCCCCCCACTGGCAGAAACAGGCTAAAGGAAACATAATAAAGCACTAATAAAGATATATATATTACAAAACAAAAGAAAAGAAAATAGAAAAATGGAAAGAAAAAATAGAAAAAAAGATGAAAAACTTTATATATGTGAATATATAAATGAATGACTATATATATGCATATATATGCATCTGATAAGAGACTTGGAGAGGAGAAAGAATAGAGCCAATGCAATACTTGAGGAGTATTAGCCAAGGATTTTCCAAAACTGATGTAAACCATTAATTTACAGATTGATCAGTGAACCACCAGCAATATACATTAAAAATAATCTAGAAATCTAGAAATTTTATCTAGAAATATTATCTTACCTACTGATAACTGAAAACCTAAGATGTAGAAAAAGAAAAAAAAAAGTACTAAAATCAGAGTTGGGAGAATGAATTTGAAGCTGTAAAGAATCTAGAAAACCCAGACATTGGAGAGTTTGCCCGGAACAATCTAGAACTCAGTGTGAACCCACTTTAGTTATAGCTATAATTTTATAATTTAATCACATTGTTTAAAGTGTTGATATTGCCACACATCAACATACTTTTTATTTTTATTCATTCAGCCAGTCACTCATTCATTCAACCACTCTTGCAGATATTTATTTGAGCACTTCCTATGTGCCAGTCCTAAATTATGCTTTGGTGACATAGTTACAAACAAGAGAGATGTTATTTTTGCCTTCTTGGCATTTCCCCACATACCTTAAATATGTATCATTTATTGTTCTCATTCCTAAAAAACAACTTATTTTACTGTTATAGAAACTTAAATGCAGGAATACTTAGTAAATCTAGCATGATTACAGTGACTGTCAGAGACAGAATAGTGATTTAGGGCTGGGAGTTTAGTTCAGATGAAAAGTTCCAGCCTTGCATGTATGAGGACCTGGATTTCACCATGGTTGCAGGGAGGGGCCAGAGAGCTAGTGCAGGGCTTAAGGTGTTTGCCTTGTGTACTCAGTTGACCCTAGTTCCATCTCCAGGACTGTATATGGTCCTCCAAGCACCACCAGGAGTGATCAGAACCAGGAGTAAGCCCTGAGTACTGCTGGGAATAACCAAAAACCAAACCAAAACAAATACCAATGGGGCTGGAGTGATGCGTTTGCCTTGCATGCGGCCAACCCAGATTGGATCCCCGATAACCCAGATACCTCAGTGGTCCCCTGAACCTGCCAGGAGTGATTCCTGAGCACAGAGCCAGGAGTAAACCCTGAGCACTGCGGGATGTGGGCCCCAAACAGAATAAAACAAAGAGGCATGTGTTTTAACACTGTACACTCTCGCCAGTCCTTACCCTGAGATTTTTCGACTTCCCGGGTCCCCTGAACAATTGCTGTACTCGCTGTACTTTTTAATGTCTGTGTTTATATGTGATTGCCTCAAATTCTCAAAGCATTGTGAAATCCACAAAAGTCCAAAACTTGGTGAAGGAGAAGTCCTGGGGGTTGGCTCCTGATAACTCTGCCCCTCTTTGCTCCATATTTTCTGTTCTCTGTGGAAAACCAGAAATTGCATTCAAGAAGGCATCCCGGGACATTCTCTTTCCATTCTTACAGACTCACAGCGAAAAAGTGCCCCTGTTCATGTCGCAACAACAACAGAACAACAACAAAGTTCAGTCCTCATCATTCCGAGGCAATTACGAGGAGAAGACACGCACCAGTACATTTCTGACAGGCTTTTACAATCCAGTTTATTATTCCGCTCTTACTAAATTGCTAATCCCTTGGGAGGAGGGGGAAATCTCTGTCTGAGATCTTTAGCACAAACATCTTAAAAGAAATGTAAAATAAGTACCACACGGACGTCATTTCAGAGATACAGTAGAAGAAAGGAGCAGAAGGGTCCCGTGGACAGGGAGAAGGGCCGGGGTGCATGGGCTGTGTGGGAACGAGACCATCTCTAGGACAAACTGAGCTGGGTTGGGAAGGAGAAAATTGAGACATCGCTTGCTCAATCCAGGAGCCAGGGAACAGGCAAGCGAAGCCCCACCAAGAGTTAACGCTGGCTTTTCAGGTGGCGTCAATGCTAGCAATAATTTTTAGAGCTATTTTGGATCACATCCACCCAAACAAATGGATGTGCAAATCAAGACATTAACAAAAGTAGATCCCAACACATGATTGTTTTTTTCTTTTCTGGGGTCATACTTGGAGATGCACAGGAGTTACTCCTGGCTCTGCACTCAGGAATAACTCCTGGCAGCGCTTGGAGGACCATATGGTTCGATGCTGGGGATCGAACCCGGTCAGCCGCGTGCAAGGCAAACGCCCTACCCGCTCTAGCCCCCACACCACGTGATCGAGCCAATCCAATCTCCCGCCAGTGCCGATGTGACTCACAATTCTGGCGTCCCACCCTCCTAACCACCAAAAGGGAGGCGCTATTTATGTTCTTTCCATTGTCTGTGGCAACGTCAGTAGCCCTGCCTTTGGAACCCTATGCTAGGCAATAAAGTGATCCCTGCCCCCCAAAGTAGCTCTCACCAGTGCCTCTAGGGTTCTCCTTTCCACCAAAGTCTAGGGGAGAGGAGACAGTGACTGGATGAAGCCAGGGCTCTTGCAGATGGCTCTGGCTTTATTTCTAACCCATGTCCTCATTTTGCAAAGCGTGAATCCAGTTGAGGCAGCCATGGGCGGATTTCCCCAATATTCAGATAGGAAAGCACAGGAAGAGCCCTGCTAGGCCTTTGAACCCAGGACCATACCCAAGCCTCCTCCATCCCCTGGACTCCAGCCCTGGGGTGGGGTAGGGTTTACCCCTCTGAATCTGATGATGAGTTTTGAAGCCTCCCTCCAAGCCTCAGCTTCCCGCAAAAGTCTGTCTTCTTTCCACTTGCTTGGCTTGTTTTGCTTGGTGGGAATTCAACCCAGGGCCACACACAAGGAACCCGGCAGTGGAGCTATATCCCTAGGCCCATCCTTCATGCTTTGTTCATATACGAACCCCTCCTACTCCCACCCCATCTCCGCCCAGAACCTGTGACTGGATTCTCATTACTGGTTTCTTGGAATCAGTAAGTGGGTTCTTGCGTTTGCTGTCCTGTTAGAGAACTGAATAGCACAGATCCTCCGAGAAAAGGTCTTCAAGCTCAGCACAGTCTGGGGTCCCCTAGGACCTGTGTAGAGTGATCAGATCTGGGGGTCACTACTACTTTGGTTCATACCTGAGTGCATGAGGATGCCCGTGAAGGTTCTTACCCGGGGATGATACCACAGTTCCTCTGCTTGGGGTTTTCTCCCTCCTGGTCTATTTCTGGGCCCAGTTTTAAATTGAGTTCAGGGTTCTGGTGCCCCCAACCAACCTTGCCCTGCTGCCATTGAGCATCTGGGCACTGTTGGATATCATTGGTTTGTCCTTTCTTCCTTGCCACAGAATTTGGGTTTATCTGGTAATAATCTCTAAACAATTCTAGACTACATTGGTATGTCCTGCTCCCCTTGCCACTAGGAGCTTAGTTATATCAGTCACACCCATCAAAGTGCTCCCAAGTCACTCCCATTCCTTTGTTTATCTGTAACCACTTCTACCAGTTTATCTGCTCTTCCTCTAATCAAACTCTGTTAATTTGTAAGGTCAGACCTTGCTAGGACAGTGTACTTGTATTGTAAGTTAATGTTGTCTTTCTCCTCTCTTATGTCTTTTGAATAGTTTACTTTAAAACAATATCTTTTTTGCATGGACAAAGAAAGACAGTTGTTAATATACTTTGGTAACATGGGATTTAACTGGCTTCAAATATTATTCATTCCTGGGCATCTGCTTTCTGGACTTAAGCCTCAGCTGCCCTTGCTTCCTAGCACCCACAAAAGCAGGGTCCTGACGAGGGACGGGACGGATCCAGGTGAGTTATGTGCTACCCTGGCATCGAGATGGGCCTGGCCAAAGCGCCTAATGCTTAACTATATGTTAAGAGCTTGGTCATGGGCATGTCATGTCATGATCCAAAAGCAACGATGAGACTAGGGCCCTGCTAAGGCTAGGAAAGACTAATCTGGCCTGAGCGCTGTAGTCTGAGATTGAGGTGACCCTGGGAGAGCAATTCTATAAACTTAATGCATCTCTTCCTATGTCCATATAAAATGATTTATAATATGAATACTTATATGTTAGTTGGACAAAGAGAGGGGAAACACACCCAGGGGATTCCGCTCTTGGGCGGGTGTCCTGCTGAAAGAGATTCTGTCCTAGTGAAAGCATCCCCTAAGGGATAGAATTTTACCCCCTATTGATTGTAACCACACCTATGCATAAGCCCCGGCCCACCACATCCAGCCCACCACATCCGCATCCGAGCCGGATGCGGGGGATTTAAGGTGGCTGTATGAGGGGGCTGGGAGCGAGTTCCAGAGAAGCAGAGAGAGGGACGGGAGTGTATAGAGAGAAGATTGGAATAAACTTCGATTGAGACCAACCATCTTGCCTCCGTTCTTTCATTCACCCTGTGCCTGGCTCGGTGCGGTGAGGCACTCCTCCCGCCCCCGTTCTTATTTTTGTGTTTTTACACAGGCGCAGAGACCCTAAATTGGCTTCATTCAAGAGTAGATCCTTGGGGATGGAGCCATAGCATGGCAGGTAGGATGTTTGCCTTGCACACCGCTGACCTGGGTTCAATTTCCAGCATCCCATATGGTGCCCTGAGCACCGCCAGGAGTAATTCCTGAGTGCATGAGTCAGGAGTAACCCCTGTGCATCACTGGGTGTGACCAAAAAAGAAAAAAAAAAGAAAAAAGAATAAATCCTTAAAACCCTCTTGCCCAAGATCTGGATTGTTTTAGATGCTGGGACTTTCTAGAATCAAAAGACAGGACTAAGATGGATGCTGCACAGGGGGAGAATTGTTTTAGCTGTAAGGAGAGGTGAGCTGAAAACAGGAAGAGACGAGTTAGGAAGAAACCACTGGGAGAATATGAATTCCAGCTAAAACTTCCTTTCATTTTTGTATGATTTCTGGGAGCCAGGAGGGGCTGAGGCAGGGCACTGCCTGAGATGACTGATGTGTCCCACAGAACACAGCAGTGGAGGTGGCTGCCCTGGGAGCCACGGGCCCACGAGGAGGTAGTGACCACGGGTACACAATGCTTCAGATGCTACAACTTTCTAGCATCTAAAGGTCAAGGGTCTTAGACATTTAAGTGGTATAGAGGGGAGGTAAGTATGTCAAACTGCAAGAGCCAAACTAGTGTAAACATGTGACCTACACTACAATGAGTAATTTTTTTTTTAATGAGTGCTGAGGCTGGAGTACAGAGTACAGAGGGTGAGAGCTTGCCTTGAACATGGCCGACAAAGGTTTGATCCCTGGCATCAACTAAGATTCCCTGAACATGCCAGGAGTGATCCTGAGCACAGAGTCAAGAGGACATCCCAAGAACTGCATTGTATGGCCCAGCGTCAACCCCTGTTAAGCCGGCTGGAGATCTCCCCAGAGGAATCACACGAAGACAAGTTGCAATGCAATAGGCAAAGGGTCTTTATTGGCTAGCTCGAGCTAGGGCCCTTGTCAGCTCACCAACACAGTGGCAGCTTCTTGGATGTGCGATTCCAACTCTCAGAAGTGAATATCCCAGGAATAACATTATATGACAGGGGCTTTCCACAGACCACCCTTTTGGCCGCAGTCTGAGGGGCTTTTCACTACTTGTACTTAGCTAATTGGTTATAAGCTGGAGTTACATAAAGGTTGCATAAGAATTACATAAGAGTTATGTGGGGATGGGGGGTAGGTTCCCTACCTGCATCTGATTGGTAACCCTTAGTTGACCTCACCATAGCTATCTCACTTTGGGGAAATTATGACTCAATTCCAGGTATCTGTGCTCAATTCCAGGAATTCCGTTTGTTTGTTTTGTTTTTTGGGTCACACCCGGCGATGCACAGGGGTTACTCCTGGCCCTGCACTCAGGAATTACTCCTGGCGGTGCTCAGGGGACCATATGGGATGCTGGGATTCGAACCTGGGTCGGCCACGTGCAAAGCAAACACCCTACCTGCTGTGCTATCACTCCAGCCTCCAATTCTAGGAATTCTGGAACCAAAATTTAGGCCTAGCTTTTTCTGGCTTCTTTATGAGCCTGTCATGGCTCTGCTTTTGCTTCTCTATCTCTCACCACAAGTGAGTTTGCTAAGGAGATGGAACGTTGGAACACTGGTAGAGAGACGCTGACACTGATGATGAGTTTGGAGTTGGAACTTCTAATGCCCCAAACCATTATGAACAGCTTGGCAAATCATGGTGCCTACATTTTAAAAAGAAGAGGATGAAGTCAAAGGCTGGAGGCAGTTGCTTGGGGGGTCCATCAACTGCACCCTTTCCAGGCAGGAACGGTCTTCACGGTGGTCTATAGGGTAACTTCCTCCAGCTAGGCCTGGGAATTCTGGGATTCCTGCCACATTTCCCTAAACAGCCACTGAAAACTCTGAAAGAAGGGTTTCAGGCCAGAGAGATGGTATGGGATTGAGAGGGTGGGGGGGCGCATGGTAAGGCACTTGCTTGTATGCAGTTGAACCCAGTGAACTCCAGATGGTCCCCAAGCACCACCAGAGGCAAGCTATAAGCACCCTGGGTGTGGTCCAGATCCCTCCTCCAACCAACGAATAGTTTCTCATCTCAGCACTGTACCGAAAGAGGCCAGATTCATCCTTGAAACGTCCTCCTCCAAGACCCAGTGGCATCTTTCCATCATTTACTTAACATCATGGTGGTGCAGCCTTAGCTGTCCCGGTGGGGTCTACAGGGGGAGCCCTGGCCTTCATGGCCTCCTGGGGAGGCGCGGGGACCTCAGGGATGTGGCAGCATCCCCACAGCCACCCCACCTGTGCCTCGCAGCAGCAGACGTGTTCTCAGGGCAATCTTTTTACAAAAATTTAATCTGCACTGTAGCACTGTGTCTCATTGTTCATCGATTTGCTCGAGTGAGCACCAGTAATGTCTCCATTGTGAGACTTGACACTGTTTTTTGGCATTTCGGATACACCACGGGTAGCTTGCCAGGCTCTGCTGTGCGGGCGGGATACTCTCAGTAACTTGCCAGGCTCTGAGAGGGACAGAGGAATCGAACCTGGGTTGGCCGCGTGCAAGGCAAACGCCCTCCCACTGTGTTATCGCTCCAGTCCAAAATTTAATCTATAAAAGCTGTATATAGTTATAGAAGTTAAGTACAAAAAAAAAAGAACTTTGCTTAAGTTGTTGTTAAGTTGTTATGACCAAAGATAATTACTTGGGCATTATTCCCATGCTCTGGAGAAATATAAAGGAAAGTTCAATGCTTTTAAAGAGCTACTATTTAGTAAATGATACTGGCCATACAGACAAACACATAGATTACAAAGCAGTATCAGGGTTATTGCTGTAAAAACAATAAGCACATTAGTAATGCTTTTCCAAGGGTGATCGGTGACCTCCTCTCTATTAGAATCACTAATAAATATGCTTATTTCTAAGCCTAGCCCCAGGGCAATGGAACACAAATTCTGGAAGTGGGACCTTGGAAATTGTAGCAATAACAATCACACTGTCGGGTCAGAGAGACAGGACAGGGGTTCAGGCGCTGCATCTGGTACCCTGAGCACCACCAGGAAGGGTATCTGAGTACAGCTGGGTGTGCCCCCACCCCACAAAAAAGAAGCACTCTTCAGGGAACCTTTGCACAACCACGTGAAGAACCACAACCCCATAAATGTCTGCATGACAAGAGAGGAGATAGGTTCTACGGGACATCATTTGGTGGCACCATTGCAGAAGTGTACCTTTCATCATCATGATCATGATCATCATCATCATCATCATTAATATTATTTCTAATTTTAAGGTTTTCTTTTAAAAAATTTTATTCATCATCATCATCATCATCCCATTGATCATTGATTTTCTCGAGTGGTCTCAGTAATGTCTCTATTCGTCCTAGCCCTGAGATTTTAGAAGACTCTCTTTACTCATTCTTCCCAATGGTGCCGCATTGGAGGCTCTTTCAGGGTCACAGGAATTAGACCCATCATTGTTACTGGTTTTGACATATGAATACACCATGGGGAGTTTGCGAGGCTCTCCCATGCAGGCAGGAAGCTCTCGGTAGCTTGCCATGTTCTCCGAGAGGGAGAACTGGGCTATAGAATGTCTGGGAGCTTGGTCTTATAGTCTCTGGATGTTGGCCTTGGTGGAATTACACAGCACCAGGGGCAGTCCCTTAGCGTGACTGCCTAGCTACTGGAAAATGGGGGATCTGGGCGGAAGAGGCTCAGTCCCGATCCGAGCAGGCTTGGAGGTCTCAGCCCCGGGTCCCACACACCTGGGTTCCTCTGAGGCTGGGTTCTGGAGGTCCTTGGCCATGGGGGCTCTGCTCAGGGCAGGGAGAGAAACTCAACTCACCCCCTCTGAGGGGCCCGGGTGAAGACAGCCAGGCATGGGGGCAAGAGACTCTGCGTCTTTTTCTTCTGGGAGCTCTTTAATTTTATTAAAGAGCCATATATTACAAAGTTACTGATACCTGTGTTTCACCCATACAATAATTCAACACCAATCCGTCCACTAGTACCAGCTTCCCTACACTAGTGTTCCCAGGTTCCCTCCCCATCCCAAACCCCCCTAACCCCCACCTGACAACTTGACAGGCACATCGCAGAGTTTCAGTGGTTGCCACTTAGATCTCATGTTTTCTGTTCTATTTAATCTGTGTTTTGGGTATATGGCTCTACCCCTCACTCACTCTGGTATAACTGAAGCCCTGATGCCTGGTCACCCTTTCGTTTGGGGGCTGCACTCAGCTATGCTCAGGGCTTATTCCAGACTCTGCACTCAGGTGTCACTCCTGGTGGTGCTGGGGGGAGGGGGGCATATGCGGGGGGGGCTGGAGGTCAAACTCAAGCTGGTCACATTCAAGGCAAATATGCCCTGCCCACTTCAGCCCCTCTTTTTTTTTTAATGTGGGGTTTGGGGCCACACCTTGTGATGCTCGGGGCTATTTCTGGTCCCATGCTTAGGAGTGACCAAAGAAGCCATGTGTGGTGCCAGAGATTTAAATGGGGGGTGTCAAATGCAAGGCAAAGACCTTACCTCTTGCACTATTTCCCTGGCCCAAGAAACTCCATTCTAACCTCACTTCCCTTTCCTTGTTCATCCATCCAGCTTTCCCAGTGGATTCAGGACTCCTCCAAGGGCTGGTGTTGGAATACTGAATGCCTGTAACAAATCATCATGAACAACTTTGTAAACCGTGTGTGTGTGTGTGTGTGTGTGTGTGTGTGTGTATGTGTGGTGGGGGGGGGGAAGGGAGTTGCTGGAAGAACTCCAAGGGCAAGATTCAACTAGTATATACTTGGGGAATCATGTTTCACTCAAGTGAGAGAAGGAATCAGGAGCTCCAACCTCCATCGACTACGAGGATCAGGGACGCTGTCTCCTTTGCCAAGCTATGGAAAATCAGATGGACTGGACTGTAATGTGATTTAGAGACGACCACTGGACTAGAGCTGTTACCGACTGGATTCTACAGGATGTCAAAAGAATGCCTGGCCGCCCACCTATGGTCAGACTTCATCAAGACTCTGAATGAACGATTTGAGGCTCTTCGTGTTCCTGGAGCGAACAGATGCCATTGGGCTACACTAGCACACAACAGGGACGAATGGAAACATTACTGGCACCCGCTCAAGCAAACCGATGAGCAACGGGATGACAAGTGATACAGGGAAGTGATATACTTGTGTGGAGTCTAAGCCAATGAGTTTGGAGAATCACAAGACAGTGTCTTGGAGAAAAGACACAGGTAAGACTTTAGACATGGGAGGACCTAGGTGAATCATCACCTGTGCCATGGAGAAAGATTGCTCTGTGTGAGCAGAGGGAAGCTGGCAAACAGAGACATGATGGGGTCCTGGGGTGCTGGCTGTGCGCTGTGAACGGTACCCTGTGAATTCTGGATGGTGAGGCATTACCAGAGATATGGGGCCAAAAAGGGGCGGCACCAACGTGCTCACTGACCGTGATGACCTTCCATGGCCACAGAGAGCAGGCTGGGAGCACATGACAGGGGAGCCCTCCCATAGTGCGCAGGCTCTCTGGAGGAGCGGTGATTGGCTTGGCCCCTTTCAGAGGCGGAGCTCCCTGGGAACCAGAAACTCTTCCATCCAAGACTCCTGGCCTCCTATGTTCACTTTGTTCTTTTTGCAGTTCCCGTCCGTTTGGACCGCGATCCCATGGTCTTCCTTGTCCTCTAGAGAGAAGATAAGTAACTGAGAAGCAGCTGGTGGCAAACACGGGCCCCAGCCAGCGCAACCGCAGTGGTTGAGGGATGAAAGGGCCGAACCCAGGCGGATGGATGCTACGGGATGGCGCCCACGGCCAGACCAGCAAGTTTCTGGCAATTCATAGAATCTGGTAAGTGAATATGGAACTGGAAGCAGGGGCGTGATTCGGATTATTTGGGATTTCAGGATATGAAATATAGGGACATTAAAAAAATGCTCTTAAAGGGCAGAAGAGAGATAATGCAGTGGGTGGTGTGCCTGCCTTGGACACAGCTGACCCAGGTTCAATCTCTGGCACCCTCCAGCCCCATCAGGAGTGATCCTTGAGCACAGAACCAGGGGTAAGCCCTGAGCATCACAGAGTGTGCCCCTCTCCCCCCAAAAAAGTAGAGACTTAACAGAGTGATAGTACAGCAGGTAAGACACTTCCACTGCATGCATCTGACTTGGTTCTGTTCCACAGCACCCCGTATGATCCCTGAACACTGCTGAAAGTGATCCCTGAGCACAGAACCAGGAGCTCTTAGCACCCCTTGGTGGTGGTGCCTTTCTCTGAGGAATAAAAAAGAGGGGATTTAGAGCTGAGGATTTATATCTTAGCAATAAAAACCACTTCCCTTGCATACGTGAGGCTTTGGATTTGATCCCTTGCACCTCAAAAAAGGAGGGGTTGAGAGCAGGGTGATAAATAATTCAGAAAAAGGCCATTGACTTGAGCATGAGTGGTCCAGGTATTTGGAGCTGTGGCTCTGGTATTCAGGGGGACATGTGTGCAGATTCTTGGTTAGCGGGGATTCCTGGAAGACCCGGAAGTGCATGTGAGCACCCAGAGAAGCCTGTGGATGGACACAAGGAAAGAGCAGGGACAGGCCCCCAGCCTTGGGCAAAGAACCCCTCAGAGATGCCCCACTGTGAGAAACTGGAAAGGACCCGGCTGGGTCAACCCAGCCAGAACTGGGAAAAAAAATGGCACTGCAGAGAGGCAAGTTCCTAGCACGGAGAGGCCACCAGAGCCGGAGGGAAACCTCACTGTCCCATAGGGGTGTGAGGGCAGCTCCAGGGGAAGCCAGGCTGGGTCGGTCAAGGAGGAAAGGAAGAAATGTAGTGGTCACTTCCTCTGGGCAGGAGTGTGGGGCCCCTGCTACATCCTCGCTGAGTAAGGGGTGGGCGGGGAGCTCTGGGGAAGGGAAGAGAAAGGAAGATTCAAAGTAAAGGGCAAGGGGGCTGGAGCGATAGCACGGTGGGTAGGGCGTTTGCCTTGCACTCGGCCAACCTGGGTTCGACTCCCAGCATCCCATATGGTCCCCTGAGCACCGCCAGGGATAATTCCTGAGTGCAAAGCCAGGAGTGACCCCTTGTGCATCGCCGGGTGTGATTCCCCCCCCCCAAAAAAAGCAAAAAAAACAAAGTAAAGGGCAAGGACAGGGTCTCTTTGAACCTCCTCCTGCTTCTGTCAATCCATTCAGCCTTCGTGAAGACG
Source organism: Sorex araneus (assembly GCF_027595985.1). Lineage (NCBI taxonomy): Eukaryota > Metazoa > Chordata > Mammalia > Eulipotyphla > Soricidae > Sorex > Sorex araneus. The sequence goes on from NC_073304.1 coordinate 11,737,113, forward strand.
CACTGTTCCTTCTGCTCATTTCCGTGGCTGCGGAGCACGAAGACATGAAAGCCGTAATGATATCCTTGCCTTCTTGTTTGGTAACGATCGGGCTGGCTGCAAGAAAAAGAGGAAAATCTCGCACTCCTGGGTTTTATCAGTACAGGTTCATAGTTTTGCAATATTGCAAGGAATCAGTTCTTTGCTCTTTTAGACAAAAATCATCCACCTCACATTGAAGGTTTCTTTTGTCAAGTTCAATCAAGAAGAGTCAATGGATGAATTGTAAGTATTCGCCACAATGCAATTTCTACAAGCGAAAAAGAGAAGACTGAATGAGGAAGGTGAATTGAATATTGAAACAGTTTCTTCTCTATTTAATAAAGGCACACAGTAAAAATGTGTTGTTACTATGGAGATTCTCTTTGTTTGTTTTGTTTCCCTTTTTTTTTTTTTTTGAACCCAATTCTAGTTCATTGCATTCTTTAGGGTTACAGAAAGGACTTGTAGTACCAGAAACATCTATGTAACACATGTCCTGTTGTTACCCAGGCAGAGAAGTTTCCCGGATTAAATTTGTTTCTGTATCTGGTTGATTCAATTAGGAGCAAGGTAACTAGTTGAATCCCCTGTAGGAAGTCTGGGTTTATTCCCAGGAAAGAGCAAGCCACTCTCCTGAAGAGTGTGCTGTTACAGGAAAGCTCTGAACCGGAGGAGAAGGATTGGAGCCTTTTGCTACTGATCAAAAACCAGTGTCTGGTGGGGGGAGACTGTGGGGCCACAGAGCAGATTGGTACCTCTGTTCCACATACTCAGGGAGATACAGAAGTGTCTTGGGCAAAAAGGGATTGTAAGTGGACAAAAGTTCCAAAGCCCTCATTGAGAGAACAACTTGAAGACACTCATAGACTTTACATGGGGGCGGGGATGTGTGTGTGTGTGTGTGTGTGTGTGTGTGTGTGTGTGTGTATGACAGGGGACTCCCAAGTGTGCCCAGGAGATACAGCAATGGAGATGGAGCCTGAGGATGCCCAGTGAGTTTCTAGATTACCCAGGTCAATCCAGTAATGGTGCTGAGGGCCTCAAGGGCCACACCCAGGGGTGCTCAGGGGACCACGTGGGTTGGAAGCACGCCTAGCACGGACTATCCCAGCCCCATCTTTGCATTTCCAGGTTGTTTGTGGAACCTGTTGGAATGTGTTCACCATTTTCAATGCAGATGTAGGTCAAGTTCATTAGCAAAGCTTACCAGCCTCACCATTCCCTGCCTCCTCCCCCTCCCCACCCACACACATGGCGACTGCAGTGTCTGCACAGTATAAGAAAGCAGGAATTTGGACAGCGTGGCAACCCTCTGGCCCCTGTGACATTAGAGAGGGAAGGACTGGGGAGATGGCTGTATGGGTTGAAGCCCATGCTTCACAGGTTCAAATCCCACCAGGTCCCTAAGCATCGTACTAGAAGTGGCTTCAGAGCATTGCCCCCATTTTTTTAATGCAGAGAGAGCCTCAGATTCTTTTTTTAAAAAATTTTTTAAATTTTATTGAATCACCATGAGATAGTTACAAGCTTTCATGTTTGGGTTACAATCTCACAATGATCAAACACCCATCCCTCCACCAGTGCACATTCCCCACCACCAATATCCCTGGTATATCCCTACCCTTTCCCGCCCTCCCCCTGCCTCCATGGCAGACAATATTCCCCATACTCTCTCTCTACTTTTGGGCGTTATAGCTTGCAACACAGACACTGAGAGGTCATCATGTTTGGTCCATTATCTACTTTCGGCATGCATCTCCCATCCCAACTGGTTCCTCCAGCCATCATTTTCTTAGTGATTCCTCCTCTATTCCATCTGCCTTCTCCCCTCCGCTCATGAAGCAGGCTTCCAGCTATGGGGCAATCCCCCTGGCTCTTGTATCTACCATCCTTGGGTGTCAGCCTCATATGATGCTACCCTACACTCCACAAATGAGTGCAGTCCCTCTATATCTGTCCCTCTCTTTCTGACTCATTTCACTTAGCATGATACTCTACATGTTTACCCATTTATAAGCAAATTTCATGACTTCATCTCTACTAACAGCTGCATAGTATTCCATTGTGTAGATGTACCCAAGTTTCTTTAACCAGTCATCTGTTTTATGGCATTGGGTTGTTTCCATATTTTGGCTATTGTGAACAGTGCTGCAATGAATATGTAGGTACAGATGTCATTTCTACTGTGCTCTTTTGCATCCTCGGGATATATTCCCAGCAGTGGTATTGCAGGGTCATATGGAAGCTCAATTTCTAGTTTTTGAAGGACTGTCCATATTGTTTTCCAGAAAGGCTGGACCAGTTGGCATTCCCACCAACAGTGAAAGAGCGTCCCTTTTCCCCCACATCCACTCCAGCATTGGTTGCTTTTGTTCTTTTGAATGTGTGCCAGTCTCTGTGGTGTGAGATGATATCTCATTGTTGTTTTGATTTGCATCTCCCTGATGACTAGCAAGGTGGAGCATTTTTTCATGTGCCTTTTGGCCATTTGTATTTCTTTTTTGAGGAAACTTCTGTTCATTTCTTCTCCCCATTTTTTGATGGGGTTGGAGGTTTTTTTCTTATACAATTCTACAAGTATCTTGTATATCCTGGATATTAATCCCTTATCAGATGGATATTGGGTAAATATTCTTTCCCATTCTGTGGAGCCTCAGATTCTTGAGATGAACATCTTGAATTATTCTCAGGGTCTCTAATGTCTTTGGATATTGGTCTCACTTCCCACAAAAGCAGGACTGGAGCGATAACACAGCGGGTAGGGCGTTTGCCTTGCATGTGGCTGACCCGGGTTTGATTCCTCCATCCCTCTCGGAGAGCCCAGGAAGCTACCGAGAGTATCTTGCTCGCACGGCAGAGCCTGGCAAGCTACCCATGGCATATCCGATATGCCAAAAAACAGTAACAACAAGTCTCACAATGGAGACATTACTGGTGCCCGCTCGAGCAAATCCATGAACAATGGGACGACAGTGCTACCCACAAAAGCAGCACGTGGGCCAATGTGGTGGCGAGCTATACGTTTTCTGTGAAATCAGGAAAGCACGGGAAGCTCACCTGGGCAAGTCCTCAAATCTCTTACATCCAACAGTTCGCTGGAAGTGACTTTCGCACAGAGGCAACGTTTTATTCCTGACAGTAATGTCTGCTATTTTAAAGTACAATGTGGTGCCTTGCAGACACTGGAAACTCAATGAATTTCTCTTGGTTGGTGCTAACAGCTAGAGAAAACATAAAACAGCTCCTATTTTGGTAGCAGGGAAAAAAAAATCTTGGTGTATTTTTGGATCCTGCAGAGGTATTTTAAGAGAGCATACTAAAAGTCGAGGCTTCACTCTATGGGCAATACGCATTTCTATGCATTTTAATGAGATGATTATTATTGTTCCAGGAACATTTGTTACAAAGAGCAAAATTCCTATATCTCTCTTACCCAACTCCCTATAAAGTTAATATTGTAACTTAGCATGAAACCTGGATCCGAACGAAGGTGAAGTGAATATAAAGCTGTGGACTGAATTGTAGGCTTCGCCTGGAATTTTCCGCCACTTCTTGCTAATAAAGGGTGTCCGAATGAAATTGAGCCAGGGGCTTCAACAAGACACACTGGAATTGTTAGCTCAGACTGGAATTCGATTGAGAGAGGGCCCCTTTGGATATGGTGTGGGTGGGGGATGAGCCCTGCCCCCCACCCCCTGCTGTTTAGGGCTACTGCCAGCTTAATCTTGGGACCCCCTGTCTGAGCAGTGCTGAGGGAGCGCAGAGCGATGGGGATGAAACCCAGCTCTCCCTCATGCAAAGAAAGCACGTGCTCCAGCTCTTTGAACCATCTCTCTGGCCCAAGGTGACCCATTTCTACAAAATTTCAAATGCCTGCACAGGGCCAAATATTTCATGTGATCTAATTTCATCCAGATCCCATCCAGTTTCACTCGGACCCACCTTCCACCCAAGGCAGCCGGACTAAGGATTCTGAGCAGCATCGGCAGCTCCGCCTGGAAGAGAGATGGTCAGGACTCGGGCTAGGAACTCGGATCCCAAATCCTACTGCTGTCAGGAGGAAAGGAAGATGGGCACCTTCTCCCACCCTGCCTGTGCCACCCATGACCCGCTGGGAAGACTTGGACTGGTAAAGTCTGTGATGAGCCCCTGCTCGGCAGGGGTCTGAGCACCGCCCCCAGCCCCACCAGGTGGCCGTCAGGCCACACCTGAGGTCCCCTTGGTCTGCCAGGCACAGGAGTTGATCCCCACCACCCGATTTCTCGGGGATCCACGAACTCAGGCTAGATCGAGGATTTGCCGTTTGCAGGAAAGGAGAAGCCAGTCCCAGGCCTTACCCAGGGTCTTAGGGATCTTGTCTCGCTCGCAGAAAAGAATTTCAGGAGTAGACAAGCAGTGAAGCAAAACAGATTTTATATGTAGGGTTTTTATTTTATTTTTTTTTTTGCCACAGCTCACTTCTTTTCTTTTTTTTTAATTTTATTGATTTTTTTAAATTTAAAAAAATTTTTTGAATCACCGTGAGATAGTTACAAGCTTTCATGTTTGGGTTACAATCTCACAATGATCAAACACCCATCCTTCCACCAGTGCACATTCCCCACCACCAATATCCCGGGTATACCCCCCCTTTCCCACCACCCTCCCACTGCCTTTAAGGCAGACAATATTCCCCATACTCTTTGGGGGTTTTAAGGTGTGGATAGAGAGAGAGTGAGAAAGAGGGAGTAGCGCACTCAAGAGAACTCAGGCTTCTCCAAGGGCGGAGAGAGCCTTAAATGGGCGTTGGGGCTGGATTCTATAGGCTCTTCTCAGGTTGTCTTGGTCTGGAACATTCTGGAGTCTTCTCTGGGCTGACTCAGTGAGGGTATTTGAGGAATTTTCTCCATGGGGAGGGGTCCAATCTCCTCAGGGTCTTATCCATATCCGCAAGGTGGATCAGCCTTGGAATTTTCCTCCCAGAAGTTTTGGGAACCTGAGTCTCATGGCCGAGGGCCTTTCCCCATCTACCTGCCTTCACTATGACTAAGACGGTCCAGTCCATCACAATCCATCCCAGTCAGCCAATATGAACCTCACGGGGCCCTCCCTCCCCCAAGTCGCCAAGAGATGGCTGATGGCGGGGGGCACTTTGTCCTGTACCGGTGAAGTGGGGTTCATAAGCAAAACGGGCGTTGCTATGATGTGTGGGATGGTTGCCGTGATGTGGGATGGTTGTGGGCTTGCAGGAGCTGGAAGTTCTCAGCTCTGCTGGCTCTGCCCGGCCTCCTCTCAGCGGGCAGCTGGGAGGAATCTGGCCAGCGTCCCCCCTGTGCCTCTTCCCTGAGTGTTGCAAGGCTTAATTAACGTGTGTAAAGTGATCTGAAACGCAGGGATAAAAAGAGCTGGGGAGCTGTGGAGTGCCGCTGATTACCTGAGGCTAGACAGCTGAAAGAAGGGAGGCCCAGGCAGACAAAGGGGGGCCTTGGGAGACACGGAGCGGCCTTCAGTGTGGCAGCCAGCTGGTTGGCTCCCGGCCAACATCCCACTGCTCCTGCCAGCGTTCTGCCCCCAGCTCTGAGCTGGGGTCTGCAGGGCAGCTCAGACCCCAGGAGAAAGAATTCCCCCAGGGCTGGGCAAAGTGAGGGGACTGGGACTGTGGGCACTAATTGCACCCAGTTCTGGAACTGGCCCAATAGAGATTGGAGGGGGAGGGTTGGTGATGAAGCTGCAACATCTCCCACCGTAGCCAGGAATGGCTGCAAATTCCTGGATTTGCTCAATGAAGTAGCAAATGTGATATGTACCACAGATGTGAGAGAAGCAAAGTGAGCTTTTGTTCCTTCCTTCTGACAGGCAGGAGTGAGGAGTAGTGATTTAGGACTCTCACCTGTGGGAGGCAATCAATCCCTGGCCAAGGGTGGGGAACGGGAGCGATGCCTGAGCCCCGTGCCAGCCCACCGTGCCCTGCCCGTGAGAGGAGGTGAGGCCAGCGGTCTGATGAGAAAGTTACAGTTTATGACTTTCTAGGGGGGTGGGGTGGGGCAGGGCAGGGGGCTGCATTTCATTGCACTTTAACGCTGATGAGGAAGCAAGAGGCACACCCCTTGGTATCACCTGATGCCACATGTAGTTAGAAAGTCTGAGAGCATTTGGGGGTTTTCTCCGGTAGAGGATTTCTGAGCATCTGTGTGTGTGTGTGTGTGTGTGTGTTTGTGTGTGTGTGTGTGTAAATGACGGCTGTATACAGAGCTCATTCTAAACTGTTTATGAGGACGGAGGGGAAAGGATTTGTTTGGATCCTGCAAAGTTTACACGAAGTTCTGTGTCCTCTTGGGCTGAGCTGGGTTCTTGTCCGTCTTCTGAGCCCACAGTCCAGGAGGGAAGGAACGTACTTCCCCTGGCTTCAGTGAGAGGTTCCCCGGGGTCTCCGTAGACCAAGTCTGGGGGCAAAAGCCCACCCTCCTCCCGCATCGAGACCATCCTGGGAAGTGGAAATATCCCCCAGAAACATAAAACACATAGTATGAGACTATTGTGCAAGGACAGTAGAAACAAGTTGGAAGCTTGCCACCAGTGCGGGGGAGAGGGCAGCAGATCTAGAGAAGGGACCACAGTGACAATGATACTTACAAATAATCACTCTGGACAAGAACTGAGTGTCGAAGAGAGGTATGGGGATATGTATGATAACTTTTAAGAACTGCATTGCAAACCATAATGCCCAGAAGTGTGTGTGTGTGTGTGTGTGTGTGTGTGAGAGAGAGAGAGAGAGAGAGAGAGAGAGAGAGAGAAAGAAGGAGGGAGACAGAGGGAGAGAGGGAGAGGGGGAGAGAGAGACAGAGAGACACAGAGAGAGAGATGGAGGGAGAGAGAGGGAGGGGGGCGGGAGAAGAAAAGTGCCTGCCAGGGGCTGGAGTGATCGCACAGCGGGTAGGGCATTTGCCTTGCACCCAGCTGACCCGAATTCGATTCCAGCATCCCATATGGTCCCCCAAGCACGGCCAGGAGTAATTCCTGAGTGAAGAGCCAGGAATAACCCCGGTGCATCGCCGGATGTGACCCAAAAACCAAAAAACAAACAAGCAAACAAAAAGTGCTTGCCATAGAAGCAGACTGGGGGAAGGGGGGTAGGAAGGAAGGAAGGGAGGATGGGAGAGAGGGAGGGAGGAGGAAGGAAAGAAGGAAGGGAGGTAGGGGAAGGAGGGAGGAAGGAAAAAAAAGATTCTCCAGGGGCAACGAGGCCGCTCCACCTCGGCTTCCAACTGAGACGTGAAGGCACCAAAGGCAGCATTCGGCAGCCTGTGGCAGAGGAGCCCCTGGACTCATTCCCTGTGGCAGAGGAGCCCCTAGACTCATTCCCTGTGGCAGAGGAGCCCCTAGACTCATTCCCTGTGGCAGAGGAGCCCCTAGACTCATTCCCTGTGGCAGAGGAGCCCCTAGACTCATTTCCTGTGGCAGAGGAGCCCCTAGACTCATTCCCTGTGGCAGAGGAGCCCCTAGACTCATTCCCTGTGGCAGAGGACCCCCCTAGACTCATTCCCTCATTCTTTTCTGGGCAGGGAACTCCGGACTCACTTCTTTGGCATCGTGTTTCAGTCACACGCGTGGCACAGTATTGTCACGTGTCACGGCAGGGCAGCTGGAGCGGCTGGGCTCCTAGAGCTACAGTGTCTGGTAGAATAGCAACGTCCTAGTCAGCCTCCCGCCTCAGCTGGCCTCTTCCGACTCAGCCTCCAGAGTGCCTGAACGAGCCTTCAGTGCTAGGATGGTGACGTTTACGGAGCACTCCGGTGCTCCCCTAGATACTTGGTCAGATGGCCTAGTATGTGTAGTGGTGCTGCGGATAAGACTAACATTTGAGTCAGGGCCAGAGAGATAGCCCAGGGCAAAGGTGCTTGCCTTGCATGCAGCTGACCCCAGTTTTATTTCTGACACTATATGTGGCCCCCGCCAAAACACCACTAGGAGTGATCCCTGAGCACAGGGTCCGTAGTAACTTCTAGTACTACCACATGTGGCCCCTCAAAACCATGGACTCCATAGACCGAGTAAGCAGCTTGCATTCCCTTACGTAGATGGGTCTCACGCAATCAGTTGAAGAAATGGACTTGAAAGGCAGAATAGAAGGGTGCCCTCCTGGCCGGCTCTCTGGAGCTGGGACATTGATATTTTTTTTCTTTTTGGGTCACACCTGGTGATGCTCAGGGGTTACTCCTGGCTCTGCACTCAGGAATCACTCCTGGCGGTGCTCAGGGGACCATATGGGATGCTGAGAATTGAACCCGGGTTGGCTGCGTGCAAGGCAAATGCCCTACCCGCTGTGCTATTGCTCCAGCCCCTGGGACATTTTTTTTTTCTTGTCTTTGGACTCAAAGCATGGCACCAGCTCTTGAGCCTGCCAGGGTTCAGGCCAGAACCCCATTATCAGTTCTCCTGTGATATCTGTGTGTTTGGCCCTTGTCAGCCCGCGTAGGTTACTGTGTGAACCTACGCTCTATAATAAACCTCTTTCTGTCTCTGTTTATATCCTATTGGTTTTGTTTCTCTGACAACCTTCCTATTTCCTAACTTGGTTCATTCATTAAAAATAATGGCTCAAGCTCCCGTTATGAGCCAACTATACTTTCATCTTCTTATTTTGGAGGGAGAGGAGGAGAGTAGGGCCGCTCCCTGCAGTGCTCCAGGGTTTGCGCCTGGCTCTGTGCTCAGGGGTCACTCCCTATGCATTACTGGGGATCAACCCAGGAGGGCCGCATGCCTTACCTGCTGGACTGTCTCTCTCTCTCCCTTACTACACTGTTTCTGTTGGAAATTGGCATTAAACAAAGTTCGGGGGATCTTTATTACTAAGTTGGGGGGGACTTTATCCATTGGGTGTGGGTGAAAGGAGACAAGGAGTGATGAGAATTAGTAAAGGACCGTGTCTTCAGGTGGGAAGTGCAAGGACAAGGGAAACGCTAAGCAGATTTGGGGGAAATTAAGAGATGCTTGGGTCGGGGACACAGCTGAAGGGACCGGAGCACATGCTTTGTATAGGGAGCCCTAGTTTGACTCCTGGCACCCACAGAGAAAGATTCCCCAAGTACCAAACTATGCATAGACTTCTCAAGCACCTCTGGGAGTGGCTCCCAAACAAACAAACAAACAAACAAACAAATAAATAAATAACAGCCATATGTGTGACTGAAACATGCCTCCAAAGAAATGAGTCCAGAGTTTCCCTCCCAGAAGAGAACAAGGGGGGGGGGGCAGAGCGATAATACATCGGGTAGGGCATTTGCCTTGCATGTGGCGGACCCGAGTTCAATCCCCAGCATCCCATATGGTTCCCCAAGCACCACCAGGAGTCATTCCTGAAGGCAGAGCCAGGAGCAACCTCTGAGCATCGCTGGGTGAGACCCAAAAAGCAAAACAACAACAACAACAACAACAACAACCACCAAAACAAACAAAAAAAGCGCAAGGGAATGAGTATGGGGGGGGGGGAATATTCTTCCTTTTTTTTCTGGATCTGTTCATATTTTTTTAATTAATTTATTCTTTTATTGAATCACCATGTAGAAAGTTACAAAGGTTTCAGGTTTAAGTCTCAGTTATACAATGCTCAAACACCCATCCCTTCACCAGTGCACATATTCCACCACCAAGAATCACAGTATACCTTCCCCCTCCCCCCATCTCCCCAGCCCCCCACCCCACCTGTGTAACTGATAAACTTCCCTTTACTTTCACTTTACTTTGATTACATTCAATATTTCAACAAAAAAACTCACTATTATTGTTTGGTGTTTCTCCCCCCGAAAGTCGGACCTGCTGAAAAGGAAGCATTTGATAATTTGTTTTCCATTGCTGAGAATGAAGAGATATGAGGTCAAGTGGCCACACTAGCAGCCGCATGGTTTTGGGTTTCTGTATTTTAGTATTTTAGTAACTAAGTCCAGAGAAATATCTGCCAGAAATTGCATCATTGCAAGCTTGTACCTCTCAGCTACTTTATATTCCACATATGAGTGCAATCTTTCTATGTCTGTCTCTTTCTTTCTGACTCATTTCACTCAGCACGATACTTTCCATGTTGATCCACTTATATGCAAATTTATGACTTCATGTTTTCTGACAGCTACATAGTATTCCATTGTGTAGATGTACCAGAGTTTCTTTAACCAGTCATCTGTTTTTGGGCACTCTGTTTTTTTCCAGATTGTGGCTATTGTAAACAGTGCTGCAATGAACATAGAAATGCAAATGTCATCTCTACTAGACCTTTTTGCCTCTCCGGGATATATTCCCAGGAGTGGTATTGCTGGGTCAAATGGAAGCTCAATTTCTAATTTTTTGAGAATCATCCATGTTGTTTTCCAGAAGGGCTGAACCAGTCGGCATTCCCACCAGCAGTGAAGGAGAGTCCCTTTCTCCCCACATCCATGCCAACACCGGTTGCTTTTGTTTTTTGAGATGTGGGACAGTCTCTGTGGTGTGAGATGATATCTCATTGTTGTTTTGATCTGCATCACAAGGGGGGGAATATTCTAACTGTGCGTAGCTCTCCATCCGGCACTCTGACCTGCCTTCCTACTCTCTCTCCACCACGCCTGACTTCATGCCCAGGCTGGGCCTGCCGCTCAACCCCCTCTTGGTTACATCTGAACCCCTTGTATCCTTGAAGACTCGGATCATGTTTATCGTTTACTAGTCAAATTTCATCACGAGAATGATTCTTGAAGCCTCTTTTGGTATCACAGAATTGGATCATGACTCTCCTTCTTCCTTTAAACATTGCAATTTTGCTCGTCTGGAAATGGGGATAAAAATGGTCTCTGCTGGGCAGGTTAAGAGATAAGAAAGCAACGTAGGTAAAAAGACTCAGTGACTTTTTGGTGCCACTTTCATTGTTGTATTTTTCCCACCAAGCCCCTTCCTCGATTCTTCCTCTTTGAGCTCACGACCAGCTCCAGCCTCCAGCCCCCACAGTCTTTTAGACTCTCGAAAGCACTTTGCAAGGCCTCCCTTCTCGGCGATGGCTTTGGACAAGGCCCCCCTCTTCCCCCGCCATCTTGGTTTCTCCCTCACAGCCATCCTTGCTCCCAGCTTCAGAGTTAAGGTTTTTCCTGACTTTTCAGAACACCTGATGCCTTGCTGGGAAGTTTCTTGGTCTCTTAACGAGTCGATGCTCTGCTCGAGCTTCCTTCGAGAACTCCCCATCTTCTGCTTGGGAAATGGGGAAGCTGGAGTAGGGAAACTGAGGCACTTCAAATGTGTAACACAACAGGAATTTTTATTTTTATTTTTTTATAAAATAGTAGTTTATTTGGATATTTTTACTGTAAAATAAATAATTTAGATGTCTGTATATTATAATTATAGGGTTTTATATTTTAAAGTTTTGCATTTAATATATGGCCTATACAACAGGAATTTTTAAAAACAAGTTATTCTCTTGCAAATGTTTACAGAAAAATTGAGATGCTACAGAGTTCCCTGTATCTGTGAGTTCTCCCATTACTAACCACTGCCCTGTTCCTGGTTGGTCCATTTGCTATAATTATGGAACCGGTATGGATACACGGTAGCTAGCTAGAGAGTCTCCATGGTTCTGATGGCCCGTTTAATCCACCAGGCCCGTGTCCTGTGCCAGGAGCCTGTTCAGCATCACACAATGCGCTAATTGTGTCTTCTCCTGAGGCTCCTCGGCAGCCAGTTTCTCAGCCTTTCCTGGGTTTTGGTGCCTTGACAGTTCTGAGGAGGCTGCCTGGGGACCCTGTAAGATGCCGGTTGGAATTTGCTGATGTGCACGGAAGGAATGGAACACAGGGGGCTGCTTCCGCAGGCGGGCCAGCTGAGATGCAAAGAGGGGAAGGCAAAGGAAGTGACCCAAGACCAGTTTCTCATCCCTAAACTGAAGCCTTAGCCCCAAGGAGCAGCGCTTCCCCCAACCCCACCACCATCCTGAGACCGGGTGAACTAGCACCTCTGCCAGAAACAATCAGCACTGACGGCGCCAGCAGAGGCAAGAGGGAGGTGTCAGCCATCAGTGACCTCTCCTTTCCCCTGAGCTTCAGTTCGGTGCCCCTCATTGGCCAGCAGTGTGGTACCAGGGATCACAATGGGGTTGACCACGTGCGAAGCAAGCACCCGACTTTCCACCCCGCTCAGTCCCCCATCAGCATTTGTGAAACTTACAGGGGGGCGTGGGTGGAGAACCCCATTCAGATGAATGGGCTCAGGCCCCTGGAAAGCACAGCTGTGCTTGCACCGGGGCCCCTCCGTGTTGGCACCTTCAGGGGCTCCAGAGAAAGATGCGCACTTGGAGCTGGAGCTATAGCCCAGAGGGAAGGGCGCTGGCCTTGCACATGGCCAACATGGGTTTGATTCAGGCCAATTTGGGTTTCACGCCCCCCGCATCCCATATGGTCCCCTGAGCATTGCCAGGAGTGACTCCTGAGTGCAGAGGCAGGAGGTGCCCTGAGCATGGCTGGGTGTGGCCCAGAAACTAAAGTGGAAGAAAAAAAAAAAAGATGAGTGCTTAGTAATCTGCATTGCAAACCATAACACCCAAAAGGAGAGAGAGAGTAAGCGGGAATGTGCCAGCCACAGTGGCAGGAGGGGCAGGAGGATGTGGTAGGGATGGCGGGAGGGATACTGGGAACACTGGTGGTAGAGAATGGGCACTGGTGAAGGGATGGGTACCTAGTCATTGTATGACTGAAAGGTAATCACGAAAGTTGGTAAGTCTGTAACTGTATCTCAGGGTGATTCATTAGAAAAAGGTGGGGGAGGGAAATCATTGGTGTTTGGGAATCCTCAGAACCTGTGAACAGCATCTTCCTCATAATTAGGTTTTCAACATGTCCACTTTATTGATTTTGATTTTGGTGCCACAGCCCGCTGTGCTCAGGGCTTACTTCTGGCTCTGTGCTCAGGCATCGGTCTTGGTGGAGTTTGGGAGACCCTGTGTAGTGGCAGGGATCACAACTGGGTTGGTCACGTGCAAGGCAAGCACCCTACTTGCTCTACTTAACTCTCCAGCCCCCCCCCTTTTTTTAATTGTTGGTTTGAACTGGAGCGATGGCACAGCAGGTAGGGCATTTGACTTTCATGTGGCCGATCTGGGTTCGATTCCTCTGTCCCTCTCGGAGAGCCCAGCAAGCTACCCAGAGTATCCCACACGCAAGGCAGAGCCTGGCAAGCTCCCCATGGCATATTCGATATGCCAAAAACAGTAATAAGTCTCACAATGGAGCCGTTACTGGTACCCGCTCGAGCAAATCGATGAACAACAGGAAGACAGTGCTACAGTGCCACACTTGTTGGTTTGGGGGCCGTGCCTGGCAGTGTTTAGCAGACCAAATGGAGGGCCAGGATTCAACTCATGCTGGCTGTGTGCAAGGCAAGCGCTTTCCTCACTGTACTATCTCTCGGCCCGCCCACTAACTTTAAAGAACTATTCCCCCGGCATTTCTTTCTCAGCTTCACGTCATCTATTAGTGCTAAGACTACTTGGAGACCAGTCCTTGCAACATCTGACGGTCACGTGGATCTGCGTGACTATAAAGTAAGTAAACCAGTTTTCAACCAAGAGATCAAATGAATCCATCAAGTGAGCTCTGCATTATCCTGCCAACTGGTTCCCCCAGAAGGTCATTTACATCTTCTGGGGAGGCAGCCTTGCACAGGAAAAAGCACAAACCTTTGTTTTTGTTTTTTAAACAACGCATTTTTTTTTCCTAGCTAAATGTCACTCACCCTTATCTGGTTGGGTTTTAGGTAGGACATATCATCAGAGAAGTTACATTTCTGTTTGTTTTTGAGCCACACCCAGTGGTGATCAGGGCTTACTCCTGGCTCTGTGCTCAACAATCACTCCTGGTGGGCTGGGGGAACCATGTGCATTATTGGGCATCGAACCCAGGTCAGTGTGAGCAAGGCAGGGGTCCTACCCACTGCACTATCTCTTTGGTCCCAGAGAAGTTATGTTTCGTCTCAGCAGAGGGAACAAGGACGTGGATGGCCGCGGACAGGACTGGGTGGTGACTTTCGCAAGCATGCAGGAAGACTGAAAGTGCCGCCCAGGTTGTCACCGAGTCTAGGAGGACGCTGGGTACCTGAAACACCTCTGGTGTCCTGGGTCTTGGAGGACACGTAAATGCCAGCACTACTTCTAGAGAACTGAGTTGCTCTGAGCTCAGGCCTCGGGGAGTAAAGCGGAGTCTGTTTCCAGACTTCAAAAAAGAGCTTCGAGCAAGGTATATAGTTGGCAGGGGCACGCTCTGCCTCAGGCTTCCACGGGCTGCCAGACGGCTGTCCCCAGACGGTCACAGGACAGAAACCTGACCCACCCACCCTCACTCGCCAACGTAGCGAGACTGAAATATCTTCAGCTGGCCTCTAATTCCCACCCTGATACCACAGCACAGGTGAGCAAAGGCTGGGGGGTGCGGGAGCGCCTTTTCCTGGGCCTGGAGCTGAGGCCGCTGGGCTGCGACCCCACAGCAGGGATGGGCTTGAAAATGCGGGAGCCGGAAGTGGGCGCACCAGTGCCTCTGCGTCCCCACGGCATGCGTGTGACCATCCGGGACACAGCGTTCTTATTTGGCAACAGGGGATTATGTCTGTTCTATCCCAGAGGTGTGGCGTAGAGATCACGAGACACGTGTAACCGCGCTTTGAAGATCGACAAGTGTTGCTCATTACAACTCCTCCTTTGCGTGGACAGGAGTCAGCAGAAAATGGTGCCTTTGATGTTTAATTAATCCTAAAAAATCTTCCATTACATTTATTTAGCTATAAGTGGGAGGCGGAGGGCAAGCATCATTTTCAAAGGGACTTTTTCTGCTCCTAAAAATAGAACTCAGAAAACACATATTTGATTATTTTTTTTTCCCTCTCTGGTGTCAAAGCACAGTGTTATTGTTCTTAGCAGTTTTGCAGAATTGTGACCTTCAAAGTTGGGGACATCAAAGGCTGGAAGAAGGCTCCCTGGCTCCGAGACTTTCAGACCCAGGCGTGGTTATTTTGTATTACGGGCTCATAGCATCGTCGTCCCAAATGAGCGCTAGCTGATGGGTCACAGTCAGTGAATGCGCCGAGAGGTTGCTGAAAGTTCTTCTGGGGACAAGGAGGGAAATCTGTTATGGAAGTCCGTGCAACACGCTTTCTGCAATTAAAAATTTACATTTTTCTTAATTGTACATAAGTGCTATCTACCCAGGATCATAATTTACTTTCCGTTTACTGAATTTGTGAATTTTTGCATTTAGTTTTCATTTGTAATTAAGTTTTCTCTATGAGGCACACCATATGCCACCATTAATTCTTTCTCGTTGAGTCTTTAGGAGATCCATGAGTGCATATTTTGATGCAATTTTTAAAGTCTTTTGAAAATCAAATGACTATGTGTTTAGCCATATGGGCCTTTGTTATTTAAAATAGCGTATGATAAAGTAAGAGAGGAAAAAAAAAAAAAGCAAAATGCAAGAGGACCTGGTAAGGAAAGTGCTTAAAACATTTGTTTTTGAACACAATTTCCACCTCCCCCTCCACACACACACACTTTTATTTTTCTTTTGCATTGCAATCTTGGAATCTCTCTTTAAGCTTCGCGCAGCACCTCTTCCAGGCGGCGAGTGGACACTCGCGCAAGGGCACCGGGCTCAAGCCCGCGGAGCGCGGCCACTGCCCACTGGCGGGGCGCGCGGGGGGCTGCCTCTCCCGGAGCAGTTCAGCGGCAGACGCCGGGTATTTTTTTTTCTTTTCTTTTTTTTTTTTTTTCTTGAACATCTGATGCCAGCATTTGACATTCCGCTCCAGTTTATCCGCACAGACGGCGTCGGGCTCTGAAAGGAGCCGCCGCCGACGGTTGTGTCTTTTTTTTTTTTTTTTTTTTTTTTTCGGTTTTCCGGGGGAGCCACGGAGCCCGCCAGCTGCCTGCCGTACGTGCGGGCTGCGGCCCCGGGCGCGGGCGGGCGCGCGGCGCGCACTAGGACCCAGCAGGGCTCCGGGCCCGGGTGGGAGCCGCGCCGCCGACCCCGGGCGGGCGCCGGGGCTGGAGCCGGGGTTCCGGCCGCGATCGGCTGCAGCTCGGCCGGGAGACGGCGCGACCCGGCGGCGGGGCCAGCCGCGAGTCCAGCGCCGCCGCAGCCCCCCAATGCAGCCGCGGGAAGCAGCAGGGGGGGCAGGCGATCGAAGGTAACGAAAACGGGGCTCATTTCCTGCCTCCTGATCTTCTGCTCTGGTTCAGCATTGTCACGAGAGAGACAGCCCGCACGGTTTCGGCGGTTGCATTGGGGGGAGCCCTTGGAATTTTTAAAAAATTTTTAATTTTTTTAATTTTTTGTTTTTTTTAAGATCTCCTTCCTTCCCTCCCACCCCCGCCCCCTCCCTCTACATTTCCAGTTGGGTTTCCGATGGATTGATAGTATGCAGCCCAGCTGGGAAAAGATCCAGGGATGGCAACTTGCATATTTTCCTTAGTTTTGTCTCAAAAGTAAGTTCATTTAAAAAGAAAGAGAAAAAAAAGTTTTCTCAGGAATTTGTGGCTCGTCCATTGAGAAAGAAGCCTAAAAATAGTGGCCAAGTGGATGATTTTTTTTTTTTTTTTTAAAAAAGAGGAGCAGATAATGGATGTAATCCTGCTAATTACTTCTTAGGGCTGTCCGGGCGTTACTTTTTATTTTCAAGGAGCTAAGGAGTTAAATGTGGAGTTTGGCTCGGGAGAGTTTACAGCATTGCTGTCTGTCGCAACTGTTTTGCTATCAATTATAAACAGTGTCAAATCTGTGGGCAGTTTAAACCTCTTTCCAGATACTGTAACTGGTTATCCTGATAGGACATAAACACATGAGAGTTTCCTTGGAGGGCAGTGAGAATAATTCGCTTTTTTGGGGGGGAAACATTGTTTTCAGACGAAAGCCACGGTGACTGGCTGGAAAAGCTGGAAGAGACAATTTTTCATGCTTTGTTACACTCCCCGATGACATTTGGGGAAGGGGAAAAAAGCAGTCTCTCTCTCTCGGTAGCTTTTTAATTGTGGGCTTATGAATTTATTTTATTTATTAGTGGCAATTGGTTGGGCTCGGGAGCCCTCTGTCACAGGATGTGCTTGAGGTGACACATTTGCTAACAGTTGGGACACATGATTGCAAATGTGAAATGTGGCTTCCCAGAAAGGGCCGGTCTGGAAGCTGCCGTTGGCAGGTCGGCGGGCTCATTGAGGAAAAAGGGAGTCGTTTTCCCCAGCTAAGCAAGACATCCTGTTCTCTTCCTTTTGTTCCCTGTTTCTCATTGATCCGCCAGCTCTGCCCGAGATGGGGGGGAACGCAGCTCTCAGAGCTTGGAAGACTGTGACCGGAACCCACTTTAACTCTCAGCCTGATTGGTCAGTGGGGTGGAGACTCTGAAAACAGTGGCCCGCACCTCCTCTTAAAAGCATGCTCCCAGTTCAGTTTTGCTTTCTCATGCACAGATCACGGCAAGATTGAGTTTCAGTTCCGGTCCGGATGGCTTCGAAACACCTTTCTGTTTAATTTTGTTGTTGTTTCTGCCCTGATAAGTAGGCCATGTTGGTGACATGTGCCTTCGCAGGTCTGAGCCACTAGCTTAGGTGTGTAGACCGTATCACTTTGCAATACGGTCTTGAGGATTTCTCCTAGTAGAATGCAAAGTTGTTCAACTTGGGTGGGTGGGGGGGGAGGGAGAATTTCCCCTCCCTAGCCATTTTTGAATCTAAATATTTCAATGGCATCATCAGCAAATGGTGATCTGTACTTTGATCATTTAAGCGGCTGGTCCATTAGCATGTAGATCAGGCACTAAATTTAAGTCAGCCACAGTAAAAGAGAAAGACAGCGTCAAGCAAACAATCAAAATCAGCTTGCACACTGTTGTAAGAAATTGTAGCATCTGGTTGGAGAAGGCTTGTCTCCCATCCAGGAAAAAGGGCATGCTTCACCTTAGAATAAGAGGCGTTAGTAAATATTGTGGAATGTTTTCTCTCTAACAAGGCCTATGGACAATCTTCATTTGAGCCTTAAAGTACCTCAATTAAAGAAACACGGTCCCAGAAGTTGTTAAGCATATAAACACTTTTCTGATTGGCTTAGAAATTTAGACACAGGAAGTGGATGGTATCTAATAACCCTTGAGTGGAGACATGGTTGTCATGGAAACGGAGAAGAGTTACCCCCCCAACACACACATACCACACATACACTACCATAACCACAAAGAAAGAAAAAGAAAGGAAGGAAGAGAGAGAGAGGAGAGAGAGAGAGAGAAGAGAGGGGAAGAAAGAAAAGAGAGAGGAAGAGGAGAGAGAGCGAGCTGGAGAGAGCAAGCAAGGCTGGCTGTCAGCGCAGATGCAGGGAGAACATGTTGGCTTCTGTAAGCCTTGCCCACAGCATCTGTTGAAACCCGAGACCCTGCCTGTCAAATCAAGGTCATTTTACAACAACAACCAAAATTGCAGTCTCCTGGATTTCGTAACTGTATTTTTGATTGAAAATATGGGAGGAACAAACGTGAAGGCAAGGAGGAACATGTAGCCTGCCTCGCAGTTAGCTACCTGTGAGTTGGGCAAGAAATGGGAAGAAGGTTTTTTGAGCTGTTAATTGTGGAAGCCGACTGATGTGTCTGTCTCCTGCTAGAACCCAACTCTCAGAGAGCCTGTAAAGTCTGGAATGTTCCCTATACATGAAGGGTCACTGGGGGACTGTCTAGTGAAGCGTCCCTGTTTGCGAGAGGGTTCAAAGTTGAACTGTAGGATCGAAGGCAGAGAACCGTGGCATTTTAGAAACCCGCTCAAAGGACAGGAAGAAATGAAGAAATGAAGACTGGCGGGGGAGAGGGTATCCTTAGTAGGCGAGCAGGGAAGGGAAGAACGCAACAGAAATGTGTTTGAAAACTGCAATGTATTATTTTATTATTATTTAGTTTACTTTGGTTCTATTTTTGGATAGAGAAGAATGCATTAGATTTTGAGGATCATTAAGAGGTTCCCCAAATCAGGGCTGCGAGTATTTTCCAATACTTACCTAAAGTTTGGAGATCTGACTGGCATTTTGCTTTGCAAGTGCAAAGTAACCTAGGAGGGGATCTAATTTTGATTTTGGGGATCAGCATTGAAGTTAATCACTCTCACACTAGTACAATTCTTCAGTTTTTCCTCATCTTGTCAATAGCGGCCTTTAATTTTAACTTCTTGGTTTCATTTAGAAATATCTTCCTTCCAATCATGATGATTTATTGCATAGATTTGCTCTACCCTAATTGAAAATGGTCAGTTTTAACTCCTGTTTAATTAACACTTTGATCTTTTTCTTTAAAAGCAGCAGATTTCCCTTGTTTTCATCAGTTAATTGCTGGGGGGGAGCAGAAGAGGTGGGAAGAATTCAAATTGTATTTGAGTGTTTACGTACCATCCTGCATCTGTGCAGTCGAGGAGGAGATGTGACTAGTGATGAAACGTCAGTGTGTGTGTTTGAGAGAGAGAGAGAAGATGGGAGGGAGGGAAGGAAGGAAGGAAGGAGAGAGAGAGAGAAAGAGAGAGAGATTTGGTTTGTATTTCTTGATCCCAGGTTGTCAGCTATTTAACAGATTGGAATTTGGTGAAAAAGGTTCATTTTAATGGCACAACTGTTCTCTTTTAGCAAAGGATTTCCTGTAGGGAGCTTTCTTATCTACAAGTATGTTCATTGGCAGGAAACATGTCAGTTGCTTGTTTTTACAAAGTGAAGGAAATGAATGGGATTTGTTGGTTTCTAGACTCTGCCTTCATTTTCCTTTGTCAGAGAGTTGCTCAGAACACTTCGTGTCTAAAGGCACTTTTTGAGGAGTACAATTAGATGGCTTCAAAGCTTGGTACTTCTGTTTATTTATTTTTGACTTTGGGAATAGAAAAAAAAATTGATCATTCTACTACTGTGTACAACTTATTTTACCAATACAAATGAGCAAGATGTTCAATCAAGTTCCAGTTCATTTTCAGTTGTCAGCTCCATACTCACCGAAGCTGGCATTTCTGGGTGACGGTGCCAAATTTCTAATAATTAGTTCAGAATGCCAACCACATGCCAGTCTTGATTTTGAATGTTCATGGAGAGGAAAAGGGGAGAATCAGCTTCATTCTTCTTTTTGTTTATAAGGGAAAAAGCCCTTCAAAATGATAGGCAATCACCCCCTTTGCCAGTGGCAATATTGGGGTGAGAAAGCAGTTGAAAATTGAAGGGGGGGAGGGAACATAAAAGGGGGGACTGTTTGGAGGGGTAGGTCAGATTAAAGTCCGTGTGAAAAAAAAAACAGAGCTTAATCTTAAGATTTATTGTTTAAACCTTTGGATTATTTTTTGAATTCTGAAAATAAATATACTTGATTGTTTCAAATCTGTTTCAAATCCTGGAAGAGGGAAGGGGGGGGGAAAAAAGGTGGAGCTTCTTCAAAGGAAAATCGATATATAACCCTCCTTGGAAGGAAGCCGCCTGAGGAGGGAGGGGAAGAGAGCCTGAGGGGGAGAGAATCATTTGTTGCCGTGTTTTTGCACATTTTGGAAGACATCATTTTTGTTTTATATTTAGCACCAAATGGAATCTTATGCAAGACCTTAATATCTGAGTAGAATAAAAAAGACTAGCTCAGAGCCTTCTCCCCCCCTGGGCTGTGCCTGGGGCACACCCCAGAACCCGACTCCCCCCGGTGAATGCAGTTTGAAAACCGCTGCTTTTAAAGTGCCCAAAATATTCTCCAAGGAAGGCCCGAGGGAATGGCTTGCAGAGTCTTGGCACCCGGAGCTGGAGAGTGAACTTTTGTGGTGACAGTTTCAGAGAGCTTGTTAGGCCGAGCATTGTCCCCCAGCCGAGAGAGATTCCGGCTGCGAGTACAGAGAGGACCCTGGGGGGGGTCTGTGAGGAGGGAGGGGAGCCGCAAAGTGTGTTCCCAGGGGGTTACTCCCGACCCAGGGCGCCCTGGCGTGGGGAGTCGCGGGGACCTAGCAGGTGTCTGAGATTAGTTAGTTGTCATGTGCCGGAACGCTCGGATCTCTCCAATTACCACCTCGGGATGGGATCTCTCACCATTCCTCTATTTGTCAGTGAAAATTATTTCCTATTAAGTGTCATTCATGCAATGAAAGTTTGCCAAGCTATATAATCTACTTGGCAGACTCCGTCATGTTTTGAGTGTTGAGTAAAATGATAACACAGATGATCGTTGAATGTCATCAAAGATACTCGGGCGTTTATCCGCTCCAGTGTGAGGGTGACCCAGATGGCAGTTTGGGCTCTGGGCTGGGGCCTCTCCTTTCTCCTTCCGGATGAAACAAATGTTTTTATTTCTCGTGCTTGCTGACTGTGAACTCTCTTTCAGCCCCACTCCTGTCCCTGTCCCTTGATTCAGACATGCACCATTTTTTTTTGGGGGGGGGGGCAGGGAGGAGACTCCACAGGGACTCTGGGCCATCTGCTGGCGGTTTTCTTCTCTGGCCACTGCTGGCCTCTCCGTTGTCTCTGGGAGAGTCTGCCAGGGGGGTGGTGATGGGAGTCGGAAGGGCAGATCCCTTTCTCTCTGTCCTTTCCCCTCTGTGCTGGTCCCGAGTGGGTTTCCTGTGTGGGGTGAAAGGGGATGATGAGACTAAAATCAGTGTTTGGAAGCCGCTGGTCGTTCAGAAATCGGTGCTGGAATCTTTGTTTGTTTGGGTTTGGGGAGGAGGTGTGGGGGTGGGGTGGGAGGGGGGTCAGGGGAGTGTCATACTTGGCAGTGCTCAGGGGCTGTTCTTGGCTCTGTGCTCAAAAGTGACCTCTGGAGGTGCTCGAGGGACCATATGGGATGCCAGGATTTCAGCCAGGATCAGAGCAGGGGAAGCTGCGTGCAAAGCAAATGCTTTTTACCTCCTGCACTATTTCTCTGACCCACTTTTTTTTTTTCCCCAAAGAAAATATTTCCTCTATGAAGCTGAAATGAGTAAATGCATGAAATAGTTGCCTGTGGTAGTGGATTAAAATGATTATGGTTAACTTCTTGAATTGTGTTGAATAAAGCTTTTTTTTTTTCATATTTAGGCTGTTTAAGACTATCTCCTTCCTGGCTTGCAGAGATAATTCAGAGTTGCACTCAGAATTTGCACGAGGGAGGCTCGGGTTTGACCTGGCACACCGCCTGATTCCCTGACCACTGGCAGGAGGAACTGACCCCTGAACTCAGAGCCAGGAGTTTATTTGCCCCCCCTCCCCGCCCCAAATAAAGACAATGTCATTCTTGTCACCTGGTATTTCACAGACGCGTGAGTGTATAAAACCGTAGGAAATCCACAGAACTGTCCTACGGTGATGTCATGATAAGAAGCGGGCAGTTCTTCTGAATGACCTTGGAAACTCCCATTGGGTCCATAGACATTGGACCAGCACTCAGGGATGTACTGGCATGACATCACCCAAGTTGCGGAAGTCCAAGTGGAGTGTGGAGTGTGTGACACCTTTGCAATGGTCATTTTCTTAGGATCCAGAGAGTAGCAAGTTGATTGGTGGAGGGAGAAGGGATTTATTTTAAATTTGGGGTAGCCTCCGTAATCCTCCTTCCTCTGAAATGTTCTGATTGAGGCCAGCTTCCCGTTGTTGCAGCCTTCTGAGGAAAGCCATAGCTTCCCGTTATGAGTAAATCTCTCTTAAGTGAAGCCCTTTGGCTGCTGAGATGGCACGGGGGTTAACGCACCTGCCTTGTATGCAGCTGACCCCTGTTGGCACCCAAGGCAACTCATGACACCTCAGCACTGCCGGAAGTGCCCCCACATAGTACAGAACTGTGAGAAGCCCCAAACACTGTCAGATGCCCCCTCCCCGTGCTCCCCTGATGCCCCTCCCCCCAAAAGAGCTGTTAAGATTATTTCCATGGAGCAATATTTAGCATTTAAAATAGTTTCTTGGAAAATAAAATGTTCTGGGTGTGGCAGTTTTGGGTAAAATAGAGCATACATACTGGTCTTTCATGAATAAGTTGCTGACCCTCCATTGTTTTAGAAGTTCCTGGTTTTTGTTTGTTTGTTTGTTTGTTTCACTTTTGGCTTCTGGGCCACACTTGGTGCTCAGGGACTACTCACTGGTGAGATGCTCAGGGGGTCACTCCTGGTGGTGTTTGGGGTAACCAGAGCCTCCACTGTGCAAAGCATGTGCTTCAGCACACTGAGCTGTCTCTCTGGTCCTATTTTTAGTTATTCTGACAGTAGCCTAGTATTCATACACTACTAATAATATTGGCCCTCTAGCCGTGTCTTGATCCTTGAAGACTTCAGTTGAGGGATCAGAACTTGAAGGGTTGATAATAATATGTAATGATGATATACATCAAAGCCCCATTTTACAGGTTAGGAAACTGAGGTCCTTGTATTCCCAGGCCTATATACTCTTTGGTAGCCAGTTTGTCTCAGTCTCCTGTCCCTGACTCAAGATTCCAGGGATTTCCCCCCCGCACCCCCAAGTCCAGCTCCCCTCACTCCGGTTCCTCTGTTACTTCCAGGGTTGCTGACACCCGCTTCCATGCTTACAATGGCTTTTTCTCCTGGGAAAAATTGCAAGGAGGGGTGGGGAATATTTGTGGAGATTCTGGCATGAAATAAAAATTTTGCCTCTCAAAATCTGAA
Source organism: Sorex araneus (assembly GCF_027595985.1). Classification (NCBI taxonomy): domain Eukaryota; kingdom Metazoa; phylum Chordata; class Mammalia; order Eulipotyphla; family Soricidae; genus Sorex; species Sorex araneus. The sequence goes on from NC_073304.1 coordinate 11,760,736, forward strand.
CGCTTGTGCTGGGAGAAACTTTCCAGACTCCTTGTCCATGACCGCCTTTCCTGATTTCATCTTTAGTTCTTGAATTTCCCTACGTCCCCGAGTGCCTTCACCTGGAAAGGGAAAGCTCCTTCCTAACTGCATCTGTGTGATACCCTTGAATCCTTAGTCACTCCACTGCTGGAATTCACTAATAGCAGACAGTCTAGCCAGCATCCTCTTGGGTCACGTGTATGAATTGCCTGACCAGCTCAGGTGCAAATAGAATGGCATCCCCTTTATTTCTTCTTGAGTGAAACTAGCAGGCAGCCCGGCAGTGCCCGGGGCTCCCCTGGCCCTGTGGCGTACAGACCCTTATGGGATTGTCACAGACCTGGTGGCGTGGGCCCCGGTAGACTTCCTCATCTGAGCCACAAGGTCTGTGCCTGTGTGTGAGAGGAGGGGGTCCCAGGGGGACAGTTCCTCTGTGCCTCCCATCCTGCCCGTAGCCATGAGCAGGGGAACCACTCTTTTTTTTTTTTTTTTTTTTGCTTTTTGGGTCACACCTGGCAATGCACAGGGGTCATTCCTGGCTCATGCACTCAGGAATTACCCCTGGCGGTGCTCAGGGGACCATATGGGATGCTGGGATTCGAACCCGGGTCGGCCGCGTGCAAGGCAAACGCCCTACCTGCTGTGCTATCACTCCAGCCCCAGGGGGAACCACTCATGACAGTTTCAGAGAAATGGCCCTCTAGCCGTGTCTTGATCCTTGAAGACTTCAGTTGAGGGATCAGAACTTGAAGGGTTGATTCCCGTTTCACAGGCATGCTTCCAGAGAGTTGCAGGCGGAAACCCTTTTGAGGGTTTGTCCTAGGGTTTGTTCTAGGTCAAGATGCAGAAGCACAGTTTAAGGAGAGAAAGTGTCCATTCTTTCCATGAGTGGTTATAGAGCACCTACTGTATGCCTGTGACCAGGACCTCAGTGGTGAAGGAATCACTCCTGGTGGACCTTCTGTTTTGTGACTGAGAAAAAGCCAGTAACATGGAATACAACCAATGTGGCCCTTGGGAAGGAACATCAGACTTTTCACAGCCACTTCTGCCTCCTCAGCTCTTTCAACAAACTTGGGGTGTTGGGGGCTACTCATCACCCACAGTCAGCTCGATTTCCAACTGAGCGACAGTCCAGGCACTCAGGTCGTTCACAACAATGGCATGGCTGAAGTACCTGAGAGTTCCGGCTGCCATCTGCCACAGGCAACTTAATTTGGTGTTTTTTCTGTCCCTACCATCATCCTTCTCTCTCCTTCAGTTGAACTGAAGACTCTCCCTATTTGGAAACCCTCCCGTCTCGTTCATCCCTGGGGCCCCTTGCTGCTTCCTTGGAAATTGGCCTGAGTCTCATCTCCTCCTCTCTGATTTGTGGGGGCCAGCTGTCCAATCGAAGGCTCTGTCCTTCCTGGCTCCTTTCCCTCCATACTTTTGCCCTTCAAATTAGTCTTGAAGGGGCTTTGGAGTTTCCTGCTTTCAGACCTTGCCCCCTGCCTCAGGGTGGTGTGACCTTGACCCAGCACTTCGTATGGAAACGAGACATGATGCGGAGGCCCAAGAGCCTGACAGGGGGCCTCTGGGAAGCCCAGGGTACCAACCAGGCAGGTAGTTCCACAGAGGTGATTGCAGCTTTTGCTCGCAGTTGTGTCGGTATCTTGGTTTCTCATTAGATGATTGTCCTTAGATCCTTCATCTCTTAGAAGCTTTGGGGATCCCTGTTGCTTTCCTTTCCAAGGCGGCCCTCCTCTGCGTACACTTACGTTTCTCCTATAATCTGGCCCTGCCCTCGACTGGGGTGTGCCCCTGGGTCTTGCCAGGGTTTATCATCCTGCCTGGACCCTGCTCCTTCCAGCACCCTAGCCAGATCCTACTGCCCCACACCTACCTCTGTTGGCCTCCAGGCATTCTAGATACACCATGCCCACTTCCTTCACTTCTCCCATGTGCTTTTTGCCTTATGGTAACAGAGCATAGGTGAATCTATTGTACATCTGTAAATGCATAATATATGCATGTTCCCATCAACAGGGCGCTGGAGCGATAGCACAGCAGTAAGGCATTCGCCTTTCACACGGCCGACCAAAGTTCGATTCCTCCGCCCCTCTCGGAGAGCCGGCAAGCTACCGAGAGTATCCCGCCCACACGGCAGAGCCTGGCAAGCTACCCGTGGCGTATTGGATGTGCCAAAAACAGTAACAATAAGTCTCACAATGAGAGACGTTACGGGTGACCCATCAACAGCTGTCACTTTATTGATGGTTACATACTTACTTTTGGGGTTAAGTATACTTTTTATTGAATTACAAATAAAAAAGGAGAACAGACTTAAAGTTTGATGTATTTTGGGGGTGTCAGGGGTGGGAGGTGCAGAAGAGGGGGTTTGAGTCACACCTACCTATGATGTGGGTTTACTTCCGGCTCTTGCTCAGGCGTCACTCCTAGGGATGCTGGAGGAACAAATGTGGTGCTGAGGATTTAACCGGGGTTGGCGGTATGCGACACAAGCACCTTAACTCTGTACTGCCTCTCTGGCCAATGTAAGGTGTCGTACAGTGCACACACCTATGGAACCAGCACGGAGATCAGTAAGTAGAGCATTCCCCCCGCTCCCCCCGCCCCCAACGCACACACTGGGTCCTCAGCCTCTCCCAACTTTATTGGCTGTAATCTCATTTTGTCCGTGTGTCAGCTTCGTAGAAAAGTAACCCCAGAGTTCATTATTGCCCGTGCCTGCTGTGTTTTGCTCAGCATTCTGCTTCTGAGTACTCAGGATCCGTGGTTACATGTCGGAATCATTGGTTCATTTTGGTTGTCAAACAGCATTGTTTGCGCATGCCTACTTTTTGCTATTAGAAATAGTGGCAGAACAAGCACTGAGATACATGGACTGTTGTGATTATTGTTGTTGTTGGTTGTGTATGTGTGTGTGTGTGTGTTTACACATAAGCTGAGTTTATCCGAGTAATTATTGAGTCAAAGTTATCCATAAGTGCAAGATTGATGATGATTTTGCATATTGATCTTGTGTTCAGGGTCTAAAAGTTTTATATTCTCTTATGTTATTGTAGATTTTTTTTTTTTAGGTTTTTCCTTTCCTTTTATACCAAAAATCAATGACAGTCTCGCTTTTTTCTGATTTGATTTGGTTGTTTTTTCTTTGACTTTTGGACCACCCTCCGCTATACCCAGGACTTACTTTTGGCTCTGTGCTAGGGATCACTCCTGGTGGTGCCGGGGGACCGTAGGAGATGCCGGGGATCAAATCTGGGTCAGCTGCTTGCAAAACAGGTGCCCTACCTACCCACTGTACTATTGCTCTGCCCCTTTTTTTCTGGTTCTTAGGTCAATTTCTGCTTTCATTTTTCTTCCAACACTACATAGAGAAACAGTGATGTCAGGGTCTGCGTTTAGTTCACGATTTTATAAGCAGGGTCCTTGTGGTCAAACCTCATGTGCAATGTCATCAAGGGTGTTTTTAGAAACCCTTGATCAAGTCCAGAAGTTGATCAACCAAATCAACTTCCAGTTCCTAGTTTTTTAACAAGTTATTTTAAAAACCATAAGAGGTTGTCAAATTGTATACAATTTTTTTTTGCTTTTATTGATCTTTTCAGATCATTTTCTCCTTTCGTGTGGTAGATTCTGTTGATTGATTTTTATATTAACCATATATTTGCAGTAACTCAACTTAATGTGTTAACATTTTTTTTAACATATGACTAAACTTGCCTTGACAATCATTCTCAGGATTTTCACATCTATGTTTGTGACTCGAAAGTCAACAAATTTCTAAAATAAGGCCTTACTTTTTTTTTGGAGGGGGGGCATTTTTTGAACCATACTACGTAATATTCAGGACTTGCTCTAACTCTGCCCTCAGAAATCACCCCTGTGGTGTTCAGGGGATCCTATGGGGTGTCAGAAATTAAACCCAGGTTAGCCATATGCAAGGCAAGAACCTTACCTGCTGTACTACTTCTCCGACCCCCAAGTTAGGGTGTGTGTGTGTGTGTGTGTGTGTGTGTGTGTTGGGGATTGAACCCCAGAATCTTTGACATGCAAGTCTGGTGCTCTATAATGAGGTCTCTGTGTGTGTGTGTGTGTGTGTGTGTGTGTGTGTGTGTGTGTGTGCACATGGTGGGGATTGAACCCCAGAATCTTTGACATGCAAGTCTGGTGCTGTATAATGAGTCATAGTCCTGACCCTGTAAATCCTCTATTTTATCATTTGGAATAGTTTGCGTGAGATTCCAATTACATGTTCCTCAGGATATATAGTGATTGTAGCCTTTTTTATCTGCAACTGATATCTTCTTTATGGGAGATTTGTAACTAAATTCAGTTTTTTTTTTTCTTCTTACCCAGAACATCAAATTGTGCTGAGTTCTTTTATCATAAAATTAGTCTGGGTTTTTCTCTTTCCTTGAATCCATTTTTAGCAATTTATTTATAGAAATTTGTCCTTTTCATCCTGACTTGCAGGTATTTAGGCTAAGATATATGCCACAGGTGAAAAACATGCCTTGCACATGGGTTTGGTCCCCTGAACGACAAAAAATGGGGGCCCTGTTGATTATTTATATTAATAATAGTTAACTTTTAAAAAACATTTATTAGTGGATTACTGTGAGGTACAGTTACAAACTTATGAACTTTCATGTTTGCATTTCGTTTACATCCCTCCACCAGTGCCCATTCTCCTCCAGCAATGTTCCCAGTATCCCTCCCCCCCCCACACCCGGACCCCCACCACTCCACCCTGCCTCTGCAGCAGGACATTTAATACTTAACTTTATTCTCTGTGCCAGCACAGCAATTGAGCTCTGGAGTCCTAATATCATTCATATGCTTGTTTGATTTATCTGGATCATGACACTTTTATTACTTGAAGCATTTTCTAGAAATCTTCTTTTGGCAGGGCCCCGGGGACACACCTACCTGTGCTCAGGGGTCACTCCTGTCTCTGGACTCAGGGATCACTCCTGGTTGTGCTCAGCGGACCGTATGGGGTGCTGGGGATGGAACCCTGGTCAGGCATGTGCGAGACAAGTGTCCTCTCCATTGTATTATTACTCTAGCCCCACTAGAAATCTATGAGTTCTTACCTCTTCTCCATATTTACTGTCTTTTTCTTATTTTCTGTTTTCTTCTTTTTTTTTTTAGCTTTTTAAGATGGCAGCTTTGTTCATTAACTATGAATCATTCTCTTTTTTATCATTTTTGGGGTTTGGCCATGCCCAGTAATGCCCAACTGCCCCTTCTGCACTTTGCTCAGAAGAGAACTTGTTTTGGTGCTAGGTAGGGCCATGCGGTGCCGGGGACTGAATCCAGGATTCTGTGTTCAGTGCATGAGCCCGCACCAATCCTTTGAGCCATATTCTTGAGCTTAATTCTGAAATTTTCTTTCCTAACATAAAAAATATAAGCTCTAGGTACTATAGAGATAGTACAGAGGGTAAAACACTTGCCCTGTGTATGGCCAACCCAGGTTCAGTCCCTGACATGACATATGGTTTCCTGAGCACTGTCAGGAGTGACCCTTAAGCACAGAGCCAGAAGTAAGCCCTGAGCATAGTGGGGTGTGGCCTGCCCCCCCAAAAAATATGTGTGTGTGTCTGTGTGTGCACATGTAAATACATTCTGAACTATTTAAGTACTGAGTTAGATGCATTTCAGAAGTTTTCCCCACAAGTTTTGCTATATGACATTACCATGTATTATACTATATAATAATAAGCATCTATTATTATTTACTTCTAGTCTCTGTATTTATTGTGACTTTTTCTTCATCCTGTGGTTTATTTAATTTTGGTTTTGATTTCCAAATTTATGGTACTTTTCAGCTTACCTCTACATTATTGATTTGTAAGAATTGTAGTTTTTGTCATAGAATAGAGTCTTATGTTGCCAATCTTTTAATATTAAGTCAAGTTTGTTGGTTTAAATCTGTTCTGTCTTATTGATTCTTTGCTTGATCTATTTTTTTTTACTGAGAGAAGTATATTAAAATCTCCCACTCAGATAATGGATGATTAGTTTTCTTGACATATTTTAAAGTTGCCTCACTTGGCACTTTCACCTTGAGAATTCTCTCTCTGGAAAGAATGGACTTATTACTGTTATACGGAAGTGCACTTTGGAGCACCGCGCTTTCCGTCTCATGGTATGTTTGGGTGATGTGCAGGTGACTGCATTAATCAACTAGGACATTATTTCTCTCCATCCTGTGTTATATATGACATAGATTATGATACCGTTTTTGAGTTTTGTGTTTTTGCCTCCCAAGCAGTGCTCAGGGGTCTGGGAGCCATTTCCAGTGATATTTGGTCTTGTTGTGTGGGCCTGATGGTTCAGTGCTTTGGTCCAGTGACCCGGTACTGCATGGACCTAGTGGTACTGGGGACCATCAGGACCACACCCAGGTGATGCTAAGTGGGAGGAGACACCAGACCTACAGTCAGTGGTGCGTAGGCTACTTGGTGCCAGGGATCGAACTTGGGGCCTAACTTATCCAAGGCATGTGCTTTAGCGTTATGAGCTCCCATCTTGCCTGCTGAACATCACCATTATCATCATCATCATTATTACTGGGGCACAGAGGGGCTTGAACACATCCATCAGTACTCAGGGGATACTCCATGTCCTGGTCAGACATTTGTCCTCGAAGTGCTTGGTGGACCATATGGTGGATCATATAGTTTGCAGATCAAACTGGGATTGGCCTCACACCAGGCAAGCGCCTTAATCCCTGCACACTCTCACACTCTCTGAAGCTGGGTATTATTTTGGGGTTGTCTGTCCATGCCTTTCCCTCTTCCCTTTATTAGGCTGTTGCCATGCCCTGGGTCTCTCACACTTGGCTGCAGTGCTCAGACATTTGGCTGTGGTATTTGCACACTGAGCATGGTTCACTGGAGATAACATACTTTATCACAACACCAGGGGCACAAATGGCAGGGCTGTGGGCACGTAGCTTGGGAGGTGCTGTGTGTGTGTGTGTGTGTGTGTGTGTGTGTGTTTGGGGGGTAGGGGGGAGAGTCAGACTCTCAGTGTCTCATGCCTGTCACACAGCTACTCTCCCACACAGCCGCCTCCCTGAAACGGTTTTTAATTGAAATATGTGATCCATTTTTATTTACTGTTCTTACAGGTATATTTCAGTTGTCACGATGTGGTTTCCTTTCCATCATTCTTGACTTTTCCATGTTTCCTTTTCTTTCATTTCTTGCTTCTTTTTTGAATTGATTGGCTCTTTGTTCTCTTGTGTTTCATGTGATCTCTAATAGTTCGGACACTTTTACATTTGTTATTTTTTCAGTGGTTCACTAGGAATTTTAATTTGCATGCCTATCAAAGTGCAAACTCATGAACCATAGACTAGTCAGCTCTCCCATCCACTTCAACTTAAGTCTGATATTTGACAATAATTTTTGTTCTACCTTGTGGGGTTTTTTTAAATCTAACTCGAATAGACTATACGTTAAAATAGGAACAGTCATTGTGTTTTACCTACATATTTTCTAGTCTTGGCTTCTAGTTTCTTCCACACACCTCTGGATCCTTTCTCAGATTTTGTTTAGTGAGAACAAATTGAGAGGGGGAAATATCAGTTATTGTTGTAATATCCTGTTTCCCCATTTTTCCCCCTCCACTATCATAATATATTGTTTTGCTGGGTATAAAAAATTATGTTTGCTAGGTATGAAAGTCTAGTTAATTTCTTTCAGCACATTAAACATAGTCTTTATTCCTACTGTTTTCCTTCCCTTTGTGTTGTTATTGTTGCAATGTCTGGGGTCACACGGTTACATGAGAGTTACTACTCTCATGTAGTAGTGTGTAATTACTAGAGATTACACTTGGTGGTTGTTCTTGCTTACACTTTGATTGCAGTGTTCTTGGGTTAGGATTTGTGGGTGGGCTGGAGCGATAGCATTTGCCTTGCATGCGGCCAACCCGGGTTTGATTCCTCCATCCCTCTCGGAGAGCCCGGCAAGCTACGGAGAGTATCCCGCCCGCACGGCAGAGCCTGGCAAGCTCCCCATGGCATATTCAATATGCCAAAACAGTAACAAGTCTCACAATGGAGGTGTTACTGGTGCCCGCTCAAGCAAATTGATGAGCAACGGGAGGACAGTGACAGTGATACAGTGATCTTTAGCACGGACCTCTTGTCATATTTTGTACCTTGATGGTTCTGCCTTTGTCAGCGCTATCAAACTTATCTGTTACCTCCCTCCCCTTCTTTGCCCTCCAAATTTCAAAAACCGATGCCCAAGTGCTTCAGGATTTTAAATGCCCTTGAGGTAAAGTTGGGCTCGATGTATGCTCATAGTGTGCCTTATTGTCTTGTCAGCTTACGAATACATTTCAAACTATTTTAAAAGGTATATTTTGTTCATCTTTGGTTATTTTCATAAGATCAGACAGGTATGTTTTCTGCCATAATACCATAAAAGGGACATCTGTCTTTCTCTTTGTGATCTTTGATAACTTCATTGTTTCCTAAAATGTATGAAAGCCTCCGGACCACTTGCATGAAGATCACATGTGCAGAAAGCAACAGAGAAGTCATTAATTTTAGGGGCCAGAGCAGTAGTACAGTGGGTAGGGCATTTGCCTTGCATGTGGCCGACCTGGGTTCGATTCCCAGCATCCCATATGGTCCCCTGAGCACCTCTAAGAGTAATTCCTGAGTGCAAAGCCAGGAGTAACCCCTATGTATTGTCGGTGTGACCCAAAAAGCAAAAAAAAAAGCGGAAGGCATTAATTTTAGAATATCACCTCCTTCCAGGCATAATCACGTGTATTTTAAATTGTACCTTGTGTAAGTTCACATAGCAGCTGCTTCATTAAACCCAACACAGTGTCATAAATGTAAGCAATAATTTGTTTCTTTTCTTTTTTGGTCTTTAGGCTCAGCCCAGTGCTGCTCAGGAATTTATATTTATGATTGTATTTATGAATTTGTGTTCAGAGATCTCTCCTTTTGGGGCTCAGGATACCATATGTGGTGCCAGGGATCGAACCCAGGTCATCCTCATGTAAGGCATTTTCCCTGCCCACTGGGCTGTTGCTCCGGCTCGGCAATGGTTCGTTTCCATAAATGGGAGCACTAACTAGAAGGCGACTTTCACTCCGTGATAGCTTAGGGGAGCATAAACATTTTCTATCCAGCCATTTCCATCCTGTGACTTCCGAGGTCACAGTGTTTATTTGAGAAAGAATATAGAGAATCTCTTTTCTCCAATTTTTAATTTTTCAGCTTTATTTAAAAAAAATTAAATATTAAGGCACCATGACTTACCTAGTCACCGTAGTTGAGTTTCAGGAGTACAATGTTCTAACATCTGTCTCATCACCAGTGTCACCTTCTTCCCTCCACCAATGTCCCAGGTTCCCTCCAAACCCCCAGCCTGCTTCTATGACAAATAGTTTGGATCTCACGCTTGCAGTGTTTTTTGCTCTGTAGTTTATACGTGTATATCTGCACATAAACCACGTACTGCACCTCCTCAACACCGATGTACTCAAGGCGCTAACCCCTACTCTTGTTAACTTCCTGCCCATCTCTCTTTACTGCCCCTGTACATTTCTTTCTTTCTCTGAGCTTTTCATTTCTATTATCAAGGGTCCAGGGAAATCTGGGCATCCCCCTTTGAAGCCATGAGCGCACACACACACACACACACACACACACACACACACACACACACACACACACACACACACACACATACACCTCTTCCCCCTCCTTCCCCCGCCTGTTCGATTTCTATATACCATAGATAAGTGAATTCATCTTGTGTTTCCTTCTGGCTCATTGACTTAACATGATAGTCTCCAGTTCCATCCAGGTTGTACCAAATTGCATGATTTGATCCTTCCTTGCAGCTGCATAGTATCCCATTGTGTATATACATACCGTACTTCCATTATCCAGTCATCTGTTGCTGGACACCTAGGTTGACTCCATATCATAGCTGCTGTGCTAAGTGCTGCAACGAAAAGTAAAAAACAGAGCTACCATAATGACGCGGCAATTCCACTACGTGATAATCTATCCCCAGAACACAAAAAAGAATGTTCATTCAAAAGAACATGGATGGGAGATGCGTGCTGAAAGTAGATAATGGACCAAACATGATGACCTCTCAGTGTCTGTGTTGCAAGCCATAATGCCCAAAAGTAGAGAGAGAGTATGGGGAATATTGTCTGCCATGGAGGCAGGGGGAGGGTGGGAAAGGGGGGTTACACCGGGAATATTGGTGGTGGGGAATGTGCACTGGTGGAGGGATGGGTGTTTGATCATTGTGTAATTGTAACCCAAACATGAAAGCTTGTAAATGTCTCGCAGTGTGTCAATAAAATTAAAAAAAAAAAAAAGAACATGGAGGGGCTGCAGCCTGAATCAAACCGACCCAGGTTTGATTCCCAGCATCCCATATGGTCCCCTGAGCACCGCCAGGAGTAATTCCTGAGTGCAGAGCCAGGAGTAACCCCTGTGCATTGCCGGTATGACCCAAAAAGAAAAAAAAGAACATGGAGATTCTTGAGGAGTCGATTTTTATCAGTCAGTCATGTCTGGCACATTTAACTTTCAGGCCACTAGGTAGTATTGACAACATTGTCGCCTTTGGCTGTAGGGAAGGATTCCTGGGGAAGGTAGTCCCATCTTACGCCTAGGATGAAGCAGAAGCAGGTTTAATGAATAGTCACCTGGCCTCTCTCATGTATTTCCTTTCTGAAATATCAGCTCAACCCAGTTGCTCTCTTCGGAGTTCTTATTTCACTTAAAATTAGTGTAATAAAATTTTTGAACCTAGGGGCTGGAGCGACAGCACAACGGGTAAAGTGTTTGCCTTGCATGCAGCCGACCCGGGTTCGATTCCCAGCATCCCACATGGTCCCCCCAGGCACCGCCAGGAATTATTCCTGAGTGCAGAGCCAGGAGTTAACCCCTGTGCATGGCTGGGTGTGACCCGAAAAGGGGGAAAAAATATTTTTTGAATCTAGAGATCTAATATATTGTTGGTGTAGCTGTAAATCCCCAACTATATCAGAGCTTCCATAAAGGTATGGATTTGTGCTGAACCTTGTGTTTTGTTTTTGGGTGGTGCCAGGAATTGAACCCAAGCCTCACACATGCAAGGCAAGTGCACTTAGATTGAATCGTATTCCAAATCCCTGGACTTTGGAATTTCCCCATCCCTCAGTTCACACTATACTTTAGTTGTAATATTTTTTTCAGTTTTCACTCTAAAGGTTTGTCATTCATCAAAAAATGCTGTGGGGAGGGGCTGGAATGATAGCTCAGCGGGTAGGGTGTTTGCCTTGCACGCGGCCGACCCAGGTTCAATCCCCAGCCTCCCATATGGTCCCCTGAGCACCGCCAGGGGTGATTCCTAGTGCAGAGCCAGGAGTAACCCCTGAGCATCACCAGGTGTGACCCAAAAAGCAAAAAAAAATTTTAAAAATTAAAAAAAAATGCTGTGGGGAGGGGTCTGGAGCAATGCTACAGTGGGTAGGACATTTGCCTTGCAAGCAGCCAACCCAGATTTGATCCCTACTCTCCCTGAACTCTGCCAGGACTAATCCCTGAGTGCAGAGCCAGGAGTAACCCCTGAGCATTGCTGGGGGTGACCCAAGAAAGTAAAAAATGAAACAACTGTCTTTTATTTTGGAGATAAAGTAAAACCTTGAAACTTGGAGTAAGCCCAACACACAGCAGTGGCATTTTCTTGGGCAACCAATTTAATTTGTTCCTATTGTCTTCATGGTTGTATTGAAATAGCTTAATTCATTCTCTGCTGTCAATGAAAATTCATTCAGTCATCCTGGAACAGTTGGTTGGTTCTGAAGAATGCTGGGTAATTTAGAGGCTGAGAGTGAAGAGCAATGTAGATAAGATCTTGCCCACAAGAGCATTAGGTGAGGGGGTGTGATCACTCCTTTGAGGAGAGAAAGAATTTTGATCGATCGAGTAATGGCGAGGCTCTGGGTTATTTGATATGAAAGAAATGGGCTTAGTGCTGTCTCAGACCTTCAGTAGAGACCGAATTCTTTTATTGGTTGGTTTTAGGTCTTGCCTGGAGAGGCCAGCCTTGCCTTAGGCCAGTGGTTAGCAAATCAACTTGCAGAAAAGCTTAGCTCCTGAATATTCCCCGGAGTTAAAATAATCTCAGCTGAACTCGACCCTGGGTTTTTGGTCTCAGCATCAGTCTGGACTCGAGGACTTGAGTTTTCACTCACTGTTTGGTCGCTAGGTTCCGTGTTTTTTTTTTTTTTTTTTTTGGCTTTTTCTTGGGGTCACACCGGCGATGCTCAGGGCTCACTCCTGGCTCTACACTCAGGAATCACTCCTGGCGGTGCTCAGGGGACCATATGGGATGCTGGGAATCGAACCCAGGTTGGCCGAGTGCAAGGCAAACGCCCTACCCGCTGTGCTATCGCTCCAGCCCCAAGGTTCTGTGTTTTCAGTGCTTCCTTTTCTTTTTTCTTTTTTTAATTCCTGCTGCTTTGGTCTCAGTGAATGAACATGACATATAAATCTTGAGTTAAATTGTTGGGATTATACTTTGTTTTCATCGAGTAGCTTTCTTTTCTTCTGCACGGTGCTGTGGATGAGAAAACACGCTGATATCTTAGTAACTAATCTATTATCCACCTGCTAAGACGCAAACACAAACGCATGTGGCAATTTGCTTTATAGAGTGATAAAGCTTGTGTTTTGGAAAAACGCTGGTTTGTTTATATCCCGAACGTTGTTTTGGATCAAGCTGGCAAAGTTGTGCAGATTGAGACTAGGAAGTGATCTCCTGAATATCATCATCAAAATTCCAGGAAGGGTCAGGCTACAAAATACAAGAAGTGGAGTCTATAATTAGGCCTTGGTCATGCGTTTAGTTGAACATATCCTTGGACTGAGCCCTGGCGTTGGGCAAAGAGCAGCTCAGAGGAATTTACTTTAGAAGATGACCCAGGTGGCAAATCCAGCACCCTCCCAAGCCAAGACAGACGGAGCCCTTCATGGAACAGGGCATAGAATTTCTGGCAGATGAGAGCAGGACAGAGCATTTCTAATAAGGGAGAAGTGAAGTGGAGGCAGGCCAGTGGTCTTCTTGGAATTTGTGTTTACTTTTTGTCAGCTCTCAGGTCTCTCCTTCTCTACTTAAAAAAAAAAAACAAAACTCAAATGATAGTGCAGTGAATAAGATGCTTCTGTTGTAGGTTGCAGGCCCAGATTCGATCTCTGGCACCCCTTATGCTCTCCTGAGACCACCCAGAGTGATCCCTGAGCACAGAGCCAAGAGTAAACTCACAGCAATCAACCTGTGTGTGCTCAAAATTCTCTACATAGAAAAGTTTTCAAAAATGATCCTTTTGAAAGTATCAAGTCTCAGTCAAGGACACAAACAACTATAAAAACAGGAAGGGAGGGGGCTGGAGCTATAGCACAGCGGGGAGGGCGTTTGCCTTGCACACGGTTGACCCGGGTTCGATTCCCAGCATCCCATATGGTCCCCTGAGCACCGCCAGGAGTGATTCCTAAGTGCATGAGCCAGGAGTAACCCCTGTGCATTGCCGGGTGTGACCCAAAAAGCAAAAAAAAAAAAAAAAAACAGGAAGGGAGGACTAGCTCATACCCCCCCCAACACAGACACACACAGATACACATAGATACACACAGACACACATTGATCAATGAGCTTTAAGAGGGTTCTTCCCACATTGAACCAAGTTTTATTTGTATCCTTAATAGCAAAAAGTCTGTCACTAAAATGCAAGAGACAAAAATCTTATCACTCTCTCTCTCTCTTACACACACATTCTCTCTCCTCTCTCTCTCTCTCAGATAGCATTGGTTTATGACATTATGTAAGTTCCAGGTATACATTATAATTTGTTATCTGTATACATTGCAGGGTGCTAGCCACCATAAAGCTAGTTTCCCGGACAATTGAGCCACCTCCAAACCTTTTTCATCTCCTTTCTTTCACCTTGGATAAGCACCGATCTGTTCCCTATATTCATGGGTTTTTTAAAATATGTGACTTAGGAGTAAAATCATATGCTATTTGAATTTCACCATCTGGCTTCCATTTAGCAGGTTGCTTTTTTGTTTGAATGATGGTTTCCTTTGTGGTAGAGAAACTTTTTGATTTGATGTAGTCTCATTTAATTTTGCTTTTGTTTCCTACATTGTTGAGGTCAGTTCCACAAAAACCAAGGTCTGCCTATATTTTCTTCAGGTTTTTTTTTTTTTGGTAGTTTCAAGACGTTCAAAATTTTTATATGGCCAATGTGATTTTTAAATTTATATAAGCACAGCACTTCATGCATTATTATTGTGTTACCATATGTCTGTCTGATTTGTTCACGAGAGTTTTGGTGTATGCCTACTTTCCAAGGTAATCATGGGTAGTAGACTCATTTTCAAAAGTGTCCCGGCTTGTGAGAAAAATTATGGCACCCTTAGTTATAATGACGGTATGTCTAGCAATTGCAGATCAAGTTTTTAAAGGTAGCTCTTCTGAGAAAAGCTGCTGAAAATTAGAAATGAAAAAAAAAATGTCAGTTTGGGAGTATTAGAGACCCATAGGCAATTAAGAACCACAGAGCCAAGACTTCAATGTGGGGGTCCAAGGAAAGCCATAATGCTGAGGCCAGATTTGGAATCTTCTTGAGACAACAGTCAGTTCTCAGAATTGTAGCTAAGAGACCATGACACACAAAACTTTCAACAAACTGAAGGGGTTGGAGCAAGGCAGTTGTTGCCAATACGTAATACCCAGCAATCAACCTAAACTTTACTTTTATTTGGAACCCTTAGTCAAGATGAACCAGAAATAGAAAGACTCTCAGAGGAACTGCAGCCAAAAATCAAATCATGTTGGATAAGTGTTCTTGGCTTAAAGGCATGCTGCAAACAAATGGTGGAGGGGGGAGGGGAGCGGTCGATCCGCTTTAGAGAAGGCTGCTCATGTTATCACTAGGACTTTTCAGACTTTGTTGGTCATTCAATGAAAAAAAAAACCAGTACCCATGAGAAGATAAGACATAGGAAGACAACCCAAGAGAAAAAATAAATAGGCAATTAAGATAAACTTGTAAGGAATTCAAATAGTAGATTAATCAGATGCAGTTTTTACAGAAGGAGCCAGAGAGATAGTACCGTGGAGAAGGTGTTTGCCTTGCACCTGGTGAGCTCAGGTTCCATCCCCGGTACCACATATGGTTCTCCAAATCTGACCAGGAATATCCCTGAGCACAGCGCCAGGAGAAATCCCTGAGCACTGCCAGGTGTGGTCCCAAAGCCCAAAATTAATTCACTGTGACCAGTACATTAAAAACTACAAGATTTTGAAGAACATAAGAGATCTGAAAATTATGCACAAGCTTCTAAAACTAAAACATACAATTATTCAAGTTAAAAATGAATGAACTGGGGCTGGAGCGATAGCACAGCGGGTAGGGCGTTTGCCTTGCACACGGCCGGCTTGGGTTCGATTGCCAGCATCCCATATGGTTCCCTGAGCACCGACAGGGGTAATTCCTGAGTGCATGAGCCAGGAGTAACCCCTGTGCATTGCTGGTGTGACCCAAAAAGGAAAAAAAAAAAAAGAATGAACTTTCTTGAAGTGATCGAAATGCTCTACGATGTGACTTTAATAGGATGATAGCTGAATATACTAAAAACCATTAGTATACACTTATAATTGGTACTTGGGGGGGGTGGACTGGAGCAATAGCACAGAGGGTAGGGCGTTTGCCTTGCACGCAGTCGACACGGGTTCGATTCCTCCGTCCCTCTTGGGACTAAGCTACCAAGAGTATCCTGCCCGCAAGGCAGAGCCTGGCAAGCTACCCGTGGTGTATTCAATATGCCAAAAACAGTAACAAGTCACAATAGAGACGATACTGGTGCCCACTCGAGCAAATCGATGAACAATGGGATGACAGTACAACAGTGCTACAGTGCAACTTTGAGGAGGGTGGTGGGGGCAACACCCAACTGTGCTCAGGGCTTACTTCTGGTGTTGTGGTCAGAGAACACTAGTGTCCGTACTTGAGGAGCATGGGATGCCAGGAATCAAACTCGAATAGGCTGCATGAAGTCAAGTGCCCTACCCATTGTACTATTTCTCGGGCCCGATAATAGGTATATTTGATGATTTGTAATGTATACCATTTTTTGTCTGTTTAAAAATGATTGTGCTCAATATAGTAGGTACAGTGGAAGAGAAAATTAATGATGTAGAAGTTAGGGCAGAAGAATATACCTAAAATAAAGCATATTGTGTAAGATGATGGAAAGAAAACACAGGGTTTTAAATACACGAAATATAGTGGGAAGGTCTGATTATTGGTTAGGGAGGGAGGGAAGGAAAACGGAACAGAAGAAGCATAATAAAATGTTACAAAAGTAAAAAAAAAATGACATAAAAACGTAGAACCAAGAAACATCCAAACCAAGCAGGATTAATATAAAGAAGCATCACTTCTGAACAACGTAGTAAATCTCTGAAAATAAAAAAGAGAAATGCTGAAAAACAAGATTGGGAGGAGCATTTGTAAGATTAACAGTCAACTCTTCTTGTGCAGTTCATGCCCAATTCAATCAGCTTAATCAATGGCTGAATAAATAGCAGTGCTCCTTCATTTAAAAAAAGAGAGAAAACAAAAAACAATGGATCCTTCTGTTGAAACAAAATAGAGTTCTGCAGAAAGTGGAGTACTTTTAAATTGTTTCAATAAAGCAATTGTTAACAATGACTTTTAAATTTACCTAAGAGATTCCTCAAAAATGAAGACAAACCAGAAGTATTTAAAAAGGTTATCATGCGGTGGTCTCTACCAAGGAAATATTTAAGAAGATCCTGGAACAGAAGGAAGATGATTCCAAATCGAAGCTCAGAAATGTAGGCAGGAATGAAGTTTAATGGAAATGATACACATAGCCAGAATGAAGTTTAATGGAAACAATACATATAGCCAATGACTAATAAGTGTTGACTGTATGAAATAATAATTCACAATTCCAGAGTTTAACATAAAAAGGGAATAAGATAGGTGATAAAGGGGGAATTAAGTTGAGAGTGGTTGCAGCCATAAGGATTCAAGTCTTGCAATTTACTGCGACACGGAGGAAAGCTGAAGAGTATCATGCTGGGTGAAGTTAGCAGAGGGCACAGAATGGCTCTCATACGAGGGGTATGAAGAAAGACAATGGTGGAATAATGGGCACCCAAAGACAATGGAAGCAAGAGCTTGAGAACTTTGTTCAGTAAGAACCATGCCACATGGAGAGGTGAGGGGAAGAGCACCAGGTCGGGGAGTGAGGAAAGACTGTGGTGGAGAGAAGCTTTCAACCCGAGAGAGGGGTGGTGCTGGAAGTGGTAAAATGTTAAGTATGAAGCCCTATCGATAACAGTACTGTAAGTCCCCGTGGGAAAAAAATAATGATAAAAGTTCACTTCCTAGAGGCAGACTGGTGGGTGGGAGGCGAATGGGAGGGGGGATTGATAGAAGGAAGTGGACAGGGAAGGGATCTGTGCTGAGACATTGTATGCCAGAAACCCAATCATAAATAACTTTGTCACTTCACAGTGACTACAAAAAACAAACAACAAACAACAATAACAACAAAACCCCAAAACAGAATTCTGCAGAAATATTGTTAGCAATGAATTTTACATTTACCTAAAAGATTCTTTAAAAATGATAAAGACAATACAAAAGCATTTTATTTTATTTATTTTTTCTTTTTGGGTCACACCCGGCGATGCACAAGGGATACTCCTGGTTCTGCACTCAGGAATTACTACTGGCGGTGCTCAGGGGACTCTATGGGATGCTGGGAATCAAACCCGGTTCGGTTATGTGCAAGGCAAATGCCCTACCCACTGTGCTATCGCTCCAGCCCCAGCAAAAGCATTTTAAAAGTTATCATGCACTAGTCTCTGCTAAGGAAATTTTAAAGATATCCTTGAACAGAAGGAAGATTACTACAAATCAGAGCTCATAAATGTAGGATTGAAAAATTGTAAATTTGGAGTATTAAGTTAAATTTTTAAAGATTCTGGTATTGTACGGGAAGTGATAAATTATATTAGCTATTACTAAGGAGAGGATTCATATTTTAAAATTGGAGGAATGTTTTAAAAAATGCTAAAGGGTATGTGAATAATAAGCCAAGAGAGGGAAAAATAAGGATTATAAATACTAGGGTAATTCAAAATAAAGTGGAAAATGGGAGAAAACATCCTAGAATGGGAAGAACAAATGCAAAGTAGTAGGAAAACAGATGATTTATATTGTGTATATATACACATATATTTGTCGACAGAAAAAATATATATATAAGCTGTTAAATAGAAACAGACTGCATAATTAAGAGTCAAAGATCAGATTGGATTAAAAATGCTCATACCCACTTAACAAAACATAATCTAGTTACAAAGATACAGAAAAGCTGAACATGAGGATGTAAGATTTCATACCATGCAAACAGTAACCAAAAGAAAGATTTTTAAAGATGTTATACTCTCTCAGATAAAATAGACTGCAAGAAACCTGTTAGAGATGAGAGTTTTAGATCATAATTTTTTAAAGGACGCAATTTGCTGGGGAAATGTACTTCTAAATTTTTATCAAGGACATTCAAAGAGAGAGGTATCCAGTTATAAAACTCAGAAAAAAGCCCCAACAAATTACAAAACTGATCTAACTGTAAAATCGTGCACTTAACAGATATAAAATAAAGGCATCCCTTGTTGTATTGTATTTGCTTTATTGTGCTTTGAATATATTACATTTTTATAGATTGAAAACTTGTGGCAACCCCGTGCTAAGCAAGTGTATTGGCACTGTTTTCCAACAACATATGTTCACATTGTGTCTGTCACATTTAATTAAGTCCATGTACATTGTTTTTTTAGACATAACACTATTGCACATTTAATAGACTTCAGTATGGTGTAAACACAACTTTTCTATGTACTGGGAAACCAAGAAAGTCATGTGACTTGCTTAATTAGTTTATTCACTTTATTGTGGGTGGTCTGTAATTGAACCCATAATATCCCCACTGATGATTGTACACATTTCTTTCTATATTAGATGATCATCTGGGGGGTGTACTTGGGGGCCACCCCTGTGCTCAGGGCTTTGTCCTGGCTCTGGATTCGGGGATCACTTGTGGGGTGGGGCCCAGGGAACCATAGATAGTGCCAAGTATTGAACCTATAATCAAAATATTTCTCAAGTCTCCTCTTCCTGCTATCCAAAACAATTCAAAGCGACCTTGGTTCATATGGTGTCAAGACATCACGTACTATATATTTATGCAAGTACTCCAAACCACACTATCTTTTTCTTGCTTACCTGCTATGGAAAGTACTTCTAGTATTATATAGGAGTGGTGAGAGTGAGCAACCTTGTCTTGTCCCTAATCCTAGAGGGAAGCCTTTTAATTTTTCCCCATTGAGAATAATGCTTACTGTGGGCTTGTGGTAGATGGTTTTAACTATACTAAGGAAAGTTCTTTCAACTCCCATTTTCTTGAGAGTTTTTTATTTTTATCATAATTGGGTGCTGGATCTTGTCAAATGCTTTCTCTGCATCTGTTGATCATATGGTTTCAATTTTTTATTGATATGGTGTATTATCTGAGAGGGAGAACTAGGTTATAAGATATTCTCCCTCTCAGAGAACCTGGCAAGCTACTGAGAGCTTCCTGCCCACACAGGAGAGCCTGGCAAGCTCCCCGTGGCATATTCAAGTGTCAAATACAGTAACACTGATGGGTCTCATTCCCCTGACCTTGAAGAGCCTCTAATACAGCACCATTGGGAAGGATGAGTAAAGAGAGGCTGCTAAAATCTCAGGGCTAAGACAAATGGAGACGTTACTGGGCCTGCTCGAGCAAATCAACGATCAATGGGATAATTGTGATTGTAATTGTGATCATGTTGACAGTAGCATTAATGTAGTATCCGTTCTGTTGTTTTATGGTTTCAATGTTGCTAGCACACTCATCTCCACCACAGTCTCAAGGTGCCTCCTCCCTTAGTTCTCAGTCCTGTTGGTAATACCGTAGGGCGTGTTCCCACTGGGCCTTAACTCTTCCCTTATTTTGTTTCATTATACTCCACCTGTGTGTGAGATAATCTCATTTTTGTCATTTTTCCTTGACTCGCTTCACTCAGATGCTGAATTGTAGTGAACTGCAGAGTTTCATCATTCTTCATTGCTGTGTGGTATATCCTCGCCACTGGGGATATCCGGCACACTTACTCACCCGCTCATCTGCTGTTGGGCACTTGGGCTGTTTCCAGATCATGGTTCTCGTGGATAGTGCTGCAGTGAGCAGAGATGTGCGTATGTTCTGATGGATTGATAGTTCGTGCACTCACTTTTTCCAGGTTGTTTATATTCTAAGTCATTAAGCAACTTGACAAGTTTCCTAAGTTGGTATCAGAGTATATTTGCAAACCACAGTAACATTAAACAAGAATTAAAAATTGGAAAGATGGAATAATTCTTCTCCGTGTACAAAGTATGCACTCCTGGGTCAAGAAAAATAAAAATTCGATATTTAAAAATGAAGAAAATATGACCTACAACATGTGGAATGCGACTAAAGTTATACTTAGAGGGACACTTGTAGCCTCAAGTACAGACAATTGAAAAGAGTAGAGGCCTAAAAATAAATAACTTAAGGCTTTCAAGAGGGTTGGGGCTGGAGAGAGAGTACAGCAGATAGGGTGCTGGTCTAGCATGAGGCCATCCAGGGTTCAATCCCCGAGATCCCATATGGTCCCCTGAGCACTGCCAGGGTAATTCCTGAGTGCAGAGCCAGGAGTAACCCCTGTGCATCGCTGGGTGTGTCAAAAAAACAAAACAAAAACCCCAAAACAAAAAAACCCAAACAAACAAAAGAATTTCAAGGAAGTAAAAAGGGACAAGATAAGACTTGAATCTAGCTGCTTGAATCACATGAGCCCCCAGGCACCACCCCAATTAAAAATTTTAAAGGGTAGGATGAAGTAAGTGTCAAAAACAAGAGGAGAAACAATGAAAAAGAAAACAGACCCCCCACACACCTTTTTGAGTAGACATAGAGCCAGAGAATTAATTGATAAATTATTATTAATGACACTAATCAGCAGAAATCACATGGAATTAATATCAGGTTGAAACAGAGGGCAATACTACATCTACAAGCTACTAAGGGGGGCCTGGAGCGATAGCACATTGGGTAGGGCGTTTGCCTTGCATGAGGCCAAACCGGGTTGATTCCCAGAATCCCATATGGTCCCCCGAGTACCAGCCAGGAGTAACTCCTGAGTGCAGAGCTGGGAGTAATCCCTGAGTTTCGCTGGGTGTGACCCAAAAAGCAAAAATAAATAAATAAATAAATAAATAAAAGCTAGTAAGGGAATATGATGAATAACTTGATTAATATACATATATACACATAAAATATGTATACATATGTGTATTGCATATGTACACATATATATGCATACATGTGCATGTATATACATATGATTTGTATATTTTTTAAATGCGGGGGCTTAAGAGATAGTATAAGCTTAAGGTGATTTCCTTATAGCAGACCCCAGTTTGATCCCTGGCACTACACATGGTTTCCAGCCACCACCAAGAGTGACCCCTAAACACTACCAGATGTGCCCCCCCAAATAAAATTAAAATAAAAAATTTAAATGCCACTTATTATAACGGAATAACTCTGAGTAGCTATTTGTTCATAGGAATAAGAAATAAAGAACTTCAGCGCACACACACAAAAACTTCAGACCCAGATGGCTTTTCTGTTGAATTCATTAAATATTTAAGAAAGAAATAACACATATTTTCCACAAACTTTTCCAGATAATAGAAATAGAAGAACACTGCTGACATTTTTAAAGAGGCCAGCAGAATTTTGATATTGAAACTGACATGAGAAATGAAAATTCCAGGCCAATTTCAGTCCTGAATATAGATTTAAATAGCCTAAACGAAATATTAGCAAGGGGAATCCAGCAATAAATTACTGCATCATGATCAAATTGGTCCTCTTCCAGACATCCAAGGTTAAGGTAATATATTTGAAAATCAGTCCATGGAACTCAGTATATTAATAGAACAGAGAAAAAAAATCATACAATCTCCATAAATTTAGAAAATATATGATGTATTTCCAACATTCATTGACGATTTGAGAGAGAGAGAGAGAGAATACTTAAACGAATAAATAAGGAAGTTTTCTTACTTTAAGAAAGGTAACCCCAAGAAAATGACTTTTAGCCTGGTTTTAACCCACAGTAAGTTTTCTAGAAACCAAACTGCTGTGTGAATGGGGAGAGATCCTTCTTTCTTTGCTAGGAAATGCTACCTGGGGTTGTTTTCTGTCTGGGGGAAGCAGCTGATTCTTAGCCACACGTCTATTAGAACATGGGTGTCAGAGCAAGATCCGGGATTGCTCCATGTGAAGCTGAACACGTGGGTCAACAGCAACAGAAGATTTGAGACTCCTTTTATTTTATTTTATTTTATTTTTATTTTTAATTGAATCATCATGAAATACACCATCACAAAGCTATTCATGATTGGGTTTCCATCATACAGTGTTCCAGTACCCACCCCTCCACCAGTGTACATTTCCCACCACTAATATTCCCAGTTCCCCTCTGCCCCATCCTCCCCGCCCCACTTCTGCCTCTGTGTCAGGCATCTTTCTTTTTGCTTCCTTTTAGCAGACTTTAAATCACATGCACCGTTATTAAAGTGGCAGAGATGAATGAAATGAATGGATCTCATTGAATTTCATTAATAAAGATTCTTTTAAAAATATACACATCATTTAAAAAGTAGGAAATAGAACTTGGGGTGTAGCTCTGTAGTAGAGGACTTTGAATGGGTGAGGCCCTCAGCTTAATCTTTCATATAACACACACACACACACACACAAAACTTGTATAACTGAATAAAATGTTAAAGCATTCTCTCTTAAAGCAGGGAAAGGGCAAATATACCAGCTCTCTGGCTCCATTCACCATTGCATAGCAAATACTAACTGCTAAGGAAGGCAGTATAGCACCAGAGCAAACAAAGGCATCAGCATTCACACTAATATGACTCTGGGATGTGACTCATGCCTCACTTGTGCCTGTTTGAGGTCCTGGGTTCAATCCTTTTAACACACACACAAATTAGTGAGAGGCTACATGGTTATGGGAGATAATTGTTTAATTATTGGGAGGTTAAATGCTTATGTTTGTAGAAAGTGAATATATAAAAAATTTCAAATGCTTGGACTTAAAAAGTGACTTTGGCAGCTTGCTAGATACAAGGCAAAGAAAACAAAGTATACTGCATTTCAACATATTGCGAATAAATGGAATAAATAATTCTAATAAATTGCATTAGAATCTATTATAAAATAATTTATTTAAATTGCGATTTGGGGGCCGTGCCAGGCTGTGCTCAGGGCTTACTCCAGGGATCACCTCTGGCTGTGCTTCAGAGACTAGATAGGAAGTTGGGGACTAAACAGGTGCTTTGTCCTCTGTCCTCTCTTCCCCAGCCATTAAGTGTTGATTTAAGCTGTCCATTAATATCAAGGTGATACACAGTCAAAACAGTCACTATCAAAAATCCCAAGAGGCATCTTTTGGAAAACCAATAAGTGTTACACGGTATACAGTATACCAACAAGCTCCAAACGGTCTATGGAAACACAGAGCACCACTGACAGCCAGGAAGCTCTTGAAGGAAAGAGAGGGGAAAGGACAGACTCTGCCAGCCATTAAACTTTATTTTTCTGTAATGTGCAGTTCAGAGTCTCCTGCCCCTGCACCTGGCTGTCTTCACCAGGGCCCCTCAGAGGGGGCGGGTTGAATTTCCCTCCCCCACCCAAGCAGAGCCCCGACAGCTGCAGACCTCCTGAACCCAGCCACAGCCATGCTCAAGGCCACTCCCCACATGCTCAGATGAGCCTCACGTGTGAAGGAACTGGCAGAGGAACCCAGTTGTGGGGGACCTGGGGCTGAGATCTCCAAGCCTGCTCAGATCGGGACTGGGTCTCCTCCACCCAGATTCCCCATTTTCTAGTAGCTTGGCAGCCACACCCACAAACTGCACCCAGCCCATGTAATCCCATCATCAGCCAAGATCCACAGGCTATAAAACAAGCTCCTGGAAGCGACCTCTTATTGTCTAGTTCTCCCTCTCAGAGAATCTGGCAAGCTACCAAGAGTATCCTGCCCGCACAGCAGAGCCTGGCAAGCTCCTTGTGGTATATTCGATATGCCAAAAACAGTAACAGTGATGGGTCTCATTCCCTGGCCCTGAAAGAGCCTCCAGTGTGGCACTGTTGGGAAGGACGAGTAAAGACAAGCTGCTAAAATCTCAGGGCTAGGATGAATGGAGATGTTACTGGTGCCCACTTGAGCAAATAAATGAACAATGGGATGACAGTGATACAGTGATAATGTTCAGTATAGCCTTGGTGCAGGATAGATGATTGAAAGAAGAATGAAAAAGAAGAATGAAGAAGAATGAATGACAGATGACAAAGAAGAATGAAAAAAATATACATATGACACTTTATCATGACAAAGATAGTACTACAGAATTCTGGGGTTATGACTGCCCTCTTTTTTTTGCTTTTTTTTTTTTTTTTTTGCTTTTTGGGTCACATCCAGCGATGCACAGGGGTCACTCCTGGCTCTGGACTCAGGAATTACCCCCGGTGGTGCTCAGGGGCCATATAGGATGCTGGGAATCAAACCTGGGTTGGCCGCGTGCAAGGCAAATGCCCTACCCACTGTGCTCCAGCCCCCCTCTTTTTTTTTTTAAAGCAGATAGTCCTGGAATAATTAGATATCAGTAAAGAAAAATAATAAAACTTGGGATGGAGAGATAGTACAGGGTAAGGCACATACTTACTCACAGCTAACACCAGTTTCAATCCCCAGCACCATTTATGGCTCCTCCAAGACCCCTGAGTACAGAGGGCCAGTAATCCCCCCAAAAGAAAAACAATCAAACTCAGCCTAAACTTACCTTTCAACAAAACTCATTCCGGGTGAATTCAATATTTAAATGTAAAAGTCAATAGAACATATAGATGATAATGTAGGAAAAATTTTCATAATATGGCAAGAATTATATTATAGAGACTGGAGAGACAGTACAGTGGGTAGGACACTTGCCTTGCACCCGCCTACGTGGGTTCGATCCCCGGCATCCCATCTGTTCCCTCGAGCACCACCAGGAGTAATTTTTGAGTGCAGAGCCAGGAATAACCCCTGAGCATTGCTGGGTGGCCCCCAAACAAAAAAGAACTGTACCATATTTTCGATATTAAAATTAAGAACTTAGGCTTATTGAAAGACTTAAGAGAATTAGAGGCAAGTTAGAGATATTTGCAATATTTATAAGCTACAAAGGGCTTATGGGAAGAGCATATAAAGGATTACTACAAATCAAAGAAAGGCAAAATGGAAAAATTGGGTGGTTGTCTCAAATAGGAACTTCACAAATGAAGGTCCTTATCCAAAAAAAAAAAAAAAACAAGGAGTGGGTGGGAAGTGATTAGCATCCTAAGTCTTTAAAAAAGAGAAATCACTCACACACACACACACACACACACACACACACACACACACGGCATTTTTTTTCTTCCACAAGTTTTTCTTTTATTTATTGCATTTCCAGGACCACAGCGAAATATGTTCCCGTTCCCTGAAGTCAGGCCTTTACCCATGGCATTTTGACCACCAAGTCTAAAAGCCACAGGAGAATCTAGAGAACCTTCTAGAGGAGGTGGATTTGGAGAAACGTAGGTTCTCGCACAGGAGAGACCAGTGGGCTTTCTGTGGCAGACTCACTGTGGGGCTGACTGCTGGCTGTCCAGCACCAGCCAGTAAGTGCTACTGTAGCATCTTCTCTGCTTGCAGTGCTGCTCTGCCAAAGTCAGTGGAGGGTGAGTACATGCTTACCCAGATAGCAGTGTTCCTACCAGCAGTATTCATAAAGGCTCCAGCCTGGAGACTACCACATATCTCTCAGGACACATGCATACACTCATATAAATTTTATGGTATATTTACATTCAAGGACTGGAGCTATAGCACAGCAGGTAGGGCATTTGCCTTGCACGCGGCTGACCCGGGTTCGATTTCTCCGTCCCTCTCGGAGAGCCTAGCAAGCTACCAAGAGTATCCCATCCACACAGCAGAGCCTGGCAAGCTACCCTTGGCGCATTTGATATGCCTAAAACAGTAACAACAAATCTTACAATGGAGACGTTACTGGTGCCCGCTTCAGCAAATTTTCAAGCAACGGGATGACAGTGCTATTTATATGCAAAAACCTTAATATCAATAAAACTATAACTACCAACAACCTGAATGAATCTCATCAAGAACATCTAAAGGAAGACCCATATATATTCACACACATTTGAACTTCATGGGTGCTAATTGGAGAGAGATTAATGAGTTTCATAAATGCCTACAAAGTTATAGGTGGATAAATGCAGATATATATTTTGGGGGCTCTTGGGGCCACAGCTGGCTGGGGCTTACTCTTTGTCTAGAGATCTCTCCTGGTGGGGCTCAGGGAAACTTACATGACCTGAGCGGGCCACATACAAGGCAAATGCCTTAAGTACCCATACTAGCTCTCCATCCTACAGTTGATTTTTTTTTCAAGTTAAGTTTGTATTACAAAACTATGTTTTAAGGGAAAAAACTTAATATTTTTACATTACTTTTTATTAAAAACACTGATTTACGAAGCTATTCATTATACTGCTATGCTATCACTCCTGCCTGCATGGCAGAGCCTGGCAAGCTCCTTGTGGCATATTTGATATGCCAAATGCAGTAACAATGATGGGTCTCATTCCCCTGACCCTGAAAGAGCCTCCAATGCGGCACTGCTGGGAAGAACAAGTAAAGAGAGGCTGCTAAAATCTCAGGGCTAGGATGAATGGAGACCTTACTGGTGCCCACTCGAGCAAATTGATGATCAATGAGATGACAGTGATACAGTGACAGTGATTCATTACACAGTTGATATCAACCCTTTATCTGATGAGTATTGGGTGAATATCCTTTCCCATTCTGTAGTTTGTCTTTGTATTCTGGTCACTGTATCTTTTGCGGTACAGAAGCTTCTTAGTTTAATGTAGTCCCATTTGTTTATCTCTGTTTCCACTTGGTTGGTCAGTTGTGTGTCATCTTTGAAGATACCTTTAGCTTCAATATCGTGGAGGGTTTTGCCTACTTTGTCTTTAATGTACCTTATGGTTTGTGGTCTGATGTTGAGGTCTTTAATCCATTTTGATCTGACTTGTGTGCATGGTGTCAGGTGTCTAAGCCCATTCTTTTGCATGTTGTTGTCCAGTTGTGTCAGCACCATTTTTAAAAGAGGCTTTCCTTGCTCCATTTCACATTTCTTGCACGCTTATCAAAGATTAGATGATCATACATTTGGGCTTGTGTGTAGGGATATTTCACCCTGTTCCATTGGTCTGCGGCTCTGCCTTTGTTCCAGTACCATGCTGTTTTGATTGTTACCGCTTTGTAGTAAAGTTTAAGGTTGGGGAGGGTGAGATATTTTTTGTTTTAATAATAATTTCATTTGCTGTAAAAAAGCTTTTACTTTTTTTTTGCTTTTTGCTTTTTGGATCCACCTGCTCAGGGGTAATCCTGGCTCTGCACTGAGGAATTATCTCTGATGGTGTTCGGGAGACCATATGGGATGCTGGGAATCGAACCCTGGTCGGCCACGTGCAAGGTAATGCCTATCCACTCTACTATTGCTCTCGCCCCCAAAGCTTTTTCATTTGGTGTGATCCCTTTTGTTGATCCTTGTTTTTGCTTCTCTTGCCAATGGACTCAATTCCCCACAGATAACATTGAAGGAATTTTCTATTTTCTCCTGATTCAGGTCTTGGAAAGTTATAAGATTCTAAGAATTTGTCCATTTCTTATCTGTACTCTAACTTAGTATAAAAATATTGGTGGTCTCTTATCCTTTGTATTTCTGTGATATCTTTCATTATCTCCTTTTTCATTTCTGGTCCCATTGGTAGGGATTCCTCTCTTTTCCTATTTAAGAATCTTCCTATTTAAGTATCTTTTAAGATACTCTTAGTTTTTTGAAGAACCAGCTCTTAGTTTCATTGATCTTTTGCAAAGTTTGAGCTTTATTTCCTTTACACTCTGAATTTTTTTTCTTATTTCTACAAACTTTGGGTTTCATTTGTTCTTCTTTTTCTGGTTACTTTTGGTATGAAGTTAAATTGTTTATTTGATATTTTTCCTTGTTTCCCGATGAGAATGATGCTAGCAAGGTTCTATTTTTTGCCTCATTGATGATTGCATTGATACCTGTTTTTAAAACATTGAGCTGTACATTTTGTTTTGTTTGCTTTTCTCTATGTTAAATTTTATAATTTAGTAAAGAAATCAATAATGTACCTTACTACCATCTTCTTGATTTATAATCATTTTAAAATATTGCCACTGACTTACTGTTAGGTTAATTTAGAACTTTCACCCTTCCTTTCTTTTGAATCCACAATCTTCTATTATTATGTAAACACTATTCATTGTGACTAATGATATGCTATCATTACAAATTCTTCCTGTATAGCTTTTAGGGGTTTTTCCCCCCCATTAATGAACATTGCCTTTTTTTGATTTGTCATCACTGTCATCCTGTTGCTCATCGATTTGCTCGAGCAGACACCAGTAACATCTCCATTGTGAGACTTGTTGTTACTGTTTTTGGCATATTGAATATGCCACGGGTAGCTTGCCAGGCGTGCGGTCGGGATACTCTCGGTAGCTTTCTGGACTCTCCGAGAGGGACAAAGGAATCGAACCCGAGTCAGCCGCTTGCAAGGCAAATGCCCTACCCGCTGGGCTATCGCTCCATATAAAAACATACATTGCTCCTTTTCTCTCTCTTTTTTCTCCTTGCCTTCTCCCTTTCTTTTCTTTCTTGCTTTTCTTCCTCCTGGAACCTTCTCATCTTCCGTTTTTCTTCAACTCTTTCTTTCTGATTGTCCTCATGCTTCCAACATTATTGCACAATAGAATTTAGTTCTTGGGCTAACTGATTAGATAATGTTCCACTTTCATTTCTTTTCCCTGATCTGGTGTGACTTGTAATAAACACCTGTTCTGGAGTAGTTTTGGGGCAAACAGTTCTTTTCCACTTGTCTCCCTTTCTGGTTCCGTTTCCTAGTGTCCACGCTTTCTTCTGTTTTGGTTTGTTGTTTTCAGTGGCGCTCATCTGCTGACAGTTGGCTCAGCCAGAATAGGACTTAATCACCACAAGTATCTTTAGTCCACTTAGTCATGGTTTGGTTGGGCTTACAGTTCTCGATTGCACATCCTCTTCCCTCAGTCTTTGGAAGGGGGAAGCAGTGAATTCATTTCGAACTTTTGTTGTTGCGACTGAGCTATTTTGATTGTTCAGAGTTTCCTATAGGAACAGATTTTCTTTTCCTTTCTGGAAGCTTTTAGAATTTAAATTTTCCTCCTGTGTGAAATCCACGATGCCATGTATTTGTGGCATCTTGATTGCTGTTGCTAAGTGGTTTCAGGATAGAGGCCACCGCCATCTTGCAATTAGGGACTGGCAGGAACTGGTCTCAAATACTGGCTACAGGAGATGCTTCAGCTGTTCTCCCCAGCAGATCCCAGCTGGGCGTGCTGTCTCCTTCCTGCCCTTAGGCACTGGCATCTGGGAATGTGACCCAGGCCTAAACTGGCTAGCTGTGCCCTCCCCCAGTGAGCAACCCAGAGACCAAGCCCAGAGATCAGTAGGGTTCTCTCTCTTCCCCCTGCCTCCTTTGTCATTGGAAAATTACGTAAACATAATAGGTTGCTTTAACTCTCTTGAGGTTTATGTTTAATGTTTTGTTTTGCACCACACCTGGCATTGCTCTGCGCTTATTCCTGACCCTGTACTCAGGGGTCACTCCTGGTGGTGCTTGGGAGAGCCTGTTCCGTGCCAGAGGTCAAACTGGGGTTGACTACATGTTAAGGCAAGTGCCTTAATTTCCGTTTTATCCCTCTGGCCCCTCTCTTGAGATTTTTGTGTTTGTTTGTCTTTGGGGGGCCACACTTGGCAATGCTCGGGAGTTATTTCTGTCTCTGCATGCAGGAATCACTCCTGGCGGTGCTTGGGGGAACATCTTGGATGGATGCCTGGGATCAAACTTGGGTCGATAGAGTGTAGGGCCCTACCCACAGCTTCTTGATCCATTCTTCCAACCTTGGGCATCTGGGTTGCTTCCGTATCTTAGCTATTATCCTAAGGGCTGCAGTGAACATGGATGTGTATATATTGTAGGTATTTATTTTCTACGTCATGCAAATATTTTTAAACAACTGAAAATTTGGGGTAGGGTGTTAACCATTTTTTTTTTTTTTGCTTTTTGGGTTACACCTGGCGATGCACAGGGGTCACTCCTGGCTCTGCACTCAGGAATTACCCCTGGCAGTGCTCAGGGGATTCTATGGGATGCTGAGAATCAAACCTGGGTCGGCTGCGTGCAAGGCAAATGCCCTACCTGCTGTGCTATCGCTCCAGCCCTGGGTGTTAACCATTCTTAAATAGATTTATGGTTAATAATACCATACAGTAGGGTCACTCAGTTTGTGGCATATGTTTTGCAACTAGTTAATTTTTAAGGGAAGAGAAACCTGGTACACCCTTTGGAAAAAATTTACACTCCAGGCCAGAAGTATTTCTGTCACAAACACTTGGTTGCATATGAAAGTTTGTCTGTATGTCAAACTCATGAAATTGTGGTTGCATAGGTGAGTGCTGGCCTTGCCCTGGGGTGCTGGTTGCCTCTTGCTTAAGCTCGTGTCCTTGCCAGGCCGTTTTCCATGAAGCCAGGAGCTCTGACCCACAATCCTGCCACGTCTCAAACCATTTCCTTCCACATTTAACTGGTAACACAGGAGAGCGTCACTCCTGATGCCAGCTGCTAACCAATACTGACTTGGCCCTGAGTGCAAGAGGGTGTTTGTGGGTTTCTGGTGGGTTGTGCTATTCTTGAACTTAGCCTGGCTGTGGAAAGCTCTGTGTCTGGTAGGATGTTAGTCTGTAGCTTCCAGTGAAGGGTGCTTGGGAGCCAGAATGATAGTACAGAGACTAAGGCGCTTGCCTTGTGACAGGGATGACCCATTTCTATTTCACACGCCCCTCCCCCGCACCACCACCATGTGGCCCCCACACAAAAACCAGTGAAGTGTGCTTGATCCCAGTGAACCGGACAGTGTAGACTTGGAGGCCAACACAGAATAGGCTCCTGCACCCTGGTATTTCTTAGCCTGTTCAAACTATGAGTCCCAGTCGTTGTGTATTTTTTCAGGGAATAGTGTTGCTTTACCACCCCCACCCCTCCCTGACCAAGAAAAGATAAAAGTAAGTGGTGCTGGGATGTGGCTCAGCAATAGAGCACTTGCCTTGCGTAGCGGGGGTGGGGGTGGGGGTCCCAGTTCAATTTTCAGCTCCACCAAGAAAAAGAAAAGTTAAAAATAAGTCTACCAGGGGCTGGAGCGATAGCACAGCGGGGAGGGCATTTGCCTTGCACACAGCTGACCCGGGTTTGATCCCCGGCATCCCATATGGTCCCCTGAGCACCGCCAGGAGTAATTCCTGAGTGCAAAGCCAGGAGTAACCCCTGAGCATTGCTGGGTGTGACGCAAAAAATAAATAAATAAGTCTACCACACAATGGGCATTCCAATCCTTGATATTTGCCAAGACAAATGACAGTCTAACTTCATACAAAGATGTATATGTTAAGTGCGATAGCTGCTTTGTTAGAATAACACCAGGGACAACCCAAATGATCATCATCAGGTGAAAGGAAGAACATGTTATGGTCTGTCCCTCCACAGATAGATGGGTAAAATAATATATTGAGTCTTTTAATACTGTTAAGTGCCATTTTAATACTTTTAAATGCTAATCATAAAATGCCATGCAGCGGTGAAAACAGTTGGACCATGGATGCATGCGACAATATGAATGAATCTGAGAATAATGTGGTTGAGTGAAAGAAACCCCGCCAGAGAAGATTACAGCAAGTAACATCCTTTTATTCGACATTGCTTACTTAACAGCACTAATGAGAAAGGGCCAGAAGGCTAGTGAAGCAGGTAGGGCTCTTGCCTTGCATGCCATCAATCCCAGTTTGATCCCCAGCATTCCAGATGGTCCCCCAGGATTGATCTCTTGAGTGCAAAGCCAGAAATAACCCTGAATACAGCTGGATGGGACCCAAAAATAACAACAACAACAACAACAGCAACAACAACAAAATCAACCAACCAGCCAACCAACAAACAAAAATAACATTAATGAGGGGGCTGGAGCGATAGCACAGCGGGTAGGGCGTTTGCCTTGCACTCGGTCGACCCGGGTTCGACACCCAGCATCCCATATGGACCCTGAGCACCGCCAGGAGTGATTCCTGAGTGCAGAGGCAGGAGTAACCCCTGTGCATCGCCAGGTGTGACCCAAAAAGCAAATAATAATAATAATAATAATAATAATAATAATAATAATAATAATAACATTAATGAGAAATTAAACTGGCCGACTTGGAATAAAGCAATGATGTGTGAGAATCTGGCTTTCCTAGAGGTCCTTGGGTCTCAAGTTGACGTTTTGTGACCCTCTTGACCATGTTTAGTGAGGGTTTACTGGGCTTCCCCCAGGTTGGACAAGGGCGGCTGTGAGATTTGTTCAGATTTACAAAATAGAAGGCATAGAACAAATGGTGTGGAATTTGATGGACACATTTGTGCGTATCTCTTTTCTGACTGAAGAAGAGAACCCGGGAGAATGGTTTTCTCCCATCTTTCCTAAGACAGCAGGGAAACGGCTGTGACCTGCCTCAGAGAATGGGTCAGCTTCTGTCCTGAAGCCCAGCTTTGGGTTTTCCAGATATGAGACTTCAGTTGGAGCTACATGGATGGATGTCAGGATCCCGAGGGAGGCTGCGTGTGCAGTAGAGACTCTTCTGCTAGTTCGGACAAAACGTCAAGAGGCGGCACGGGGCGGTGACCTCAGGACACTGCCTGCCCCCTCCCCCAGCCACAGCTCCTTCTGGTTTTCCACATCATCTGCGCTGAAAAAGGTCTGGGGAAAGCCACGCCCCGCTTGGGCCCTTTCGTGTGTTCTTAACATGACGACCCAGTTGGGCTGAATCTCCTCGAGGCGGCCACTGTGCCCAGAACAAAGTTGGGAGGAAATGAATGTGCATGTGCACACACGCTGTGCATGCTGGCGGCCCACGCGGACCCCACCACCTCAGGGTCCCCTCAGTGCTGCCAGGCCAGGCAACCCTGAGCTCAGTGGAGCCCCCAGCTGCCCCCCAAACCCAAACCCAACCCAAAGGACTCCGTGTAGGAATCTGAAAAACAGTTATTGAAGAAGAGCTCACAGAACACTATCATCCGGGAAGAAATTCTCCAGGGGCCTCTGTGAGATGGTTTCACTCTTGCAGAGAAGGAAGCTGTGGCTGGGAGAAGTTCTGAACCCTAGACATGTTTCCAGGAAGCTTACTAAGGGTGGGCAAGGAATGATTCTCTTTGAAGGGACCTCTCTCTGTCTCTGTCTCTGTCTCTCTCCCCCCCCGCACCTCTTTTCCCCTCTTCCACTCTTTCCATCTCTCCCCCACCTCTTCTGCCCTCTCCCACTCTTTCTCCATCTCTTTCCCCCTCTCTCGCTCCTTCTCTCTCTCCCTCCTCTCCTCTCCTCTCCTCTCCTCTCCTCTCCTCTCCTCTCCTCTCCTCTCCTCTCCTCTCCTCTCCTCTCCTCTCCTCTCCTCTCCTCTCCCTCCTTTCTCTCTCCCTCCTTCTCTCCTCTCTCTCTCTCCCTCTCCCCTCTTTGCCTCCCCCCTCTTCCCCTCCCTCTTTCCCTCTCTCTCTCCCTCCCCCTCTCCCCTGTAGCTGTTGTGAATGAAGGGCATCCACATGCAGGGGACCAGCCGCCTGTGTGAGGATCAGGCGGAAGGAGCAGGGTGGTCGCTGGAGCAGGTGAGCTGTGGGCTGACCAGGAAGTGAGGTGCAGGGCCCACTCCCAGGCACCATCAGGCACGTCTGGATTCTTGATGCGGCAGAAGGAGAAACCGGTGGGAGATTTTCAACCGGGAAGCCCCTGGACCTGCTTCATTTGCCATAAGACCAATCTGGGGCTGGGGGTGTGGCCCAGTAGTTGAGCCCTTGCCTGTGCCAGGCCCTGGGTTCGATTTCCAGCACCTCTTCAGAAAGGGAATGAGCAGCATGGCAGAGTCGGCCGAGAGGTCAGAGGGTGGCTGTGAAGATGGTCCCATTCTCCTGACAACGTAGAGGGGAGCACAGATGGAGGCCAGGGGCTCTGGGAGAAGTACCGCGCGTGGACTGGACATTGGGAAGGAGCTGCCAAGGAACGTTGTAGAGTTTGGGGAAGTGGTGGCATAGCCGGAGAGTGCAGACTTGGGAGGGGAAATGGGGGACACGTGGTATGTTTGATGCCTGGCAGGATCTTGGGGCGGGGGTCGGGGGGAACCTGGGGCCGTCAGCTGGGAGTGTCAGGGGAAAGTCCGAGGGTGGTCCCTGGTGTGAGATGTCTCTGCTGCTGGAGTCTGGGTCTGATCTTGGGGAGGAGAGAGGACAGAGAAGACCAAAGGGCCCACGATTGAGCCCAGAGCACAAGACTGCGCTCACGGAAAGAATTGGGGGGACGTTGTAACAACTGGGTGTGTGGTGTCAGTGTCGGGACGAAGACGACATCTCTGGGTCTTCTCAGGCTGGCTGAGCAAAGATATTCTCGTCGGACAGATTGGTAGGAGAAAAGAGCAACTTTAATGCCACCCAAAATAGAGCTGCTGTGTGGATAGAAAAATCAAACACGGACTGGGAGAGAGTGTAGCGGTTAGGGCACATTCCCGGTTAGCATCGGACCCGGATTCGATTCTCAGTTCCACGGGATCCCCCAAGACGTGCCAGGTACAGCCCTGGAGACCCTCCAGCACTGCAAGGGGTGGCTCCTGGAAGCGTCCAGCACCACCGGAGTGGCCGGTGGCCCCAGCACTGGCCACACCATATCCCCAGCCTGGTTGGCTGAGGAACACCAGTGGGGGCTCCTGAGCACTGCTCGGGTGGCCCCACCCCAAACTCTAGAGTCATTGCAATCAAATGAGGGCATTTCTCCTGAGCTGGGCTGTGTCCCAGGACCCCCGGAGACACACAGCACTCACGTAGAGTAGATTCCGAGCTCTCTCACTTCCGGTTTGCCCTGCCATGTGGATGGAGTTTTTTCTGAGAGAAGAGTTACGGCTGGCTAATACAGCGTGGAGGGCATTTCCTTTGCATACGACCGGCCTGCATTCGATCCCTGGCATCCCCTATGGTCCCCCGAGCACCATCAGGAATAATTCCTGAGTGTAGGAGTAACCCCTGAGCGTCTCCAGTTGTGACCAAAAATAAGACCCACAAAAAGAACAAAAACAGAAAAAAGAATTTGGGAAAAAAAAAAAAAACAGAAGAAAAGTTAAGACTGGAGAAACCCCAGTCTGAGGAGTCACCCCTGCTCATCCTTTTAGGGAGTTAGGGACATGGCAAACATTTCTCTTGACTGCCTGGCCTCCGGCCTCCGTTGACCTTAACTTGAAATCCTCCCTCCAGTGGTACAGGGTGGCCTATTTGGACAGCTTGGGGTGACACAGGAGCCGTGAACAGAGTTGCTCATGGCAACCGCTAGACCCCTGTGAGCGTCAGTTTCCTCTCGAATGGGAATGGTATCAGTCATTTCTTTTCCATCTTTCAAGGCCTCTACCGTTGCCTTTCCCCCAGCATCCAGGCTGTGTGCAGTAACGCTCGCTCCCCCCTGCCCCCCACCAGCTTCTCTGTCTTTCAAGGTTGAAGCAAAGCCCCAGGAAGTCGTGGGTCGATCACCCCTTTCGGGAAACATGCAGTTTCCCAGCTGCGAAGTCCCTTTCCGAAGAGCCCTCGGTCACCGCCTTAAATTCACAGGGTTGAACGCGTCCCGGTGACCTCTTGTCCTGGGTCTTCGCCGAGCCCTGACTTCTAACAGATTAATGAAGGCTTTTAGCTTTTAAGAATTCTTTCAGGGTCTTCTCTATCCCCGTCACGATTGCACCCATGAATTATGAAGGCGTTCTTTCGGTGGTTGGAGTTCTCCCTCAAAATAATTTCTGCACATGTGTTCATTAAGAGCTGAGAGGCAGAAGGAGAGAGGCAGCTCTCCCCGGGCGCCTGGACAGCAAGCACTTCAGCTCCGCCAGATAAGATTTCCCTCAGAGTCCACAGAGTGAGCTGTTCGGTGATGGCAGAGAAATGTTCCTCTCTTCCCCTCACTGTGCAACATCCTCCGTGACAGACCCAACTCTGCGGGCTTAGGGGAAGTGGGTGAAAGATGTAGGTGAGTGTCAGAACGAATTTGTAGCTTCTGTGGATTGGGCTGTGCTCTTGCTGGCTCCCTTCTCAGACCTTCTTGGCTATTGGATGGCTGCTCTGTCGGGTAGGGGTGGAGACGGCAGGATCGGGGATCACTCGCTCCTCCCAAGTGAATTGAGGGGAAGCATCACCAACTCTCAAAGCAATAGAATTACAACTCCCAAAGTAACATAATTGTCTCTGAGATCCAGGCAGGCAAAAGAGACCAGTAGAGTGGTCGCTAATCATGGGACCCTGTGGGTGTCCCCCTTAAGCCATCAACATGCCCCGGACCCTAGCAGGTTCTCCAGCGCTGTGGCTAACGTGGCTGCCCGGGAGGTCCCGCCTGCCGTTTCCCTGGGCCTGAGATTCCATGTAGGTGTTCCTGGAGTTGACAGGATTTTACCAGGACCAGAGAAGACTGATGGCTTTCCTGGGAACTCTTGTCATGATGAGACTGATTTCTGCCCACCTTCCCCCCCCCCCCAGGGGAAGAGTTCCAAGACTCCTGACAAAAGGCAAAGGGGTTCTAGCTGTGTCGGAACGGGGGCGGGGGGTGGGGGTGGGCAACCGCTCCATCGGGTGCTGAGTGCCTGGCCTATTGACCGGAAATACCCCCTCTCTGGTCTCAGCGCCACCATCCTTTTATCTTCCTGAGGGTCAGTGGGGGAGAGGCCTGTAGGGAGGAGCCGGCGTGGCTATGAGGAAGTCCAGGAGCTAAGCCGCCCGCAGCAAGCCCCAGATCAAAGTTGTGTGGAGAACGTTCCTCCTCAGCAGATGGTCCACCCGCTAATGCTGCAGGGGCATGCTGGGACAGACGGCACTCACTTTTAACCTGATGGTATTTTCATCTGAATTTACTTGGAGCCGTTTTTTTGTTTTGTTTTGTTTTGTTGGTAGGTACCAGAATTTCTGACCAAGGTGATAAATTTAACTAAAGCTTAACATTCAGATTCGATTCTCATATGAGTATTATATAATTATATATACATTCGAGCTCAGAGGTCCCAGCCGAACAAATTCCCTGCACAGGAGTACCATTTGCAGGCCCATTCTCTCATTAATTTTATTTGACATTTATGTCAACATTACAATCCTGGCCTAAAAGGAGAAACCTTCCGTGTGTGCGCAGGGGTTTATTTTAAAGTGGAGTATTTAGTTTGGCCGTGAAAAGCAGCTGGCTAAATCTGCTAAAGCAAAATTTCCTAAATTCGTTAATATGAAGTGGTTTAAATGCTCTAAATTTAAATTGTTCTACAAAGTGCTAAATGCTGGTGCAGGGGGCTCTCACGCTTCCCCTCCGGGCCTCCCAGCGGTTGATTAAAATGGTGATGCTGGAAAATGAATGTGGGAGCCGTCAGAGGGAAGGGGACGGCCTGGGAGGCAGTTGCTTGGTACAGACTGGCTTGCACGAGACTTAGCACCCAAACCAGAGACCTGGCTTCGGCCGGTGCAGTGGAGGAAGGGTGGGGGGTGGAAGGAAGGATGGTGGTGACTCTTTCTTTCTTTGCTTCTTTTTTCCTTCTTCCTCCCTCCCTCCCACTCTTTCTTTCTTTCTTTCTTTCTTTCTTTCTTTCTTTCTTTCTTTCTTTCTTTCTTTCTTTCTTTCTTTCTTTCTTTCTTTCTTTCTTTCTCTCTCTCTTTCTTTCTTTCTTTCTTTCTCTCTTTCTTTCTTTCCTTTTTTATTTCTTTTTCTCTCCCTTCTTCCCTCCCTTCTTCCCTCCCTCCCTCCCTCCTTTCTTTCCTTCTTTCTTTCTTTCTTTCTTTCTTTCTTTCTTTCTTTCTTTCTTTCTTTCTTTCTTTCTTTCTTTCTTTCTTTCTTTCTCTTCCTTCCTTCCTTCCTTCTTTCCTTTCTTTCTTTCTTTCTTTCTTTCTTTCTTTCTTTCTTTCTTTCTTTCTTTCTTTCTTTCCTTTTTTCTTTCTTTTTCTCTCCCTTCTTCCCTCCCTTCTTCCCTCCCTCCCTCCCTCCTTCGCTCGCTCACTTTCTTTCTTTCTTTCTTTCTTTCTTTCTTTCTTTCTTTCTTTCTTCTTCTTTCTTTCTTTCTTTCTTTCTTTCTTTCTTTCTTTCCTTTTTTCTTTCTTTTTCTCCCTTCTTCCCTCCCTTCTTCCCTCCCTTCTTCCCTCCCTCCCTCCTTCTCTCTTCTCTTTCTCCTTCTTTCTTTCTTTCTTTCTCTCTCTCTCTCTCTCTTTCTTCCTTTCTTTCTTTCTTTCCTTTTTTCTTTCTTTTTCTCCCTTCTTCCCTCCCTTCTTCCCTCCCTTCTTCCCTCCCTCCCTCCTTCTCTCTCTTTCTCCTTCTTTCTTTCTTTCTTTCTTTCTCTCTCTCTCTTTCTTTCTTTCTTTCTTTCTTTCTTTCTTTCTTTCTTTCTTTCTTTCTTTCTTTCTTTCTTTCTTTCTTTCTTTCTCTTCCTTCCTTCCTTCCTTTCTTTCTTTCTTTCTTTCTTTCTTTCTTTCTTTCTTTCTTTCTTTCTTTCTTTCTTTCTTTCTTTCCTTTTTTCTTTCTTTTTCTCTCCCTTCTTCCCTCCCTTCTTCCCTCCCTCCCTCCCTCCTTCGCTCGCTCACTTTCTTTCTTTCTTTCTTTCTTTCTTTCTTTCTTTCTTTCTTTCTTTCTTTCTTCCTTCCTTTCTCTCTCTCTTTCTTTCTCTCTCTTTCTTTCTTTCTTTCTTTCTTTCTTTCTTTCTTTCTTTCTTTCTCTTTCTTTCTCTCTCTCTTTCTTTCTTTCCTTTTTTATTTCTTTTTCTCTCCCTTCTTCCCTCCCTTCTTCCCTCCCTCCCTCCCTCCTTCTGTCTCTTTCTTTCTTTCTTTCTTTCTTTCTTTCTTTCTTTCTTTCTTTCTTTCTTTCTTTCTTTCTTTCTTTCTTTCTTTCTTCCTTCCTTCCTTCCTTTCTCTCTCTCTTTCTTTCTCTCTCTTTCTTTCTTCTCTTTCTTTCTTTCTTTCTTTCTTTCTTTCTTTCTTTCTTTCTTTCTTTCTTTCTTTCTTTCTTTCTTTCTTCTTTTGTTTTTGATTTTGGGCCGCACCCGGAGATGCTCAGGACTTACACCTGGCTCTGTACACACTCCTGACAGGCTCAGAGGACCATATAGGATGCCTGGATCAAACCTGGGTTGGCCATTTGCAAGGAAAGTGCCCTACCTACTATACTGTCACTCAAGCCCCAGTTAACTTATTTATGTAGGAAAAAAAACCCTCCCCAAATCACCAACCATACATGGCATTATAGCCCTCCCTCCCCGGCCAAAGTCAGTTCAGTGATGTACAGCACGCATGTATAAAGCTTTGGTATATGAACAACAACTTCTCAGCTCAGGAGACAGTTTGATTCAGAAGGTCCCTGATAGAACCCTAGAATACGAGTGGAGGAGGGGGGTATTGTTTTTGTTTGTCTGTGCCATACCTGGTGGTACTCAGGACTTACTCCTGGCTCTGAGCTCAGGGATCACTCCTGGCATAGATTGGGAACCACTCACCCCCTACCCACTGTACTATCTCTCTGGCCTCTGGAACTATGTTTTATAAATAGTCAACAATTGCAGTTCAGATGCACCATGGGACCTAGAGACATTCTGCAGTGAGTTAAATGGGAGTTTGGAGATCAAGGCTTTGTCTCATTAATATCCCCACATGTCTCAGAAAATACTGAGGGGAGATCTCAATTACTAATAGCAAATTGCTAATTTATAACAGTCAGACTGTGTGTTTTACAATTTATGTCTGTCTGATGAATTTCCAATTATGTCTAACTTTCTCTTGGATTAAAACAAAAACCCAAAGATCCGATTCTTCTTCCGAAGCGCTTTCTTAAGACCAGGAGTTAATCGGCGAAACTTCTGGTTCTGTGCCTACCGTGCTTGGTAAAGAGTTTCACAAATCTTGGCATTCAGGTGGGAGGCCAGAGGTGGGGGGCATCTGATCCCAGCATCGTGAGCCGCATGGCCTCTCTGAATGGTTGATCCCAGTGTCACAGCCTTGCTTGGTACTTCCCAGAGCAAACACACCCAGGCTCAAGAAGCCCTGTTTTGGTGACATTGACTTCCTCTCCCCATATGTGGATGTCACAGGGAAGAAAAGGTGCGTGGCAACATCCGAGGTCTGGGACATGGCAGTTTCTCTTGGTTTTCAGGGCTGAATTGTGCAGACTTTGTGGTTTCTGTCCTCTTGGAGCTGTTCTTTGTGCCTCGCTATCAGGTGAACAGCAGACTCAGCTTCTGGTTTTTTGTTTTTTTTCTTCTGGTGTCACACCTGGTTATGCACAGGGGTTACTTCTGGCTTTGCTCTTAGGAATCACTCCTGGCAGTGCTCAGGGGACCATATGGGATGCTGGGGATGGAACCTGGGTCGGCCACATGCAAGGCAAACTCCCTACCCACTGTATTATTGTTCCAGCTTCTGTTTTACAGAGAATTCATTGCACATGAAGAGGATTGGCTTTGGGGGTAACGGGCCACTAGTCAAAGCCCCCTTATTCTTTATGCTAGCATTCACCTCTGCGCCCCACTGCACACCAGGTCTGCCAGGATCCACTGATCCCAACACTCGGGCCCCTCATGCAGTCTTCATGGATTTGAAGGATCAGCGGTGGGGGACCAGTTGACCTATGAGCTGTCCAGATGACCTCCTGGCCATTGCAAGAGGGACTTGAGGGGCTAGAGCAGTAGAACAGAGGACCTTGCACGTGGTCGACCTGGGTTCAATTCCCAGCATCCCACAGGGTCCCCCGAGCACCGCCAGGAGTGATTCCTGAGTGCAGAGCCAGGAGTAACCCCTGTGCATCGCTGGGTGTGACCCAAAAAGCAAAAAGGAAAAGAGGGACTTGGACCTTCTTGAAGCAATAGCTGCTGGGAGTTTCTTGGTGATCTGGCCACTTAGTGTCACTGGACAGTAGGGGGGAGGGGTGTGGTTTATGAAGGGAAACCGAGGCTGAATTGGTCTTCGTTGTTGTCTTGCTCACATCTCAGCACCTCCCTGGGCCTTGTGGACTTTGTCATTTTCTCCACTGTTCAAGTCTCTGACACGTGGTGTTTGTGGGTAAGCTTTGGTGCAGGTGCTGATCGGAGCGCAGTAGTACTGGTGCTAC
Source organism: Sorex araneus (assembly GCF_027595985.1). Lineage (NCBI taxonomy): Eukaryota > Metazoa > Chordata > Mammalia > Eulipotyphla > Soricidae > Sorex > Sorex araneus. The sequence continues at coordinate 11,802,324 of NC_073304.1, forward strand.
TGCTAGTGGCGGTGGTGTGTGATTTCAGATTCCTGATGTGCCTTTCCAACCTCCCTGAAGGGACTCCCTGCAGAACCAAGATATTCGTAGTTCTCTGGCTGCCAAGCCTTGTCTGGCTTTCGCAGGGAGAAGATTTTGGAGCTGGAAGAGCCCTGTGCATGTGTTGGTAAGCCCGGATGCTGGGTCTCTCCTCCTCTTCCCGCTCAAAGGTGTTGGCTGATCAGAGAAGCTTCCTGTAGTGATACCCAGGTGCTGGGATGGAAAGTGGTTGAAATTCCCCTGCCAAGAACTGGCCGCAGATGTTCATGAGCTGCTCAAACTTTGAGGATGTGGCAGTACCAACCAGGAAGCTGGCACCTGGCTTCTTCCAAGCCTCTGTTCACTGGTCTTAACAATTTCGGAGGGAAGAAAATCATCCCAGACACCCATGAATGCTATCCCCCACCCCCCTCTTGGCCTAACCCCCTTAAAATCGTTTCAGGGCACGGTGTACCTTGGGATGACTCTGGCCTTCTGGTGGCCGTGGTTCTGTTCAGAATGCCAATAAGGGAACTGTCAAAATGCCCTTGAAATCCTTGCCTCCCCCTGGACCCTGGGGGTCCTAGCCAGCTCAGGATGCAGAAACACCTTCCCCAGACCTGGTGGCTCCGAATCCAGGCCCAGCTGCAGGCGGCCAGTAGAGAACAGGTCACCTCCCTGAAGACCCACAGCTGCCTGGGCCCTCAGTGGCCAGAGGCCTGGGGGCCAGGCGGGGTCCTTCCCCCACACCAGCTCCCATTCCTGAGGGTGTCCTCTTGAATCACCCTAAAGGCCCCACCTTCAGGTACCAGCACCATGGGCTCAGGAGTCCAACCTGTATGTTTGGGGGGGGGGGGGAGGCAGATACTCAGAGCACTGCGGGGGGCGAGGGGGGGCACTTTTATTTATTTATTTGGGATTTTAAAAATATTTTTAATGAATCACCGTGAGATAGTTACAGACTTACAAAGTTTTGTGGTTACGTTTCAGTCATACAATGATCGAGTATCCATCCCTCCACCAGTGCCCATTCTCCAGCACCAATGGTCCCGGTATCCCTCCTGCCACCCCCCCACCTCTGTCTCTGTGGCAGGCACATTCCCTTTTACTCTCTCTCTCTCCTTTTGGGTGCTATGGTTTGCAGTACAGGTAGTAATGGCCATCATGTTTGGTCCATAGTCTACTTGCAGCCCGCATCTACCATCCCAAGCCACCCTCCAAGCATCATTCACCTAGTGGTCCCTTCTCTAGCTCAGTGGGGCGGGGGGGGGGGGTGGTGCTTTTCTAAGTGAGTCTGCTCTGGAGTAGATTGAAACTGACTGAGGTCAGGGGTCAGAGGACAAGGCACACAGCCTTGTCAGGAACAGGGGCCTCTGCCTGCCTTCTTTTTTTTTTTTTTTTTTTTTTTTATTTTTTTAAACTTTTTATTTTTTTTGCTTTTTGTGTCACACCTGGCGATGCACAGGGGTTACTCCTGGCTCTGCACTCAGGAATTACCCCTGGCCGTGCTCAGGGGACCATATGGGATGCTGGGATTTGAACCCGAGTCGGCCGCGTGCAAGGCAAACGCCCTACCCGCTGTGCTATCTCTCCAGCCCCTCTGCCTGCCTTCTGTCCCCTCAAAAATGACTCTTTTGGGGCTGAAGCTATAGCACAGCGGGTAGGGCATTTGCCTGGCACGCAGCCGAACCGGGTTCGATTCCCAGCATCCCATAGGGTCCCCCAAGCACCGCCAGGAGTGATTCCTGAGTGCAGAGCCAGGAGTGGCCCCTGAGCAATGCCAGGTGTGACCAAAAAAGCAAAAAAAAAAAAAAAAAAAAAACACAAGGCTTTTGATACTGCAAACCTGGCCCTCGATGCACACCCCCCCACACCCCCTTCCAGGCACCTGGAGCCCCTCGCTTTCAAATCCCAGCACTTGCTCATGTGGCCTGTGACTTGGTGCTTGTCCCATCCTGGGGTCTGCGCGCTGCTGAGGAGGCCCTGAGCTGGCCGGCTCTGGGCCCCGAGAACTGGCCTCGCCCCCGAGCACAGACTGTGAGAGCAACAAGTGCGGCAGCCTCCTCACGTGCCTTATTGGCATTTGGCTCCTGGTAATATATTTTTAATATACTATGTATGCTGTATCTGAGTAAATCAGCCGCTGTGTTTGGAAATTAAATATTTGCTTAGGGCTAGGTTCTCCCGGTGTTAAATTATTGATAACAAACTTCACAGACACTGTATGAGACTGGGTGATAGATGAGTTTTGAGTGACCTGCCATTTATTAGACTTTATCTGCCCATGAAATCCATTTCCAATTCAGACCGTATCTGCTTCGGCGTGGCTTGCCAGAAATCTATTCCCAGGTTTCTCCTTATTTCAGTGAAATATCTCTAGCTCAGCACCTTTCCCCCAGGTGGCTGATCTGATCGGAGTCCAATCTCTTATCGCTTCTCATTTCCTTTGGCAGGGCTGGCGGGCTGGCGGGTGCAAGTAGGGGACACTCAGAAACCAGAGGGGACAACCCCCCTCCCCCGCCACCATCATTATTTTGCCCTTCTCCTGCGTAGGGACGGTGAGAGGAAGTGAATCCTTCCACAGAGCGCCACTCCTGGGTCTGTCCTCTCGACTCCACTCAGTGGCCCCCTGCGATTCCAGCTCAGTTGCATGACATGCAAGACCCCTGCACCGTCTTTCACCGGCCCACCCCCACTCCGCCTTCCTCTCTTGACTTCTCCATGGTCAGGTGCCTGCTTCTGCCCAGCTGGCAGAGGGCCCTTACTTGTCATCACAGAAATAAAGCCTGTCACCTCTGTGTTCCCCACCCCTGTTCCTTCATGTTTAACCAGCCTTCAGAAGCTTCATAAACATGGCAGGGCTCCTGTTTTTACTTCCTAATTAATTCTGAAAAGGAGCAGATGACTGTTATGGCAGGAGAAGAGAAAGGAACAGGTCGGGCTGGATGGCCTTTGTTTTTTCTGGGCAGCTAAGGTGATGGTTTGGACGAGTCTCACGCATGAAGGCACCGGCAGAGGAACCCAGGTGTGTGGGACCCGGGGCTGAGACCTCCAAGCCTGCTTGCATTGGGACTGGGCCTTTTCCACCCAGATTTCCTATTTTCCAGTAGCTAGGTGGTCACACCCAGGGACTGCCCCTGGCGCTGTGCAATCCAACCAACAGCCAACACGCAGAGACTTAAAACTAAGCTCTTGACATCTTATAGCCTAATTCTCCCTCTGGGAGTACCTGGCAAGCTACTGAGAGTTTCCTGCCCACATGGGAGAGCCTCGCAAACTCCCCATGGCGTATTCATATGCCTAAACCAGTAACAATGCTGGATCTCATTCCCCTGACCCTAAAAGAGCCTCCAATGCAGCATTGTTGTGAAGGACAAGTAAAGAGAGGCTTCTAAAATCTCAGGGCTAGGATGGATAGAGACGTTACTGAGACCACTCAAGAAATTTGACAATCATGGGGCTGGAGAGATAGCACAGCGGGTAGGGTGTTTGCCTTGCACGCAGCCGAACCGGGTTTGATTCCCAGCATTCCATATGGTCCCCTGAGCACCGCCAGGAGTCATTCCTGAGTGCAGAGCCAGGAGTGACCCCTGTGCATTGCTGGGTGTGACCCAAAAAAGAAAAAAAAGAAGAAAAAAAATTTGATGATCAACGGGATGATGATGATGATGATGATGATGATGATGATGATGATGATGATGAAGGTGATGGATAACAAACAGGGGAGTTGGCAGTTTGAGGAATATCTCAGGGCATCGCAGGGGTGCGGCCTCTGTTCAGGAACTGACCAGGAGCTCTGGGGATCAAATACGATGGCAAACTTTGCTTTATTCCCACTGATAAGGGAGCTGGATTTTCCATGTCGATTACATTTCTTCTTTGAAAGTTACTCCTTTTAGCGCTCCCTCTGAAATCCTATTCTCTGGGCACATTAAGCTCAATTTAACCTCTGTCTTGATGATTCACAATCAACTTTATAAATATCTAGAACTGTGTACTTTCGTGATTCCAGGATCTTAACCATCTTAAGGGTGTTGTGTTTTAATTAAACGCGCATTTCCTCCATTCCATTGTGGCCAAGAAGGCTAAAATAATAGACATGAAATAATGGAAAAAAAGTTCTAAACTTAGGCTCAGGACTCTGGTTCTAATTTAAGCTTAATCATTAATTAGCTGTTTGGCCTTCAGCAAGTCTCTTAACCTCTCTGAGAATTTCTTCCTTTGTCTATAAAAATGAAAGCTGGATCAGAATACTTCCTGAGTTATTTGGGTTTCTAAAATGTTGTAATTAATGATAAAGGACCATGCTTACTGACTGTAAAGCCAACTGTCCTTAGGGCTTTTGAGATTAAAGGTGTTTTTTTTTCAGGGGGCGGAAGGGGGCAGGGGGGAAGGGGGGTAGTAATATATAGTGGGCAGTTACTTGCTTTGCTGCGGCTGACCCGAGTTTGATTTTGGCGTCCTATATGATCCCCCAAGCCCACCAGGACTTCTTCCAGAGCACTGGGAATAAGCCCTAAGCAGTGTCGCCCCACCCAAACAAAAAATAATTAAAAAATAAAAGTTTGGGGTATTTTTTAAGCGATGGCCCCGAATCACTAAAATTACCCAGACATTGTGTTGACTGTGAGGCTTTTTCCACCTGTCTCTGTAAGTAATATTTTGTTGGCGCAGAGCCACGCTCAACTTGTAGGTCTTGTCTCCGGCCTCTCTGGAGCCCCGGCAGGGAAAGTGTGAGCCTCTGTACTCAGAACAGTTCCTCGGGGATCTTCCTCTTTGCAGAAAGCTTGCCAACTCCCCTTTGCCCTGCAGGGCTATTGTTCTCAGCACCCCCCCCCCCCCCCCCCCGCCCCGTTCTATTGCTTTCTATTGTAATCAGTCTTTCCTCTCCCTCCAGAAATCCATTGTCATTTACCACATCTACCTTTGCTCCAGGTTCAGAACTCTGCAACGAGTTAGAATTCTGTTCTTTGTCAGGAATGGAGCCACAGTACCGAGGGTAGGACACTTGCCTTTCATCATGCAGCCGACCTGGATTCAATCCCAGCACCCCGGGAGGGTCGGCCGAGCCCTGCTGGTAGGGTAGTGATCCTTGAATGCAGAGCCAGTTATGAGCACCACCGATTATGCCTCCCCCATCCCCGCCCCCCCCACACACCGCCCCGCCACACACAAAAGAATTATAGTCAAAGTCAGGGTCAGGGTGTTCCGAACTCAGGACCATCTTTGAATGTGCTGCTGAGTGTCTGGGCTTTTTGGCTTTCTTAGTTACGTTTCTGGGTCATTCTGGAAAGTTAGGCTCTAAACTTGCAGCATAATTGGTGCCTAATTGGAAATGTCTGGAAGGGCTTGCTTTCATTTTGCTGGTAGTGACTTTTGAGTTTATCATGAAGTTGTGGACCGGGCATATCAGGGGACCCGCCCTGATAACATGGCTCTTCTGGTTTGGCTCCAGGGAGAAGGAGTGACGGGAGCTTGAGATCAAAGACCCGGGTGTTGACCCAACCCATTAGCTGCTGTTTGGCTAATAAGTACTGTCCCGCTCCCTGGTTCATCTGCAAATTTGTGCAGACCTTAAACTCATCCTACGGCCTGATGCTTCGGCCAATAGGGAGACCCTGTCCGCAGTCCCTCTGCAGCCTCCCTCCCTGCTTTCTGAGCGGGGCAGTTGTGAAACCGTCTTGTCTGGTTTTAGGCTGGGAAATGGGGCACAAGCCTTGTTGGGCACATTCCCTGTGTCTTCAAACTTACAGGGGCTCCACGTGTTGCCGGTCGTAGGTGTTCTGGAAATTAGGTTTATTTTATTTTATTTTTTGCATTTTGGGTCACACCCAGCAATGCACAGGGGTCACTCCTGGCTCATGCACTCAGGAATCACCCCTGGCGGTGCTCAGGGGACCATATGGGATGCTGGGATTTGAACCTGGGTTGGCTGCATGCAAGGCAAACGCCCTACCCGCTGTGCTATCACTCCAGCCCCTGGAAATTAGGTTTACCAGAGCTCTTGTCTACCTCAGCTCGGCCATAGAGCCGAGCGTTGAATCCTGTTAGGGCCTTGTCGTGTGTCTGGCTCCCAGGTCATAAGGGAAGCGGTTAGGGACCAGGGCAGCAGGCGAATATTCACAGGACTCTCGTTATCATCACGCCTGTCTTGGTTGCTGCCGGTGGCTGGTGCTGGTACTGTGTCAGGGGCCTGGATCTGAGGTCCTGGCTGTGTCGATGCTGCACAGATGATTGTCACCCTCTCTTTAAGGTCTAGAGGCTCCTTAAAGGGAGGAGGTAGCACTAGAAGGCAGGCAGCAGCTGCAGCAGTGGAGGCGAGGGGCTGAGATGTCTTAGCTCTCTGTTGGCCCAGGGACCCCTGACTTCCTACCCTTTTCCTTGACTCTGAGGATGACAGTAAGAAAAGATCAAACCAACCATGATTCAAATCATGGGTCCATGCATGTTTTTGTGTAAATGTTCTTCCTGTGACATATACTTCGGGGGGTGGGGGGGGGGGAGAATATCACAAACACTCGGTTCGTTCATTTAGAAAAAAACATCTACTCTGTGTTCTACGCCGGGCATTGTGCTCCTTGTTAGGGTTACAGTAGTAAAACACACAGAGACGCTGGCCTGTTGGGCACATGTGTGTGATTATCAAGCAAGCAAGCAAGCAAGTGAAGCAATCACCAACTGTGAGAAGTAATGGAGGACACAGATGTTTGGTAGGGACCAGCGCTGAGATGGTGATATTTTCCCCGGTCCTGAGTCGCCAGAAGGAGCAGTTTCTGCAGGTAGAAAGAAGGATGTCCAGTGTGCAGCTGGACCACACAATTCAGGACTGACTAAGGGTCCTGGCTCCTCTGTGATTGGGCAACAGTTTCTCCCCAACGTGCCCAGACACGTTGTGCACCGGGTCTGGGCAGACATCGGGCGAAGGATGACTGGCACTCGGAGATAGCACTCCGGGAGACATCTGATGGCTGCTCACTTCATTGCCAAGTACACGCATATTTTATAGAGGGAACTTTAGCATCACTGACCTCTCACCTTTCCAACTCTGCTTTGCTCCGGCCCAGTCCCACATAGGGCTAGATGCTGCCGTTGGGAGTGACTCACTAAGCACAGGTGATAATTCTTGGAGGATTTGGTGAGACTCAAAGCCAGTTATACTTGGTGCTTGTAACATGCGCCCAGACCCTCCCTACTGGGTCACCATGCAGGGACAGGTCTTATCTGCTACGCAGGGACAGATCTTATCTGCTCTGGCACCTGTTGCATGCTCTACGCTCTGTGAGACTGCAGCGACACCAGTGTGTGGGGTGTGAGGGAACCTGGGGCTCCTGCAGGCCGCAGGAGACGGGTCTCAGGGGAGGTTGCGTTCATTCAACCTGCGGTGAGGTGCCCTGGGCCCATCAGGGTTTTAGGGAGAACATCATCTGCACACAGAAGAATGGTTCTGGGGGTGGGGGAAGGCGGGGGGCAAGAGCCTGGTCAGTACGTTCAGGTGGACCCTGGCCCTGCACCAAGTGGAGAATCGTGAAATACGGAGGCAGTGAAGAGGGAAAGAGCTTTCTAGTAGATTGGAATGGCGGCAGGGAGAAACAAAGAGACCTTGAGATGCTGACATCTAAGAGACAGTAACTAAGGTGGGAAGAATTGGGGGGGCGGGGAGGACAGTAGGGGGACGGACAGTCTCAAGTTCTGCTCTGAAGTCAAGTGCCTTAGTGCATGAGGCGCCCTGTGCAGTGCAGACTCATGTACACGTTCTTGTTCTCACCTCTCTCAAAGGGCGCCAGGCTCAGGGGAAAACAGCTCGCTGGCTTTCTACAGGGGAAAGCAACCTAGAAAGCTTTCGACATTGAGTGAGCTAAACCCTCCCTCCAGGTGTAGACCTCGTTGTAGCCTTAGTGGATCCCATAGATCTGCTTGTGAGTGGATGCTTAATAAATAATCGTTGACGGTCACCTAATCAGAGAGAGAGAACAAAAGGGAATACCCTGCCATAGTGGCAGTGTGGGGTGGGGGGGGAGACGGGACTGGGGAGGGTGGGAGAGATGCTGGGTTTACTGGTGGTAGAGGATGGGCACTGGTGAAGGGATGGGTTCTCGAACTTTGTATGGGGGAAACATGAGCACAATAATGTATAATTCATTTCAATTCTTAATGTAATTTTATTAGATCAATAAAGTCCATATTAAATAAATAAATAAATAAATAAATAATCGTTGACGGTGTGCCAGGCACCGCTGCAGATTGCTCAGAGTTGACTCTAAAGCAGAGAAATAGGAAGCCCGGTTCAAGGGAAGCAAAGAGTCATGGTGGGGGGGGGGGGCGGGGAGGGGCGGGAGGGGAGTGTTGGGTATGATAGAGATGAGGAAAGTGGATATTTTTTCTTTAAAAGGAGAATGGGAAGGAAGGAAGGAAGGAAGGAAGGAAGGAAGGAAGGAAGGAAGATACGAAGGAAGGAAGGAAGGAAGGAAGGAAGGAAGGAAGGAAGGAAGGAAGGAAGGAAGGAAGGAAGGAAGGAAGTTAGTTCTAAGGTATGTGTCTAGACAGCCTCCTGTGCTGTCCTTTCTTGGCCACCATATTTGTTGACTTGGGTCAACTGTGAGTCAGGGGGTGTGTGTGCGTGTGAGGGTCCCGTACAGACCCCCTTGGTCTCATTTCTTCTCTCCGCTCTCTGTTTCTAACCTTGGTGGAAAAAAAGACCAAGTGATGAGCAAGAGGAGGAGGAAGAAGAGGCAGAGGGAGAGGAAAAGATGGTAGAGGAAGAGGAGGACGAGATAGAGGTTGAGGAGATCAAAGCTGCAGACCTCGCCCAGGCGTCCTGGGGGCAGGGGACGCTGTTTGGAACCAACCACACAGAAACACGAATGATTCCTGAATCGTTTTGTCTCCCGAAGACCAGCACAGTGAGCCTCCTTTTCATGTCATGGTCTCAGTGTCCTGGAAAGCCAGCGCTCGCGACAGCAACACTGCTCACTCCATTCACGCTGCATTCTCGTTACATGTCCCGCGTGCCGAACTAGTAATTTTTGACAAAGCAAAATAATGAGGGCAGTATCTTGCGGTTTGAAAAGCCAAGCGTTTGTTGCATTAAAAAAAAAAAATTTTTTTTTATTTCTTCCCTGTAGGAAAGTAAAGAAATCCGCGATAAAATAATAATTAAATGCTGACAGTGCTAAATTTCTACCCAGCGTGAGCTGGCAGCAGTTTCATACCAAAACATTAGGTCATTTGAAGAAAAAAAAAAAATCTGATTAAATACCTCGGTAGGCTTTTCTGATTAGCCGTTCTTAAAAGAGTCCGTGACAGTAATGAAAGGGTGTGATTTGACAGCGGCAATTTACTCTTGAAAAAAAAAGGTAAAATAGAAGAGTGCGTGTGCGATTGTTAGAGGCATTTCTTGTTGGGCTTTGCGAGGGGCGTTTGTTTTACTGGTCCTCAGTCTCTGGGTTCTGAAGAGCCCACCAGCCAGGAATTATTCGAGATGAAAAGCACCCTGTGGCCCAGGGCGGAGGGGTAGAGGACAGTTTGAAAGCTCGCCTCTCTCTCCCCTCTTGTTTTTTTCCTCCATGCGGCAGGTTTCATCTTCCTGGGGTCAGATGACCTGGACTCCAGCAGGTCGGAGAAAGGGAGTGGAGTATAGGGCTCAGAGTTCCTCCTTGCATCCCAGGTATTGATTTTCTGCGTCTGGCAGCTCCCCGCATCTCTTGGTATTAATTCACGATGGCAGGAGGGCCGCAGGCCAGAGCTGCGTGAAGATGAAATGCTTTTGTGGCACATGGGCAAAAACAGACACCACCATGATTTCCTCTTTAGCTGTCCTTCCTCCTTGATTTTGACCAGTGAGAGGACATTTACTGATTGATTGATTGATTGATTTTTGCTTTTTGGGTCACACCCGGAGATGCTCAGGGGTTACTCCTGGCTCTGCACTCAGGAATTACTCCTGGAGGTGCTCAGGGGACCATATGGGATGCTGGGAATTGAACCTGGGTCGGCCTCGTGCAAGGCAAATGTCCTACCCGCTGTGCTATTGCTCCAGCCCCGGGTAGGGCATTTCTTGAATGAGGTGTTTGCCTTTTTTTTTCCTGGCCTTTATATCTGTTCATCCTCAACAGATATAAGAGCCATTAACGTTCTGAGCTATGCTGTCACTGAATCATGGTTTCAATGCCTCAGTGGTCTTGTGAAGACTACTACTACTTCATTTCAAAATGAGGCCCGGACCAGGTAGGTGAAGCCGACAGAAGTTCCAGAATGGAGCCTGGCAATCAAGCATCTTCAGGCCCTGAATGAGTTTAGTTTCCATTTCTTTGACCCAACTTCCTAAAGACTGAAATGAAACCTGTGTAACCAAAGCAACAGTCAGGACCAACGAGATTAGTGGGCAGGGCGCTTGCCTGGCATACAGACAACCTGGGTTTGATCCCTGCCACCACATCTGAGCCCTGTCAGGGGTGGTGGTCCCTGAGCTCAAAGCCAGGAGTAAATCCTGAGCACTGCTGGGTGTGTCCCAGAGACTAAAAACCAACAGACATTGGTTTGCTCCTTTTCTCTGGAGGTTTGAATTCTGAATCGAAGTTAAGGCCCAACTGAGAGAAGGTTTTTGGCAGAATCTGTTGTGAAATTTTTTTTTTACTAAAGTTTTTTTTTTTTAAATAATACTATTAGCCACGTAGTGGTAACAAGTGATATAACATAAATTATTTTGTCCCTGAGGCAGGGGCAGACTTGACAGGTAGTTGGGAAAATGGGACAATGGTGGAAGGAAGGTAATAGTGTCGGTGGGCTTGGGAACTGTCATGAATCATTGTGAACAACTTTGAAAGCCACAGTGTTTAAATAAAGTGGGGAAAAAAAATAAAGAACCTGTTGTGAGCCTCACTCTGAATTTGTTTCTGGGGCTGCGGGCGAGCCCGGACAGCCCTAGGCAGTGACCATCTGGGCCACTCTCCGTCTCTGCATCCCTGATGTCCCTTGGGTGCTGAGGACAAGCCGGGTTTAGGGTCCACCTTCCCCTACTACAATTTCACTTCAGCTTACATTCTGTACCAATTTCCTGTCTCCAGGCAAGGTCACAGTCTGACATCCAAGGGGTCCGATCTTGAGTACATCCTTTCGTGGGGTCATAGCTCAGTTCTGGTAGGGGGGTAGGGAAGGCTTGTGAGAGTTCTGGAAATGACGGTCTGTGAGGAATCATGATCCCCCTCAACTGTGCTTCTAGAGCCTGTTCTGTGTTTGTGTGTCCACAAAGGAGTGTCCAGTGCAGGACCTGGGTTCCTTCATGTATTGTTCATAAGGATGACACATAACTCTCCTGTTAGCAGGGAGAAAAAGCATCTAAGTTAACCCTTGGATTAACTGAAATTAAGACGAAAAGAGAGGGGCCAGGGAGATGGTACAGTGGGTAGAGCAATGGCTTTGCACACGACAGACCAAGCTTCAGTCTCCAGCACCCCGTATGGTCCCCCAGGCCCTCCAGGTCTGATCCCTGAGTGCAGAGTCAGAAGTAAGTCCTGAATACCACCTGGTGTCGCCCCCAAAACCAATAAATGAATATTAGTAAAGAAGGAGAAAGAAACAATTCAGAGGCCAGCTCTGAGTTGTGGTCATTTTTGTACAGATTCCCCGGGTCTCTTTGAGTCCTGTTGAAGCCCTTCCTTTAAGAGAGTCGAATCTATTTATTTTTAAATCCATTCTATTTTTTATTAGTGTTCTGTGACATTTGATCATTTATTTCCCTTACCTGTTCTCACAAGTATCCTCCGTTTCTCCTTTGTTACTATTTCTCCACTATCCCCTTACTCAGATTTCATCTTCTGGGAAGCTTGGTGACTTGAATGTCTTCAATCCCGGGACATGTGGCATAGAATCCTTAACGATGACCCTCACCGCCCGTGTTCTCTCCTTTGAGCCACCTTTAGACCAAGTGGCTTGTGAGATATGGAAAAACATAGTATGAGCCTAATACCCAAGGACAGTAGAAACAGGAGGACTGGTCAGAAGTTTGAAGCCTCCCTCAAGAGGTGGGGTTAAAGAGTGCTTAGGATAGAGAAGGGACCACCATGTTAGAGGAACTTCGAAGTGGTTGCTCTGGATAAGAATGGCGTGCTGAAAAAGTAGGTTGAGGAATAAACATGATAACCTTTCAGTACCTATATTGCAAATCATAATGCTCCAAGGGAGGGAGGGGGAAAGAGAGAGAGAGAGAGAGAGAGAGAGAGAGAGAGAGAGAGAGAGAGAGAGAGAGAGAGAGGGAGGGAGGCAGGCTGGGGGGTGGCAGGAGGGAAACTGGGGACATTGGTGGTAGGAAATGTACATTGGTGAAGGGATGGGTGTGGAACACTGTACGATTGAAACCCAATCAATAACAACTTTATCTCATGGTGAGTCAATAAAAAATAATAACAATAATAAATTCATTTACTTTTAAAATAAAAAAAATGAAAAATAACAAACCAGATGGCACCTGAAGTGACTTCCTGATCTCCAAACAAGCCAGGCTTTGCCTCCCTACTTGGCTGGCTCCTCCTGCCGTCTGAAACGGTTTTCCCTCTTCCCTTTCTGCTCCTCTGAACAAAACAATCCCCAGGCTCTCGTGTCCGTCACTCCGTCTTCATCTGCTTTGTGGGGAGGGGGAATCTCCAGGGTGGAATGCCATGGAACTCCCTGACAGTGCCTCATCTGTACCTTATCTGGACTCCCAAGGACTTTTAATGCCACACCCTTCTAGAAGGAACAAGTTAGCAGCCACAGCCCCTGCCTTCTCTCGGTTCTGCCACGACCACTCTGTGACTGCAGGTACTCATGATGTTGTCTCTCTCTTTGTGGTTCTGGGGGACTCAGACGAGCTTGAGAATCAAAATGATCTGAAACTTGCCTATGAGAAGTGCTGGCCAGATGCTCATGGCTTGATGTGCCCAGCTTACTCGCTGTGGATGGACCCGTTCATAACCGTGCCTGCTGAGGGTTAGTCCAGGAAGACTCCTAGTACGGTATCGAGCTGAATGAGAAGGCAGTGAGTGGTGTCTGTGGTTGGGCCGGAAAGATGGGCCCAAGGACTAAGTGCATATTTCATAGGTCGGAGTCCTGGATTCGAATGCCACCATCCCATCATCCTCCGAGCCCCCTCAGGAACAACTCTCAAAAGCACAGAGCCAAGAGTAGCCTCTGTGCACTGCTGAGACATGACCCCAAGCCATAATCCCCACCCCTTCTTTCCCACAAGAATGACGACTTCACGTTCATCCTCGTCAGCAGTAAGTTTGCTGGTCGGACCGCGTGTCCTTTCGGGGATTGTGTTTTGGCATCTCTTCCGTGCAGAGGATGGAGCCTTATGCCCATCCCATTCTGCCACCATGTGAGGTCCTCAGCTGCTCTTCCCTTTCCCGGTTCCTGAGACGTTAGAGTTCCCACTGATCACTGTGTAGGTCGCAAGGTTTCGAGTGAGTGGAATTTCATCCCTCTGACAGCAGTGTTGATTTGGGCTCCAAACCCAAATTAGCCTGAGAGGTGAGTCTCCGTAGTAATGCCAATGTCATCATTCAAGAGTGGTCGAAATTCATTTTCTTTTGATAACTCCTCATCAGGACCGAACAGGGGCATGTTTTGAAATGGAACATGGGCTATTAGTCTAATCGAGCCGAGTTTTGACAGCATGCACTTGTCTGCAGTGTCCTCGGAGTAACCCTTTGGCGACGCCTTCCAGGGGAATGGATGGCGGGGCAGGAAGCTTCCGGTATGGTTTTCTGTTCTGCTGTCTTGTGCAGACAGAGGGGCAGGGTTAGGTATGGGGGTAAATGAGACACAGGGGGAAAAAATGAGATGACTACTTGAAAGTAAATTTTTTTTTTTTTTGCTTTTTGGGTCACACCTGACTATGCACAGGGGTTACTCCTGGCTCTGCACTCAGGAATTACTCCTGGTGGTGCTCAGGGGACCATATGGGATGCTGGGATTTGAACCCGGGTCGGCCATGTGCAAGGCAAATGCCCTACCCGCTGTGCTATCACTCCAGCCCCGGAAGTAAATTTTAAGATGTTGCTACTGGAGCAATAGCACAGCGCGTAGGGCATTTGCCTTGCATGCGGCCAACCTGGGTTCGATTCTTCCCTCCCTCTCAGAGAGCCTGGCAAGCTACCCATGGCATATTCGATATGCCAAAAACAGTAACAACAAGTCTCACAATGGAGACGTTACTGATGCCCACTCGAGCAAATTGATGAACAACAGGACGACAGTGCTACAGTGCCTAAAAAGACATCATGGCATCATCTGTTCACACACACACAGTTTCGCCAATCACATGCCTTTTGCTATTAGCACAATTTTGAAATTCCTTTTGACCTCCTCCCCGCTCCTTTGACTCTATTTTAGCAATCTACTTTCTTCCACAGACCTGAATCAGTGCCTCTCTCTCTCTCTCTCTCTCTTTCTCTCTCTCCTCCTCCTCTTCTCTCTGTCTTCTTTCTCTTTGTCTCCCTCTCCCTTTCTCTCCCTCTCTCTCCCTCCCTCACACATGTATTTCTCTCCTTTCCATATGCCAGAGGGGTCTCACCCACCCTTCTCTAGGGTGCCTTGAGTGAAACAACCTGGCACAGGTCTGGTGCTCTTTTCCTTTTAAGTTTCTTCACAGATCATAAAGACAGTCACTTGGCACGGGTGCGGCGTCTTCCTTGTGTGATTTTCGGTCTGTATCAATGGGGTATCACTGTAACTGTTATCCCGTTGTTCGTCAATTTACTCGAGCGGGCACCAGTAACGTCTCCATTCCTCCCAGCCCTGAGATTTTAGCAGCCTCTCCTTACTCGTCTTTCCCAACAATTGGAGGCTCTTTCAGGGTCAGTGGAATGAGACCTATCGTTACTGTTTTTGGCCTATTGAGTACGCCACGGGTAGCTTGCCAGGCTCTGCCACAGTGGGCAGGATACTCTCGGTAGCTTGCCAGGCTCTCCAAGAGGTGTGTGTGTATGTGTGTGTGTGCGCGTGTGTACATATATGTATATATACATATATATACATATATGTATATGAATTACTCTCTATGATTTGTTGCCTACTGTCTGAACTCCATCAAATATGGTATGGTAATTATGGAAATTGGTAGGAATTGTCTTATAATGTGTCCAGAAAGCGGCCTGGAGAGTGGCAGTGGTTGTGCCGGGGAGGTCGGCTGCCAGGGCTGGGTCCCTTGGGGCGGGGAGGCTTCTCACCCTCCCCCTTCTGGGGCACCCTGGGTGAAAACAGCCTGCCGGAGAGTCCACAACGATGGGGTATTACAAAGTAATAAGTCTCTGACTTGTAAATTGGCTCTGAGTCACCTCTGAAATCAGTGACAGGCCAGGGCCCAGTCCCTCGAGCTAACGCATTCGGCATTTGCTGTCCAAAGAGGCTGTTGCCATAATTTGGGGACAGAGTATGGTCCTCCTGTCAGGGGGAGGGTGGCCCTGCTGTTTCATTGGGGACCTGGGAGCCATGTGCAGCCCCACAGCCTGGCCAGACCCTTCTGGCCTGTGTCCGTGCTGGGCTGATGCAGGACGCACAGCTCTGGGAGCCCCGTTTCCCCAGAGTGCGGCTGAGTGACGACAGTGTGCACTGCTCTGCCCTGTAACAGCCACAGGCAACAGCCACTGCGAGTTCCTCGCACCCTCTCCTTGGTGCGGAGGGGCGCTGCACCCCGTGGTATTTGTATGCAGAAATTCTGATGCCGTGTGTGTGTGTATGTGTATGTGAGTGAGTGTGTGTGAGAGAATGTGTGTGTGTGAGTGTGTGTGAGTGTGTGTGTCACTGTCACTGTCATCCCGTTGCTCATCGATTTGCTCGAGTGGGCACCAGTAACGCCTCCATTGCGAGACTTGTTGTTACTGTTTTTGCATATCGTATATGCCACGGGTAGCTTGCCAGGCTCTGCTGTGCGGGCGAGATACTCTCGGTAGCTTGCCGGACTCTCCAAGAGGGGCAGAGTAATTCAACCTGGGTCATCTGTGTGCAAGGCAAACGCCCTACCCGCTGTGCTATCGCTCCAGCCCCAGTATATTGCAAACCGTAATGCCCAGAAGGAGAGAGAGTATGGGGGAAATTGTCTGCTACGGAGGCAGGGGGTGGGTTGGAAGGGGGGGATACTGGGGACATTGGTGGTGGAGAATGTGCACTGATGGAGGGATGGGTGTTTGGTCATTGTATGACTGAAACTCAAACATGAAAGCTTTGTAACTGTATCTCACGGTGATTCAGTTGAAAAGAAAAGAAAGGAAGAAGTTTGTGTGTGAGTGTGTGTGAATGTGTGTGTATGAGTGTGTGTGTGTGTGTGTGAGAGAGAGAGAGACAGAGACAGAGAGAGACAGATTGTCAGGAGTCATAGTAGTCTTCAGTATCCATCTTCATTGTCCCATCGGTAGCTACAATGACACGGTCGTTGTGTTCTCAAGTCCCGTTCAAACTTTAGAGGACTCACCGCCCAAAGCCTACCTCCATGTTGGCAATGGGGGTCTCTGCCTTCAGCACCTTCCACACCCCAGCGGGCAGGTTTGTTGTGAGGGTCCTGCCAGAAGACCCTGACTGCGCCACCCAGTGTGGGGTGGAGGGGTACTGGCAGCTGTGGGGGGCATCTACGTCGTCACTCGATTTTCCGGGCCTGGGTCACCTGGGAGGTATTGTGCCTGTGTGGACTCTAGATGGGTGCCCGAGGCTCCAAACCCACTTCCTCTCCCCAACCTTTCCGCTAGGTGAATTCTGCCCTGTTAGTACGTGGGACCACAGGAATTTTTCTCCTCCTAGGGCAAGAACTCCCTTTGAGTGGAGTGAACAGACTAACGGAGGATCTCAGAGGACAGTGTGACCTTTCCTCTAAGGCATAAGCTCACCTTTTCAGAAATGTGCTCTGACAACATTGGCCTAGAAGACGGACCAGACCTGGGTGATGGACCCAGGGCCTGTGATCTCAGGCCTGCCAGATACAGCTTGGATCTGAAGTCCTTGAATGTTTGCCTAGATGCGTAAACTTGGGTCCCACCCTCCAAGCCCACCAAACTCCCTCCGCTCTGTGCGTCCCAGGGAGGCCACGTGCCAGGCCCTCAAGGGAGCTCTCGTTGTCTTGAGTCTCTTTCTATTTTTGTTTCCATTGCTCACCGCTCTGGTTTCCCCCAGTCCCCCACATGACAAAATACAATCCTTCCCACCTTTTAAAATACCTTCCTTGAAATGTATCAGATACACAGGCAGGGTGGGGGGGGGGGAGGTACTGTGATTCTTGGTGGTGGAATATGTGCACTGGTGAAGGGATGGGTGTTCGAGCATTGTATGACTGAGACTTAAACCTGAAAGCTTTGTAACTTTCCACATGGTGATTCAATAAAAGAATAAATTAATTAAAAAAATAAAATAAAATAAAATACCTTCCTGGCTCTTTCCTCAAATGCTCTGGTCTCTTTTCGACCTATAACCCCTTTTCTGGGGACCAGAGTCCCAGGGCTAGGCCAGAGCATGCTTGGGGGTCAGTAGCCTGTGTAGAATCCGAAATATCTGTGACCGCGGTCAAAGGCATGGCATAGTTCATGTGGCTTAGCATTTCCTTCCCTCTGCCCTTCGGGGGCTTCCTTCTGCCCCACCATGGGAGGCCGTGTGTCCATTCTCTTCCTCCTGTGTGTGGGAAGGCTTGTTCAAGGGCAGGAGTGGGGGTGGGGGGTGGGCAAACTTCCTGGGGAAGATTTGTGTTAGTCCTGGTCTCTGCCCACCTGGTTCTGACAGGTTTATACAGTGTGGCTTGGCCAGAGAGCCAAGCTCAAGTAGTTTCGGTCCAAATCACAATAAGAGTTAATATGCGGGGCTGGAGCGATAGCACAGCGGTAGGGCATTTGCCTTGCACGCGGCCAACCCAGGTTCAATTCCCAGCATCCCATATAGTCCCCTGAGCACCGCCAGGGGTGGTTCCTGAGTGCAGAGCCAGGAGTGACCCCTGTGCATCGCTGGGTGTGACCCAAAAAGCAAAAAAAAAAAAAAAAAAAAAGGAGTTAATATACTTGGTGTCTCAGTTGTTCTTTATACGATGAAATCTGACTAGTAAGAACATAGAAATTTTTCATTAGATAAAAAGAGACTAGTGCCTGTGTAATCTTTTCTTTAATCTAAGGGGACTTTTGATGTTGTAAATACGTCTTACACACAGTTAGAAGACCAACTTACACAAGTTTTAATCCTGGCTGCAAACTTCGAGTGAGCTCTTTGGTCAGTCTGCTAACCAAGGAACACTGGTAAAAATAAGAATTATATTTTAGCACCTCTTTACTTAATGATAGTGGTTATTAGCTATTGTATGAATGGGCTTGAAAACCCAGTAGAGAGCTATTTAAAAAAAAAAATCAAGATTGCCTTTAGTTTAAAAAAAAGAAAAAAGAAAAAAAAAGAGGAGGAAGGGGTGGCAAGTCAACAAGATAGAAACCTTCCGTTGACTGAAGGGAAATAAATGAGTCTTTAACACCCGGTAAGGTGCTGCCCTGCCCTGCTAATAGGAGAACTCTAAACCAAAACTTGGAGATAATTTTCACCTGTCTGATCAGTGACATTCAGAAAAGTGGATACCACGGCAGCGACCGAGGTGGAGAAGCGAGACCCAGCTGCAGCGGGAGTGTTTGCGGGCGCAGCACTGGCAAAGCACACGAGAATGTTCACTGAGACAAGAAAATGCACGTGTTCTCTTGCCGTGTCCCTTAAAGCTGCCCTTGCACTTAACCCTCCACACCGGGCGCTCTGTGCTGAAGTTAGGTTCAGTGACAGCATGCACAGTTCAGAATGGTTTGCAAAAGGCCTTTGTTTTGTTGCCGAACAAAAGGGGAGGGGGTGCTCCTGTTTGCATAGATGATGTCTGAAAGAGGACGCCCCGCCCGACTTATTTGTTTTAGGTCTTTTGTTTTGTTTTGTTTTGTTTTTCCCCAGTGGTAGAATACGCTGGGCTTTGTTTGTTTACCCTTTCCTGCTGCAGACGGGAATTGGGTGGCTGGGAATAGAGGTGTGGGTGACTTGCTTTTCACCCCACAGTCTTTTGAATCTTGTACTGGATTAGTGATTTAAAAAAAAAAAAAAGGAAACAAGATGTAAGCATATTAAAATAGCAAAGTGAACAACGAAAACTCTGAGCAAAGCCCTAACTCTCCTACTTTATTCTGGGAAAATGAAAATCTAACAAAAGGAAGAAAGGTACTTTGAGGACACTTGAAATAGGGGACAGAGGTCACCTCCCGAGAGGTGCTGTCGGGGGTGGGGGTGGGGTGTTGGCAGGGGTGCTCGTGACCCCGGGTCAGCCACGGTGGGACTTGGCCCAACCCTGTGGGCCAGTGGCCCCGTGTGCAGGACCTGGCCAGTGATGTGCTGTGGCCGAGGGGATGCTGGGAGAAGGCTGAGGGGGCAGGGGTCCGACCTGGGTGCCAGCATATGCAAAACGTGCACTGCACCCCTCTGAACTCCCTACCAGCCGGACCCTAGAGGAGTTCTCGCCCCCAACCCCCCCCACCCCCTGCTTGCTAGAGGTGCTCAGGGCTTATTCCTGGCTCTGCTCTGAGGTGTCCCTCCCGACAGAGCTGACCATACGGGGTGCCAGGGATCGAACCTGAGTCAGCCAGGTGCCAGGCAGGCACCCTACCTGTTGTAATATCTCTCCAGCACAGAATTCTTAAGCTTAAAAATAAGGAAAAAAGATGGGGCTGGAGAGATAGCACAGTGGGTAGGGAGTTTGCCTTGCACGCGGCCGACCCGGGTTCAAATCTCAGCATCCCATATGGTCGCCTGAGCACGGCCAGGAGTAATTCCTGAGTGCAGAGCCAGGAGTAACCCCTGTGCATCGCCAGGTGTGACCCAAAAAGCAAAAAAAAAAAAAAAAAAAAGGAAAAAAAAAAGAAATAAGTCCTTTAGTATCCTGGGCTTTTCTCTGCCTTTTGTTTCTTAGCATCAAGTTAGAGTTTGACTTTTTTTTTTTTTTTTTGCTCTTTGGGTCACCCTCAGTGATACTCAGGGCTGACTCCTGGCTCTGCACTCAGGAATCACTCCAGACTGTGCCTGGAGGACCATATGGGATGGCGGGGAATGAACCCAGGTCGCCTGCATCTTAAGGCAAACACCCTCCCCACTGTACTATCGCTCTGGCCCTGTTTCACTCCTCAGGTTTTGAAGACTAACTTGAGTTGACTCCTTCCAGCCACCCAGAGTGCGCTGATTTTCATCATGCTAGCGAACCAGTGCTCTTTGCCTCTGCCTGTCCCTTGATCCTGAGTCCTGAGACCTAAAGAAAACCCTGGAAGAGCTGTGAGCCTCACACCTGCCCTACCCCTCCTTTCCCCTGACTTCCCACCGAGCAATGGAGTGGGCCGGGAAGGGACTCGGGGGCGCTGCCACCCAGGGAATTAATCTCCGGGGTAATTAAGCTGCGGAGGGGCTGTGGCTCCTAATTGGGCATTGAACATTCTCTTCAGTGACTCAAGTTCTGCCTCCCTGCTTTATTAGAAATTACAAGTTGTGTATCTGGGGGCTGTACTTCCGAGTTCTGCTTTCTTTATGGGTTCTCTTTTTCGCTTGAATATCGTCTGAGCCCCGGGTCCCTTTGATTAGCCTTGTCTTTTAACTCGAGCGAGCCACAAGCACCACTTTAGAGTTCTTCCGTACCAAATAGTCCCTCTCTGTGTGTAATTGCGGAGGGCTGTGGTCTCTTTGCTCTGAAGGCCAAATGGAGCCCCCCAGACCAGGCAAGGTCTCTTGAAGGGTTTCTCAAGTGGCCCTCCAACAGGACATTTGAAAGAGCCCAATGGGTGTTGGCTCCCCACGAGGGGAATTGCCCCCCAACCCATGCAGACAGTCCCACCGGGCCCCAATCAAAAGCTTGTTTCATCGTGCAGACAACTCGGAGTGAACGTCAAACTTCAGCTCTGGGTCATGTTTACATTTCTGTTGTGAATACAGTCCTGGTGTGTTTGAAGGGGTTCCGTCTGGTGATACATTATTCATACCTGTAAGGCAGAGATAATGCGCGTGGTGGCCGCGCGCGCCGGGGAGCTGCCTGCTTATGTTTGGTGGGAGGGACCTGTGTGGAGGGCGGATTTTCATAGAACTTTTCGAGCAATCCGCACCCCCCCCCCCGCCCCCGCCCCCTACCCCCAGCCTCGCTTAAGCAAACAAATAGAGTCTTCACAAAACAACTGAGCTCACGGAGCTGAGTGGTTTCTCAGATGCTCCTGACAATGACTGGCCCCAGGCCGAGCCTAACATCGGGTGCTATAGGAGCAGCTCTGGGTTCTTTGAAGAAGGAGAAGCAAGATAAATCTCGAGGCAACAGATTTCCTTCTGTTTCCCTTCCAGGGTTGGCGCCAGTTCAGTGATTAGTTTTACCGAGAGCATCGCATCATGCAAATGACGCATGTGGGTGCGATTCCCTTTTCTTCGATGGACCTTGGTAGGTTCCCAGAATCTCATTTTTCCAGGGGTAGGGGGTGAGGGTGGGGAGTTGTCTCAGAGCTTTCGTTGTGGAAGGGAATGAGAACAGATCCAAGAGCAATGCTCAGGGAAGGTTCTGGTGTCCACGGCTGAACCACGGATGAGGCCCAAGACTCGCAGAAAGGAAAAAAGAGAAAACCTGGGCCAGGGGTGGGGAGGACGCTGGGGAGCCCATCTTTACCGTCTTTATTCTATTAGCAGGTCAGGAGTTGTCTGCTTTTTTCTCACCAGGATGCTGGCGGGGGACACAGGGTGGAGGGCTGGGCCGGGCTGCGGCGGTCCCCAGTTGGCCACTGTGAAGTGAAGCAGTCCTGGTGGACCTTTCTGGAGAAGTCAGAGGTGCTCAGAGCACAAAGCGCTGGCACGGCTTGGTCTCCCAGTCTAGGGATAACCATGGACGGAGCCCGAGGTGCCTTCTTTGAAAGGAAAGGGGCGTTGGTGAGGACAGGTTGGACCGGGGATGGTTTGAAACCACTTGCTTCTGTGATGTTGTGATGTCGTGGTTCAGACCGTTGGAGCACATTGGACCGCTTGAGCCCCAGACCACAGTGGGGGTGCCCCTTGGAAAGAATGTTTGCTCCGCCCGACCCCGGGTCCTGCCAGTCACTGCGTTTTGTTTGTTGGCGGGGGTCACATCCAACGAAGCTCAGGGGTTACTCCTGGCTCTGCACTCAGGAAGGACTCCTGGTGATGCTCAGGGGACCATACGGGATGCGGGGGATCGAACCCGGGATGGCCCTGTAGAAGGCAAGAATGGTACTATTACCCTATACTTATGGTACTATTACCCTATAGTATGGTACTATTACCCTATTACACCCACCCCCGCCATTCATTGCTGTTGTTGTTTTAATTGGCTCCTCGGCCTTGAGCTTCAGTGAAAATATTTCTATGTTTCTGGTGCGTAAATGGAGGCTTACAACTGGAACAAATACCCCCCTGTGCCTTGGACGAAAAACCAAAGGATGTCATTGTGCATGACTTCAAAGCTGATAATGTTAAGGTCGGGACTCTGAAAGTTTCTTGCTTTGAAGCCACCGGAAGCCCTCGTCGGCAGGGCCCACTGTGACTGCAAGAGGCCGTGCCTGGCGGGGGCCACTGCCCGCAGTATATCCTCTCTCTCTGCCCTTGACCCTCTCTGTGCTATCGCCCGGGTTCACCTGAGCTGCTCCCCCAGGGCCTTGGGAAGGTGCTTGGTTTCGTTTAGGGTTTGGGCTGCTCTTGTATCCGCTGATGGGAAATCGGTGAGCTGTTTTCTCGCTCTTTCTGCTTGCCTCTGAGTGTCCGTGACAGTCCTCCTGGTATCACTTCAGCCTTGTGGTTTGGTCAGTCATGACTCTCTCTCTCTTTCCTCTCTCCTTTCTCACTCTCTCTTTTCTCTCTCTTCTCTCTCTCCCATCCCTTTCACTCCCCTCCCCTCCCAGTTTGGCACAGCGATCACCTTGAACCCAGGAAGGAAGGGAAAAGGGTCATGGGGTGTTCAGGAAACTGCACCCCACGCAGGAGGGAGATACTGACAGTGTGTGGGAATGTTTGTGACTTTCTTTTACCCCGAATATCTTCCAAGCATAACGGGGTCTTTTCATTCATTTTTGCTTTTGAAATGTGGGGGGCGGGGGGCGCTCTGCAAGGTCCCTCCAGTGTGATAAGGTCTCGGAATACTGGGGTCCTTGAAAGGCCTCGAGCTTCAGGATGCCACACCTGGGAGCTGGAGCAGTAGTACAGCGGGGAGGGCGTTTTTGCCTGGCACGCGCCGACCCGGGTTCGATTCCCAGCATCCCATATGGTCCTCTGAGCACCACCAGGCGTGATTCCTGAGTGCAGAGCCAGGAGTAACCCCAGTATATTGCCAGGTGTGAGCCCCCCCCCCAAAAAAAAAATGCCACACGTGGCAGAGCTCGGAGTGGGAGTGCATCGCTTCAGTGGGTTACCTGCAAGTGTGATGGGAAGGGCCGGCCCGTGCCCGGGTTTCTATGCCCTGCCCTGGAATCCCATGCCAGGGGGAGCCTGCGCCTGCCTTCCAGGGCTTTGGGCCCCACCGCTGTCCCGGGTTCCATGCCCTGCAGCTCCCAGAGAAGCATTTCCACCCTCCCCCCCCCCCCCCCACACACACACACAACACATGCAGCAGAAACGCAGCCCTGAGGGCTGCAGGGCCTAGGAGGGCCCTTTCCCTCCGGCTCCAGATGGATGCCCTCAGGGCGGCTGGAGATGGTATAATAGGAGCATATTTGTAACAGGCTGATCCAAGCTGATCAAAGGGCGCCGCCTCGGCTCAGCCTGCAGGAGGGGGGACCTGAGCCTGCAGGGGGGGGACCGGGACCCTAGAAGCGGCCTGGCTCAACGGGTGCTGCAGCCCAGTCTTAGGGATGTGCCCCCTTAGGGACCAGGTGCTGCACATACGGATGTGGAAGTCGCTTTGCCTGTTGAATTTAGTTCTTCCTTGCCCTGGGCCGAGCCTCGACTTGGGTTGGGGTTTCTCCCTGTTAGGGCTGCTGGGACAGGCCCCAGACAGTAGGTGACCAGGTGGCTCAGCTCCGAAGCAATGTTCTGAGATTTCAGACGCCAGGACCAGAGGCAGGGAAGTTCATGGGAGCGAGATGTCTCCTGCATGTCCCCAGCCACACAGGAAATGTGCTTGCTGCCCGAATGTGCCCCCCTTGCCACCCCCCCCCCCCGCCCACTCCCAGTTAGGGGCTAGGGAGCTTTTCCAGGTGGCCAGGCTTTTGCGGCATTTTGGCTGGCCCAGGTTAGATGTGGGTAAAGGGTCCCCAAACAGGGCCAGGGATCGCTCCTGAGCAGAATCAGGAATCGTGCCAGAGCACCCCTGGGGGTGCCTCCTCCCCAAAATAAAACAGATTCCAAGGATTAGAAAAGTCTCAGAAACAGGGCTGCAGCGATAGCACAGCGGGTAGGGTGTTTGCCTTTATGCCGCCGACCCGGGTTCAATTCCCAGCATCCCATATGGTCCCCCAAGCACTGCCAGGAGTAATTTCTGAGTGCAGAGCCAGGAGTAACCCCTGGGCAATGCCAGGTGTAACTCAAAAAGAAAAAAAAATCTCAAAAAAGAGTTTCCCATGTTTTTCTTTTGCAAATAAGGGGTTTGAAATTTACCATTTGTTGTCAGTGTAATTTCATAAAACAGTGGACCTTCGAGCGAACAAATGAAAATCAGTAAGAATTTAATTTCCAAGTAAAAAAGCCATGCTCTAACTATAAAACATTTGTCATTGTGAAAAATGTAATGTCTTATTTTGATACTTCTCATTTGGCCTCTAGCAAATAAGAAGTTTATCACTGACAGGTGCTGGTCTGGGAAATAGGTATTTGAAGACTGTTGTGTTAGATTGCATCAGTTTTGTAATATATAGATATAGCTACATACACGCATGGAAATTGAAAATTATTGTGGTAATAACACATTTGCATTAGACTTTAATTACAGAGTACTTTTACATATGTTATCCCATATGATCAGTTAGTATATGCCTTTGAAACATAAATTAGTTTTAATAGCCTAAGCCTAATAGAATTAAGTGTGGAAGCAAAGTCTCGTGTTTAAACTGGTCATGTCCTGGAGTCAGATATGAATAAACTAAAAATAATCTACTGCTTTGATTTGCCCCCTATCTCAGTTACCCTGCTGTATTAGCAAGCGTAAATAAACAGATAATACTGCATTGATATGCACATATCTTTGTAACCATACAGTTCCTACTTGCATACATGCATATATTTATCATATGTTTTTTTTTTGACCAAGAAATCAGAACAAATATTCCAACAAACAAATAGATGCAGGGAGTAATGAAACCATCTGAAATGCAGTTGGATATTAAGAAGGATGGAGAGGAAGGATTAAGGCAGTGATGGAGAGGGAGAAGGATGGAGGAAGGGAGAGAAACCAGGAGGAGAAAAGGGAAAGCGAATGAGTAGGGATGTCTCTAGTCCCAAACTTGTACTTGAAAACAAACATATATTTTGACTTTGACTCTGGTGTCTCTACCAGCCCCCTCTGTGTTTCTGTTGTTTCTGTCTTATCTAAGATAAGCTTGGTAATATGGATTTAAAAGTCACTGTGTCTCCTACGGAAACCAGCCCAAAGGCTCCCCAGAGGGGGGCAGGTGAGAGCCCTCCCCCCTCCAAGGGACCCAGCCCTGGCAATTGAAAACCTCCAGAACCCAACCTCAACCATGCTCAAGGCTGTTCCCCACAGACTCGGCCAAGCCTCACATACAAGTGAATGTATTCCTGGACCATGTGGCCGCAACATCATAAGACACTCCCTAACCATTCTCCATAAGAATGGAGACTTGATGGGGCTCAAATAGTAGGCAACTAATCATAGAAAGAAATATATATATACATATGTATATGCATTTATACATATTTTCAGATATACATATACGAAAGCTCACATCACCCAAACTTTAACAACATGTTAGTGATATCCTAAGGAATGTTGTAATGGCCCCTGCCAAAATAGAACAATCTTCACATTGTTTCCTCTATAGATACTTTTTTGTAGCATTTTCAGCAGTTTTTCATAGCAGACTATACTGTAGCACTGTTGTCCAGTTGTTCATCGATTTGCTCAAGCGGGCACCAGTAAGTCTCCATTGTGAGACTTGTTAGTGTTTTTAGCATATCGAATACGCCAGGGGTAGCTTGCCAGGCTCTGCTGTGCAGGCAGGATACTTTCGGTAGCTTGCTGGGCGCTCTGAGAGGGGCGGAGGAATCAAACCTGGGTCGGCTGTGTGCAAGGCAAACGCCCTACCTGCTGTGCTATCGCTCCAGTCCAACAGACTATATAAAATATATTATTTCGGTTGAGCTTTGGGACAGGGCTTGGGGCTTGGGATAGAAACATCCCAGATTTGGTGGTGGAAAGGTGTAATGGTGGTGGGATTGGTGTTTGAGTCACGGTCACTGTCACTGTCTTCCCATTGCTCATCAATTTGCTCGAGCGGGCACCAGTAACATCTCCATTGTGAGACTTGTTGTTACTGTTTTTGGCATATCAAATACGCCATGGGGAGCTTGCCAGGCTCTGCTGGGCGGGCGAGATACTCTCGGTAGCTTGCCGGGCTCTCCGAGAGGGATGGAGGAATCGAACCTGGGTAGGCCACGTGCAAGGCAAATGTCCTACCTGCTGTGCTATCCGGTGTTTGAGTATTAAATGTAATGAAATATTGTGAACTACCTTTGAAAATAAAAAGATTAAAAAAAAAAACAGCCCAAAGGCCTTTGAAGATCTTTGAGATGCAGCAATCCAATATTTCACAAGTCTCGCCCCCCGGTCCCCACCAAGAGACCCACCTATTTGGGAGATCCACTTCTCCCACCGGGAGCAATTCCCAGTGTGAATGATCTCTTGAAGCAAGACGGTACCGTCGCCTCCCTTTGCCGGCTTCTCTTCCCAGGCCGCTTGCTCTCCTAGGGTCACAGACTCCTCAGGAGTCCCCAGGGAGGGGGACTCTCCTAAGGGCACGAGGGCTAGGATTCTGCTTGGCACGTTTCTCTGAAGAGGCAGCCGAGTTGTTGGATTGACAGTCTTGGTTTGGAGACTCTCAACCAAGCTAGAACTTCAATTAGGCATTAATTAATTCATCAATTAATTAGTTCAGGCGGTGACATTTGGCAAATATTTACTAGGTGCCTAATCCATGTCAGGCTTGGTGCTGGGCAGTTGGGAGATGAGCAGCTCAGGATGGAAATAGTTTCTGCCCTTGGAGAGGGCTCCCAGTCCACTGGGGAGACAGACTAGAAAATAACAACGAACTAGCCGCAAATAGTGAGGGGGTTCTGGGTAGAAAACAGAGGGGGATCAATCAACTCGAAGGAGGCAATCCTGCAAATGTTTCCACCAGAGGAGAAAAATTGGATAATGAACAACTGACCGTTGATAATTGTGTGAGTTTATGTTTGAAGGAGACAGTTGTATGGCTTTGATAATAGAAAAATTCTTTTAAGAAAGGAACTCGTTCATGTTCTCATGGCCGCTAATTATTGGATCATTCCTATGCAAAATTCAACTCATGGGGAGCAGAGGGCACCCCAACAGGAAGGATGCCATTTGGCCAACTCAGCCAATGGATCACCCACTAACATCTTTTACCACAATAGCACCTAGTGGTTTGACCAGAGATCCCAGATTGCCCATAAACTAAAACACTTAAAGCTTATTTATTTATTTGTGTGTTTATTTATTTATTTTTGCTTTTTGGGTCACATCCGGCGATGCACAGGGGTTACTCCTGGCTCTGCACTCAGGAATTACTCCTGGCGGTGCTCAGGAGGACCCTATGGGATGCTGGGATTCGAACCGGGGTCGGCCGCGTGCAAGGCAAATGCCCTACCCGCTGTGCTATTGCTCCAGCCCCCAACTTAAAGCGGTTTTAAAAAGCTGTGTGTACATGCCAGTTTGTTCTCTTCCGATAAAACACAAAAGATCGGGGACTGGAGTGATAGCACAGCAGGTAGGGTATTTGCCTTGCACGTGGCCGACCCGGTTTCGATTCCCAGCATCCCATAGGGTCCCCTGAGCACCGCCAGGAGTAACTCCTGAGTGCAGAGCCAGGAGTAACCCCTGTGCATCGCCAGGTGTCACCCAAAAAGAAAGAAAGAAAAAAAAAAAGGATCAATTTTTGTATGTTTTCTTTCTCATTGAATCATGGCGCATTACAAAGTAATTCATGATTAGCTTTCAGGCATACAGTGTTCCAATACCCTTCACCAGTGTCTACCTCAGTTTCTCTCCTCCATCATCACCGTTCCCCCCCCCCCCCGCAATCTATTTCTATGGCAGGCACATTTTTCTTTTTCTTTTTCCCTTCAGGCACTGTGGTTTACAATACCCTTACCCGTAGGTATCATGCGTGTCCCTTTATCCTCTCAGCACCCTGTCCTTGTCCAGAGTAACCGCTTCCCTCTAGGGTTGTCTTCGAGGTCCTTACCCCGACCTCTCTCCACTGCCCCTACGGTGACAGGCTCCTAATAGGGACCAGTTCTCTTGCTCTTTGTTTCTGTTGCCTTTGTAAGTGATTCCCTGACTGTTTCTTCATACCCCGCCTCTGAGCGAGACCGGTCTGTGTTTGTCTCTCACCCTCTGACTCATTTCACTCAGTTTCGTACCCTCCAGTTCCATCCATGTACAAGCGAAGTGCACGACTTCATCTTTTCTGACGGCTGAGTAGTATTCTACCGAGTCGATGTGCCTTAGCTTCTTTACCCAGTCATCTGCTCTTGGGCACTCGGGTTATTTTCAGCTTCTGGCTGTCGGGAGTAGTGCTGAGATGAACGTAGGGGTGCAGATGTCTTTTCTGCGTTGTGTTTTGGGACCCTGGGAGTTTATTCCAGGAGTTGAACTGCTCGTTTCTGGAAGACCAAACTTGACTAAACTTCTGCTCTGTGTCAGGCTCTGAATGGAACTGACACTGGGGCCGCCATGCTTCTCAGATGGGAGAGAGAGGGTGGGTGCAGGGACCAAGCTACAGGAAGGAAGAAGGAAAAGTCAACCAGAGCACGGGTGGGGTGGATTGATCGACAAGGGATTTCTGGCTTGGTGCTGGACGAGGCCTTTAGAAAGAGATGTGTGGGCCAGTATTTGATTTGTGGACACCGAAGTCCCACACACCTGCGAGGCCACTTTCCATGCCCCTGCGAGTTCCTACTAAGCCTCTTTTTCATATGAAAATCCGCAACTCTTTGTTTCCTGAGGGCAGATCCCTTGTTAGGGAGCAATAATAACATATCAATTTCTATCAGGTTGCATTGTATCATCATAATGGTTCCAGAGAAGGCTGCGTTTAGCTCCTGCTGTGTGTTTTAATATGTTGCAAGAAACACTTAAACTGACTCCAGGTATAATAGATTCATAGTGGGGGGGGGAGGGGGGCGGGGCTGGCGAGGCCACAGTGGGGCGAGTCCTGGACTAGGCGGACATGCGCAAGGGCGCAAGGGTGAGGTCACGTGCACTCTCAGCCGCTGAGGGCGCCGCTGTACACATTCCACTTCACCCGTGGCCACTCCTAGGAGATGTGTGGGCAGAATTGCTGGTCAGCCTCTACTGATTGCATTGTATTTCGATTGCCGCCCCCCCACCCCCGACACACACACACACAGAGGTCTGCTCCAGTGGGCCCGTGACCACGAAAGATCCTGGTTTAGGATTGCCCACGAGGCAGAACTCTTGTCAGTGCGAGTGTGTGCAAGTTTACCGCAGAGGCTATGACCAAAGGATGTTTGGGGGTTTTAATTGGGGGCGGGGTAAGGATGGGTGGAGGTGGCTTTTTGGGTCACACCCAGCAATGCTCAGGGGTTACTCCCTGGTTCTGCACTCAGGAATTACTCTTGGCCGTGCTCGGGGAACCATCTGGGTTGCCGGGATCCAACCTGAGTCCGCGTGTGCAAGGCAAATGCCCTTCACGCTGATCCAAGGATGTTTTTCGAAAAGAGAAAAGTTTGAAATAAGTGCAAGTGTCATTTCTATGGAATTTGGAGTCCCTGGCAGAGAGACCAGGAGAGGACAGGGTGGCACAGCCCTGACCATTTGGGGAGTCTGGTTAGCTCCATTTGTGTGTCTTGGAAGTGGTTTTCATAACCCAACACAGTAAATGCCAAGCGAACATTTGGCAGAGCTTAGTTGGTGAGGAAAAGAAAAAAACAAATTTCACCTTCTATTCTAAGAGTAAAATTATTCTAAATAAAGCCTCACCTTCTATATTTTTTGTTGCCCCTGCAGCTCAGAGATGGGACCTGGGAGCCACCGTAGATCTCTTATTAAGGTTTGACTAATGTGCCCGGGTGTTTGCAGTAGACGCAGCCAAAGGATTGCAGCCCAACTGGGCATCAAGACGCATTTGGACCTAGAAGTCCTCAGGACCTCAAGCTTCCATTTTTATAGCGTAATGGTTCCCACCATCTTATTTACCTTATTATTTTTTGTGATGCTGAGAATATGCATAAGCTCTGGGTCTTTATTAAAAAGTCAAAGAAATTAACAGTAGAGTTGAGAAGCCAGAAACGGGGTGCTAGGTTATTTAAAAACACACATACACACACATAAACAAAAAACTTCAGTGACTCACACATGTAAGGCAAGTGCCCCTCAAGCCCGATATAAAATTCTTGTTTTAATGGATTTTTTTTTTTGAGAAAGAGACTTGGGGGCCACAGCCAGCAATACTCAGGGGTTACTTCTCATTCTGCACTCAGGAATAAACTCCTGACAGTGCTTGGGAGACCATATGGGATCTGAGGATCGAACGTAGGTTGACACGTGCAAGGCAAGCGCCCTATCCACTCCGCTATTGCTCCAGCCCCTATTGGATTTTTCTTTTTTAACTTTCTTTTCCTTCTTTTTTCCTCTTCCTTTTTCTTTGTCCTGGTGATGCCCAGGGACTACACACACTGGTTGAAGTGTTCCTCTATTCTCACCGCAGTGCTTGCCGGGGTCACACGGTTTGGTTTCGGTGCTCACACTCGCTGGATTGCGGTGTGCTGGATGGCACTCCGTTGTGATGCCGGGGTCTATAAATGGCCACAGGGATTGCACTGGGCATCTGAGGCGGTGCCAGGAGTCGAATCCTTTACTTCAGGCTTACGGGGCTGGCACTCTCTCTGTCACTGGCGTTTTCACAAGCTCCCCCAAATACTCTTAAAGGCTAATTTCCCCATTACTTTTGGATACTCTTGTCTTGAAATGAAATCATGCCTAAGAGATTTATTACCCAGTCACAGGAACATTTAAATCCTAGTGCTTCTTCTGCTAAGTTAATCTTTAGTTGGGGGGGGTGGGGATATTTTCTGTCTCTCCCTGATTCCTGAATTTAGAAGTGAGTGAGTTACAGTACGTTTTGATTTGGTTTTAATCCATCAAAATCAAGTTAGTTATAAGTGATGGAAGAGCTTACTTTGTGTAGTCCGGGCTGCCTGGAGACATCAGCCACATGCCAAAAGCTTGCTCGTTGCCCGGCAACCTCACCGGAGGAATAGATTTTCTGCCACTGGCTCCCTTTTTAGTTGAGGCGGAATCTATTAACACAACTATTCTCGCCCAGACAACCGGAGCTGGAGTTTAGCTGCAAAGAATGGACGAAGTTTTTTTGTTTATGTGTGTGTATGTGTGTTTTTAAATAACCTAGCACCCTGTTGCTGGCTTCTAAACTCTACTGTTAATTTCTTTGACTTTCTAAATAAAGACCCGGAACTTCTGCGTATCACTTAGCACCGCAGAAGCTAACGGGATCAGTATTGTGTCTTCATGGTTCCTAAGGAAGCCCACTGTCTGGTTTCCGCAGAAACTCCCATAGAAAATCCCCTAATGGGATCAGTGCACCCCAGCTGAATGGGGAGCAGAGAAGACTGACCTCATTTCCCCCAAAACTTTTCCAAGTCCTCGCCTCACCAGGTGTACTCGCTAGCTTGTGCTTTCTGGAGGCAAACTTATCATCTGGCTGTCGGAGCTGTGATGTCTTCAACTATAGCGATCTCGCTCTGATTGAAAAGTGGTTGTCTGTGTCTTCCTCTCATCCTTCAATCAAAGACTGTCTTTTCTCCTTGTGTAGCTAAATACTTCACCAACAGGATTGATGCCTTCCTTCTGCCAGGGGACGGTGCCTTGCTGTCAGCTGGATTGTTTTGCTTATGCGCTTAATGTAATAACTTTGGGTTGTAGCAAGGAAGATGATGGCCAAGCCCAGTGTCAGGTGGCGGGAGTTATTTGCCTCTGCTGAAATGCAATTTTAATAATGGACGGTATCAGCTCAGTGTGCTTTCTTGCTCTTTCTCGAAACCAAGGAGGATTAACCCATTGATGGCAGGGAGAATCCAAGTCCCTGGAAAGTTAATGAAATGACACTCACTTCTCCAATTAGAAATTTTGCAAGGGGACTGTAGACATCTGGAGAAGAGAGAGAGGGGTCTTCTTCTTTCTTTTTTTTTTGAAAGGGATCTTTCTGTGTTGTTGTGAGTGGACATTTGCCATCCCAATCCCATTCTTTCTAAGGGGCAAATACTGAAATGTCATATGATTTGGCGGAGAAATGAGCTAACTTGATAACCCTATAGCTAACTCGATAAAGCAGTGGTGTAATGCATTCATTTATTTATCCCTCTCCTCTGAACTTTCTTAATTATGAGAACCCTGGGCTTGGGGGATTCTATTTTCTCAAGTAATCTTAAATGATTACTCGCTCTAGGGGCCTTGAGAGCTTGAGAGCATAGTTCCAGTGCCAGGTTTTGCAAAGAAGAAAGTCAGAAAGGTTGAAGAGTTTGTTCCAGAATGTTTGTTCAAGAGTGGCAGAAGAAGGGCCAGAGCAATAGGACAGTGGGGAGGGCATTTGCCTTGAAAGCGGCAGACACAGGTTCAATCCTCAACATCCCCTATGGTTCCCTAAGCACCGCCAGGAGTGAGTCCTGAGTGCAGAGCTAGAAGTAACCCCTGAGCGTCGCTGGGTGTGACCCGACCCAAAAAGCAAAAACAAACAAAAAGTGGCAGAAGAAAAATCCAGGTCCAGGGTCTTTCCCTTGAGAGCTAGGAGATTCTCACTGACAATAATCAAGTGGGAAAATGACTGGCGGGGATAAAGACTAAGCCCAGGAATCAGGTGAACCCACGAGCATGGGTGGCAGTTAGCTAGCAGAGTACTGTCTGCAGAAGTACTTAGGTCAGGGAACTCTTGCCTGCTTCCTAGTAACAAAATACACCCGATTCATGGAAACCTCTGGAAGCAATTCACTGTCACCCTTTATTTTGTATTACAATGAAGAGATGTGCCTGATGAGTTGGGAAGTTCCATGCAGTAGTGTCCCCCTCCAAAGCTAAATCAGTGGGTGTCTTGGAGCCCATTCAGTTTATGGACACAGTGATTCAGCCACCTCATTCATTCATTCATTCATTCATTCATTCATTCATTCATTCAGTTCCTTCACATTGCAAACACATGTTGCAAATATTTATATCTTTCTGATGGTGGTGCTTCCAAATTGCTATGAAAAGGACCAGGTGTGTGGCACCAGCAGTAAAGCACACGCCTGGCATGCAGGAAACCTGTGTTTGAACCCTGGCTGGCACCACCAAAATAAAAAGCCAACCAAATGACTATTGCAGATATCTGCATGAAAAATAAAACAAAAAGAAAAAAAAGAAACAAAATAAAATGGGGCTGGAGCGATAGCACAGCGGGTAGGGCGTTTGCCTTGCACGCGGCCGACCCGGGTTCGAATCCCAGCATCCCATATGGTCCCCTGAGCACTGCCAGGAGTAACTCCTGAGTGCAGAACCAGGAGTAACCCCTGTGCATCACCAGGTGTGTCCCAAAAAAGAAAAAAAAAAAGAAACAGATATCTGCATGAGGGGAGGAGACAGTTCCCAATGGGAACAACCCTGGGATATGCTCAATAAAACTGTGATCTACAGGTCCAATGGGGGACCTTGAAATACTGCAGGATCTAAGCATTCTAGCAGTGGGTGTGGTCCAGCTGAACTGCAAGTATAAAATAGTAGTGTCAGCTCGATTGTTAAATTTTAAAAGAATCTTTTTTTTTAATTTCAAAATTTTTTAATTAATTTATTTTTTGCTTTTTGGGTCATGCCCAGTGATGTTCAGGGGTTCCTCCTGGCTCTGCACGCAGGAATTACTCCCAGGCGGTGCTTGGGGGACCATATCGGAATCCAGGTTGGCCGTGTGCAAGGTAAACGCCCTCCCTGCTGTGCTATCGTTCTGGCTCCCTAAGCTTTTTTTCAAAATCAAGATTAGAGAGATAGTTCAGGGGTCAGGGCACTTGGTCTTGCATCCCAGCATCCCTAGTTTGAATCCATAACATGCCAGATGTTTCTCTGAGCACCTCCAGGGGTCACTCCTAAGCAAAGCCAGGAAGAATAGCCCCTGAACACAGCCAGGTATGGCCCACCCCCCACTCTCCAACCACGGGGGGGGGGGGGGGGGCGGGGGGGAAGAAGAAAAAATCTGCATAATAAAATATTTCTAAGACTCAATTTGACACGCTTGCATTGGGGAATTTTCCATATAAGCTTCTGTTGGCAGTCTCTGTACCCTTTGTCCTAACACATTTGTTTTATAAATCCAGGAGTCGCTCCCAGGCACCGCCCAGTGTGGCTGAAAAAACCACGCAGACACAGAAATTATACTGCTCATTTTTTATTTCTCCCAGCTGTCTGCATTAGTGCCCCATCCCACTTTATATTTAAAAAAAAATAAAAGTTTTTATGGGTCCTATGAAATTTTGTTCTGTGAGAAAGTTCTTACTATAAGAAAGGAAGGGTGATTTGTGTACCACATGAGAACAATATTTTATTTTCTTGGGTTTTGGGTGTGTGGGGGGCACACTAATGGGGCTCAGGGGTGACCCCTGGTGGTGCTGAGAACCAGATGCAGTGCCTGGGGATTTGGCGAGGGCTGACCGAGTGCAAAGCAAACTCCTCACCTCCTGCGCTAACTGACCGGGCCAGAAGGCCAGTATTTCCAGTGCATCTTCTGCAGGCTACTAACCAGCAGGATATTACTGAAAACATGGCCAGATTAAGTCTTGCATGAATTAATTTGGCCCAGAGTGCATATTCTGTTCCCTGCAAGGAGATGCTGAATTCAGCTTTGTGTATTAAAAGGTCTGAGGTGCCCTTCAGCAGCAACCAAAAAAATGTATTTTTATTTAAAAATGGAAAACTTTAACATTTTTTTGTTTAATTTCCCTAAATTTCCAGTTGGCTGCAGCGCCCTTTTCCTTCCCCCTCCTAATGCTTTTTTAAACACCATTTGGAAATGTCTTCAATTAAAAGACAAATAAAGAGCTAGGGGCCTTCCGGTATGCAGAGAGAGAGAGAGAGAGAGAGAGAGAGAGAGAGAGAGAGAGAGGAGGAGAGGGGAGGAGAGGGGAGGAGAGGGAGAGGGGAGAGAGAGAGGAGAGAGAGAGAAAATGAATGAATGAATGAATGAATGTTTTCAAACCAACCTCTCTTGCTGGCTACTTGCTATTTCCCTGTCCCATTTAGAAACTCTTGGGGCTGGAGATATAATACAATGGATAAGGCACTTGTCTTGCTAGAGTCAGTCTGGGTTTGAGCTCCTGCACCACATATAACCACATATGATCCTATGAGCACAATGTCAGGAGTAAGGCCAGAGTACTGCTGGGTATCTCTCTCTCTCTCTCTCTCTCTCTCTCTCTCTCTCTCTCTCTCTCACACACACACACACACACACACACACACACACACACCATCAGAAAAGAACAAAAATGTTTTTTTTTTAATTCCCCTTTTTCATGCTTACCCAGAGTCCCCCAGGATAAGAAACACAAGTCCCCTGTTCATTGTTCCTCCCTCGAGACCTTCCATGTTGACAAATGACATAGAGGAAAGAGAAAAACAGCGTAGGATTATTAGTGCCTGATGGAATTGGGTGTGCCTCCGTCGCACTGTTGTGGGAGTGGCTCAGTAAACCTTAAGCTCCCTTGGGGAGCCACAGGGACAGCCCAGTGTTATCCAACACTAAGGCCCAGTGGCCCGGCAGAGTTTGGGCGTATGGGAACCCATCACCCCCCCACCCCAGGAGCTCATGGAGGATCTCTGCCACGTTTTTGTGGTCTTTCGTGGCCCAGCCACAGCATGGAAATCAGCCAGATGAACTGCATTTCCAATGAGGGAACAAATGCAGAAGAGGGATGTGTTTTTCTCAGTTGACTTGAACCAAGTAAATCACCCCTTCCCTGGGTGACAGTGAGAAATGCGAGAGGCTGCAGTAACTCATTTATATCACTAGGGTTCCATTTGGAAAATGATACCTCCTGTAGTCTAATTTAATTAGTAATTGTGTTTTCAGTTCCAATTGAAAGCCTGAGAAGAATGGGGTGGTAGTAAATGGAGGGACTTTGGTATTATTATTGTTATCTAATTATATTTACTATTGTGCCTGTTTTAGCCAGAGACACTTTGCAAGAAGGGACGTGTTGTCCATGAGTTAGTTGGAGTTGCTCCCATTGTCCCCCGACTTCTGGTGGGTTTTCATGTCTATGATTGAGTAGGCTCTTTTCTTTTTCTGGATTTGAGACCCTCAGGTTTTATCATTGCTTGCTTCTAGGTTCTGTGGCAAGTCCACTCTGGGTACAATTTGGGTCGGAGATATTTTCTGGATGTCACCTAGGAGCTCCACCTGGTTAGCAGTTGAATGCAAGACCCCCAAAATGCAGTGCTGCTCAGGCCTGTAGTGCCCAAGTGCACTTGGGTCGGGATTACTTGGGGTGCTGGCGGCCTCCAGGGCTGCACTTTGCCCTGACCAGTGGACCATGCCATTTAAGAAAGCCATAGAGTGAAAGTCCCACTCCACAAGTTTGGTTCTGTTGAATGGCTAGAAGCCATACTGTTATTTTTAAATCACCAGATGTTGTGTTGTGTTGGATGAATTTGTCTCATCTCTGTGACCCTCAGTTTCCTCCGTCTATGGTAGGGACACACGCAGTAGCTCTCCTCTTGCCTCCTGGCTTGCTCTAGTTGCAGTTCTCTCTTTAAAATGCAGAAAGGAGGGGCTGGAGCAATAGCACAGCGGGTAGGGTGTTTGCCTTGCATGCAGCCGACCTGAGTTCGATTCCCAGTGTCCCATATGGTCCCCTGAGCACCGCCAGGGATGATTCCTGAGTGCAGAGCCAGGAGTAACCCCTGTGCATCACCAGGTGTGACCCAAAAAGAGTAAAATAAAATGCAGAAAGGTGGGGGTGGGGTGCAAGAGATAGTACAGCAGGTAGGGAAGTTGCCTTGCATGCAGCTGACCCAAGTTCCATCCACAGCATCCCATATGGTCCCCCAAGCACTGCCAGAAGTAATTCCTAAGTACAGAGCCAGGAGTAACCCCTGAGCATTGCTGGGTGTGATCAAAAAGCCAAAAAAAGAAAAAATGCAGAAAGTGTAGTTAGCCTGCACTCATGACTTTCTAACCATTCAAATCCTCAGGGCTTCCCTGTGAAGGTCATTATTTCTATTATTTGCAAGCCAGAGAGATTCACTGGCTCAGTGGCTGAATATTGGGCCCCGGGACATATAGTTGCTACTCGCAGCCCAGTGGGATTCAAACCCAGAATTGCCAGGTTCTGGGGCCCCCAGCACCCAAAGTCGCTATGTATTGGTGGTAAGAAGCTGGCACAATTGTACCCCCCGCCTTTCTCACCTTGCCCGTCTCGGCTGGTGACTGTATTGTACTCCTAGTGACCGTCGTGCTTCAGTTTGGGAAAGGCTGAAGATCAGCACCAAACAAATGTGTCATTATTTGCAGCTGTTTGATTTGTGTCTTTAATGGGGTCTCTTGAGGAGTGGGTCCCCAGGAGAGCTCAGTGGCAGAGCACCTGCCTTGCAGACATTAGACCTTGAGTTTGATCCCTGGCATCACCTCCGGTGTCTGAATGTGTTCCTAGCAGCCCTGCCATTTGGACCCCTGGCAGCACACCAAACTGTACTTTCTCCAACGAGTACCACAACCAGGAGTGTGTTCAGGTCCCACAACCGAAAAGTAACAACGCTACAGCCAAGTGTACACCCCCTAGTCATCACAACCACAACCAGGAGAAGGGCAGAGATGGTCATGAGGTCTATTGCCATTAAATAGGCCTGAATTTATGGAGAAGATGTGACTTTAATTCTTTGGTACTAACTGGCTATTACAACAACATATGTTTCTATGGGCTAATACATAAATCTTCCTTCCACTGTTAACAGAAAATCAATGTTGCTTCTGACTCCACTTCAGAGGGATATTCCATTTGAAGATGCACAGTTTTGAGTAGGTAAAAGATTGAAGAGGATGGAATGAGATGAAGATGAGTGAGGAGAATTGAGTAGGGAGCGCTATGAGAGAGGCAGCCAAAGACTCAGTGTAGACAAGGGGAAGGAAGTCGGTCTAGAAGATTCCGCCAGCTCAGCTTGTTGAAAAGAGCCTACAAAAACATTCTAGAAGTTCTCACACAGGCAGTTGCATTCCAAGGACAAAGTAATAGCACCTCGCTGGTAAAAAGTTGATTGGCTCTATTTTATTTGTGCTAGGTCACAACAGGGTAAAAAGGGGCTACGCTATCTGCTAACCATGAGCGACTGTCTTTCAGTGTCAGTGTGTGAAGTTGCAGGAGACTGGAGAGCAATATTGCAAGTAAAATGCCCTTCTGTGTCTTGACCTGGGTTCCATGGGCCCAAAAATAGCCCTGAGAAATGCCAGGGTTACACAGTTTGTGGCTTGGGGGGACGTTTTGATCAGCTGCTCATAAAAAATAAATACAGCCGTGATCTTATCCAGACTGTTTCTTGAAGATCTTTTAGAGTAGATTTCGGGCTGAAATTTCACCTACACACACACACACACACACACACACAGAGAGAGAGAGAGAGAGAGAGAGAGAGAGAGAGAGAGAGAGAGAGAGAGAGAGAAGCTATGCCTTACTTAAAACATCAGGCATGCCATGCCTGAGTAAAGTAATGGAATCACAAAGAGAAAATGCTCCGTTGAGATAAAACAGCTGCTGTCCTTTATACTCACTGTTTGCGGGTAATTCATCTGCTGTTGGTAGGTTATGCTTTAATGGGAGGAATATTAAGGAAATAAGAAAGGATGTCTTATGAAATGGAAGACCATGGCGAAAAATCTATGCCCCCCAATTGAAGTAACTGAGAAGAGTTCGTTCTGGAACATGGGTGAACATCAGTTCCCCCCCACCCACCCGTGAGTCTGTGTCTGTGTGTGGACAAAAGTGGAGAGTAGGGGCTGGAGCGATAGCACAGCGGGTAGGGTGTTTGCCTTGCACGTAGCCGACCCGGGTTCAAATCCCAGCATCCCATATGGTCCCCTCAGCACTGCCAGGAGTAATTCCTGAGTGCATAGCCAGGAGTAACCCCTGTGCATTGCCGGGTGTGACCCAAAAACCAAAAAAAAAAAAAAAAAGTGGAGAGTATAAGCTGAGGGGAGCACTGGGGAGGACTCACCTCAGGGCACCTGTGTGAGGGTTCCTGGTGCTGCTGCCTCAGTGGCTCTCAGACTAGGATGTGCTTTGCAAGCAAATGGAGAGTTTGAAAAGCTGAGATATTGGGCTGGAGCGATAGCACAGCGGGTAGGGCGTTTGCCTTGCATGCAGCCGACCAGGGTTCGATTCCCAGCATCCCATATGGTCCCCTGAGCACCACCAGGAGTAATTCCTGAGTGCATGAGCCAGGAGTAACCCCTGTGCATTGCCAGGTGTGACCCAAAAAGAAAAAAAAAAAGAGAGAGAGAGAGAGAAAGAAGAAAAGTGGGGCTACTTGGCAGCCTGAGCTTGGGGCTTTTCATTCATTCACTAATTAATTCATTTGGGTTTGGGGACCACTCCTGGCCATGCTCAGGGCTCATCTGCTTAGGCGTGACCTCTGGTGGTGCTGGGTGCCAGGAATCAAACTGCAGTGGGCCGTATGCAGCCTTCCCTCCTGTGCGATCTCTCCAGCTCTGTGTCTTTAGACCCCCCAGGAACACCATTGACTCAGAAGTGATGAACATCATTCTCTTGTGTGCTTTTTGTAACTAGGACCAGTAGCTGGAGGGACTTTACCAAAAGCACACCCCCCACCCCCTTGCTCTTGAGCAGAATTCAAGTCAGTGAGCTCTTGATTAAGTCTTTGGCTGGAGAGACGTCTCCCTTGAAGGGCTGGAAAGGAAGAATCCAGGGCTCCTTGAAAAATGAGTCTTCAGATTGTTTTTCTCCCCATTCCCTTGAAAGTATAAGTATATTCTAGCTGAAATCTATAAGGCGGTGGGTGAGGCTGCCATCCAAATTTAGGCAGACTTCCAAGTTATATTGATCAAGACATCTCAGAACTTGACTCCGACCTGTTAATGTCAAAAATGGAAAGCATGGAGAAAGTCACACTCTTTGTTCTAGGTCAGATGTTTAAAACCGCATCATCACTTAAATGGGAGCTTTCTCTTTCTGTTGTTTAGATTTCCCTCACGTGGTGGTGTAAGAGAAATAGAGGAGGTCTGGCTATTCGTTAGTCCTGGGCTAAAGATAAGCTTTGACCTTCAAGGATTGACTTAACTTTCACAAGGCTGGTTTTCCTCCTGTCAGATTGTTTCTACCTTCTACTCCAAAACAAGATAGAGTTGACGAAGCCCAAGGCCGTTTCATTCCATGTGGTCTGTCTTCTCAGCCCATGTGTTACTTCTGCATGACTGACAACCAACTCTTCACCGCAGAAATCACACACACACACACACACACACACACACACACACACACACACACACACACACACACAAATCCTGACTATCCAGATAGTGCTCAGAGAATGAAGGCAGGCTTGAGCAATGCTTCCCAAACTGGACGCACCCAACTAATTTCCTGGAGATATGGTTTTCATGCAGATTGCGATTCAGTAGTTCCCAGAGTGGGGGCAGGGAGAGTGGGGGATGGGAGATGGGTCCTTGAGTGGACTCCACAGTCTACACTTCCCACCAACAGCATTTCTGCTTGCTGTTGACACGTCACCTGTGGCCATGCTTTGAGAATAACCCCCCCTGCCCCCAGCACCTCTGGATGCTTTTCAGAGTTAGCTGGAAGATAGCGTGACGTGGAAGGAAGAGAGGGGTGTCGGAGCCCTGTTCCCCCAAGCGTGAGATCAATGGGGCAGAGACACAATAATAATTATGTGACTCTGAGTGCCTGGACCCCAGCATTTGGAGTGATCGATGCCTATTTACGTCGCCGCTGCCCTTTTTATAGGTACTAATTTTATATACTCGCGATTCTTCTCTCTGTGACCTTCAGGGGAGCCTGTGCATAAAAATTTAGCTTTCCCCCATTATTCACCCCCCTCCCATTTTTTATTGAATTCTGGCACGTCCGCCTCCTACATCTCTCTGTTTGTGATTCAATGTCTCTCTGGAGTCTTTGTTACCTGCCTGTGTAGTCACATCTCTTTTATGTCGTGCCCACAATAGTGATTTTAAAACAATCTCTCGGTAAGTGGTAGAATTACTGCCAACAGTCATCTGCGTGGCCTCGTCCTCTTTGGATTATCAGTGGAAATATTGGGGCTAAAAAAAAAAAAAAAGAAAAGATCAACCTGCTGTGTGACATTATAAACATGAGCCTCTAATGATTTCGTTTGCCCAACCAATAGCCTTTGTTTTGCCACTGTGAGTCGGAGGCCATGTTGTATTTCCTGATTTTGTTGTAATGTTCTCACACATTATTTAAGGTTTGGGAAGTTTAAGAATAGAAGTGGTCTTATGTGTTCTAATTTAAGCCTCGAATTTGGAAAGGGAAGAGGGTTTTAAAAAATATGCTTGTGACATGTTTATTGTAAACATGTGAAAATGGAGCCTGTGATTATGCTGGTGGTATATATATATTGTATCTTGTCAACAAGAGAGCTTCTATGTTTGTGTATTTTCCACGGTGTTTTCTTTCTCTAAAAGAGAAAAATTACAACTGGTGATGTCTCTTGTAAGACTTAAACACGTTCTGGTTGCAAATAGTCCCGTACGGGGGCCCGGGGGATAACTCAGAAGGGCTCGAGCACATGCTCTGCATGCGGGAAGCCTGGGTTCAATCCCTGGTACCAGGGGGGTCCCCTGAGCACTGATGGGAGTAGCCCCTGAGTACCACTGGGTGTGACCCCCCCCAAAAAACAAAACATGCATAATAATTTTGTTAAATAGCAATACCCCAGTACTTTTCTTTCTTCTTTCAAAATAATTGAGGGCCACACCCAGAAGTGCTCGGGGCTTACTCCTGGCTCTGTGCTCAGGGGGGCCCTTATGTGGTGCCAGGATGGAGCTGGTCAGCCACAGACAGGGCAGGCGCCTTAAGCCCTGGACTATTTCTGCAGTCTTGCCCGGGCTATTCTGAAATCTCCATAGCTTCCCCTCAGACCAGCAGGCCTTTAGAAATGGACTTTTTCACCAGTGCAATTGGCTGATTCCCCACTGCAGAGCCCGTAGGTCTTTCATATCGGAGGATGCTGGAATGGCCCGGAAGCCTGATTTCCACACAGGCCAGGGGGGGCCCCGTGTCCAGTATTAGGGCCCAAGCACCTGCATGTCCGCTGTTTCCGATCTGCTGCAGACCTGTGCATTCACGCCCTGAGCACACCCGCAGCTGCCACCACTGCTGGCCCTGGCATCACCGGTGAGCTGGTCAGGCGAGCAGAGCCTGGTGCCAGCGCCCCAGCTGGGTCCGCACCTGCAGTGTGTTTTGTGAGATCATGTGGGGTTCGTGGGAACACGGAAGCCGGAGCACCCCATTTTCCCTGGCAGCCTGCGCCATGCGTGCTTTATTGAGAGCCCGGCCACGTTGTCAGCAGGAAGGCAAAGGGACTGAGAGAAGATGCCAAGAAAGAAGAATGCCCGGGCGTTCACCAAAAGCTGGGTAGTGGAGGTCACCCTGGCATAGCTGCACTAGTTTAGATGAGTTCGTTTAGTTCTGCGCCGTTCCAGAGAGTAGTCGTTAATGGTTTATGTCATTCTGGGGAGGGGGGGAAATCAGATGTATTTATAACCACTTACCTGAGAGACATTAAGTTAAAAGCCATATGTGTGAAACTTACATAATGCTATAAACTCGTGTTACCTCCATAGAAAGTTATTTAAAAAAAAATAATAGGGACTGGGAGATAGTACAAGACAAGGCATGTACCTGACCCCGGTTCTATCTTTGGCACCACATGCTCCACCTGTGCCCTGGCACTAGGGTGCCGCCCTTCTTCCAGCAACTGGACCCAGCATGGCTCAGGTGCCCCTGGTCGTCCCTGGCATCTCAGGGTCTAAGCAGTCAGTTGGCTGAGAATCACCAGGAGTGACCGCCGACACCATGAGCACGGGTGCACATTCCCCCTCTCCAAATGATTCATGGCACTTAGAAGCATCAGAAAATTCTACACTGCTTGTGGGCCGGAGAGATAACACAGCAGCTAAGGCGCTGGTGCCTTGCACACAGCCAACATGGGTTTGATCCCCAACACCCCAAATGGTCCCTGACTCACCACCAGGGGTGACCCCTGGGCCCAGAAGCAGGAGTAAGCCTTGAGCACTGCCAGGTGTGGCCCCGAAACCAAAGCATGAAAACAAAATGTTACACACTGAGTATCATGTTGAAAGCCAGAGCGGCTCACCTGATTTGTTCATTGATGTTTTTCCAACCCTCAGCTTCATCATAAGGTCTCAGGAGAGAGCCGATCAGTGACACGCCCTACCCAGACTTCTCTGCCTTCCCGCAGCCATAGGGCTATGTATTAAAAGCTGAGGTTCCAGCGGGTAGGGCATTTGCCTTGCACGCTGCCGACCCAGGTTTGAATCCCAGCATCCCATATGGTCCCCTGAGCACCGCCAGGAGTAATTCCTGAGTGTAGAACCAGGAGTAACCCCTGTGCATTGCCAGGTGTGACACAAAAAGCAAAAAAAAAAAAAAAAAAAGCTGAGGTTTAGCATTTATCTCCAGAAGCATGAGCTAATCCATGGGAAACATTCTGGGGCTCTCTCAAATAGTGCTGTCCAACCTTTTCACAGCCACGGACAGCATCTCCCCTGCATGCCAGTCCCCAAGCCTGCAGTTCTAACCAGTGGTCTTCAACCGTTCCCACTGGCCCGGCTCCGTGGCCTGGGAGTTGGAGGCCACTGATCTCCAGAACACAGAGTGAGCCAGAGCTGAAACACCCTCCTCTCTGGATAGATGAAGAGTCTCACGTATTTTTCTTGAAAATTCATTAAATGACAAACAGGTGGTGTTCTTAGGTGTCACTTTCTTAAAAGAGGAACGCAGTCGCCTGGCATTGGCAAGTGTGTTCTCTGCCCAGCTTCCCAGGAATTGCAGAAGAAGGTGGGGGAGAGGCAGTGCGGAAAGGCAATATGTTCTCTGCTTAACCCGGGGACACGAGGGAAGACGTGGCGTGCAGTTTAATTCCTGCTTAATGAGTGTGGATATACGTCGGTGTGTATCTCACAGTAGACATATTTTTGTGGACAGTGAAGCAACAGGTGCTTATTTATTTTTTTTTTTACTGCTTTCTGTTGAGATAACATTGGTTTACAGAAGTGTCCGTGTTTACGTGTTGAGGGCTACCACGTTACCACATTAAGACCACCACGTGCCTCTCTCCTGGTGCTCACGGGCTTCACTCTGCCCTCCCTTGCTAACTTAAATTCTAACACAGAGGCTAAGACTTCATTTTTTTTTTTTTTTTTTTGCTTTTTGGGTCACACCTGGCAATGCACAGGTGTTACTCCTGGCTCTGCACTCAGGAATCACCCCTGGCGGTGCTCAGAGAACCATATGGGATGCTGGAATCGAACCCGGGTCGGCCGCGTGCAAGGCAAACGCCTTACCCGCTGTGCTATCGCTCCAGCCCCTAAGACTTCATTTTTATTGGCCATTGTTTGTTTCCTTGCCTTATGTCGCTCTGTGCCATGGCCGAGAGACCATCCAGGTGACACTCTGGGTTGCGGCGCTT
Source organism: Sorex araneus (assembly GCF_027595985.1). Taxonomy (NCBI): domain Eukaryota; kingdom Metazoa; phylum Chordata; class Mammalia; order Eulipotyphla; family Soricidae; genus Sorex; species Sorex araneus. Next base: position 11,847,283 of record NC_073304.1, read on the forward strand.
GGCTGAAGTTATACATGTGGGCCGGAGAGGGTCACACTCCATTAGGTGTGGTGCGCCCACATGTTCTGGCTGGAATGCTCACCGGGAGTCACGGTGGTGCTCACGTCTGTTTGCCAGGGGTCGCACTCACGGCTGCGTTGCTAACACACTTCTGCTGTGGTGCTCATACACCTGGACGCTGGGTCCCTACCCTTTATTGCGGTGCTCTGGAGATGATACACTGTTCTGATCCACTGGCTGGGAAAAGTCCCGTTCCCCACTGAATTACTTCTGTGCCTTTCTTTCATATTAGCAGGTCAAATACATGTGAGAACGTTTTGGGACGGTCTGTTTTGTTCCATTCAACTCTTTATCTTGCTACCTACACTCTGCCGTCTTGATTATTGAGTCTTTATCATGAGTCTTAGGGTCCAGTTGTGCCAAATCCATTCTCTATGGAAGTTGTTAAAACTATGATGAATCATTTAAGTTACACATGAATTGTTAGCTTGGCAACTGCTATTCCAAAAAGAAAAATAAAAGACAGATGTAATTCCGATTGGGACTGTAGCACTGTCATCCCATTATTCATTGATTTGCTCAAGCGGCCACCAATAACGTCTCCATTGTGAGACTTGTTACTGTTTTTGGCATATCGAATATGCCATGGGGAGCTTGCCAGGCTCTGCCGTGCGGGTGGGATATTCTCAGTAGCTTGTTGGGCTCTCCGAGAGGGACACAGGAATCGAACCCAGGTCAGCTTCGTGCAAGGCAAACGCCCTACTCGCTGTGCTATTGCTTCAATCCCTGATTGGGACTATAGTGGATTTTTAGACCAATATGGTTTTGAGTCTTCCAATTTATGAACGTGACAATCAGTTCATTTAAGTCTTTACCTTCTCTCTATAATATGTTGTAGTTCTTAGCACGTAGGTTTTGCACATCTTTTGTCAAATGTATTCCTTGGTGTTTTGATGTTTCCTGTGCTCTGTAATTTTTATTTTAATGTCAATTTCTAACTTATTTGCCAAGTTATAAAAATGTAACTGCATTTTGTATACTGAGGCTGTATTCTGCAAGTTTGTGAAATTTACATATTAGTTCTAGGGTCTTTTTGTAGATGGGTCTTTTTACAGAGTTAAGCACATCATCTGAAAATGCAGACTACTTCTTTCTTTCCAAGAGGAAATCTGATTGCCTTTTATTTCTTCTTGTGTGGGGGGGGGGGGGGGGTGGGGGTAGATTCTGGTTAGAATCACCAAAACAGTGTTGGATCTTATGTTATCCTTGATATTAAGAGAAAAGGAGTAAAGCATTCCATCCTTTACTTTTAGCAATAGGATTCTAACTTTAAAAATATTCTTCTGGAGAACTAGAGAGATAGTACAGCATATAGAATGCTTACCTTGTTTGCAGCTAACCTGAGTTCAATCCCCAACACCGGAGATGGTCCCCTGAGCCTAGCCAGGAGTGATCCCTGAGCACAGAGCCAGGAGTACGCCTTGAGCACTGCCAGGTGTGGCTCAAAAGCAAAAACAAAGGAAAATCAGAAATTCTGTCCATTACCTCTGCCTTCTTTCAAGTGTTCACTCCCTGGAGTTCTTGGCTTATTTTATTCTTTCTTTTGTGCGTCTGCTTCTGCTTCCTGTGCACTCTTGGCTGTCTGCATTCATTTTGCTTGTTTGCTCACTGTTTTTTTTAAATCTTAAGGTTGTTCTTCCTGCAGGAGATTGGTTTATTAGAAATGAGTCTGCTCTTACCAGAAGCAGAACTTTTCTCTTTCTAACTTACAAAGTTTGATTTTGCTTTTTGGGGTTTTTTTTGGGGGGGGGTGGTAACATGTGGTGGTGTTCAGGAATCTCCCCCCGCCCCCCGCTGCTGGTGATGGGGGTGGTCAGTAGAGAGGGGAATTAGGCCGTGCTCGGGACTGAACCGGAGTTGGCCACACCTTAAGCCCAGTATTATCTCTTTGGCCCCAACCTGACAAGTTTCATCCCTGGCTCTAGGTTCTTTCCTGCTTTTTTTTTTCTTTTTTGGCCTTTTGGGTCACACCCAGTGATACTAGGGGTTACTCCTTGGTCTGCACTTAGGAATCACTCCTAGCGGTGCTTGGGGAAACAAATGGGATCCAACCTGGGTTGGCCGCATGCAAGGCAAATGCCCAACCCGCTGTACTATTGCTCTGACCCTGGCTCTGGGTCCTGAAGTCTCCCCTGGCCTCACTCCTACAGTTAAGTAAGTCCAGCTAACCCACCTCTGCCCTCCGCAGACCGCCCTCGAGTCCTGCTTTTCCTGAGGGCGGATGGGTTCCAGCCTCTGCATTTCTGTTGGCTCATCGGCCGAGGACAGACTTTCTCTGACACCTGGCCTTCCTGCTTTAGCTTCTTCTCCTCCAAACCGTTTTGAGCCCTCTGCCCCAGTTTCCCAAGCTGCCACATTCCAGTATGTGCCTCACTGAGACGGTTTCAGCAAGTCTCCATTGCCTGGTGCACAGTCTCCTCCCTCAGAGACAGCATGCACCAGTGGTCCGGAAACTCACTTTCCTCCTGGCATACAGCACAGCACCTCAGAGTACCAGGGCTGCGGTCCGCACGGGTCTTCTTTCACACACATTTTATCCAGGGGTTGGCAGCAGGACATCATTACCTGCAGAGGGGCTCCGCCTTCTTCCCTAGTGCCATTCCCCCCCTCCCCTGCGTGATTGCCGATTGCTTCCTCTCGCTGGGGCCACCTTCCCCTTGAGTGGACACTTACCTCGGTGCTTGAGTGCAAGTCCGCTTCTGATTCCTTTTCTTCCAGGAAGTCCTCTTGGGATTGCCCTTGGCCAAGAGTCACCCTTCTCTAAGGCGGGCTCTTTTATGTTAAGAGTTTTTGAACGACTGGCCAGGCTTTTGCTAAAAATATAATGGCACAGCAAAATTGGGACTCCACGCCAGGCTGTTTTCACTCGGGGTGCCCGAAAGGGGGATTGGTGAGAACACTCCTCACTCCAAGGGACCCAGCCCTGGCAGTTGACCTCCACTACCCAACCGCTGCCATTATAAGACAATTCCTACCCATTTTCCATAATTACCACACCATATTTGATAGAGTTAAGACATTAGGCAAGAGAGTTTTATATATATATATATCTGTATATATGCATATATATACAGATATATGTACATATGGGCTGGAGTGATAGCACAGAGGGTAGGGCATTCGCCTTGCATGCAGCCAGCCCGGGTTCGATTCCTCTGCCCCTCTTGGAGAGCGCAGCAAGCTACCAAGAGTATCTTGCCCACACGGCAGAGCCTGGCAAGCTCCTCATGGCGTATTCGATATGCCAAAAACAGTAATAACAAGTCTCACAATGGAGATGTTACTGGTGCCCACTCGAGCAATCCGATGAGCAACGGGATGACAGTGACATTGATAAACACACACCTCTCAGAGAGCCTGGCAAGCTTCGAGAGTATCCCACTCACACGGGCAGGCCCGGCAAGCTACCTGTGGTGTATTCGATATGCCAATAGGTCTCATTCCCCTGATCCTGAAAGAGCCTCCAATCATTGGGAAAGACGAGTAAGGAGAAGCTGCTAAAATCTCAGGGCTGGGGTCCCCTGAGCACTGCCAGGGGTAATTCCTGAGTGCACAGCCAGGAGTAACCCCTGAGCATCGCCGGGTGTGTCCCAAAAAGAAAAAAATAAAAAAAAATTCTCAGGGCTGGGAGGAATAGAGACGTTACTGGTGCCCACTCGAGTAGATCGACGAACAATAAGATGACAGTGGCAGTGACAGCAAACTTAGTTTGGCTTGGGGTGGGGGAGAGTAGGTTATAAGGAGCCTTGGGTGTCTCGCCTACCCAGCACCAGAATCCGGGTCATCTGGTGGGGCTGGCTGGGGTCAGCACTGACCTTCACCTGTCAGTCTAGGGCGGCACAGCAGCTGCAGGTAGAGGGTTGGAGCAACTGGGTCTGACCCAGGGGAGAGATCTCTGCCTCTGAGCTGGCCACACGCCCTGGACTTCCCTGGGCAGCACTGAGAAGGTTGACGAGGAGGAAGTAGCAGGGGGCGTGCCCGGGTGCGGGCTCAGGAGGGGAGCGGGGCCCCGGGGCTCCTAGGGAGGAGAGTTCCCGGAGGGTCTCAGCGGTCACTCAGCAGCAGCTGGGCCCCTCTGGGTCGGGAGGCCCCGCCGGGCGGTGGTGTCTTATCACGGGCCAGCAGACGCTGGGGGCCGTTTTATGGAGGAAGCCGAGCAGGCGGGCTCGAAGGGTCGTTTAAGAATCTGCTTGTTTGGACAGTTTTGAAGCGTCTGGGGGGGTGTGAAAATTTGACTCTGGCTTCGGCAGGCTTTTGAGTGAGCAGAGAGGAAACACATAAGCGAGTCTGTGAGTCAACAGGCTGTATGCAGCTGGCCGCCGTCTCTGTCACTCCGGGGCTCAGCCCTGTTCCTCTGGGTGGCAGGGAGAGTTAAAGGGAAAGTTAAAGAATTCCAGAGGAACCCGGGGTGTGGGATTGGGGGGTGCTGAGGGGTCCCGTGCCTAGGATGCCCCAGGCCCCGAGCTCTGCCCTGGGCACCAAGTGGCCTTGTTAACACCTCCAAGTGTCGCTCTGGAGGCCCCGGGGTGCCTCTCGGGGTGACCCTGCCCCCCCCCTTGCCCCACCGCACTGCTGGGCCCAGTATTGCTTCAGAGGGGAGCCCCTAGTGCTTTGCTTGGGAGGTGGGAGGGAATGAAAGAAGGAGAGGGGGGGACTGGGAGGAAAGGAGATGAGGCCGGGGAGGAAGGGCCCGGCGGCCCCAGCGTCTACTGGCCCGCTGCTCCTTCTGGCCTTTGTCTCATTCTCTAGGCCATGTGACTTCTGGGGTCCCCACCCGCATGATGCATGTCTGGGCTTGCTGGCTTCTGTGTGTGCTGAGACCCCTCCCCTCCAGTGGCGCCCTCCTGACTGAAGGGCTTCCTGCCTTCCACCTCCCTCTGGCCGCCTCTGACTCCATTTTTCTCCTTCTGCTGCCCCGGCGCCGTCCCTCTCGCTGGGGTACCCTGACCCAGGCCAGTGGGGTGCCTGCTGGCGGGAGGACCTGGGTTGCATCTAGCCTAGGGCTCTGTCCCCCAAAATGCTAAGCGGTGGCGAAGGAGACAGCGGACGTGGCTGCTGCTCGAGGAACTGCAGGAACGGGAGATGCAGTGAGAGTCAGATGGGGGCGGCGGGAGGGCGAAGACGGGTCCACCCGAGACTGCCTGGGCTTGCTCTTTGGGCGGGGGTGACGGGCGCACCCACCCTGGGCCCAGAGGCCGTGAGGTGCGGGGACAGCACGGCCACCAGCCCTTTGAGCCACCCCCAGTCCCAGCCCGTGTCCGTGCAGGCAGCCGGAAGCCGGACCTGCCTTGCGGCTGGGCGCACGGACACCCTTGTGTTTCCCTGCGCGTCCTAAGTGGCCTCTAAATCACAGGCGTCAGCTTTGCCGAAAGACAAACTGTCACGTGGAGGGTCCTGAGTGTTTCTCCTGGAACCCGCCTTTGCTTCCTTTCCTCTACACCTTGGGAGAGGGGAAGGTTCCGTTTCCCCCTGGCCTGCGGGAGGTGATGAAAGATGAAGGGGTGAGGGGAGGGGGGCAGAGCAGACAGAGGAGCCACTGGAGCCAGACCCCATTTTTCTCCTGCTGGGAGTTTGGGGGTCTGGGGAAGGGATGAGGGGCATTCCTCTGGGTGCAGCAGGAGCTCCGCGCACCCAGTATCTGCTCACCCAAGGCCCGCTGTGTGGAGGCACCCAGCTCCGAGTACCCACCCACTGCAGCCACGGGCCTGTCAGCCAGACCGTTTGCATGCCACGCTGTATGGGTCTTGTTTTTGTTTGTTTTTTAATTTTTTATTTTATTGAATCACCGTGAGATAGAGCGTTACAAAGCCGTTTGTGATTGGGTTTCAGCCATACAGTGTTCCAACACCCGTTCCTCCACCAGTGTAATTTCCCAGCACCAGGGTCCTCAGTTTCCCTCCCCGCCAAGCTACCCCCACCGCAGCCTGCCTCTGTGGTAGACATCTCTCCTCTCTCTCTTTCTCTCTCTCTCTTCTCTCTCCTTCTCTCTTCTCTCTCTGTCTCTGTCTCTGACTCTGACTCTGTCTCTCTCTGTCTCTGTCTCTGACTCTGTCTCTGTCTCTGTCTCTCTATCTCTCTGTCTCTGTCTCTGACTCTGTCTCTCTCTGTCTCTCTCTGTCTCTGTCTCTGTCTCTCTGTCTCTCTCTGTCTCTCTCCCTCTCCTCTCTTGGGCATTATGATTTGCGATACAGCTGCTGAAAGCTTACCATGTCTACCCCTTTACCAATTCTCAACACTCAGTTCTTGTCCTGGGTGGTCATTTCCGACTAATGGACCCTCCTCTATAGCTCCTCTCCACCCACGGCTCCCTTGTGGCAATGTCCAGCCACTGGCCAGTGCTCCTGGTTGAGCTGCATTTGGCTTTTTGCACCCGCCGGCACTTTGCTAGCCCAGCAGCAGCGCTGAGCAGGGTGGCTTTGTCCAACGGACGCTCTTGTTTTGATCGAGGGGCGGGGGGAGGGCAGCCCCCAAACAGCGCCTGGTGGGTCAGTGCCAGGGCCTGAGGATGAGGACGGGCAGGTGTGGGGGATTCCCCGGACCACCCCGGTGGGGCTGGGGCTTTCCAGGGCCGACTCCCCTGAGGGCCTGGGGAGTGACGAGCCCCCACGGCTGGCCTGCGTGTTCTGGGACCAGGCCTCTAGCCTGTCCTCGGTCGGGGTATTTGTTTCTGTTTGTTTGCTTATTTCGACTTGGGGGCACACAAGGTGGTGCTCAGGTCTGGTTCCTGGTTCTGAGCTCACTGGTCACTCCTGGTGTGGCTTGCAGGACCACATATGGAGCTGGGGATCGAACTCAGATCAGCTGCGTGCAAGGCAAATAAATGAGTTACTCCTGTACTTTCTCTCCAGCCCCGTGTGGGTATTTTTTAAATAACAATTGGTGACATCTGAATCCTTCAGGGTGGCTGGTTGCTTGCCCTAATGGAGCTCGCCATCTCTGAGTGCATCGGAAAGGAAAACCCTTACCAGCCTATAGGACAGTGTGCGTGGACAGTGGGTGACAGTGTGTGGACAGTAGATAAATATGAGTGACAAGTAATGGCAGTGTGCGTTGACAGTGAATGAGAGTGTGAGTGGACAGTGGATAAGTGTGGGTGACAGTGTGAGTGACAGTGGGTGACAGTGTGGGTGACAGCAGGTGACAGTGTGAGTGACAGTGGGTGACAGTGTGGGTGACAGCATGGGTGACAGTGTGAGTAGACAGTAGACAGTGGGTGATGGTGTGGGTGACAGTGTGAGTGGACAGTGGGTGACAGTGTGGGTGACGGTGTGGGTGACAGTGTGAGTGGACAGTGGGTGACAGTGTGGGTGACAGTGTGAGTGGACAGTGGGTGACAGTGTGGGTGACGGTGTGGGTGACAGTGTGAGTGGACAGTGGGTGACAGTGTGGGTGACATTGTGACAGTGGGTGACAGTGTGGGTGACAGTGTGAGTGGACAGTGGGTGACAGTGTGCATGGACGGTGGATGACATTGTGAGCATCGGTGGGCCCCAGTGACCTTAGTTCTGTGGCTGTGAATCTCAGAAGGTCTCTGTCCTGCCCCTTGCCCAAGGTCCCCCCAGAACCAGCCCTTCCACACCTGAAGCAAAAGGCCGGCCACCACCGTCTGTCACTCTGGCCCGCTCCTGCACAGAGACACGAACAGCAAAGTGGGCACGGAAGGATCGGGCACTCAGGACTCTCTGGAAAACACAAGCCACGCCCGGAATGTGAGAAACTGAGACTAAACCTGTGCACAGCAGGGCCAGGCAGGGCCGGGGTGGGGGCAGGTAGGGACAGGGGGACTGTCCTGGCCAGCACCCTCTGATGTGCCCCCTTGATGCCCCTGAGACCTCGACCAGCCTCTTGACGCCTCCGTTTCCGTCTGTAAGGGCTGGTGGTGAGCACGAGGGGGCTTCGCGCTGGCCTTGGTCCGCTTGCTGCAGAGGCCACGCATGAGACCACCAGCACGGCCGGCTCCTCGGGGCCGCCCAGCCTCAGCGGCTGCGGTGCAGGGGGAGCTGCGGGCTGGGGCTGGGCCTGTGAGCACTACTCCGCCCTCCCCCCACTCCGGGCTTGCCCGTCCCTCGCGCGTCTTCGCCTCTTCTGGTTTGCCTCACTCTGAGCGTGTTCTCCTGTTCTGTGTCACGGGCCACACTCCAGGGCCCTTTCCCCTCACTTGCATCCTGGAGGAAACCCAGATCTTAAGCCAGGCCTCCCCGAGTCCCTAGTTTCTGAGTGTGTGTGTGTGTGTGTGTGTGTGTGTGTGTGTGTGTGTGTGTGTGTTGGGGAGGAGGGATGATGGAGAGAGAAAGAGTGAAGGAGGAGGACAGCTAGAGGGGAAGGGACTCTGAGCTGGTGCACAGTGGGCTAAGGGCCGAGAATTGGAACACAAACATGTAGTCCGGAGGAGCAGGAGATGGCGTGGCAGCTGTGTTTGGGTCTGGCGCTGGGCAGGGGCGGCTGGGACTAGTGCTGGGGGGCAGTGGGCCTGGTCTCGTGTATATAGGGTCGGGGCCCCTTGCGTACATGAGGTCTGAGCCCCTCTACCCTCGGTTGCTCCTCCACTCTTTTCCTGGTGATTCCAGGAGCAGGCCAGGCCCCCTCAGGACCCGCTACCTGCAGATCTGTGCCCTCAGCATCTACCTGCCGTGATCCCTCCCAGAGGATACCTGCTCTGACCTCCTGGCCAGAAGCTCCGTTGTGCGATGCCCATGGGAGAGTTTCCAGGGATGTGATAGAACCGAGGCTGCAGAAGTGCCACTTGAGGGGCTTGGGAGATCGCTCAGGGCCAGGGCTGCATGCCTGGCCAGGTAGAGTCCTGGCCAGCACCACTAGATGTGGCGCCAAAACCAAACACCAAAGAAAGAAATACACAAGCAGTGCCGTCCTTGACCTGCCAATTGAGAGCCAACACCTCCTTCCAGGGGGCCCCAGGCTCACTCACCTCCTTCTGGGGGGCCCCAGGCACACTCACCTCCTTTCAGGGAGCCCCAGGCTCACTCACGTCCTTCCAGGGGGCCCCAGGCTCACCCACTTCCTTCCACGGAGCTCCAGAGCCACACACCTCCTTCAGGGAGCCCACGGCACACTGGAGATGAGAAGCTCAGGTCTAGAGTTGCCTGTCACGTGGGCTTCAGAAACCCAAGCATAAAAATAAAAAAAATTGTTCACAACAACCTATTACATTTAATATTCCAACACTAATCCCATTATTTTGTATTTTCCCACTGCCACCCAAATCTGCCCCCAAAGCAGGCCCTAAATAATTTATTTTGTATGGCTTGTTATGAATAATGTGCTAAAATTGATACCAAAAAGTACCCTTAGAGGAGAGTTTGTGTAGATTGTTGTCTCTCACCCTGGAGCCAGTAGGCCCTTGTATTAGAGATTACTGACGTGTTGTAATAGGTTGAGCCTGTTTGCTAAATTTTTTTTTTATCGAGATCAATTGCTTTCTACTTTACACCCCATCGAAAGTGGGGTGCTAAAGTAAAGAGAGAGTAAAATGAAAATCATCTGCCACACAGGCAGGGTGGGGGGTGGGGGGGTATACTGGGGTTCTTGGTGGGGAAACATGTGCACTGGTGAAGGGATGGGTGTTGGATCATTGTATGACTGAGACTTCATCCTGAAAGCTTTGTAACTGTTCTCACGGTGACTCAATAAAAAAAAGTGGGGTGCTACTCATGGAACATCAGTGGGTAGAGCACGGGACATGGCACAGATGCAGCCAGGTAACTGCTTTGAGCAGAGTTACCAAGCGACGGCCAAGTTCACATCATTCTTTGCCGGGTCCTTCTCGGACCTCGTGGCTCCAGACAGGAGGTTGGAGGACTCTCGTGCTGACCGTGGATGAGGCTTTGAGGACTCTTCCCCAGGAGCACGGGCTCCCCTGCACCTGCATCTGCCCTCCCCAGGCCAGGCACCCACACACTGTCCCCTGGTCCCCTCGTGTAATTCTGTCCTGAATATCACAGTGTCTGAGGAACTTTGGGCCGGTCATTTACCCACCTGGATGTCAGGCTGCATATTGATCAGATGGGGTTATAATCATCGCCACTTCACAGGCAGATTATTGCAGCTTCGTTACAGAAACGCCTCTGAGAGCTCTTCTTAAATGTGTGATTTTCCAGCTCAGGTCACTACATATCAGCGTACATTTTTTTTTTTTTAATGAGTGTGAAATCCTCTCCCCCGCGTTCTTTCAGCGACTGCGGCGCTGTTGAGCAATCAGCAACAAACGCCCATCCATGTTCCTTGCAGGTTACTGTGGGTTAAGAGCCAAACCCAGTGCTGACCTTCCCAGCTGTTTCTGAATTAGTCCCCCTTCTCATTCGGCGTGTGTCGGAGGCATGACCTACATAGAGTTGGGGTCGATCTCTTTTAGAATATGGTTCGGATTTCTCTTCACAATAAAGTGGATGCCGGAGATGAGTGACTTGCAATCATATAGAAAGACCTTGGTTTTTTGGTTTTTTTGTGTGTTTGTGTGAAGCACTTGGTCAGTGAGGGAGTGGTTAGTGGTCACTGGTTTCTGGAGGTGGCCCACTTCTCAGATTTCTCAGGTGTCTCCTGGCCTGCTAGGGACTGCAGTCACAAGCTGTCTTCATTTCTCATCCCCGCCCCACCCCTGCTGGTTTCCACTGGGGAGCTGGGGGAGCGAGAAAGCCCTATGGCATGTGAATCCCTGCATCTTCGATTCCTGCCTTGTAGTTCCAGCTCCTTGGGGGCGGTCAAGTCTGTTTCAGATCTTTCCATTGTTCTGCAGGGCCCTGGTGGGCTCGAGTGGCCAGCTGCTTAATCAGTCCTTGTCCACGCTGCCTAGAGCAGGTGTGTTTGGAGATGGCGTGGCTGCAGGGGTGCCACCTCAGGGCAAGAAAGAGCCAGTGAGGGGCTGGAGCGATAGCACAGCGGGGAGGGCGTTTGCCTTGTATGCAGCTGACCCGGGTTCTATTCCCAGCATCCCATATGGTCCCCTGAGCACTACCAGGGGTAATTCCTGAGTGCAGAGCCAGGAGTAACCCCTGTGCATTGCCGGGTGTGACCCAAAAATAAAAAAAAAAAGAGCCAGTGAGCACTGCCCCAGGACCAACCACCAACCCCGCCTGTGTCCCACTCCCTCTCCATTCGCCTTCCGGTTGCAGAGATCAGAGTCCCTCCCAACACAGCCAGGCGGAAGCTGCCCCGGGGAGGGAAGGATGCCTCATCCTCTCTGCTCGCCCCGTGCACCTTCCGCTCTAACCCCCCCCCCCCCCCGCCCCTGACAGGGACCATCGGCGATCTCAAGGGTGTAGAAAGCCCTGTCGAGGAAGAAAAGGTCCTTCCTTCACAGTAGTTTACATCTCGGACTCGGAAGGCCCAGGGTGAGTGGGACCGAGGAGACCTGGGGCTGCGGGGTCCCTGACACGCTCATCAGTAATGAGAACACTGTGAGTGCGGTGGGGTACTGTGCGGTGGGGTACTGTGGTCCGGTTGTACTGGGGTTGTTTATACCAGGAAGGGCATCTCTCCCAAGCATGCAGAGGCTCTTCCCCGAGCTTTCCTGCAGTCCCGGAGTGCTTTGATGAGGGTTCAGGTTTCGGGCCGGGAGTTGGGACATGGTAGAGACTTGAACTTGACTAGTAGCGCAGGGGTCTGGACTCTGTGCCAGGGTCCTCACCCAGCCTCCTTGGCTTGCCCGCAGGCCTCTGGGCAGAGCCCCCTCTCCACCGTGTGGGCCAGAGAGAAGCGTGAGATACGGAAGGGTCACACGAATCACGAGATCCCGTTGATCGTCGAGTGGCTTGAGCGGTCTCAGTAACCGCTACATTCGTCCTATCCCTGAGATTTTAGAAGCCTCTAAAGGCTTCAGGGTCAGGGGAATGAGATTCAGCTGGTTACTGGCTTTGGCATATAGATTCACCATGGGAAGCTTGCCAGGCTGTCCCATGTGGGCAGGAAACTCTCAGAAGCTTGCGAGTTTCTCCCAGAAGGAAAAGTATATAAAAGTATATAAAAAGTTATAAGATATCCTAAAAAGCTTCTGAGAGCTCGCTTTTAAGTCTCTAGATGTTGGCCGTTGATGGGATTACACACACCTGGGTTCCTCTGCCGGTACCTTCATGCGTGAGGTTTGTCCGAACGTGTGGAGAGGGGCCTCGAGCATGGCTGTAGCTAGGTTCCAGTGGTCTTCAGCCGCCGGGAGCTCTGCTCGGGGCGGGGAGGGAAGCTGAAGCGCATCCCCTCTGAGGGGCCCTGGGGGAAGACAGCCAGGAGTGCGGGCAAGAGACTCTCTGCGGAAGGGTAGGTCCAGAGAAACGCTCTTTCTCCCGGAGGATCAACAGGTCGGTTGAAGATCACTCATTTCTGTCCAGTTCTTAGCACCCACTTCCCTCCCCAATCCAAATGTAGAGAAGATGGAAGTATCGGCGTTCCGGCCACCCCCAAATGTGTGGCAGCCATCCCCTAACCCCCCTGAGTTCGATTCCAGACCCGTGGCTCGGACAGTGAGCTGGCAGGACGCCACAGTCTCTGTCTCGAGAGGGGAGGCCTTGCCCCAGGGCCTGCGAGTAGATCAGGCCACCTGTGTCATGGATTCCCTCACGGGGCCCCTAGCCCAGGGTCAGCATGATCTGGGAAGCCTACCTGCTGGGTCTGGGGGCTCCTGTCATTCTACTTGGGGGTTGCAAACAGGCATCAGCGCAAGGGGGAGAATCCCTACTGCTAGTTTAGCCTCGCTCATCATTTCCTTTCTGCCCTGGAAATAGAGAGAAACAGAGAGAAATTTCCATGGGGTGGGCATTCAGTTTGGTTCGCGGGTACACCGTTGTCTTTGAGAAGCAGCCAGAGAGTGGTCTGGGGGTTTGTCCAATTTAAACCGCCGTTGGAAAAGGAAGAGCCTCATTTCTCTGCCCCCATGGCCAGGAAGGCAGAAGCAGGATTCAAAGCCGCCCGGGGGTGGGGGGTGGGGGGTGGGGCGCAGGGGTGGGGTGGTGGGAGCAGGGCCCAGCAGCCCTGGGCAGTGGTCTCCTGGGGAAAATCACACACTTGTCTCCCCGCCCAGCCCAGCCCCTGCCTCCGTCTGTTGTGCTATTGTCTCCGAGGGGAAGTGGCTTGTTTCTCCGTGTGGTTGCTAGGATTGGGGGTTGTTGGTAAGGAGAGTTGGAAAGATTCTCATTTCTAGATTACCTTTCAAATATTCAAATTCATGCACCAGGAGCATATGGCTAGAACTTTTATTTTTTTTTCACTCGATGTCTTCCAGTGTGCTTCATTGAATTCCAAATCCACATCAGGTTAGGATTTTGAAAATGCCAACTGTATACTAACTGAAAGTGAGAAAGGAAGAAAACTTTCATAAATGGGTGGGTTTTGTTGTTGGTTTTATTTTTTTTTTGTAGTGGTGATTTATTTTTCTGCAGTCAGACAAACCAGAGGCATTGATACACCTTTAGTTTGGAGACCATACCTGCCTGTGCTCATAGCTTACTCCTGCTTTGTGCTCAGGGAGACCAGGTGGGGTTTCAAGGACCAAACTAAGGTCAGCTGTGCAAAGGAAAGTGCTTGGCTCATGGTACTATCTCTGTCCCCTGAGTTGACATCCCCCCCATCCCTATTTTGACTCATTTGCATATATTTATTTATTTATTTGGGCTGGAGCGATAGCACAGAGGTTGGGCTTTCGCCTTTCATGCGGCCAACCCTTGTTCGATTCCTCCGTCCCTCTCGGAGAGCCCCGGCAAGCTACCGAGAGTATCAAGCCCGCGCGGCAGAGCCTGGCAAGCTACCCGTGGCGTATTCGATATGCCCAAAACAGTAACAATAAGTCTCACAATGAGAGACGTTACTGGTGCCCGCTCGAACAAATCGATGAGCAACGGGATGACAGTATCAGTATCATTTATTTATTTATTCCTTTTTGGATCACACCCGGCAATGCACAGGGGCTACTGCTAGCTCTACACTCAGAAAACACTCCTGGCAGTGCTCGCTCGGGGGAACCATCTGGGATGCTGGGAATCGAACCCGGGTTGGTCGAGTGCAAGACAGACACCCTACCCGCTGTGCTATGGCTTCATTTGCTTTTTTGTGATGCTGAGGGTGTAATGTGGCCGGGATGGTCTCAGCTCACTGTCTTCGAGAGTGCATTGCTCACAGCGGCCCTCGAAGGGAGAAGGCCCCAGTGGTCCCTCCTGCCGTCTCTGCTGACCAGGACGTGGGCCCAGGTCGGGGTGCATGGCGAGGCTGCTTGGTCCCACCTTGCAGTGTCTGCCTTATTTCTTAACTAGCCCAAAGTTATGGTCCACTCATTACTTATTCTCTTCCCCGATGGAGTTGAGTTGGGTTTGAAGGCCTCATTGAGGCTCTTACCAGGTAAGAGAATCCGGAGCCCTTTACAAATAAGAAAAAAATGAAAACTTTTCTTTTTTTGTTTTTTTGGGTCATACCTGGCAGTACACAGGGGTTACTCCTGGCTCTGCACTCAGGAATTATTCCTAGCGGTGCTCACTTGGGGGAACCAAATGGGATGCTGGGAATTGAACCTGGGTCAGCCGCGTGCAAGGCAAATGCCCTACCCACTGTACTATCGCTCCAGCCCAAAATAAAACCTTTTCTACCAGACTTTCCCCTGCTGCAGCGAAAATGAGTGTGAGTGTGTGTGTGGCGTGACCTCTGCCAGAGCAGTGTCTGGAAATGGAGAAGAGCAGGGCCTTGAGGCCAGGAAATCAGCCCCGGAGAACACAGATGGGGACCTTAGGGCTTCAGGAGTCTTCGACAGCCACGTGGAGAACCACAGTCCCTGCACTCCCAGACCATAAAATGCAGCCTGGTCCATGCACGGCAGTACTTAGACACGGCGCTGTTTTCACATCGAAGTTGCTATGAACTATAAAATGTAACCTTACTTTATGTACCACCGAGGGAAAAAAAAATGCTGTTTAGTATTATAATTAGATGCACTCATTCTGGAGAGTTCAAATGGGGAACACGTGCATTTTAGTCAGTGAATGCAGCTTGTGATGAGCTGGGCTGCGCTCAGGGAGTTGAGATGAGGCTGAATTTTGTAGATTGTATGATTTGTTTTGATATAGGTTTAAAAAAAAGAAGAAAGAAGGAAGGAAAGAAAGGAAAGAGAAAGAAAGAAAGAAAAGAAAGAAAGGAAGGAAGGAAGGAAGGAAGGAAGGAAGGAAGGAAGGAAGGAAGGAAGGGAAGGAAGGGAGGGAGGGAAGGAAGGAGGGGAGGGAGGGAAGGAGGGAGGGAGGGAGGGAGGGAGGGAGGGAGGGAAGGAAGGAAGGAAGGAAGGAAGGAAGGAAGGAAGGAAGGAAGGAAGGAAACACACAGTTGACCCGGGCGTCCCATGGGGTCCCCAAGCACTGCCAGGGAACAATTCCTGAATGCAGAGCCAGGAGTAACCCTTGAGCATCACTGGTGTGATCCAAAAAGCCAAAAAAGAACGGCAGAGTGGGGGACAGTGAGTCTGCTAAGACCATACTAAATGCAGGACACGCATGATAGAACAGTAGAGTGACAAGACAGAAAACTCCTGAGCCTTCAGGATTCCAGCTGTCCAGTCTCCTGTCTCCCACTCACAGGGGGACTTTTGTATGTATGTCTATGGTTGTTCCTTCACTTCTTACAAACATACATATATATGTGCACACTCACACACACACACACACACACACACACACACCCCTATATGTAGTTCCACTTGTTATGGGGCCACACCCAGCAATACTGGGGGGATGGAAGGGAGACGTGCAGTGCCAAGGACAACCTCCCATTCCTCGGAGAATGTGCCGTCCTGATCCCCATGGAGTGTTGGTATGAGCAGGTGTCCATGGAGCGAGGCCTTGCTGGCCAGGTTCTGACCATCATACCCCCCCCCCTTCTCCATGGAAAGCCCCAGTATGGCTACTTCAAGAAAAAGATTGGGGGGGGGGGAGCTGGAGTGATAGCACAGCGGTTAAGGCATTTTTCCTTGCACTCGGCTGACCTGGGTTCGATTCCCAGCATCCCATATGGTCCCCCGAGCACCGCCAGGAGTAATTCCTGAGTGCAGAGCCAGGAGTAACCCCTGAGCATTGCTGGGTGTCACCCAAAAGAAAATTCTTTTTTGAGTTGTTTTTAAAAATTGAATCATTGTGAGTTACAGGAGAGAGAGAGAGTGAGAGAGAGAGTGAGAGAGAGTGAGAGAGAGAGAGAGAGAGAGAGAGAGAGAGAGAGAAGTATCTGCCACAGAGGTGGGTGGGAGGAAAACTGAAGACATTGGTGGTGTGAACTGTACACTGGTGAAGGGTGTTGGAATATTTATGACTTCAACCCAATCATGGTTAACTTTGTCACCCAACATGGGACCCTCGGCCGTCGCCACAGTCGAGCCTGATGTGCAGCTGCCAGTCATTGGGAAAGGACAGCCAGATGGCGGGGGTGGGGAGGGGAGAGAGATAAGAATAAGCCAATGGAAATTTTTCAATTAGAAAGTAAACATTTCCTGGGCTGGAGCAATAGTACAGTGGGCAGGGCACTTGCCTTGCACACTGCTGACCTGTGTTTGATCCCCAGAATTCCATGTGATTCCTCTCAATACTGCCTAGAGTAATTCCTGAGTGCAGAGCCAGGGGTAACATCATTTCGATAAAGAAATCAAGAAGAAAAAAAGAAACTAAACATCCCTGTGAAAGCAGTTCTCTCTTCAGTTCTTCAGTGATAACCAGTTTACCAGCAATTCATTTGAAGTGTTTTCGCTTTCATTAACAATTTCTCAAGAACTTATTTAATTTCCGGGTCAGAGAGGTAGGACAACAGCTAAGGCATTTGCCTTTGCACGTGGCCAATGTCAGGTTGATTCCTGGCACCATGTCGGGTCTCCCGAGACCTGTCAGGAGTGATGCCTGAGCACAGAGTCTAGAGTAAGCCCTGAGGGGCCAGAGCAATAAGACAGCGGGTAGGGCATTTGCCTTGCACGTGGCCGACCTGGGTTCAATCCCCAGTATCCCATATGGTACCCCAAGCACCACCAGGAGTAATTCTTGAGTGCAGAGCCAGGAGGAACCTCTGAGCTTTGCGGGGTGTGACCCAAAAAGCAAAACAAAACAAAACAACCCCCCTGTAAGCCCAGAGCAGCACGAGGGATGACCCAACAATCTCCCTCCCCTAATTATTTAATCTCCATAGTAAACCTAAACTAACATTTAAGAACAAACAGTATACCCTTCTAAGTCTGGTGCTATAACCCTTCTATATGGTGCTATAACTATGCCGAAAGGATAGTCCTCCATTTAAAAAACTGGGGGAGGGGAGCAGCTTTTAAATTACAGGCAAATTACTCACTAGGTAATTGGCTTTACACTCATTGACAGCCCAAAGGCCACACCGGTGCTCAGGAGTACTATTGCAGAACTGCTTTCATTGTACTTCAGACAAAATTATGTATGGGGGCCACACCTGCCGATGCTCAGGGCTTACTGCTGGCTCTGCATTCAGGGATCACTCCTGGTGCAGCTCGGGGGACCCCGACGGGATGCCAGGAGCCAAGCTGTGCCCCTGACCTTCTGTACTATCGCTCTGACCCAACGTTAGACAAACTTCTAATCAGCTCTGTAATTTGGTTCCTGGCCCCTGGACTCTGCATGTGAATTAGAACCGGGGGGCCGTGGGAGGGTCAGACAAGGGAAGCAGAGAAATGAGAAGGCAACTCCCGCCCAGAGCATCCCAGCCTTGCGAGAACAGCCCCGTACTCGAATGTGCACGGTGCCCGTCCTGCGAAATCGAGACACCACCACCGTCCTGTCCTCTGCCTGGCACATGGCTGTCTTAGTCATCCCATTGATCTAAGAGAACTTTTCAGCAAAAGGGACGGTCATTGGTTCTAGAGCCAGAATATCCTCTTGAAGTTGTTTTCTCTGCCTTTCGATGAGAAATCCTCCCCAAGTTTTGACCCAAGGATGTCTTCTACTGCTTTGGTCTGGACTAAAGTCACCTCTAAGCATCCTTTCCCCCTGAAATACAGTGTGGTTAGATCTGGTTAATTCTAGATTTACGGGGTTATGTGGGGTGGAGGTTGCGAATAGCCCTTGTAGACTAGATAGATGAGAGATGGGGCTGGAGTGACAGCAAGGTGACAGGGCACCCGCCTTCACATAGCCAAGCCAGGTTTGGTCCCCAACATCCCATATGGTCCCCTGAGCACTTCTGGTCACTGCCAGGAGTAACCTCTGAACATCACCAGGTGTGGCCCAACCCCTCACCCTCTAAATTAGATGAGAGGGAGGGAAAGAGAAGAAAAACTGCTGGATGAATAGACAGATGGGATATTTGAATAGATGGATGAGCACATGGAGAAATAGATAAATAAGTAGTTAGATAACGGATGGGTGGATGGATGAGTGGATGAACAGATGCGCTGATGATATATACAGGTATGGACTTGTATTACGGAATTGGTCCATGCAGTTCTAGAAGCTGCGACTCATAATCTGTTCTCTGGAGGTTGATGACAGGCCCAGGAGAGCTGGTGGTGCAGCTTTAGTTCAACGCTGGTGTCCAGAGAATTTAAGGGCATCAGTGGTGATAGGAGAAGAGTAACGTTGAGGTTACAAACAGGCAGAGGGTGGGCGGGAGTGATAGCACAGCGGGTAAGATGCTTGTCTTGCCTGTGGCCAACCTGGGTTCAATCCCCAACACCCCGTATGATCCCTGAGTCCACCAGGAGTGATCCCTGAGTGCAGAGCCACGAGTAAGCCCTGAATACCACCAGATGTGGCCCCCAAACAAACGAAACAGCACAAAAATGGAAGAAGGGAGAAATCTCCTTCCCTCTGTCGTCTGTGCTCGTCACAGTACCGAAGGTAATTTTCTTGACCCAGCTACTAAATCGACTGTCAGTCTCGTCTGGAAGCAGCCCCACCGAATATGCCAAAAGGAATGTTGAATCCACGCTTTGGGCTGCCAATAGTCCAGTCCAGCTGATGCAGAAAGTTCACCCTCGGGGGAGGCTAACTCATTTGTTGATCCTCATGCTCGCTCCATCCTTCTTTCAGCTCCAGTGCCCAAGACCTCTCGACCATCCTCCCCTCCTCAGTGCTCTCTGAGTTCTGGATGAGGACTTGGGGAAGGGCAGGGGCACTGTGAACGGACCTGGTTCCTCTCCTCCTGCACAGCAGAAGCAGGCAGCTCCCCTCCCAGCTCACTCTCGTGCTAGTTCATTTGACCTGGTGTAGGGCTATGCAGTACTTTTATTAAGTACTGTGTCTTGGGTGCTGGAGCGATAGCACGGCAGGTAGGGCATTTGCCTTGCACCCAGCCGGCCCGGGTTCAAATCCCAGCATCCCATATGGTCCCCTGAGTACCGCTAGGAGTAATTCCTGAGTGCAGAGCCAGAGCCAGGACTAACCCTGTGCATCGCTGGGTGTGACCCAAAAACCGAAAAAAAAAAAAAAAAGTATTGTGCCTTTTGTTATTTTCTTTCGGTTTTACTTGGGAGGGCCACATCCAGTGGTGCTCAGGGCTTATTCCTGGCTCTGTGACAGGCTGCTCCTGATTACGTGTTAGTGCATCTCTCCCAGCTATGCTCAGGGGACCACGTGGTCCCCCTCCTCCAGCCTAAAGGCTGTGTTCAGCTCTCGCTGGCCTTCCTTCGATTACTGTAAGTCCTTTGCAACCTTAGCTGCTCCTGCGAGCATCTGGAGACTTAGAGCACATGGATAGGTCAAGCCACGGGAGACAGAACCCTGCCGCTTCCTGGGGTGATCTTGACTTTTGGAACTTCGGTGCTCCCTGAGGTGAGATCCTTGTTGATACTTGCCCAATGGTTTCACAGAGTATACTGACGATCAGCAAGCAGATGCATTCTGTGAAAATCCTTGGTCATATCCGTGGAGATACAGAAGTGCATCTGGGTCTGAGCTATAGTCCAGGCCTTGCATGCCGCTGACCTGGGTTCGATCCCCGGCATCTCATCTGGTTGTCCAAGCACCGTCAGGAGTGATTCCTGAGTGCTGAGACAGGAGGAACTCCTGAGTGTCAGCAGGGGGCCATCCGGGGTTCTGCCTATGAGAGTGTAAGTGGTGATAATGAATGGTTGTAGGGTAAGTAGTCAGGAAGGTCCATTTTCTGCATGCCCTGTACAGACATACAGACTCAAAGACTGGATTTGGCATTGCAGCCTCATATCATCCTGAGATTCCTTCCCAGTAGTCACCCGACTCTCTAATAAGGAATATGTGTCTATTTTCTAGTTTGTTTTATTTTAAGAATGAATTGATTATTGTTATTATCAGAGAGTAGACCCAAGAATGCTTCTAAGTGCCATGAATTTGGAGAATTTTGCTTATCTCTCATAGAATAACTTTGCCAAATCCCTGCCAATAAAGTTGCATTTTCTTTGGACCATGCCAGTTCAGAGTCATGGATTTGTAGTTTGAAAGCCTACATAGGATTGTTCAGCAAGAAAATTGTATTTTAGAGAAGGCCATCAACAGGAAGTCGAATAGGTGACACAGTTCATCTAGACTGCATATCATTAACTTGCCCAAGGGGTGGTAGACTTTTGTGCAGTTTTAGGCTGGAG
The DNA here is from genome assembly GCF_027595985.1 of Sorex araneus. Classification (NCBI taxonomy): domain Eukaryota; kingdom Metazoa; phylum Chordata; class Mammalia; order Eulipotyphla; family Soricidae; genus Sorex; species Sorex araneus. The sequence goes on from NC_073304.1 coordinate 11,867,876, forward strand.
TAATAGCACAGTGCATTTGTTCTAACCCAGGTTTGTTCTTTGGTACTCCATAGAGTACCAAGCCTGCCAGGAGTGATCCCTGAGCTCAGAACCAGGAGTAAGCCCTAAGCATCGCTGGGTGTGGCCCTGACTTAAAAAAACAAAAACAAAAACAAACAAACAAACCGTGCAATTCTTTTATGATGGTAAATTGTGATGATTTCATGCCAATATTGAAAGTAGCTTACTGGTTTGAATAATGGAAGGTGACCCCATGTGCTACAACCTTTTGGGTCATCATGAGGGAACCAAGGTTTTCCCCAGCACCCCAAACATTTGAGATGGCCAGAGACTGGAGCTTGAAGCAAATGAGAGTTGACCAGATTCCAGGCAGGTCTCTTCTTCGTGAGATTTGTGAGTGGCAGCTGATTTCTGTCTTGGTACATCCTGGTTTGTTCACAGACGTGCTTCCATGGACTTCTTAACAGAGATTCGTGGTCCCCGTGAGGTCCTTGTTGAGGGTTTATGCTCCTGGTACACTAAAACTCAGGGCTGCATGGGGTGTTATTGTCTGAAAAGTGGAGAACAACTCTTAGCTTGGATCCACTTTGGAAACTTTGCAAGACCTTCCTCTACCTTCCCCAGAACTCAGGAGACACAGTTCTGAAGATCGCCTCTTTATTCTGGTGCAGCTCCATGACTGCTGTTGTCTTACTAAACAAGACAAGATTATCACCTTTTTTCCCCCCTTTAATTTTGGTCCTCCCCACACGACTTTAAAAGGAAGAAACAAAGTTCTCCATTTCTCCCAGGAGAAGTTAGTGGAAGGATGTTTTGCATATCTGCATCCCCTTAAACAGAGACCCCCAGGAGTCGAGGGGGGGCACACATTTCAGTCACCCATCTTTTCAGGTGAGTCCAGTGTATTTAGTACATCATTTGATAATGCTAAAGAAAAAAATTAAAGCAGTGTGAGACTAAAGGAGAAAGAAGATGAATGTTAGCATTCCCCTGGGGTTCATGGGTGAAGGAATTAACACAGCGTGGCACTCTACCCTAGCTGTGTTTGTTTCCATGGCAACAGCTACGTACATGTTTCAGACTATCTACAGTGACACAGTTGCAGAAATAGTAGCTTGCAGGTTTCTGATATAACATCAGTGGACAGGCAGCACGCACTATATTAAGTAAGTGTAAAAGAATTTAAAATACAGCTTGGATTCCAATGTCTGTTAGCTCGGCTGAGTTATGTACCTGGGTTTCAGTTCTCACGGCAGCAGAAATTCTGGAGAAAGTTGCAAGAATTCCAGGCAGACAATTGTCCTTGCGGGGGTGCAAATATCATCAACCGTGAGTGAATCACACAGGTAAGAACAGCGCCCTCGGCAGGTGAGCTAGGTGCGAAGGATCTGGCGGCTTTGGGAGGTAGGGTTCGTGACAGGTGAGGCGGGAAGGGAAAGCTTTGGCTGGAAATAGCTGAGTGTGGATGTGCCGCCGAATGTTTCACTGCTGCTGAGTTGATGGCAACTGAGGTCTTGGGCTGTAGCGTTGTAGAAATTGCTTTTATATAAAAATGATCAGGTGAGCAGGGGAGAGGTGGATTGGGTGAGCCCTTAGAGGCAAACTCGGCTCCATTGTCTTTCTCTGAATGGCTTATGTAAATATTGCTCTTGTCGCCTGCCCGATGACCCTGGTTTGTCTTTGACATTGGCTGCTACTTTTTTGGTACCAATGTCTGGTCTCTGTGTCTCTGTTATGCTGCCTGCTGCGTCGTATAGGCTGATAAGACTTCAGCGTCGGTGAGAGGGCAGCCAAGGAGAGCTAGACTTTGCGTGTGACTTTGCAATCAAATCACACCGTAATTTAGGAGAAATGTTCCAATGGGTATTTATTTATATGCTAGACCTCTGCTTTGGAACAGCAGTCTAGGTATTAGGTTAATGGATTTCAATGTGCACGTTATGATTGCCGGAGCTTTCAAGTATGTTGTAGTTCAATTTATACTGAGTTTTTAATGTCACAATATTTTTATTTATGCCCATTATTCAGCCGAAGCCTGCATTTACCTTATAGTTTTATTATTCATGTATCAGTGAAGAGAATGTAAAATGGCAATTGAAGCTCGTCTGTTCGTTTGAGGAGGATTCCTTTTTTTCTGGCCAGAGGTGGACTTCTACTAAAAGAGCGGCATGAGTCATGCAGCTCTGTGGATATCAGACTCCTTCCAATATGTGCAGGGAGCAATTGGCCGCTCCTTCCGCATGTTATTCTTTACAGCCGTTTGTTGACTCGGTGTTAAGAGAGCGTGTCTGGAGAGTCCCAGACTGCTCCAGGTGACCTGTGCATGTGGGGATCTGAGCAAGGTTTTAAATTGCAAACCAGGACTCTGGACCCTAGAAGGTCTGACAACTCAGTGGATAGACCGATTTTGTTTTCTAAGTGATGCAGAGTGCAAGCAAGGTTGCCGCCTCCCCTGTATGCCCGGGTGCCGTCTGGGCAACCCAGAGGAGGGATATGGATGCCCGCTCACCGTCTCCCCACCCCCCACCTCTGGTTTGGGGGCCACACCCAACAGTGGGCTTACTCCTGGCTCTGCGCTCGGGGTCACTCCTGGCTATTGAGGGATCCCTTGCAGGGGCGGGGATTGAACTCGGGTGAGGCAAGAACACGCATACCCCTATAAATTCTGTACTTGTTCTCTGACCCCCCATGGGTGTCTTCTCTGGAAACGGCTTCCAGTGACTAAAAGCAGTTCCTGCCTCAGAGCCCAGCTCCTCCGCCCCCTCCTCGTCTCTGTGGCAGACACCAGCCCAGCTTTGGCTTCTCCGAGCCTCAGTTTGACTTGTTTCTTTTTTTTTTTTTTTTGGTCACACCTGGCGATGCACAGGGATCACTCCTGGCTATGCACTCAGGAATTACCCCTGGTGGTGCTCAGGGGACCCTATGGGATGCTGGGAATCGAACCCGGGTTGGCCTCGAGCAAGGCAAATGCCCATTCCGCTGTGCTATCGCTCCAGCCCCATCAGTTTGACTTGTTTCTTGACGAGGCCCCTGTGTGTCTCAGTGACTGCTGCAGGAAAGGGGACTCGTGCTCTCCTGCCTGGGGCCCCCACCAAGGCAGCGGCACTGGAGTAAGGGTTTTTGTGACCTTGTCCTGCTACTTCATTTGCTGGGTGCTGGCCACCTTGGGCTCTGAGTCCAGGAAACAGAAAAGTTTCAGTGAATTCCTTCAGATAGTCAGCTGGTCTCTAGGACCAGCCTTTCGGCACTTGGCACATTTGGGTCCTGTTTTTTAATCATTCAGAGATATTTTCTAGTGTTAAACACACACACACACACACACACACACACACACCACCACCACCACCACCACCACCACCACCACCACCACCACCACCAACAACAACAACAACAACAACAACAATAACCCGCAGTCTACACCGGTGTTATTTTGACGCTTTTGTTTGAAGTAAACAAGCCACATGAAGCTCAATGTAAAGCCCTGGGCCCCCCCCAGTCATTCCAAAGAAAAATCCTGCCAATTGCCAGGAGGAAACTCAATTGCTTCCATTTGAAGGGCCAGGAAATTGATTTGAAAAAAAAAATTAATTTGAGGCATTCCCAAATAGTGGCAGCATGAAATGAATGAGAGGAAAATGAGGGTACAGACGGATCTTATTACCCATCTGAAACGGGGGGACCGTTGCCAAGACCAACTGCCCGGCTCGCCCGTCCTCAGCCGCCTCTGCGGTGCCACCACTTGGGAAGCCGGGCAGAGACGGGGAGAATCTCGTCCCCAGGAAGGGAGTGAGGTGGGGTCTTTCCCACACTTGCCCCTTCCCGTTCTTCCCTCTCACGGCCACTCCTCACTGGGGTGTGTGTGTGTGTGTGTGTGTGTGTGTGTGTGTGTGTGTGTGTGTGTGTGTGTGTGTGTGTGTGTGTGTGTGTGTGTGTGTGTGTGTGTGTGGCGTGTTGTAGCACTGCCTTCAGGCACTAAGTTCTGAGACTTAGCCCTGTCCAGAAATTTCTAGGCCTCGGGCTTAGATAGTACTGCGGGTCGGCTGCTTGCCTTGCATGTCACGGACCCAGGTTCGATCCCTGGCACCACACCACACATACGGTCCCCTCAGTCTGCCGAGAGTGATCTCTGAGCACAGAGCCATGAGTGAGACCTGAGCATCACCAGTATGATCGGAACAAACAAAAAGAAGTTTCTAGGCCTTTGCTCTTGCTGCTGCCTCTGCCTGTCCCTCCCCCTCCCCTGCTTTCGCAGGCCCAACTTGAAATCTAGCTCCTCCTACATGTTCAGATCTGAGCCAGGAGAGAGAGCTCGGTGGTGGAGTGCAAACTTTGCCTGCGAGGAAGCTTGGGGTCGATCCGAAGCATCCCATATGGTCCCCCATGTGCTGCCTGAACTGAACTCCCGCTATGGCGGAAGAGCCGCTGAGCACTGCTCAGTGTGACCAAACAAACGAGCAAACAAACAGGAAACCTCAGATCTTCCCTCCAGCCCTCACGGGGGCAAGTTCCCCCGTGATGCTCGATGCTCCTAGTCAATTCTAGGTCTTTAATGAGAATGTGCAAGTCTGTTCCTGGATGGTTATTTCTGCTGGGCCAGAGAGAGTTAAAGGCCTTACCTTGCACACAGCCAACCCTGGCTCAGTACCCGAGCACCACAGGAGTCATCCCTGAGCACAGAGCCAAGGGTAAGTCCTCAGTACAGTCAGATGTGCCCCCACCAAAAGGAAAAGAAAGATGAGTTATGTTTGACCCTAACAGAGACTTTAATGTACTAAAGACAAAAATCACAACTTAGCTACTGTGGCTTCAAACTGATGTATGTTATCATATTAAAAAAAAAATTGAGGGGCTGGAGCAATAGCACAGCGGGTAGGGCATTTGCCTTGCACGTGGCCGACCCGGGTTCGATTCCCAGCATCCCATATGGTCCCCTGAGCACCACCAGGAGTAATTCCTGAGTGAAGAGCCAGGAGTAACCCCTGTGCATTGCCGGGTGTGACCCAAAAAGCAAAAAAAAAAAAAAAAAAAAAATGGGGGAACATACACAGCTGTGTTTAGGGTTTCCTCCCAGCTCTGCTCTCAGGGATCACTCCTGGCAGTGCTCAGAGGACCCTAGTGGGTGTTGGTTAAACCGAGGTCAGCCACAGGGGAAGAAAGCTCCCTATCCACTGTATTGTCTCTGTAGAGTCCTTTGTCACTTGCTTCAAACCTCATCTAGATAGGCATCTTGAAGAGATCTCTGTATGCCACGATTAAGCGTCACTTTCAAGGGCCTGGTTGTCCCAGCGTGGAACATCTAGATCATTCCAGATCCTTGGAGATGTATGCCAACTCTTGGACACCTCTAGGCACAGAAGCCAGGGGAATGTGCTATTTGCTTTTTTCTGTCACCAAATCATGAGATTTTAGAGCTGGAAGGAACCCAAGAGTGCGAAACTCCTGTTGTAGGGGAATTACGGCAAACCTGAAATATCAGCGACCATGAAAAGGCCTCGTGATTGGTTCCGGGCCTGGGTGTGTCTGCCTCACGCTCTGCCCTCTGTGCTTCGCCAGCCGTGGCCGTGGGGTCCCTGGGTCATCGCTCACTCGCCCGGTGCTTTCTTGCTCCCTGTCAGGATGGGCTTATACGTTCCCCGTGCCAGATCGCCCTTCGCCTCCGTCCCCTTCCCCATGTGGCTGGAAGGCTGATGTCTCCGGCAAAGAGTCGACACAACGTGGACGGGGAGTTGAGCTCCGGAAGACCAGAGCCCCGCTAACAATTCATTAGCCCTCCCCTCACGGCGGAGAAGGCAGCTGCTGACTTCGGTCAAGTTCAAACCCTTAAAAAGAGTGGAAAAAAAGCACATACTTTCCAGGGCCTGGGCCCTGCACAGCCGAGCCAGCTGGGCGCAGCCCCGTGGCAGGAAGAGTTCTCAGTTTCAGAAACCCGAGCCCCGAGCTAGCACTCGGCGTGGGGAATGCGGCTCTAGCCGGGTCGGATTTGGCACAGGTTCCGTCTGGGCTGACTTCTGCGCCGAATTCTGTCAGACACCCACTGCTCGGACGGGAAGGGACCAGGCCTCCAAGCTGGTGGGAGGAGCAAGCTTGTGTGCACACATGTATGTGTGTGTGCATGCCTATTTGTGCATGCATATGTGTGTGTGTATGTGTGTGTAAAGACCTCTTTTTGAAGTTGACATCCTATTAGTAAATTTGTATAAAATACATTTTGATTCGGGGCTGGAGCAATAGTGCCGTGGTAAGACATTTACCTTGCATGCGGCCGACCTCGGTTCAATCCCCAGTGTCCTATCCGGTCCCCCAGGCCTGCTAGCAGTTAATCCTGAGACCAGACCCAGGAGTCAGCCCTGGGCAATGCTGGGTGTGAGCCAAAAACAAAACGAAACAGATCAACCAATTTTGATTGGCAAACATTGGCCTCTAGGTTTTAGGCTTATAGTTTCGTAATTTGGTGTTTGCATAGACGCCATCTGCCTCACCCCCCCCCCCCAAAAGTCCACCACCCTAGACAGTTGACCTCCCCATCAATTTAACGCATAGTACCGCTACTACCCCCATTCCCTGCCCCTCTGGCAGGCTTTGAAAGAGGAACTGTTGGTTTTCCATGTAACTGTGTACTTCCTCTTATCCAGAGTTACCCTGTTAAGGGACTATGGCGCAATTCCGGATTCTAAGTTGAAAGTCTGATTAATCTCTCTGCCACGTACGTATGGAAATAAATTAGTAAATGGTCCGTGTGGGACTACGCTACTGCAGAGATGATAAATTAGCACCTGTATGTGTCTCTGTGTTGCTGAAGACTGGAGTGGGGCTCCCCGGGATTCTCTTGGAAGATAACCGGGTGCTCTCTTGTGGTCGGAGGAATAAGATTTAGAACAAACAGCAACCAAAAAAAAAAAATCATGAGAAAGAAAAAAAATTACCTTGGGAGAATGCTGTGGTTGATGATGCCAAGTTTGCTCTCTAGAACTGCTGTCTCTGCAAATATTTAAAAGGAATGTCCCAAGGGCACGAGCAACATTTTACTTTTATATTTTCCGAGGCTGAAATCATAACAAGTATTCATGAGTGCCCAGACATCTCAATGAAGAGGCGACTTCTTGACCTCTGCGTGGTGGTCGAGAAATCCCGAATTCTCCTAGCGACTTCACGCCCGCTTCTTTAAATCTCTGAGCAGGCTGGGCACGTCGGCACTTCTGGTTCTTGATGGTTGAAAGTCTGGACTTGAAAGGGTTGAACGCCTTGCCCAGAAGGACTTAGATGGTTAAAAGGCAGCACTGGGATGTGCCCCCTCAGAAAACGCTGGTTCCTGACTCGGAATCAGAGATGGGAGTGACCTCAGGAAGCCCCTGGCCAGCCCGTCACTCACCTGCCAGCAGCAGGAAATAAAGCCTTCTATCTGGGTCACTTTACTCGAAAGTAAGGTATTTTTCTCCCTCTAATTGTAGGTATGTTGTCCTGCTGTAAGGCTTCCCCGTGACTCAGGTGCGCTGGAGTTATTTTATGAAAAAGCTCAACCCAGGGATGTCCTCGGGGGCTTTTGCTGCCTGACATTTGGCCCCTTTGCAGAACAGCCCTGGGCGACAGCCACAGTCTGGTGCCTGCTTTAGATTGCTCCTGAGTGTCTTGGGTGGCAGGGGCGGGGGGGGGGGTGCCCCCTTCACTGCGGAGTGCACCCAAACTAGCAGACTGGGGATAGAAATAGTTCTGTCATCTCCTTTACCTCCTATATTGTCACCTTCTCAACATAAGTCATTTCGAAACCCGAGCCGGTCTTGGCCCAAGAAAGACGCCGCCAGCAGCCCTAAGAACTGACCTGCCTGAACTTGGGTATGAGCGGCTTCTTCAGCTCTCTCTCAGGGGTCCCGCACCCCCCTCAGTCCTGACTGCACCCTGTGCCTCCCCCCCCTCCAAGTCTGGCTTCAGCGTCTGCCTCTTTCCACATGCCAAATAACCCCCCTAGTCTTCAGCCCCTTCCTCACTGTCATTGTCCTGATGGGGTGCTGACTGGACCCCCCACCTCCACCAGAAACCCGTGTCTGCCGAAACCTGTGCTTATTAGAACAGCCTGTTTCTCTCCCTCTGGCTGATTTCGCTCAGGGAGATACTCTCTGCATGTCCATCCATGGATCAGCAAATGTCATGACTTCATCTTTCCTAAGAGATATGTCGCGTTCCATTGTGTAGATAGATGTGCCATCGTTTCTTTATTCAAACTTACCTGTTCTCGAGTACTTGGGTTGTTTCCAGATTATGGCTATTGTGAATAGTGTGGCAATGAGCAAACACAGCATGATTGTGTGTATGTTATTTGTGGAATCACACACATACACACACACACACACACATACACACACACACACCATAGTATGTGAGTGATACCCAAAGACAGTATTAAAAAGGGCCAGGAGGACTGGTCCATTGTAGGATGCTTACCACCAAGGGGCAGGGGAGTGCAGTTAGGACAGAGAAGGGACCACTACACTATGACAATGATAGCTGGAAATGATCACTCTGGACCCAAACTGAGTGCTGAAAGGAGGGAAAGTGATATGCATGATACCCTTTCAGTAACAGTATTGCAAACCACAGCGCCTAAATGGAAAATGAGAGAGAGAGAGAGACAGAGAGACAGAGAGAGAGAGAGAATAGAGGCAGGCTGTGAGAGCAGGATTGGGTTGGTGGTGGGAGGGAAACTGGGGATGTTGGCGGCAGGAAATGTGCACTGGTGGAGGGATGGGTGTTGAAACATTTTTTTTTTTTTTTTTTTTTTGCTTTTTGGGTCACACCCAGCGATGCTCAGGGGTTACTCCTGGCTTTACACTCAGGAATTACTCCTGGTGGTGCTTGGGGGACCATATGGGATGCCGGGGATTGAACTCGAGTCGGCCGCGTGCAAGGCAAACGCCCTAACCGCTGTGCTATCACTCCGGCCCCGGGGTGTTGAAACATTTTATGACTGAAACTCAATCACAAAATTTTTTTGTCACTATGTATCTCAGAGTGATTCAATTAGAAAATAAAATTAATAAATTTTTTTAAAAAAAGAAAGACCAGATCTCTGTGTTTGGGTAGCAGTGGGCCTGCCTGATCTCTCAGTACCTTTCTCCAAAGTGGGAATTTCATCATTTTCTCTCTCTGACCCTTCTCCCTCCTGGATCCACAACTCAATACTTTGCCCTTGATTGGGGTTCAAATGTCCATGTGTTTTTTTGTGTGATATATATATATATTTTTGCATAACTTGCTGCTTTGGCTTTTTGAATGCTGGAGAGCAAACCCAAGACCCCACACAGACAGTGATGAATCTGCTCTTCCCTGGAGCCACCAACATAATGAATTCATTTCTGAACATTCTCAGACTCTGTCTCACAGGGTAAATACCTTTATTTATTTTTTTCTCCCTGAGACTCTGTGTACTTGTAGTCTCAAGGTGGTCATCGGTAAAAGTGCCATCACAGGTGGCTTAGAGAAGAGAGGGTCTTCCCTAGCCTGAGAGCAGCTTGAGTCGGGAAGGGCGTCCTGCGGCGGCGGGAGAAGGAACTTGGAAGAGAGGGAGGATCTGGCTCATGCCCAGCAGATCTTGGGTGATATGAACATTTCTGCATACTCTAATTGTTTAGAAAACTCATGCATGGGGGCTGGAGCAATAGCACAGCGGGGAGGGCGTTTGCCTTGCACGCGGCTGACCTGGGTTCAAGTCCCAGCATCCCATATGGTCCCCTGAGCACTGCCAGGGGTGATTCCTGAGTGGAGAGCCAGGAGTAACCCCTGTGCATCGCCAGGTGTGACCCAAAAACCAAAAAAAAAAAAAACCTCATGCATATTCATGATGGGGTGAAGCGGGCGTGAGTGGGGAGCAGCATACAACGGACAGATGGACAGACCTGGCCTGTGCAGAGAACGGCAGAGAAATGTGGAGGGGGAGCTTTTCAGTTCGGTGATAAGAAGAAGGTGGGGTGGGTGGGGATGGGGCGAGACAGACTCCAGTGTCCAGTCTGTACTGGCCAGAACTGGAACTGTCCTGCCAGAGGCCTGGAGTCTGTCCGCATCTTTCTGTGAAAGGTTCCTTCATGGCTCAGAGACCCAGGAGGGCTTTTCCCTGGTAGGGGTTATCACATTCTCTAAGCTACACATCTCTGGCCAATCTCTTTTAGCTTTTCCTAAACCCAGAGTCCTTCTAAGTTTTGCTTGGTTTTGTTTTTTAGTTTGTCACTGTCACTGTCATTCTGTTGCTCATCGATTTGTTCGAGCGGGCACCAGTAATGTCTCTCATTGAGAGACTTATTGTTACCTTTTTTGGCATATCCAATACACACGGGTAGCTTGCCAGGCTCTGCCTGAAGGGCTCAATACTCTCGGTAGCTTGCCCGGCTCTCTGAGAGGGGCGGAGGAATCGAACTCAGGTTGGCCACATGAAAGGCGAAAGCCCAACCGCTGTGCTATTACTCCAGCGATATCATAGTGCTATCGCTCCAGTTTTTTTTTTAAATTTATTTATGTATTTATTTTTGAGGTGGGGGGGACAGTGTTGCAAAAAAAGCTTTGATAAGACTGGGCCAGAGGGGCCAGAGCCATAGCACAGCGGGTGGGGCGTTTGCCTTGCACACGGCCGACCTGTTTTGATCCCCAGCCTCCCATATGGTCCCTGAGTACCACCAGGAGTAATTCCTGAGTGCATGAGCCAGGAATAACCCGTGTGCATCTCGGGTGCGACCCAAAAAGGGGAGGGGGCGGAAGATAGGGGCAGAGAGTATAGTAGAGAGTATAGTAGATAAGACACAGGCCTTATCCAACCTGGCTTTAATCCCTGGCACCACTTGTGGTCACCCAAACTCACCAGGAGTGATTTCTGAGCACAGAACCAGAAGTAAGACCTCCGCACAGCCTCGTGTGGCCCCCCAAACAAAAACAAACCAAAAAAGCTTTGATATGACATAGACAAAAGGGAAGGATCTAGTTTTCCAATGGAAATTCTTTTGCAATCTCTCTTATGCATCATCTTTCTTATTTTGCAGAACTACTGGGAGTGGTAACCTGGTAACGTGGGCTTCTCTTAGTGGTCTTGGTCCCCAGGAAAAGACCCTGGATAGTTTGACTTTTTTAACCTGGAAAAGAAACACCTCAACTTCGGAGTGTGGGCTCCTGGTTATCCAGGGAGTAAAGGCTGGTCCTGTGGTCAGGGGCCTCTGGGCCTTGGGTGTTTCTTGGGGGCCCTGATGCTTTTCCTTTTTTAGAGAAATGTATTTCAGGGACAGCAGTAGTAAGACATGGTCCCAAAGGTTTCGGTGGCAGAGGAAAATAAGATCATCTCTTAATGTCTATGGCATGTCTTTGTAAACTTTGAGGTCCTTTTTAGATCTCGTGGGGCAGTTGGAAGAACTCTATCACTTGCCCGAAAGTAGAGAGAGAGTTAAGAAGGAAGGTGCCTGCCGCAGAGGCAGGGGGTGGGATGGGGTGGGGGTGGCGGGAAGGATACTGGGGACATTGGTGGTGGAAAATGTGCACTGGTGGAGGGATGGGTGTTCCGATTATTGTATGACTGAAACTCAATCGTGAACACTTTGTAGCTGTATCTCACAGAAATTCAATTAAATAAATAAATAACTTTTTAGAAATGGACTCTATCACGAAGGACCCAGGGCTTCTAGAACTTTCCAACAAAGGCAGAGGCGCTGTGGCAATGGACTAGCTCTCTGAAGTGAGCCCTTGCTAGAACCAGACTAGAGATGACAGGCATCGTGTTGGAGCATCCCCTCCTCTCCTCTGCTCTAATCCTGCCTTCCTCTGCTCCTCTCCAGCTTCTAGAAGGACCCTCCCTCGAAGGCCAGCGTTCTTGGGAAGATGGAGGCCTCTCTCCCCTGCCTGTGAGTGAAGCAATGCTGACCTCTGTCTCCTGGACGTTCTGACTCAGGTAAGCAGGCCACCTTCCCCGGCCTTCCACCCCTCGAGGAAATGGCACGGAATCCATGAACTATCGAAGGTATATTTAAATGCAAATGGAACATTGATTGTTTCTTCACCCATTGGTGTCCTCCTCCTCCCTTCCAATCTTCTTAATGATCAATTGATGCAGTGATCAGACTGACAATGTGGTCAATGCCATTTAGACATTAAGATAATGGAAACACACGGCAGGGTCCATGTCTTTATTTAAAATTGTGCTGTGGGGCCCAGAGAGAACTCCACGGGCAGATGAGCTCAGGCTGTGCTTCTGCTGCCACGTGGTCCCCCGGAGCTTCCTGAGAAGCAGTGCACCCCCCCCCACCCCCCACCCCGGCCGGCTCCTCCCCAACCCAGGGTGTGGCCCCCAAACAAAGCAAGAACACAAAAACAAAAGTAGTAAAATTGTGCTGTGTCTCATGAACTCACAAAGCAAATGAAAGAAGCATTGCTGAAAAGATTTGTGTAGGAACTTATTGGGGGGAGCGTGGAAAGATGGGGGGGTAGTTAAGACACTTGTCTTGCGGCCTGCTGACCGCAAATACCTGCTCCTTCATATACTTTCCCGGGCACTGCCAAGGGTCACTCCCGAGCATAGAGCCAGGAATAGCTCCTGAGCACCACCAGGTATGGCCCAAATGCCAACGCCCACCTCCAAAAAAAAAATACTACTACTACTAATAATAATAACCTAGTTTCATCAAGAGTTCTTCTAAATCATTTTCTTTCCCATGGTAGCATGTTTTGCCTTGAATTATTCCAATGTTTCTCATGTACCTTTTGAGTCAGTGTTACTGAGTATCAGTGATGTGTTTTTGGAGCAGATGGGGATGAGGGATGCCAGGCATGGAGCTAGCCACACGGAGCTTATGGCTGCGCCAAAGACCCGGGAGTCACGCCTAAGAAAGTGACAGATGGTGTTGCTCAGTTTCGGGCTGGACCGGGTACTGGTTCTCTGGTTCAGGAAATGGAGCCACGGAGAAGGTTGGGATGCAAATTACCGGGGAAGAGTTTAGGGAGGAGGGGAGGGATCCTGGCAGGCTTTGTGACTGAGGCAGGAGCTGGAAGAGGAGCAGCAAGATCCAATGGATGGGGAGTGGGGCCTGAGCTGAGAGGACCATGGCTGGCTGCAGGCGCCCCGCAGATGTCCCTGGCACCTCTCCCAGCCAGAGGCGGACTGTCCTGCAGGTGTCACCGGGGGGGACACACCTGGCCTGCTACAGAGGGGCCTGGCGGAGCACAGCCACCAGCATCCTTCTCACCATCCCCGCCCGGCAGGCCTTCTCTGCTCCCTCAGGCCTGTCCTCCTCTGCAATCTGCCTCCCTGCCTTGTTTTTTTGCCTCTTCTCCCACCCACCAGCCCCCACCCCTCCAAGTTCCTCCTGGCAGCTGTGGCTGGACCAGACCCTGGGATGTCCCAGAGCCTCTAAGGTCAGTGCCGGATGGATGAGCTGCCACTCTGAGCTAAGAAAAGGCATTGCAGGACGGAAAGCATCAAGTGAGAACCTGAGTTTGGAAGAGATGCCGAGAGCCCCTAGAGGGAGTTTTCTGCAGGTCAGAATGCAGGGGTTGGGGGGTGGGGGGGACCTTCAGGCTGATGCCAGGGCCTGGGCGGGGGGTGAGGAGCCGCATGCCCTGCTCACTCAGGGTGGTCCAGCCAGACTCGCCCACGCCTCGCTCTTTTGGATAAAGCAGGGTGGGCTTTCACGACCCTGGGTCTGACGGTGCTCCGAGAGTTGCCTGCCCTAGCCACCCCCAAGCCCCACCTGGGCTTGCTCTGTGCTCCCGGGGCTCCCCTAGGCCCTGGGACCTCCCCAGAGGCTGAGCCCTGCCTTCCCAGCCCCCAGGGAGCAGAAGCACTAGAACGGCTGCCTGCATGGCTGCGGCTGGTTCTCCTCCCACGGAAGACTGAGCCTGTTTCACGGTTCCAGGCCACGCCAGGGCCTGGACACTTCAAACCTGCTGCTGCTGCTTTGTGTGTGACAGACAAGCCAAAAAAGAAAAAAAAATGGTTCTTTGCCTTTTTTAAGAAAGGCTAGCACTTTGTGCCTTATAGAGGTTCTGTGGAATTCAAATTTCAGTGGACCTACATAAAATTTTACAGGAACATGGCTTAGCTCATTTTCAGATTATCTGTGGCAGCTTTTGTGTTCGAAGGCTGAGTTGAAGAGATGTAGCAGGAGGCATAAGTGATTTACGTTCTGCCTATTGCAGAAACAAAAAATGAGCCACACTTTGGGATGGAAGATATGGCTGGCTGGTAGCATGTGAGATCCTGGATTTGATCCCTGGCACTATTTAATATCTCCCACCATCACCACACCCCCCCCCCTCAAAGAGTGCTACCCTCTGGCCTAGGCAATTGTGTGGCATTAATATTTGCAAAGTTGGAGGTCTAGAACGTTCCCCCTAGGAGGAGAACATGACTGAAGAAGACTGAAGAGTGAGTAGGATTTTCATTAGGAGAAGAAAGGAAAAGCATCTTCTAGATTGAGCCAGAGAACTGAGTTGGAATTTTCCATTCATCCATTTAACTTTCAATTAAATGTAGAGAGGACATTAAGGACAGTTTATTTCAGGAACCTATATATTAGGGTTGTCTTTAAAATGAGGCATCCAGGCTTCTTGAATTAACCTAAATGTTGAAACAAAGCACCACATTAAAACACAAGCTGCATTCCGGAATTTTCCCACTTTTGCTTGGCCCAAGCTGCAAACTATTTTATTTTGTTTTACTTTATTTGATTTTTTGGGCCACACCCAAAAAATGGTGCTTAGGAGTCACTCCTGGCTCTGCACTCAGGGATCACTCCTGGTGGGCTGAGGGGACCATATAGGATGCCTGGGATTGAACTTGGGTCAGTTGTGTGCAAGGCTTTACCCACTGCACCATCTCTCTGGCCCCAATGAACTATTTTATTTTATTATCTTTTTTTTCTTTTTGAGTCACACCCAGTGATGCATAGGGGTTATTCCTGGCTCTGCACTCAGGAATCACCTCTGGCAGTGCTCAGGGGGCCATATGGGATGCTGGGAATCGAACCCTGGTCTGTCGCATGCAAGGCAAACGCCCTACCCGCTGTGCTATCGCTCTAGCCCCTTGAACTATTTTTATTTTTAAACTTAATCAATATTTCATTTTAAATCAAGCAAGCAGTGAAAAGTTAACATTGAATAGACTACAGCATTTAATCTTGGTGATGTGTGCTCTCAATCTGGTGGGATTTGGTGGTATCGTTGAGTAAAAATTTCAGTGAAAATTGGAAATGTGGATCTTGTTCTGCTCCCCAGCAGAGCTAGCCCCGTAGCCATAGGAGGGGAAACAGTACTCTCCTGTACTGGGCAGAGTGATAGCACAGTGGGGAGGGCACTTGCCTTGCATACTGCTGACCCAGGATCAATCCCCAGCACCTCATATAGTCCCCCAAGCCCTGGGGGCTGGGGGGTTGATCCCTGAGTGCAGAGCCAGGAGGAACCCCTGTATACCTGTGGGTGTGGCCCCAAAATGAACAAATAAAAGTACTCTCCAGATCTCAAGACAATGTATTATTTTGAGGTACCACTACCCCCAAATTATGGTGCCTTCCACTACAAGGATTCAGACCAATCCCGTAACCACACCCGCTGAGCAGGGCAAGTCACGTGTGGTGATCTTGCGGGGAAGGAGAGAGGAGCCTGAGGAGGTTTGGGGGCAGCACTGCCTCTGTGGGTCTCTGTGGGAAAGCGTTTATTTCTCAGCACCAAAGAGTAAATAGGCCAAGGCTAGGTGGACTCGTGTAGTTTATCAAAGGCACAAAGAAGGTGTCTCAAAGAGCTTTGCAACGAACTGCAGGGTAGAATGGCTGCCCAGATTCTTCACTAGGGTATGAAATCCCCTCCCTGCCCAAGGGCTGGAGGCAGCATAGTCACAACATGGGCACAGTAAGCACCTGGAACCATCCTCGAATCCTCAAATGGCCCATCATAACACTCACTCTTCCTCCCTGTCACACTGAGAAATACCCCAGCACCAACCAAGGACCTGCTGTTTCCCAACAGGTCCTGTTTTGGGACTGTTGCTTGATACTGCTTATGGAGCTTTTCTTAAGAGGCAGACACTCTCCTAAGCTTTTGCCTAGGTGTTTTTGGTTTAATCCCCTAGGCAAACTTGAAATATGATAGCACTGTAGCACTGCTGTCCTGTTGTTCATCGATTTAGGTTGAGCGGTCACCAGTAACGTCTCCATTCGGAGACTTGTTGTGACTGTTTTTGGCATATCGAGTACACCATGGGTAGCTTGCCAGGCTCTGCTGTGCAGGTGGGATACTCTTGGTAGCTTGACAGGATCTCTGAGAGGGATGGAGGAATCAAACCCAGGTCGGGCCGCGTACAAGGCAAACGCCCTACCCGCTGTGCTATCGCTCCAGTCCAAAGTAAATTCCAACAATCTCATCACACTGCCAGTTAACAACCTTGCTTGGCTTTGAACCTGCTTTGTTTTTGTTTTTGTTTTTGCCTGTTGGGTCACACCCAGCGATGCTCAGGGGTTACTCCTGGC
The DNA here is from genome assembly GCF_027595985.1 of Sorex araneus. Taxonomy (NCBI): domain Eukaryota; kingdom Metazoa; phylum Chordata; class Mammalia; order Eulipotyphla; family Soricidae; genus Sorex; species Sorex araneus. Next base: position 11,884,357 of record NC_073304.1, read on the forward strand.
TCTGCACTCGGGAATTACTCCTGGTGGTGCTTTTGGACTATATGGGATGTTGGAAATCAAACTCGGATTGGCTGGTCGGCCACGTGCAAGGCAAACACCCTCCCTGCTGTGCTATCACTCCAGCCCCTAAACCCGCTTTTAAAAAAATTACCTGGGTCCCACCCAGTGGTAGATTGGAGGCTTTTTCTAGTGCAGCCTTCAGGGACCAAACCCAGGAGTGCTGCCTGCAAGAGCAGGCACTTCAGCCCTGAGTCGGCTCCCTGCCCTGCCCCAGCTTGTAAGCATTCTGACGGGTTGGTTTGCTGATCCTCAGCCACGTGGAGCCCCACTTCCCCGACCCTGGCACAGGGAGCACAGGTGGGCGGGTAGGAAGGGTAGGAAGGTGCAGAGCTGAGCGTGAGCCAGTGTGAACTCACTCCAGGCTTCTCCGGACAGCCAGGAGCAGGGCCCGGGCCGGCAAGTCTGTCTCTGACTTCCTGTCTGTCTCCTTCTGCTCCACCTACCTTGTCACTGATGTTCAGCTTGTTTGGAAGCTGAGCGCTGCTTTCTCCAGGAGGACTGGAAAGAGGATTTTGAAATCAAGGGTGGAATAGAGCGCCAGCCAGTGAAGATCTGCCGTGTACTGTTGATCCCAACCAGCCCCTTCCCGACACAGACAGCAGAAGGAATCCATTTTCAGGGAGTTTATTTCCAAATTTGTTTATTTATTTATTTTCTTAAAGCCACATCTGAAAAGCAGTTTGTTTGCAGAATAGCATCACATATTGAGTCATTCGCTCACAAGTAGCACTGTAGCACTGTCATCCCGTTGCTCATCCATTTGCTTGAGCGGGCACCAGTAACGTCTCCATTGTGAGACTTGTTGTTACTGGTTTTGGCTTATCGAATACACCACGGGGAGCTTGCCAGGATCTACCGTGCAGGCGAGATGCTCTCGGTAGCTTACTAGGCTTTCAGAGAGGGGTGGAAGAATCGAACCCGGGTCGGCTGTGTGCAAGCAAACGCCCTACCCGCTATGCTATGGCTCCAGCCCCTTACTCACAAGATGGCATTTATTTCCCTAGTTCCTGGGCTTCCTAATCAGTGTTCCAAGGAAGTCTGTGGGATCAAGGGCAGAAATGGACCAAGTGTGGCAGAACCATTTACTGAATTACTTGCTTCAGGGAACGCCCCACCTCAAAAAAAATAAAATTACACATGTGATTTCTAAATGTACAAAGGAAATGAAAGGAATTCCATTATGGAAGGGGAAAAAAAATGGATGGAAATTTCTCATCCTGTCTCATAAACAATATAGGAATAACTTTAAAGTCTTCTGCTTTAAGCATGCATTTAATTTGTGCTCTGGGAACCAAACAATGTTGCTAAGATAAAACATCCTAATAATGATTTATGTAAATTTATTTGTACAAAGTAATGGTGTAGTTGCCTATAGCAAATTGCCTGGAATGTGAAATGACATTTATGAGGTCTTCTCCCCCCACCCCCCTTTGAATGAATACAATGGAGAAAATGAAAGACTCCGGCAAGGAGAAAAGAAATTTGCGTTCAGGATGGAGTTGACGCTCCCAGAGACAGGGACAGCTGGACAGAATATAGGGAGTGCAAGTGGTCCCCACACTCATCACATTAGATTCCCAGGTGATGTTCTCGTTAATTAAGCCATTTTAAAGGCCGGGCCAAGGGAGCATGTGTTCAGTTCTTAAAGGCCAGGCTCTGTGTTCCGTGATCATAAATTGTTCCAACACAAAATCCCTTTCCCAGTAAACAGTGGCAAAACACCTATTTTCGTGGTACCCTGACACTTAACAGCCCAGAGTACACAGAGGGCAAACATAGTCTAATATGCAACTTGTTTCAGCTCCTTTACCACTGAGGAAAGTTAGGCTTGAGTCAGAACCGGAGCCCAAATGTTACTACACAGAAAGTTCTCCCAAGGACTGAATCACAGACCCAGAGGGAGTTTTCCTATTGAACAATCAGTTAACACTGTTGATGATGGCCCTAGGTGTTTCCCAGGAAGCTTTAATTAAGTGGAAATCCCCGCATAGGTAACAGAGAATTTCTGGAAGGAAGCCTCCGCCAGAAATGCCCAGTCTGATTTGCATAACCTGTAGTGTTTCGAAAAGGTCTGATCTTAGCACGTTCATTTCGGAAGGCATCACTTTTATTTTTCGCTCAAGAGCTTTCTGCTCTCACTCGGTGACTGCAGTGACTTCTGTGAAGTGGGTTAAGAGGTTAGGGCCTAGCGAGAGGGACACGGAGAGCCACAGATGTCAGGGAGTGAGATGCCAATATGGGCTTCCCTCTGCTGACAGAGGGGACAGCTCTCCTGCTCTGTTCCCGTATGTGAAGGCAGAAGAAGGAGCTGTGTGGGGCTTCTGGAGAGCTGGTCTTACTTCATTTATTTTTTAATTTTTTTATTTTATTGAATCACCGTGAGATAGTTACAAAGCGTTCATGTGTGAGTTTCAGCCATACAATGATCAAACACCCATCCCTCCACCAGTGTGTATTTTCCACCACCAATGTCCCCAGTATTCCCCACCCTCCCCAACCGCAGTCATCCCAGTCTTCATCCTGCCTCTATGGCAGACAGTTTCCCCCATATTCTCTCTCTACTTTCAGGCATTATGTTTTGCTCAAATTTTCCCACCACCATTTAGGCCTACCTGCCAGGGTCAGACGCTAAATAATTCATTTTCCATTGCTCATTTCGAATATCGTGAGAGCTCATGCGGCCACAAAAGCGGCCATGTGCTTCTGGAATTCTAAGATTGTAAATGGTTGGGTTCCAGAGACATCTCTGTAGGGCACTCATCCATTTTGGGATACAATTGGGCGTCTCTGGACCAGGGCTGTTTGTACGCTGAAATGGTGCCCGAAGGCACATTGTGGGCATGAAAGCCAGGCCATGAGCTGGCGGGGAGCTGGAGAGGGACAATCCAGCCCCTTTGCTGCCTTGTGGCCCGAATATTTAGTCCTGGAACCTGCATACCTGGGCTTTGCTTCTGGAAGCTCTTGGTTGCCGGGATTCCATCTGGAGTAGGCGGGGAGAGTGCACCTGCTGCATCTGGGATGCCCTGGTGAAATTGGCTCAGTATGGGGCCCGGAGAGATCTCTGGCACTGTAATGTCTTCCGGGACTCATTGATGTGTCCCTCTGGGCTTCTTTGGAATGCCATGACTCTCCTGAGAGAAGAGAGCTGTTTGTTTCCGTGGGTGGCAGGCCTATGAGGTAGAGTCACTACCTGTGGTACCCGGCCACTGTCTAGTTAAGCTCCCACATGGCCATGATCCAGAGATACACAAATGAGTCTTGGACCCGAGGAACTTGCTGCAGAGATGACTCTGGACTTAGCAATGGGCCATTTTTGCCAGGTCAGTCCAGTTGGGGGCAGGTGCCGTCCCTCTGCTTGCTCTCTTGGATTCCCGGGAGCTTCTATCTTCTAGAACTCAGCAAATAGCTCCAGGTATGAGCAATCATGATGGGAAACGCCAGGCCTCACGGGAGAGGAGAGGAGTTGGTCCTTCTCCTTCCCCCCACCCGGATGGGACTCTGAGATGATGCCCACATATGGCCACCGTCTACTTAAGCTCCCACATGGCCATGATCCAGAGACACACAAATGAATCTTGGACCTGAGCAACTTGCTGCAGCAATCTCTTCAGACCCTAATTATTAAACCTATGTATATTCTGCCATTTTGTATATATTGGGCTGGAGCGATAGCACAGTGGACAGGCATTTGCCTTGCACACAGCTGAGTTCAATTCCTTTGTCCCTCTCAGAGAGCCCGGCAAGCTCCCGAGAGTGTCCTGCTCACATGACAGAGCCTGGCAAGCTACCTATGGCATATTCAAGACGCCAAAATCAGTAACAACAAGTCTTACAATGGAGACATTACTGGTGCCCGCTCAAGAAAATCGATGAACAATGGGATGACAGTGCTACAGAATTCCTAGAGCATGTGACATTATATTGTATCCATAACAGCAATACAAAGCACATTGTCTAGCGTTGCATTTTCAGCAGGTATAAGTGTTGGTGGGACTGGGCTCAAATATCAAAGTTAACCAAAGTAGAGAATGAGAGTATTGTGCAAATTGTCTGCCACACAGAAAGGGGGAGATATGGAATGGGGTGGAGAGGGGAATACTGGGAGCTTTGGTGGTGAAAAATGTGCACTGGTGAAGGGACGAGCATTTGATATTGTATGATTGAAGCTCAAATATGAAAACTCTGTTACTGTACCTCACGGTGAATCAATAAAAAGGGGGGAAACTATTTAACTCTGTGGCAGAGAGATAATTCAGTGTGCTGAAAGCATGATTCGCATGTGGAGGATCCAGGTTCATTTCCTGGGGTCCCACAGTTCTCAAAGTAATGTTAGGAGCAGTGGCCAAGCGCTGAGCTGGAAGTAGCCCCTGAGCATCCCCAAACCAAAATTAAGTAAATATAAGATACTTTATCACTGTGTCACTGTCATCCCATTGTTTATTGATTTGCTCAAGTGGACATCAGTAACGTCTCTATTTGTCCTAGCACTGAGATTTTAGCAGCCTCTCTTTACTCGTTCTTCCCGGTGGTGCCGCATTGGAGGCTCTTTAAGGGTCAGGGGAATGAGACCCATCATTGTTACTGTATTTGGCATATCGAATACACCATAGAGAGCTTTCCAGGCTCTGCCGTGCAGACAGGATGCTCTCAGTACCTTGCCAGGTTCTCTGAGAGGGAGAACTAGGCTATAAGAGTTGGTGTTGTTTTATAGTCTCTGGATCTTGGCCATTGATGGGATTACACGGTGCTGGGGCAGTTCATGGGCATGGCTGCCAAGCTACTGGAAACTGGGGGGTCTGGGTAGAGGAGGCCCTGTCCCGATCCAAGCAGGCCTGGAGATGTCAGCCCCGGGTCCCACACACCTGGTTTCTTTTACTGGTTCCTTCATGTTTGAGGCTCATCCGAACATGTGGAGAGGGGCCTTGAGCATGGCTGTGGCTGGGTTCCGGAAGTCTTCAGCTGCCGGGGCTCCGCTTGGGGCAGGGAGGGAAACTCAACTCGCCCCACTCCTAGGGGCCCTGAAGACAGCCAGGCGCTGGGGGCAAGAGAATGCAAGGTACTTAATTCTTTTTAAATTCTTTTTAAATTGTATTTCATTTTTACTATGATGTACAGTTACAAATTTATGAACTTTTGTGTTTGCATTTCACTCACACAGTGATCGTTTACCCATCCCTCCACCAGTGCCCATTCTCCTCCACCAATGATCCCAGTATCCCTCACCACCCCTATCCCATCCCCCACCACCCTGCCCTGCTCTGTGGCAGGGCATTCCCTTTTGCTCTCTCTCCTTTGGGGTGTTATAGTTTGCAATAGAGGTATTGAGTGGCCTTCATATTCAGTCTATAGTTTACTTTCAGTTCACATCTTCCAACCTGATTGGATCCTCCTAACATCCTCTACTTGGTGGTCCCTTCTCTATCTGAGCTGCCTTTTCCCCCAGCATGTAAGGCCAGTTTCCAAGCTGTGGGGCAGACCTCCTGGTCCTTATCTCTACTACTCTTGGGTGTTAGTCTCCCGCTCTGTTACTTTATATTCCACAGATGAGTGCGATCTTTCTATGTCTGTCTCTCTCTTTCTGACTCATTTCACTTAACATGATACTTTCCATGTTGAGTCACTTATATGCTTAATTCTTTAAAAAAAAAAAAAATAGAAGAGTCACTACCCGTGGTAAGGCCAAGGTCTGAGGGCTGACATTGGAGCTGTGGGTAGGCGGGATGTGAAGTGCACCCGGGCCTTGTGTGCCCAGTGGAAACTGCGCTGGCTGAGCACACACGCTGGGCTATGGTTCAAGGACAAGGGGCCGGAACAGTGCGGCCGTCTCTGTATTAGGGAAGTGGTCCGAGACTCCCAGCCTGAGGCGGTGGGTCGTTGAGGTGAGAAGACCAGCCTGACTTTCTGGGTCCTTCCTTTCCCAGCTGAGGGACCCTGGGTGTCACTTCTAGGCTGCAGCTCCCTGGAAAGGAACATCAGGTATCTGAACCTCCACGTCCCCATCTGTGAAGGGGGAGTAATGGTCCTCCTCTTAGGGAGATGGTGTGAGAAGTCAGTCAGATCATTTTTTTTTTATTTTGCTTTTGGGGTCACACCCAGCGATGCACAGGGGTTACTCCTGGCTTTGCACTCAGGAATTACTCCTGGCGGTGCTCAGGGGACCATATGAGATGCTGGGAGTTGAACCCGGGTCGGCCGTGTGCAAGGCAAACGCCCTACCCGCTGTGCTATCGCTCCAGCCCCGGTCAGATCATTCTTTTTGTTGTTCTTTTTGTTTGGGGGTCACACCCAGCAGTGTTCAGGGCTGACTCCTGACTCTGCACTCCGGGATCACTCCTGGTGGGGCTTGTGGGATCCTACGGTATGCCAGGGATCGAAGCAAGGCAAGCGCCCGACCCGCTGTACTATGGCTCTGGCCCTAGTGAAATAACTCTTAGAAGTATCGTATAAGAATTCTTAGAAGTATTGTACAAGATACTTGGCACAGTGCTTAATGGACAGTGAAAACCCCATGATATGTCCCAAAGTGATGACCTTTGTTCTTCCTTGAGATTGTGTGGCTCGGGGCCAGAAGTGGCTTGAGCTCAAACTTTGCATGCGAGAGGCCACGTTCCACTCCTGTCACCACCTGCTTCCTCCAGCGCAAAGTGGAAGTAGCCCCTGACTTCCAGGTGTGGCCTGAAAATCAAGAGCAAACAAATGAAAAGGGTGTACAGTACTGACTGATCGTTGGCAGTGGACATTAACATGCATTTGATGAGGATCATCTAAAGAGTTTCTAAACAGGTTGTTTTCATGGCCTGAAGGGGAACGAGGGACATGGGAGGTACCCCTGGGTCCCCCCCAAGGCCCTTGACACTGACAGTCGTTGGCAAGCTGTTCAGGAGAGATGACCAGGCCTGTGGCTGTCGGGTGTCCTGGGAAAGGCATCGTGTGGCCGCTGTAGTGCAGGTCTCCAAGAACTCAGGAATGAGGCTAGTTTGTCACTTTGCCCTAATGCTTCCCGTCTGAACAGTCCCTCGGTGCTTGTGTCGTGATGAGACAGAGAAGCCTTTGGTCCTGGGTTCCTTCAGCTGCCATTCATGTCTTCTGCATGTGCGTCCTGGCCTTGGGGGGCCCAGCTCCTCTGCAGAAGGGGTCCCTAAGCTCTTTGGTGAGATTTCCTTTCCCTTAGAAGCATATAGCCTGCCGCTTTCTTATCGAGGATTGAAATGAATACGATGGTGAATGTTTATTTTATTTTTCGGAGGCAGCTTTATATCCCCTTAGAAAAGGTGTTTCAGAGAAATCCTCTGAAGACAGATAAGGACATAGAGAACATTCCCCAGTGAAATAAGAAAATCAGGAACACATCTCAGGTTGGGGATGGTTTATTTCAGGGAGCCCCACCACCCAGTGGCTCCTGTGTCAGGCCGCAGGGAATTCTGAGGGGTGGGGAACAGCCAGCATGCCCCAGGTGAGCGTTTAGATGCACCCACCCCCAGCCCAAGACAATGAGAAAAATAAGCTCCAGATAGTCAGTTCGATAAAAAGTCGGTCAATTACAGGGTCTGCAAAACTGTTTGGAAAAAAACAATTGTGTTGTTTTGGGGGGGGCCACACTAGACTATGTTCAAAACTTACTCTTGGCGGGGCTGGAGCGATAGCACAGCAGGTAGGGCGTTTGCCTTGCACGCGGCCAACCCAGGTTCGATTCCCAGCATCCTATATGGTCCCCTGAGCACCGCCAGGAGTAACTCCTCTGAGTGCAAAGCCAGGAGGTAACCCCTGTTTATTGCCGGGTGTGACCCCCCCAAAAAAAACAAAAAAAAAACTTACTCTTGGCTGTTCGCTCAGGGAACATTATGGTGGGCTTGGGAGACTGTATGTGGTGTCAGAGATCAAACCCAGGCCGGCTGCATGCAAGGCTAGCACCCTACCTATTGTGCTATCTCTCCAGCCCCTGATTTTTAAATTTTATTGCAGTGTAAAGCGTTATCATTTGGGGGGAACCTCCTGCACTGGGTTTTTGCCCCTTATCCATAGCGGTGCTCTCACTGGGTCCCCTTCTGGACCCCCTCTACTGGTGGCCACGGGTACAAAGCCTTTGACTTGCTGCCCTTTGAATAACAAAAGGTTAGAGAGCACTGGAAACAGAGCAACAGCCAAGCTTCCTTCCTAAGGAACAGGACAGGAAAAAAAAAAACAAACAAAAACCACAACAAGCGGTTCAAAAGATGGAGTAGCCATCTGTCCGTGGCACTGTGGGTCAAGATTCCCAGCTTTGGGGCTGGTGAGGCAATACTCGCCTTGCATCAGACACCCACCACCACATGCCCCCCGCCAGCATCCCTGGAGGTCCCCGAGTACCACATCCTGGTCTGGATAATCCCGGACACTTTCGGATCGGGTTGAGCAGCCCTGGACGTCTGGAGCACTGCTTGGAAAATATAATCATTTCCAAAGCCAAGATACACACACTTGTTTCCTGGTGGACCCTGGCTGGTTCTGGGTCACCCAAAATGCCATCTTGCATGAGCTCTTTCCCTGCCCTGGAGGCTTGTTCTCTGGCGTAGGTGGGAGGGGCTCCCCAGAACTTTTGCATGTTTACCAGGAATTGTGTCATGAAAGTCCAGACTCAGAACCATGCTCCTGGTGTGTGTGTGTGTGTGTGTGTGTGTGTGTGTGTGTGTGTGTGTGTGTGGTTGGGGGGAAGTTGGGACAGTGCAGAGGGAAGCAGAGCATAGGTGATACCTGTGTGTGTGTGTGTGTGTGTGTGTGAGTTGGGGGGGAAGTTGGGACAGTGTAGAGGGAAGCAGAGCATAGGTGACACCCCTGTGTGTGTGTGTGTGTGTGTGTGTGTGAGTTGGGGGGGGAGTTGGGACAGTGCAGAGGGAAGCAGAGCATAGGTGATACCCGTGTGTGTGTGTGTGTGTGTGTGTGTGTGTGTGTGAGTTGGGGGGGGTTGGGACAGTGCAGAGGGAAGCAGAGCATAGGTGATACCCGTGTGTGTGTGTGTGTATGTGTGTGTGAGTGTGAGTGTGTGTGTGTGTTGGGGGGGAAGTTGGGACAGTGCAGAGGGAAGCAGAGCATAGGTGATACCCGTGTGTGTGTGTGTGTGTGTGTGTGTGTGTGTGTGTGTGTGTGTGTGTGAGTTGGGACAGTGCAGAGGGAAGCATAGGTGATACCCCTTAGTTCAGAAGCTCGACTTAAGACTCCAAGGACAACTGGACTCAGAGCAAGGCCTCGCTCAGGGGGAGGAAGACCTCCTGCAAGGTAGATTCCCCTGGAAGGAGAGAGTCCCGCCCACCCATCTCATGCCCGACAGTCCCGCAGAGCAGGTGTGCTTCTGACACAAGCGTCACTCCAGAACACAGGGAAGTGGCCTTGGAGCTGCTGACTCGTGAGTGACACTTGACCCCCGCAGGAAATGAGTCTGTGAGATGAGCACAGCTGACGGAAATGGGGCCGAGGCCCGTGCTGGAACCAGGGAGGCTTCGTGCACTCTCCCCTGAAGGCCGTTACCTCACTCTGGATACATATTTCTCTGGGTGGATGAGGAGAGACAGGAAATGGGCTGTAGGGGCTCCCGGACAGTTCAAATTACCCTCCCAGTTGGAGTTGACGAACTTTTCCTGGGCGTAATTTCATCTGGTGAGTGGACGCTTCTCAGTCTTGGGGGACCTGGTGGGCAATGTTGAGTCTTCTTTGAGGATCTTCTATCTTCTAGAGAGTTCTATCAGAACCTCGACTGGAAAGGAGGTCAGAGCGATAGTACAGCAGGGAGGGCACTTGCTTTTCATACAGCTGATCCAGGTTCGATCCCCAGCATCCCCTGTGGCCCCCTGAGCACTGGCAGGAGTGATTCCTGAGTGTAGAGCCAGGAGTCACCACTGAGCATTGTTGGGTGTGGCCCCCAAACAAAAACAAACAAAACAAAAAGGTTAAAAAATCCTTTTCTTGTTTCTTTCAGTCCATGAAAATAGGTACTAATGCAAGTTTTCTGTAGAAATCATCTTTCAGCAGACTATAGATTGAACACGGCCACCCAGTGCCTCCGTTGCAAGCCACAACACCCAAAAGGAGAGAGAGAACAAAAGGGAATGCCCTGACACAGAGGCGGGGTGGGGTGGGGGTCATCGGTGGAGGAGAATGGGCACTGGTGGAGGGATGGGTACTTGAGCATTGTATGACTGAAACACAAGCATGAAAATATGTAAATCTGTAACTGTACCCTCACGGTGATTCATTAATAAAAATAAATAAGTAACTAAATAAATAATCTTTCAGAAAGCAGGCATGCCAGTATTGGAGTAGTACAGTACATGTGCCTATGTGGCTATTATGCCATTCTAGCAGGAGTCATTGTTTTCTTCAGATGTAGAAATATCAAAATTCTCCCTGTTGTCACCAGTTCTACTTTTATATTGTTCAGGCTCTCTCCCTTTTGTAGTCATCTACCTAGCCTCTGGATGTGTGTGTGTGTGTGTGTGTGTGTGTGTGTGTGTGTGCTTAACTCAACAAAAACTGTCAACAAGCTACTATTTGTTTTCTTAAACAGCTTGAGCGAGAGATGTTTGGCATGATTGCCGGAAGTTGTTAGCTTATCACTGAGCTGTCCTGATGATTCTTCTGATTCAATTTGCATTGCTCACGATCATAATTATGACTAACATAAAAAGAATGCGAGGCTTGTATTTGTATAGTTCGTTCATTAATCATTTAATTGACTATTATATCCAAGTGGTTCTGCTTTTTACATACATCAACGTTCTTAGGCTGTGGACACCTCGGAGAATCAGAATTTAGGGATCAATTGTGAGACCTGGGAGCAGGGGCATAGGTGGGAGGCAGGATCTTTGGCTGGTTGTCTGTGACCCCACATATTTATTTCCAGGCACTTTATTTATTTGCCAGCAGTGACACTTTAACACCATAAGACATTAGATTATGGCATAGTTATTTTGACCACAAAAATGACTAGATTGGTATGATTTACAGAGGAAAAGAATAATGATGGCTACAAAATAAATCTGATCCAGAATGAATGACTGAATGAATGCGTGTCTTCATGTAAACAGAATCTGTTCTTTAGAAATCTGAAGGTTTCAGTGTCTACTGCTTAGCTAACGTTCCTAGACCACATTGAATTGTGTCAAACCTACTTTGAAATCCAACTTGCGATAGGAAACCGAGTTTGTGTGTTTTTGTGTATTTTCTGTTTGTTTGTTTCCTGTTTGTGTATTTCTGTTTCTCTGATTGGGGGCCACACCTGGCAGTGCTCAGGGCTTATTTCTGGCTCTGCACCAAGGAAACACTCCCGGTAAGGCTCAGGAACCATATGGGGTGCCAGGAATTGAATCCAGGTCAGTCACAGGCAAGGCAAGTGCTTTCCCCACTGTACTATTTCTCTGGCCCTAGGAGCTGCATTTTAGAACTCTGGGTTCACAGAAGAGACAAAGCTCACACGGGGATTCCCACTGGGTTACATCAGCCTGAGTTAAGGGGTGTGGGTTGAGTGTCACAGAGGAAACCTTCCATGTCAGGGATTCAAACTAGTATGTTTTTGGGTTTTTTTTAATTAATTAATTTACTTGTTGAGATTCTGTGGTTTACAATGCTACTAATAATGATTTTTGTTTTGATTTGTTTTGTTTTGGGGTCACACCCAGCGATGCTCAGGGGTTAATTCGGGGTTAATCCTGGCTCTGCAGTCAAGAATTATTCCTGGCAGGGTGCTCGGGGGACCATATGGGATGCTGGGAATCGAACCCAGGTCAGCCATCTTTTAAGGCAAACACCCTACCTGCTGTGCTATCGCTCCAGCCCCAAATAATGATTTTTTTATGCATATAATTCCTGCAGCAAACCCATCACCAGTGCACCCCCCTCCCTCTCCTAAGGATCTCATGACCCCTCCCTCTCAGCTCCTCTCCCACTCAGTTGTATGGATCAGTTCAGTTGTGTTGCCTCTGGCTCTTTGTTGCTCTTGCTGTATGTCTTTAAGGTCCACATCACAAATCACGAATCACGAAATCCCGTTGATCGTCGATTTCTCGAGCAGGTTCAGTAACCTCTCCATTCGTCCTATCCCTCAGATTTTAGAAGCCTCTCTCCACTCGGTCTTTTCAACGATGCCGCACTGGAGGCTCTTTCAGGGTCAGGGGAATGAGATGCAGCTTGTTACTGGCTTTAGCATATGGATACACCATGGGAAGCTTGCCAGGCTGTCCCATGTGGGCAGGAAACTCTCAGTAGCTTGCCAGTTTCTCCCAGAGGGAGAAGTAGGTTATAAGATATCTGGGAGCTTGCTTTTAAGTCTCTGGATGTTGACCGTTGTTGGGATTACACACACCTGGGTTCCTCTGCCTGCACCTTCATGCATGAGGCTTGTCCGAACGTGTGGAGAGGGGCCTTGAGCATGGCTGTAGCTAGGTTCCAGTGGTCTTCAGCCGTCGGGAGCTTGCTCGGGGTGGGGAGGAAAGCTGGAGCTCATCTCCTCCGAGGGGCCCCAGGGAAGACAGCCAGGCATGTGGGCAAGAGACTCTCTGCCAAGGTCCACATATGAGAGATTATTCTGTGTCCCTTTCCTCCTGGCTGACTTCACTTAGCATGATACCCCCCAGTTTCATCCATGTTGCTGCAAATAGCATGGTTTTGTTCCTTCTGAGAGCTGCACAGTATTCCATTGTGTATACAGAATAGAACTCCTGTATGATCTGGTGATAACCACTTAGTGACATCTATCCCCCAAACTCAAAAACATTTATTCGAAAGGATATATGCACATCTGTGTTCATTGCCACACTTATTACAAGAGCCAAGACATGGAAACATCCCAAACGCCCAACTCCAGATGAAAGGACTTGGAACTGTTATCAGGACGCCCCTCTCCTCTGCGGGTGGTGTAGTTGGGAGTGTAGGAGAGGAATCGGGGGTTATGGGAACCAAGAGCTCAGTTTTACCATTTTCCTTTGGGCAAGGGGTTGGCTTACTTCTAATTAAAACTCATGTCCTGTTTATAATAAAGAGCCAAGCTTTTGTTGTGAACGCTAAAGGTACAGACACAATCTCAATGCAGGTGACACCCTTTGACAATGAGTTCATGACCAGTTTGAAAGAAGAATAATCTGGCATGTGTGCTACCCAGGCTGGCTGATTCTGGGATCACAGATCACAGCACCCACTCCCAAACACAGGGACACAGAAAATTGACGGTTTATATCTTGCTCACTCTGCATCACTGTTGAGTTCACTGAGAACTCTGCTCTGTATGATTCTTGTCATCCTCTGTGGCGGTAATGGAACATTCTCCTGTCTCCGTGGCTGAGAGATGGGATAAAGAAAACATGGAAACACAGGCAAGCTCCTGACTTCTTCAGTAATGACACATATCATTTCTATTTTCACTTCATTGATCAAATCAAGTCCCATTGCCAAGCCTGTGCTCAAGGTGGTGGAGAAATAAATATGTCTGTGTCCTGGAAGAGAAGTTGAAATGTCTGAGTGTCTTTATGAAGTCCCACTTATATGTCAGAGTTTTTGAGATTACCTAGACACCTAGCTCAAGGGAAGCCAGCAAGAAATGAATCAGAAAGAGAAGGACAGACATAGAATGACTGCATTCATTTGTGGAATATAAAATAACATAATATGGGACTGACATCCAAGGACAGTAGGTACAAAGGCCAGGAATAGTGCTCCATAGTTGCTCTCATGAGCTGGGGGAGAAGGCAGCTGGGATAGAGAAGGGGTCACTAAGTCAATGACGGTTGGAGGAATCATTCGGGATGGGGATGTGTGCTGAAAGTAGATCAAGGACCAAACGTGAAAGTCTCTCAGTATCTGTATTGCAAACCATAATGCCCAAAAGTAGAGAGAGAGTATGGGGGAAATTGTCTGCCATGGAGGCAGGGGGAGTGTTGGAAAGTGGGAGTATACTGGGGACATTGGTGATAGAGAATGTGCCCTGGTGGAGGGATGGGTGTTTGATCATTGTATGACTGAAACGCAAACATGAAAGCTCTGTAACTCTATCTCACGATGATTCAATGTAAAAAATAAAATAAAATATGTTTTAAAAGGTTGATTTAAAAAAAAGGGAAATATCCACATTTTGTTAACAAAGAATATGTTGTTTGTTTATGCTTTGAAATTTGTTGAATATTAATAAAAAACAGTTGAAGCAAAAGAAAAAAAAAAGAAAAGGAAACCAGCAAGAGTAGAACTTCTTTTTCTTTTGGGTCAGGCCAGGGGGAAGTGATGCTCAGGACTTAAACTCCTGGCTCTGTGCTCAGGGATCCTGGCGGCCTTGGGGGACCGTCCAGAGTGCTTGGGATTGAACCAGGATCTGCTGCGTCCAAGGCAGGCACCCAACCTGCTGTACCCGAGCTCCAGCCGAGAGAGTAGAATTTCTGGCATCCTTCCTTCAGAATAGACTGGTCAGTGGGAGGAAGGTTATTCCCCTCCTCAGTGCTGCCCTACCGGGGACTAACTCGAGAGGCGGCCCAGGCTCTGTGTCCTCCCGTCTCACTCAGTCCTCTGCCACTCAAATGAACGCTCCGTGAGCCGGCCAGGGAGAGGCCGTGGGCAGCCCAGCCAGCAGCACCTCCCAGCACCCCCTCCGCAAGCTCCTCAGTGGCCACGGCCCATCTCCTCCCTTCTCCGGCTCTCCCAGGGATGGTCCCCGTGTTGGAAGATCATCCTCTCAGTTTCCTCTTCCTTCCCCTTGGTCCGTGTCTCCAGCAGAGTGATCTCTTACTGGCTTGGGGAAGCCCTGGTGGCCCTTGCCTCTGTCTGTCCACGCTGGCAGTCTCCCCCCACCCCCACCCCTGCTGCTCCCAGCACTTGCTCAGCGCCTCTCCCCCCCCACCCCACCCCACCCCCGGAACAAAATGTTTGGGTCTGGATTTGGGTTGTGAATGCAGTCGATTCCGTCAGGGCCTTGGTGATGTTCTCCAAGGCCCCACGGGGAATTTGTATCATTACAGAGCCAGCGAGTTCAGCTCTCTGGAATATAGGCAGGCGTTCAGAAGGAACAGAAAAAATAGCTGAGGATATAACAGCCTTCATCAGGGCACTAAACTGGATGTCAGTCCTAGCTGACGTTGTGCTTTGCTTTGTTTGGGCCACACCTGGTAGTGCTCAAGGCTTCTTCCTGCCTCTGGGCTCTGGGGTCACTCCTGGCAGGGCTGGGGAGACCACCGGAGGTGCTCGGGACCGAACCCAGGTCAGCCACGCACAGGGCAAGCGCCCTTCTTCGTGTACTGCCTCCCCAGCCCCTGGTGTTGCGGTTTTCTTGGACTCGTCCTCAGTGCTACTTAGGAACTGCTCCTGGATTGGTGCTCAAGGCTTATTTCTGGAGGTGGTCAGGGACAAACCCAGGCAAGCCTCTTGGATACAAGACATGTGGCTTTCAGCTGCCGCTTCAGCCCCTGGTGTTGTATTTTGTTTGGTTTTGGGGGGCCGCGCCCAGCTGTGCTCAGGGATCCATCCTGGCAGCACTCAGGGCACCATCAAGGGAGCACGAAATTGGCTGCATGCAAGTCAAGCACCCTGCCCACTGCACTCTCTCTCTGGCCCCCTGTTGTATCAACATTTTTTTTTTCTTTTTGGGTCACACCCAGCAATGCACAGGGGTCACTCCTGGCTCATGAACTCAGGAATCACCCCTGGCGGTGCTCAGGGGACCATATGGGATGCTGGGATTCGAACCCGGGTTGGCCGTGTGCAAGGCAAACGCCCTACCCGCTGTGCTATCACTCCAGCCCCTGTTGTATCAACATTTCTCAGTCACTTTGCTTTTATCATTGAGAACAGGGAGGCTGTGAGTGGTTCAATGGTTTCCTTCAAGTCTCAAGGCTCTGAGTAGTAGAATAGGTTCTTAGGATTGGAGACTTAGGAGGATAATCGGTGTTTATGATGGTGGCAGGAGAGAAGGCAAATGTGGTACTGTACTTCACACTTATTTTGTAAGGAAGTAGTAGAGAAATATGCAATAATTATAGGAATCCCTTCAAAATAGCCACCTTTGTTTTAAAATTCTAGTGTGCCAGAAATATCCATTCTCTGAAGAAGTCCAGCAAATGGAACTAAGTTTCCTGCTCTGCCAACAAATATGAAGTTCTAGGAGTTTTGCTGAACATCTGGTTTTACTGGTACATAAATAGATGCTAGTGGAATTTTTTTTTTTCTGCACCATCAGGAATAAACATGGACTCAGACTGGGTCATGATCAGCCTGGTTCTGGCATGTCAGGGTGGAAGGCCCCTGGCTGGAGACATGTTTTCAAGAATAGCCCATCAACACAATGACAGCTTTATACATGGCCGATCCGGATTCAAATCCTCTGTCCCTCTCGGAGAGCCCAGCAAGCTACCGAGAGTATCCCGCCCTCACGGCAGAGCCTGGCAAGCTACTCGTGGCGTATTCGATATGGCAAAAACAGTAACAACACGTCTCACAATGGAGACGTTACTGGTGCCCGCTCGAGCAAATCGATGAACAACAGGATGACAGTGACAGTGACAGCCCATCAGCACCACTGAGGCCAAATACTTCCTGTTCCTTCCTGGAAGCCAATGGTGGTGACTCATGAACTCTCACTGGTTACCTTG
Source organism: Sorex araneus (assembly GCF_027595985.1). Taxonomy (NCBI): domain Eukaryota; kingdom Metazoa; phylum Chordata; class Mammalia; order Eulipotyphla; family Soricidae; genus Sorex; species Sorex araneus. The sequence goes on from NC_073304.1 coordinate 11,901,009, forward strand.
GCTTCCAGCTTTCAAAGCATGACCAGCCTCCTTGACTGACAGTCAGGGGCCCGAGCAGGCACGTGCCCTCTCCACCATCCAAGGGAGACAGAAAGAAGCGGGGGGCTGCCCCCCTCCTTCTTTTTTTAATTTAATTTTTATAAAGTAGTTCACAATATTTGATTACATTTAATATTCGAACACCAATCCCACCTCCATAACACCTTCTCAGCACCATATTTTGGATGTTTCAATCTCGAACCCCAATTCCTGCCTTAAAGCAGAAATGAAATAATTAATTTTATATTGTTTGTTATGAACAAACCACAGAAAATGGATCCCCAAAACTTTCTTTTAAGGAAAGTGTGTAAAGATTGTTGTATTTCACCCAGGGGCCATTAAACCCTTCTATAAGATATTACTAACATGTTGTCAAGGATTGAGTCTTATGTGTCTTGTGTGTGTGTGTGTGTGTGTGTGTGTGTATGTAAAAATATATTTCCCTCTAAGGTTGGTTGCCTTAGAGGGAAATCTATTTTCTCTTTAAACCCCACCAAATGTGCTGCACTACTCTAGGAATATTAGTGGTGTGAGGTATGACATGTCATGTGGCTGCATTTGTGGCCGCGTGGCCCAGGAGAAAGTTGGAGACCGAGCATGTGAAGAGCTGACATGAGCCTGGCGGCGGTTGAGTTCTGGAGGTTCTTGCTGCCCCCTCCTTCTAAGGCCACAGTGCCAGCAAGAAGCAGATCAGAGCCCCTGACCCTGTCACCGCCCCCCTCCGCCCCCCCACCCCCCGCCCCAAGCCCCTGGCCTTTCTGTAGGCACTGTTCAGGCTTGCGCAGGGCACCAGAGCTGGTTAAAGGAGATGCTTTCCTTTCTCCAAAGAGTGCGGCTCCAGTTCTAAAAAAGAACAGTCCCTCTCAGGGCTGGAGAGATAGGACAGTGGGCAGGATGCCTCCTTGCATGCAGCTGACCCAGGCTAAGGCTTCTCTGCTGAGGATCCCTCTGAACCCTGGACGTGTTCTCCTTTAAGAGCCTCATTCCCCTTCAGAGGGAGAAGCCACCCGCCCAAGTCTGAAGCTGAGGTGGAGGCGGAGCTTTCCCACTGGGCATGGGATACCCCCCGGCACCCAGAGCACCTCCTGCCCACGTGCGTCTTTTCTTTTTTTCCTTTTTGGGTCACACCTGATGATGCTCAGGATTTACTCCTGGCTCTGTGCTCAGGAACCACTCTTGGCATTGCTCGGGGGACCATATAGGATGCTGGGGATCGAACCCAGGCCGGCCTTCCTGCAAGGCCTCCCTGCTGTACTATTGTTCCGGCCCCACCACGTGTGTCCTTGACTTCAGAAGAAGACAGGGTGGGCTGCTGCTGTCCCGGCTCCTGCTGGTACTGTGGGGGTCCCAGTCCCGAGACCCCCAGGCTCAGGTCCTCTGAAATTAGTGCAGGGTCCAACTTTCAACCAGAATAGAGGGACCCTGAGGCCTCTAAATATCTCACCTGCCAATTAAATAGTTCTCCCGCTCAATCATGCTTTAAAGAGGTTTGAATCTGAGCATCTAGGAGGTCCTATTTGTCACTGTTTGCCTAGCAAATATTCAGAGGCGTGAGAATTCTGTATCTGGGGACTGGTTGAGAAAGAGTTCAGGGCCGGGCCCGCTGCTGCAGTGTCCCAGGAGCGCATTTGAAAATACCGAGCACAATCGAGGTGTGAAGAGGCAGCGTGTCTCACCCTTAGGAGTCGCCGGGCCGAGACAGCAGAGCATGAAACAGGGTGAATGGGACTCTCCAAAGCGGCCCGTCTCTGCCCCCGCGCTCTGCACTGGAGCCATGGCCTGGCGACCCGTGTTTCTTCCTGCACGTGGCAAGTCCCTCCACAGGCGTTTAGAGTTGGGCCAGGTGGTGAGAGGTCTCTGCCCAGCACACCTGGGCAGGTTCAGCCCGGATCACAGCTTCTCTGCTGGAACAGGGCTTGGCTCCCTGGGATGGCCTCATTATAGCCTTCTCCTCCCTCCCTCCCTCCCTCCCTCCCTCCTTCCCTCCCTTCTTTCCTTTTTCCCTCCCTCCCTTCCTTTTTACCTCCCTTCTTTCCTTCCTTTTCTGCATCCTTCTTTCTCTCCTCTCTCCCTTCTTTTCTGTCCTTCCTCCCCTTCCTTCCTTCCTTCCTTCCTTCCTTCCTTCCTTCCTTCCTTCCTTCCTTCCTTCCTTCCTTCCTTCCCCATTCCATCCCTCTCTCTCTCCTTCCCTCCTTCTCTCCTTCCTTCCCTCTCTCCTTCCTTCCCCACTCCTTCTCTCTTTTCTCTCTTCTTTCCCTCTTTCCTTCCCTCTCCTTTCTTTTCTCCCCTTTCCTTCCTCTTTCTCTCCCTCCTACTTTCCTTCCTTCCTCCTCTCTTTCCTTCCTTCTTTTCCTCCTTCCCTCTGTCACTCCTGAGCACTGCCAGGTCTACTCCCCCTATCCCCCCACACCCTGTCCCTGTAGCCCTGTCATCCCGTTGTTCATGCATTTGCTCGGGCGGGCACCAGTAATGTCTCCATTGTGAGAATTGTTGCTACTGTTTTTGGCATATTGAATACACCACCGGGAGCTTGCCAGGCTCTGTCATGCGAGCAGAATACTCTCGGTAGCTTGCCGGGCTACCGAGAGGGACAAAGGAATCGAACCTGGGTCAGCCACGTGCAAGGCAAACGCCCTACCTGCTGTGCTATCGCTCCAGTCCCCCTTCCCTAACGGACAGCTCTGGGTCATTAGCATAGGGCTGGAGCAGCCCTGAGCACTGCCCCATGCAGCTCAACCCCTCCCCCACCAAAAGGAGCTGTGGGCAGTGCCAGGGTATGTTCAGGGGAAATGGTCTGGCCTCCACCTTCTGGTGGGGAGACCTCTTGCACACAGGGTGAGAATCGGCTGCTTCTAAGCGACCCGGCCCGCAGCCTTTAAAGGAAGGGACAGCAGACAACTCTAGCGTCAGGCCAGCTGACCTAGAAGTTCGTGAGCACTTGGGCCCACCTTGCTCGGCTGGAAGATCTGTGCTGGGTAAGGTCTCGTCTCCTCTCTTCCACAGTACTGTGTGAGCAAGGCAGTTGGTGTGGCAGGAACGTGCCACCGGCTACGGCCTGGTCCCTCGGTGCCTCTTTTCCCAGTGTTGGCCACGGCAAGAAATTGGAAAGTGATAGCACAGCGGGTAGGGCGTTTGCCTTGCACGCGGCAGACCAGGGTTCGATTCCCAGCATCCCATATGGCCCCCTGAGCACCGCCAGGGCTAATTCCTGAGTGCAGACCAGGAGTAACCCCTGTGCATCGCCGGGTATGACCCAAAAAGAAAAAGAAAAAGAAATTGGAAAGTGATTGTCATTGATCACTCCGTTGATTTGCCCATTGATCTCTCCTTCTGAGCACCGAAGGCAGAGACTCCTGGCCACACACCCTCTCGAGGTCACCTCCCGCCCCAAGACTGACGTAGAGCTACAAGCAGCTCATTCATTCACTCCGCACGCCTACCACTTGGCTGCGAAGGGCCTGCTTGCATCTCGTTGACATTTGTGGTACACGGAGAAACTGGACAGTGGATGCCATTTAGATGTTTCCTCCAAGTTTTCTGAAGCGGAAGAGGGGTGCCTGTTGGTTATGGGGTCCACGTTGATGCCGCAGCACCCTTGCCCTAAAGGACTTATTCCCGTTTCATTGCAGCACTTAGCACTTGGCTGTGACCTTTCGAGCTTGCTGTTCAGCGGCCGCAGCCCCTGTCAGCCTCGAGCTTGCTTGGCTCCACCCGAGGCCAGGGAAAGTGGTGTGACTCTTGCTATCTCTTGGAACCGCACGCATCTGAAAAACAAGATGTGCCTCGGCAGGAAGGAGCGTGGCTCTGTGGAGTGGGGAGTGGACAGTCTCCCTGGGAGGAGGCCAGCTGCAGGGCGGCATGTCAGATGACTCCTGGCCCTTTCCAGCTTCTCTGCTCCTGCTGGCGCGTGACCGTCCCCAGCTGGCTGCCGTCCCATGCAGATGTGCACCCCATTCGCCGCCCACGTTGCAGCTGTTATGTGGGGCCTGGGGCCTGAGTCGGAGTTTGCAGCCCTCAGCTGACATGGGCACGATACTGCCCACGCAGGCCTGTGCCTTCCCAGCAAAGGGCTCTGGGCTTGGTGCTGTTGGACCTGCTTCTGAGTTCAGCCTGCACTCACAAAAAAAGTGTGAGTGCGTGCATGCATGCATGCCTGCATGCATGCATGTGTGTGCGTGCATGCATATGTGTGCATTTGTGTGCGTGTATGCATGTGTGCATGCATGAGTGCATGTGTGTGTATGTTTTGTGCTTGTGTGTGTGTGTGTGTGTGAACTGCTCTTTTTCCAGCTGCCCCCCTTGCAGAGACCCCCACCCAGGTTGGAGGAGCCAATAGACACTCATAGCCAAGAACTCTCTACCGCCCTCTGGGTGGGGCCAAACAAGGCACTTGTGTGGCAGGTGCCAGGGGCACCGGGGAGAGCTGGACAGGGTGACAAGCTTCAGGTCGGTTCCCTGCCCCACCCTCTGCAGATTTCAGACCAAGTCGCTCATTGCACCAGACCATGTCCCCCATCTGTAATGACGGTGGCACTGGGCTTATAATCGCCCGTTTCCCTGGAAGCAGATATAGCCTCCCAGGGACCCGGAGGTGGTGTTTTGGGTGCAGAGGTGCCTCTGTGCTGACTCAGAGGGCTCTGTGTTTGGACCCGGCGGCTCGGCAGGATCCTCAAGGAATACTGAGACTTTCCAGGAGTTCCCTCTTCGTGTTGCAGGACGCAGGGGTGGTTGTCGGGGGGTGGGCAGAGATGCACACACTTGGTTGTGGGAGCAGGAATCCCACCCAGCAGGGCCATTCAAGGCTGCATTTGGCACAGTGGCCCGGCTCTGCCACTGGGCGGCATGTCATGTCCCCTGATTCTTCTTCCTCCTCTCCCCCTCCCTCCTTTCTGCTTTACATAGAAAATGGAGAGTGCACTACTGCTTAGGTACAGACACACACACACACACACACACACACACACACACCCACCCACACCCTATGCTTTTTTATTTTTGGTGGGGGAGGCAGACTCGGCAATACTCAAGGGTTACTCCAGGCTCTGCAGTCAGGAATTACTCCTGGTGGTGCTCAGGGGACCATATGGGATGCCGGGGCTTGAACCTGGATCAGCTAGATGCAAGGCAAGCGCCCTCCCCACTGCTGTGTTACCTCCCCACCCCCACCCTTTCTTTAATGGACACCATGCCCTACCGCCCCCCTCAGAGAGCCACCCAAGACTTTGTCCTTCTAAAATCTGGAGATTCCCTCCAAGTAAGGGCCGCCTTACAGGGAGGCAGATGGCATAAGCGGAAGAGAATTCCTTTTTTTTTTTTTTTTTTTGCTCTGTTTGGAGAGCTTGCAGATGAAATTTGTTTTCTTTTGTCCTTTTCCACTCGGCAAACATCGACTTTGACTCTGGGCCGTGAGTCGGGTGAGTAGGGCTGGAAGAAGTGTGGCTAATCTCTGTCTAAGGGCTTTATCTTCCCCGAGCTGGAGAGGCCAGAACCTCCCTCTGTGCTCTTGGATGGGGGCCAGGGGTGGGGGTGGGGGACTTCACAGAGGGGGTGTGTCCTGATAGCTCTGTTTGCAGGGACTCACCAGGACCCGACCTCTGGACACCCCCAGAGACAGAATAGGTGGCAGGCTGGCAGGACAGCTGGGTAACTTTGGGGTGATCGCTTGTTTCTGAGCCTGCCAAGACCACACTTGAAACATCATTCCCAGCAGAGTGCCCGGTGGCCAGTCCACGCTGTCTCTCCCTGCTGGGCCGCGGAGGAGGGGCGTGGTTTCATGAGCGGTCTGTTGGTCAGTGCTTGCTCAAGGGGCCTCCCGGAGGTCGTGGGTGTTCTGCACTACATAGGCACTCTGCGTCTCGGGGCAGGACAGAGCGTTCCTCCCAGGAAGGGGGACAGTCATCCACGGAGAGCCCGAGAGTCTCTCTCCTAAAACGTCCCCTGCGTGTCTCCAGTGTTGCACCCGACAAACAGAGCCTGCCCCGCACTGCCCAGGGAAGAGATGGGGCGAGTTGAGGGCGTTTTGCTTGGGGGCCACATCCTGGTTCTGTGCTCAGGGGTGCCTCTTCCTGGAGTTCAGGGGCCCCTATGGGGTGCTCGGGAGCAGACCTGGGTCATTCGCGTGCGAGGCAAGCACCTCACCCCATGGACTATCCCTTAGGCTCATGATGACTGCTTCTTTTAAAAAATTTTTAAATTACTCTTTATTCTTTGGTTTACAATACCATTAATAACGGTTTCTCATGGATATAATTCCCAAGGAACCCAGCCCTCCTCCCACCCACCCTCCCCCCCACTCATTTCTGCAGGTCCCCGTTACACTGCTGTTGGATCTTTGTTGCTCCCTTGCTGTGTATCTTTAAGATCCACATATGAGAGAGAGAGAGAGAGAGAGAGAGAGAGAGAGAGAGAGAGAGTATTCTGTATCGGTCCCTTTCTTTCTGACTGATTTCACTCAGCATCTTATCCTCTGGTTCCATCCATGTTGCTGCAAATGGCATGATTTTGTCATTTCTTGGACTGCATAGTATTCCATTGTGTATATAAGACCACAACTTCTTTCTTTCTTTCTTTATTTATTGCTTTTTGGGTCACACCCGGCACTGCACAGGGGTTACTCCTGTCTGCACTCAGGAATCACCCCGGCAGTGCTCAGGGGACCTTATGGGATGCTGAGAATCGAACCCGGGTCGGCCACGTGCAAGGCAAACGCCCTACCCACTGTGCTATTGCTCCAGCCCAAGACCACGACTTCTTGATCCAGCCATCCATCATTGAGCATTTGGGTTGTTTCCTTACCTCAGCTATTGTACTAAGTGCAGTGATGAACTTAGGTGTGCATATATCCTTTGGAATGAATGTTTTTGTGTTTGGGGGATAAATGCCAAGAAATGGCATCTCTGCCTTGTCTGGGAGTTCTGGTTTAGTTTTTGGAGAGATCTCTGTTTTGCTTTCTACAGAAGTTGAACCGGAAAACTTTCCCACCAACAGTAGATGAGGGTTCCTTTCACCTACTGATTGGAACCAACCCCGCCAACACTGGCTATTTCCAGGTTTTTATTTTTATATGTGTCATTCTCATAGGCAATGACATGGTGCCTCGTTGTTTTGATTTGCATTTCTCTAATTATGAGTGACAATGAGCACTTTTTCATATGCACTTTTTCATTGACCATCTGGATGTCTTCTTTGGGGAAGTGTCTGTTCATCGCCTCTTCATTTATGGATGGGTCATTAAACTTTTTTGCTTGTTAGTTTAGTGAGTATAGATCTTGGATTCCAAGCTTCCAGGAGCTTGGTTTTATAATCTCTGGATGCTGCCCATTGATGGAATTACACAGTGCTGGGGCAGTTTCTGGGTGTGACCGCCTAGCTACTGGAAAATGGGGGATCTGGGTGGAAGAGGCCCAGTCCCAATCTAAGCAGGCTTGGAAATCTCAGTCCTGGGTCCCGCACACCTGGGTTCTTCTGCCAGCTCCTTCATGCGTGAGGCTTGTTCGAACATGTGGAGAGGGCCTTGACCATGGCTGTGGCTGGGTTCCAGAGGTCTTCAGCTTCCAGAGCTCTGCACGAGGTGGGGAGGGAAACTCAACCCACCCCCTCCGAGGGGCCCTGGTGAAGACAGCCAGGCATGGGGGCAAGAGACATCTTATAGCCTAGTTCTCCCTGTTGGAGAACCTGGCAAGCTACCGAGAGTTTCCTGCCCGCATGGGAGAACCTGGCAAGCTCCTTGTGACATATTCATATGCCAAAACCAGTAACAATGCTGGGTCTCATTCCACTGACCTTGAAAGAGCCTCCAATTGGCACCTTTGGGAAGAACGAGTAAAGAGAAACTACTAAAATCTCAGGGCTAGGACGAATGGAAGCAGTACTGAGACCACTTGAGAAATCAACAATCAACGGGATGATGATGATGATGATGATGATGATGATGATGATGATGATGATGATGATGATGAGATCTTGGATATCAAGCTTTTCAAAAGTATTGTGTGCAAATACTTTCTTCTATTCAGTATGGCAACTTTTTATTAGCCCTTGAGTTTCTTTCACTGTGTAGATTTTGCACAATGATGGCTGCTTCTTAGTTTGGTTTGGGTTTGGTTTCAGGGTCACACATGGCCGTGTTCAGGAGTTACTTCTGGCTCTCCATTCAGGAGTCACTCCTGGCAGTGTTCAGGGGGTCATATGGGATGCCGGGGGTTGAACCCAGTTTGACTGCCTGCAAGGCAAGCGCCCTCCCCACTGTACTTTTTCTCTGGCCCCTGGGGGCTATCTCTTAAGGTGGAAATGCTTGGTTCATTCCATTAACCTGTACACTGGGCACTGTGGACCCTAAAGATGAGGCAGTGACCACGGCAGGGAGGGTTGGTACTCACCACATCACGGGATTTGCTTGTTGTCATGGGGCGCTGGGATACCTACTGAAATCCAGAACCCCATCCCTCTGCGTGCTGGCTGTCTCTGGTGGGATTGTCACTCCTTTCTCTGAGATACCCATGTCCCTAGTTCAGTGCCCTACTCTCCTGCTAGGGAAACCCCAACTGATGAAGGGAAAGGGGGTAGCTGGAGGAGAGATTTCTGCTCACCTCAGTTCCAGGCTGTCGTTTCCGAAGTGTTGACACCATCACGCCCTTTGGTTCGTGTTTGCTTTCTTGGGTGAGGCACCACCAGGCATCCACAGTGCATGTGTGGGTGCAGTGACCCCACAGGGCACAACTTATGCTCTTCCGGGGGCTGGAGCACAGTGGGTAGGGTATTTGCCTTGCACGCGGCTGACCCGAGTTTAATTCCCAGCATCCCATATGGTCCCCTGAGCACCGCCAGGGGTAACCCCTTTGCATTGTCGGGTGTGACCCAAAAAGCAAAAAAAAAACAAACAAACAACTTATGCTCTTCCTATACTCTCCCAGAGACAGTATGGCATAATCTCATGAATCATGACAGTGGCCAGGCAGAGAGATAGGACAGAGGTTAAAAAAGCAGAGGCGAGACCAGAGCAATAGTACAGTGGGTAGGACATTTGTCTTGCACGCGGCCAACGCAGGTTCAATCTCCAACATCCCATATGATCCCCTGGATGCAGAGCCAGGAGTAGCCCCTGAGCATTGCTGGGTGTGATCCAGGAAGCCAAACCAAAACAGCAGAGGATGGGGGCTGGGGAGGTAGTGCAGTGGGTAGGTGCTTGCCTAGCATGCAGCTGACCCTGCTTCCAGCCCCAGCACCACATCTTGTCCCCCAAGCCCTGCCAGAGGTTGCTCCTGATCCCAGAGCTAGAAATAGCCTCTGAGTACTGGTAAGTATGCAGCCCCCCTCAAGCACCCCCCCCAAAAAAAGGTAGTCTCAGCAAAGATGGTCACCTCAGAAAGGGCTTCCTCTAGAAGATTCTGCTGAGGCTGATTGATTTTCCACAGAGTGAAGAGAACTACAATCTCCTGCTGCCTCCTCCTTTCTTCCCAGGCAGCCACTGACATTGTGTGTACCCTGTTTTCCAGAGAACCCTGGGGGCTTAAGATGGTTTAAAAACTCAGCTGGGGGGGGGGGGCTGGAGCGGTAGCACAGCGGGTAGGGCGTTTGCCTTGCAAGCTGCTGACCAGGGTTCGATTCCCAGCATCCCATATGGTCCCCTGAGCACCGCCAGGGGTGATCCCTGAGTGCAGAGCCAGGAGTGACCCCTGAGCATTGCCGGGTGTGACCCAAAAAGCAAAAAAAATTAAAAAAAAAATAAACTCATCTGGACTGAGAAGGGCGGCTGTGAACCTAAACCTCTTGCTCCAGCACTCACAGTTGAACCCCGAGACTTGTTGAGTTTTCTCTGGTGAATGGGCCCCCGGATTGGGAGGCCACATCAGAATCAAATCTCAACAGTTTGGAACCACAACCCTACAGGGTCCCCTTGACGGGTTTCCTCGCCTGCTGCGGTTCTCACTTTACAGGTACAACTTGGGTTGGTTCTCTGTGGTGAGTAGCCCCGGTGGTGTTCTGAGGGGGCTGGTTCTCTGTGGTGGGTGGACCCTGGCTTTGTTCTGAGGGGGTTGGTTCTCTGTAGTGAGTAGCCCCGGTTGTATTCTGAGGGGGGTGGTTCTCTGTGGTGAGTAGCCCCGGTGGTGTTCTGAGGGGGTTGGTTCTCTGTGGTGAGTAGCCCCAGTGTGTTCTGAGGGGGTTAATTCTCTGTGGTGGGTGGCCTCCTCTGGCGGTGTTCTGAGGGGGGTTGGTGCTCTGTGGTGAGTAGCCCCGGTGGTGTTCTGAGGGGGTTGGTTCTCTGTGGGTGAGTAGCCCCGGTGTGTTCTGAGGGGGTTAATTCTCTGTGGTGGGTGGCCTCCTCTGGCGGTGTTCTGAGGGGGTTGGTGCTCTGTGGTGAGTAGCCCCGGTGGTGTTCTGAGGGGGTTGGTTCTCTGTGCAGGGGACCCCAGGAGGTGTTCTGCGGAAGTTAGTTCTCTTGGTGAGTAGCCCCTGGTGTTGCTCTGAGCAGGTGGTTCTCTGTGGTGGGTGACCCTGGTGGTATTTCGAGAGGGGTGCTTCTCTGTGGTAAGCAGCCCCTGACATGTTCTGAGGGGGCTGCTTACAAAGTGAAGAAAGGAATGCTGTGTTTGAAGACAAGGATTACCATTATTTTGCCGTCCAATTGCTGCCGCCTCATAATCACCACACCCTTGTTTTCCAGTTTGAAAATTAGTTTATAACACTTTGTTTTGTTTTTTGCTTGGGGGGGGCCTACCGAGTGGTGCTCAGGGCTTACACCTGGCTCTGCAGTCAGGAATTGTTCCTGGAAGGGTTCAGGAGATCCTATGGGGTGACAGGGATTAAACCCAGATCAATTGTATGCAAGACAAGTGCCCTGCCTGCTGAGGAAGGAAGGAAGAAAGAAAGAAAGAAAGAAAGAAAGAAAGAAAGAAAGAAAGAAAGAAAGAAAGAAAGAAAGAAAGAAAGAAAGAAAGAAAGAAAGAAAGAAAGAGGAAGGGAGAAAGAAAGAAAGAAAGAAAGAGAGAGAGAGAGAGAAAGAAAGAAAGAAAGAAAGAAAGAAAGAAAGAAAGAAAGAAAGAAAGAAAGAAAGAAAGAAAGAAAGAAAGAAAGAGAAAGGGAGGAAGGGAGAAAGAAAGAAAGAAAGAAAGAAAGAAAGAAAGAAAGAAAGAAAGAAAGAAAGAAAGAAAGAAAGAAAGAAAGAAAGAAAGGGAGGAAGAAAGAAAGAAAGAAAGAAAGAAAGAAAGAAAGAAAGAAAGAAAGAAAGAAAGAAAGAAAGAAAGAAAGAAAGAAAGAAAGAAAGAGGGAGGGAGGGGCTGGAGTGATAGCACAGCAGGTAGGGCATTTGCCTTGCACGCGGCTGACCTGGGTTCGATTCCCAGCATCCCATATGGTCTCCTGAGCACCACCAGGAGTAATTCCTGAGTGCATGAACCAGGAGTAACCCCTGTGCATCGCTGAGTGTGACCCAAAAAGCCAAAAACAATGAAGAAGGAAGGAAGGGAGGGAGGGAGGGAGGGAGGGAGGGAGGGAGAAAGGAAAGAAGGAAGGAAGGGAGGAAGGAAGGGAGGGAGAAAGAGGAAGAAAGAAAGAAGGAGGGGCAGGGCAGAGCGTTTGCCTTACACGCGGCCCACCTGTGTTGGGTTTGATTCCCAGCATTCCATATTGTCCCCCAAGCACTGCCAGGAGTAATTCCTGAGTGCAGAGCCGAGAGTAACCTCTAAGCATAGCAGGGTGTGACTCAAAAAGCCACAAAAAAAAAAAAAAAAGAAAAAAAAGGAAGGAAAGAAACCTCCATAAGATCTGCAGTGATTATGCAGTGAAATGCAATATAGCCAGCTAGGGTGACAGGCCCAAGCCCTTGGACTTGCTACCCCAGCTTTGCCTACAAAAACCTCAAGTTCGATCCCTTGCACCCCACAGTCCCCAGAGCAATGCTGGGAGTGTCTCTCCTCACCCCCATCCCACACCCTTGCCCCCCTGCCCCCCTGCCCCCTCCCCACCCACACCCAAGAAGGGACTGTCACTGGATTGGTTATTAACTAGTTGCCCCCAGAGGGCACGGTGGAGCTGAGTTGTGTAATGTGGCTGACTGGGGCGGGTGGGGGAGGGGGGTGTGGGCATGCCTGGTAGGGTTGGGAGTTGGAGGTGTTGGTGATGGTGATGCAGAAGCGTTTCTCTTTCCTGAGAGCCTGCTGCACTCTAGACTAACCCTGGGGAGCTGGAGGCCCTGCTGGACGTCTCCACCTGATTCCAGTATTCCAGAGCCATTTGGTGATGATGGTTCTGCTTCTGGCACAAAGACCCAGAGGCTCAGAAAGCTTATGTGTGCCCAAGGCCACGCACATTGCAGTGAACCCCCTGCTGGCTGGCCTCTCGGGCTGTGACACCCCCCAACCCTTCCCGTATCATTCAGGAAATAATTCAGAATGATTCACTGAGCACCTACTGAGAGCTGGCCGTTGCTCTTGGTGCTGGCAGTGGCCTGAGGTGTGCGGTCTATACCCGGGGGCCCCTGTGGACCCAGCTGAACAGGAAAACTGGTTCAAGCTGCATATGATGGACTTTGTTTTTTCTTTTTTGGGTCACACCCAGCGATGCTCAGGAATTACTTCTGGCGGTGCTCAGGGGACCCTATGGGCTGCTGGGGATCGACCCTGGGTTATCCATGTGCAAGGCAAACGCCCTCCCTGCTGTGCTATCTCTCCAGCCCTGCATATGATGGTCTCAAACCTGCAGGGCCCACGGCCTCTTTCGTGATTGGGATTCTCACTTGATGGAGGGGGATTCTTTACAGAGCTTTAACCGTTCATTAGCACTCATCAAAGGGGACAGTAGTTGGTGTAGAGTTCTTGTGGAAGGCCCAGTGAGGGCTGCTCATAGGCTCAGCGAACTGCATTTGGAGGGGGCTGGAGCAATAGCACAGTAGGTAGGGCGTTTGCCTTGCACGCGTCCAACCTGGGTTTGATTCCCAGCATCCCATAGGGTCCTCTGAGCACCTCCAGGGGTAATTCCTGAGTGCATGAGCCAGGAGTAACCCCTGAGCATCACCAGGTGTGACCCAAAAAAAGAAGAGAAAAACCTGCATTTGGAGAGGGGAGCAGAGGGTGACATGGAGGCACTGATGTCCTGGCTTTCCCTGCCTTTCCACCATTGTGTGCGTCCCCCAGCCCTGTCCCCTAACCAGGAATCTCAGACACTTGCCGAGCCTCCAGATGAACCCAGCAGCCCTCTGCTGGCCCCTCGTCTCATGGGCTCCCCCCGCTCCCCCCAGCCTGGCTCGCTGGAGTGGACTGAACTTGTCTCAAAACCCACCTTCCAGGTGTGCTGCAGCATTCCCGTCTCCCCCCCAAAATGGGGGTGACCTCATCTGCTCTTTAGCCCAGGCTCAGGACAACTGGAATCACCCCCAGGGATGCAGGGAACCCAACAGATGGGCGCAGGCAAAGGATGCTTCGCGTGCAAGATCCCTCACAGAGGAGGGTCCCCCAACACTGTCAGAAGTGACCCCTAGGCACAGAGCCGAGAGGAGCCCCCCAGCACTGCAGGCAGAACCCCCAAACCATACTAAATCATCGTACAGGTTGTCAGACCTTCTGTTTTCTAGTCGAGAACCCCGGAAATGTGCTTATCTGCCCCCCGCATCTGGTCTTACCCCTCTCTTCCCTGCCAGATCCTGCACCAGGTCTGACTGATGCTCGCCGGACTGTTCTCGATTCTCCCCTTTACCAGTTTCCTGATTCCAGGCCATCTCTGACTTCCAGGATTCCACTCAGTGCCCACTGAGAACTGCTTTCAGAGAGGGCTCCGGCATCGCAGCTGGGAGAGCATTGGAGGGGCTGCGCCTAAAACCTTCAGTTACTGATGAAGGTTTAAAAAACTGCAAGGGGTGAGGTGAGGGGGGCTGGGACTCGACACTGTCCAGCCCCAGCCCTGCCTTCTGTCCTTTGGCCGCTTGTCAGACACACAGTGTGTGCAGTGTGACGGTTGTGAGGAACTGGGGGTCCCAGCCATTGATCAGATGCAGAGCCTGGGATGCAACCCAGCGTTCGTAGCCCTGTCCTCTCTTGAACTGCTAGAACCACATTCTTTGCTCCAGTCCCAGGATAAGATAAGGAGCAAAGACAGGCTTCGTAGGTAATTAGGAGACAGAGAGTTTGTTTCTTGCTTCCGATAACAAGTTATTTCATGCTTAGAAAAATAAAAACAGTAAGGTTCTAGCTTATTTAGAAGTGCTTGTCATGGAGTTTGAAGTCACCCATGACCCACCTCTGAGCCGCTGTGCTCACCGATTCTTACACACTCAGCCACCGAGCTCACCGACTCTTACACACTCAGCCACCGTGCTCACCGACTCTTTCACACTCAACCGCCATGCTTACTGACTCTTACACACTCAGCCGCCGTGCTCACTGACTCTTACACACTCAGCCACATGCTCACTCACACTCAGCTGCTGTGCTCACTGACTCCTACACACTCACCCGCATGCTCACTGACTCACAGACTCAGCCACGTGCTCACTGAAGTTAACACATTTGGCTGCCATGCTCACCAACACTTATACTTAGCTGCCATGTTCACAGGTTCTCACACACGTGGCTGCCACGCTCACTGACTCACACACTCGCCCACTGTCCCACTGAAGCTTGTCCTTTGGGGGGATGAGGGTGGAACCACACCTGCAGGACCCAGGTACACTTCCTGTGGTGCTCAGTGGATCATATGTGGTGCTGGGGCTAGATTTGCTTTTGGCTGCATGCAAGGCAAGTACCTTAACCCCGTACTATCTCCTCGAGCCTGTTTTCCCTCTTTGTTGCACTGTCTGGACCTGTGCTTGCTGGGGCTTGCACTTTAGTTGTGGGGCACACAGTGGTGTTCAGAGGCTACTTTTGGCTTGTTTTGTTTCGGAGGGCACACCCGTGGCAGTGCTCAGGGTTTACTCCTGGCTCTGTGCTCAAGGATCAGTCCTGGAGGTGCTTTTGGGGTGCGGGGGGGGAGATCAAACCCAGTTTGGCTACATATAAGGCAAGTGCCCTACCCACTGTACTATCTCTCTGGCCCTAAGGTTCTCTTCATTTAAACTCTCTAATAAACACACACACACAACTGTCAGACGCTTTAGATGGGTAGTGAGTTGCGTCCACTTTCAGAGGTGAAAGAGTGAATCTGAAATGTTCAGACAGGCAGGCAGGGGGGTGAAGATTGAACGGGTGGCACTGTCACCTTCCAGTGCCCGTGATCCTCCAGAAGGCCACGGAGCTGCCGCGGCACCGGCTCATCAGGCTGAGCTCAGGCCGACGCTGGCGTGCTGACAGATCTCACAGACATTCCTGACAGGTGTCACAGAGCATCGGGAACGAATCGACCCACAGGCCAGCACAGGTGGAGGCCTGGTGACATCAGACCAGGACCCAACCGGAAGCGTGCATGGCGCGGGGCAGCATGTGTGGGCCACTGTCAGTTTTAGGGCCAGAGGTCCTGATTTGCGGAGTCACGTTTCCTGATCACCAGGAAGAGCACTCGGAGTATTGAGTTTTAGGTGGTCTTTACCTGTGTATCAACCAGTTTCCAAGGGACACCCGCAGGACTCGGTAGTGGGAGAAGTGGCCAACTTCCGCTCATTCTCTCTGGCTGTCGCCAATGACCCGACCTCCAGAGCACCATGAGAGATCATCAGACTTAGTGTCTGCCTTGTCATATTCACCCCCACTGGCCTCACTCTCCCAGTGCATCTGCTTTGCTTATGATAGCCACTTCCGGAACCCTGCAAGAGAACTTCCGGTTGATCCCATGCTCCCCAACCATGGCAGAGTGGAAGATGAGGCATGATTCTTGACACGGATGGTCAGGGCCATTGCCTGAGGACTCTGTTTATCCATAAACCCCAGGAAGCCAAGGCTGACCTCGGGCACTTGTCTCTAGGGCTTCGTTAGTCGCTATGAGAGGAGCAGGTGAGTTCAGGAAGTGATGTCTGTCAACAGTTGCAAGAGGCGGTACCACAGAGTGGAGCACATCCGTTTCCTCAGCTGGCCCAAAGGTTGGAGAAGAGCCGTTCCCACCCTCCATGGGCAGATGAAGACGCCAGGCATCGGCGTGGCCAGGGCCAGAACACAGGCTTTGCGTGAAGGAGGCCCAGTTAGATGCCCAACACTGCATGGGGCCCTGAGCACTGCCAGGAGTGACCTGAAAACCAAAAACAACTGCGAAGCCAGAGTGATTCCAGGACTCATTCCGGGGACAGAGTCCCGAGGTCGGCCCGTGGCAGGTGGGGGTGGACTCCAGGGAATGACCTGGAGAAGGAGAGAGAGGGAAGTGCTTCCGGCACAGCCCTGGACTCCGAGGCAGCTGGGAGAAGGTGTAGCTGGCAGCCATGGGCATCAGGACACTTACCTTTGCCCACCGGCGTGTCAGTAGCCGACAACAAAGGGGTCCACACGCTTGGCCCTCTAGGGCACTAAAGTGCCGTGGTGCGTGTGGGGAACCCATTCCACAGACACAACTCTGGAGGCTGGGAGAACACGAGGACGCCCTGAAGTGAGCTGGCACCGGGCCTTTCGCCCAGCTGCAAGGGTGGAGCTGTCCCCGGCAGCCACCCTGGCACCGAGGCCCCTTTTCACCTTTTCCCGACTCCAGTAATGCAGAGAAGGGCGTGTCGAGGAAGCTGCGGGCCGAGGCCTTTGCAAGCGTGGGCCCAGCGCGCGGGCCCGTCCAGGTGGCAGGTGGATGGCCCAGCCCCTGGCCCTTTTCCCCACGCAGGCCGAGCCGGGTTGCACGGGCTGTGACTTAGGCCCCAGAGGGCCTGGCCCGTATTGGGGGGCCCTCCTGTGGGACTCCTGCCGCGTCCTCTTGCTGCCTTCGCCACCAGGCTGGGTCCCCGAGCTGTCTTCCCTGTAACTCAAGTCATCTGACCTTTCGGCCCGCAGCGTTGCTTTGTGGGGCTGGCGTTGTGCCTCTCCTGCCAGCGCCTCCCCCGGAGGCTGCCTGATGGCCCGCTTCGTTCTCCTTCTGAGGAAGCCCCAGGCCCCGGGCAAGGCTGGCAGACCCCCATGGTGAGTTGGCTGCGTTGTGTGCATAGGGGGTGTGGGCCTAGCCGTGCCAGGGCTCCCAGGGAGGCGGCAGAATATTCTCGAAGTTGGCCTCCTGCCCCCCCCAACCCACGTGGCAATTCCAAATGTCACCTTGGCATTTCCTTCTCAAACTCTGTCTTGTTCCTATCACAGGAGGCCTGGAAACGTGGGTTTCAGAACCTGCCTTTTCCTTTCCTCGGTGCGCTGATTGACTTGCTGGGTGACATGTTGAACTGTTCCATTTCTTTTCATGGATCGATGTGAACACGGGCTTCGAGATTTTTTTTTTTATCTGTTGAGTATTAGAGTCCTGGGGTTTATTTTGAGTAAAAAAATATAAAATAAAATAAGATTGGACTTCCGTATTGTACGAGTACACGTGGGATTCTTGTGCGTTTATGGTAGAAGGAAATAAGTTATAAGGTGAAAAGTGACTAATATTACTTGATTGCCCTGTGGGGATTTACTTTTGGTTTTTTTTTTCTGAAATCACAGGTGGCTCAAACGGTTAGGAAATAACCAGGTGGCACTGCCATCAGAAACTAAGGTCCAGGAACGTTTGGGTGGAAAAGCTGGTTTTGCTTTTGGGTTTCGGTGTTGGCACCGCACCCGGCGGTGCTCAGGGCTTACTCTTGGCTCTGTGTTCCTGGGTCACTCCTGGCAGGGCTCAGGAAACCATCTGTGGTGTCTAGGATCAAACCTAGATCAGCCACATGCAAGGCAAGTGCCCTACCCACTGTACTAACTCTCTGGCCCCGGGTAGAAGAGCTGTGTTCGCTTTGTGGAGGGAGTGGGCATGAGGTCTGCAGCACCAGGGATTAAACATGGGGCCCCACACGTGCGAGGCAGGTGCTTCACCACTGAGCCACATCCCTGGCCCTTGTGTTCACTTGTTAAGGAGAGAAGAGAGGCCAAAAAGTGACTCAAAGGGCAGAGCACATGTTCTGCACCACAGGGTACCCCCAGCACTTCCAGGAACACCCTAGCCCTCTGGGTCTGGCCCAGGAACCGGGGTGGGGGGGTGGAAAGAAAGAAAACAACAACAAAACCCCAAAAAGTACAATGAATGATTGTTGGCCTCTGAAGACCCACAGAGATGTTTGCGCTTTGGTTCCTTGCAGTGTTTTTGCACAGCACCAAAGAGACATGCAAAAGTGCTCCCGTTTTGAAGACGTTAGAACAAACTCTGGACGTTAGTGATAGTTCGAGGATGGAGACAGGATTTGAATTTAGGAATTCTTATAAAATCGAGTGTTGCTCAACTTTTTTTTTTTTCTTTTTGGGTCACACCCAGCGATGCTCAGGGCTTACTCCCAGCTCTACACTCAGGAATTACTCCTGGAGGGACTTGGGGGACCATGTGGGATGCCGGGGATCGAACCCGGGTTGGCCACATGCAAGGCAAACTCCCAGCCCACTCTACTAGCTCTCTGGCCCAGCTCGATTCTTTTCATCTTTTTTTCCTTTTCTATTTTTCTCTTTGTCTTCAGGCCCTGGCCCTGCTTGGGTGCTATTCCTGGCCCAGTGCTCAGCTTCTGGCATTGCTCAGGGGAGCGTGCTGTGCTGGGGATCAAACCCGGGCCTTCTGCAGGCAAAGCTGCTCTCAGCCCATTGCTCTGTCTCTCTGGCTCAGTAGTTTTTCATGTCTGACCCTGTGTGAATAGGCCGTGCAGAGGAACTCAGGGTGGCCCAGGCCGGTCAGATCTGCCCACTGGGGGAAGTGCTGGGAGACGCCAGGAGGCCAAGGGGTCGGGGGTCTCCGTCCCCCCAGCCTTTTGTGGTGGGAGTGTCTTTCTCACACTCAAGCTGGTGGGGTGCCAGGCACGGGAGCGCTTGGAGACCCGGAGTTTCCTCGGCTGCGATGCCAGCTCGTGCCAGCTTCCAAGTGAACACCATCCACTTAGACTGTAAGCTTGGAGCTTGCTGCGTTGGGATCAATAGATCTATTTTAATTCATTGACTTAATCTCTTTATTCACTCATTAAATGTTGTTTTATGTAGCTCTGTTTTCTTCTGTTTTCATAATTACCGATGACCTACAAGGGGGGCAGTTGATTGGTGCATCCTGATGGCTATAAGGCATGAGGAATGTTTTCTTTCTGGATTTTTTTTTTTTTTGGTGGGGGGAGGAGGGCTAACCTTGCAATGCCCAGGGGTTACTCCTGGGTCTATGCTCAGGGATTACTGCTGGTGCTGGGGGAACATATGGGATGCCGGGGATCAAACCCAGATCAGCCACATGCAAGGCAAATGCCCTCCCGCTGTTCTATCACCCCCGCTCCTCGTTTGGAGTTTTGGCTTTGGCACTACACCTGGTGTTGCTCAGAGCTTCCTCCTAGTGACCCAGGTTCTGGGATCACTCCTGAAGGGCCATAAATGATGCTAGAGATCCTTCCTCAGTCAGCCACATGTATGCACCTTCCCCTACTACTATCTCTCTAGCCCCCGGAATTGATGCTTTTGGTTTGTTTTGGGGTCACACCTGGAGATGCTCAGAGGTTACTCTTGGCACTCTAGTAAGGAATTACTCCAGGTGGTTCTTGGGGGACCATACGGGATGCTGGAGATGGAATGCAGGTTGGCTACCTGCAAAACAAGAACCCTACCTGCTGTGCTATCACTCCAGCCCCTGAATATTGACTTAACAGCAAGTATTCATGGACAAATCAGCCCAAACAGATTTGGTGCCAGACACCTAGATTCGATGTGGGATACTGTTTATATAGAAGGTGGTTTGTTTTGTTGTATTTTGTTGGCAGGGGTTCCCTAGGAACCAGCTCACCTGGATGCGTGCATGCCTGGCCTGCAGGAGACCCGGGCTCACTTCCTGGGCATCGCCAGCTATGGCACTACTGCCCCCTGCCAAAGTAAATAAGACAGAAACCTTCGGGTCTGCTGGGGCCTTTCCTGGCCGAAGGGCTGTTGAGATGAAGAGATGTTGATCGTGCTCATGATTCTCCCATGTCACACGGGAAGTCGGAGAGAGGGAGGCCTGGGACAGATACTCTGCACTTGGCCTTGGCAGACAGCCAGTGAAACACAGTTCCTCCCTCCCTTCCTCGTCATGACACCTACAGAAAGTCTGGGATGCCACATTTTGGCGGGGAGCCACATCTGCTCAGTGCTCGGGGGTTGCTCCCATAACTTGGAGGACCACACAGTGCAGAAAAGCAAACTCAGGCCTCTCGTGTGCAAGGCGTGCGCTCGGCCCTTGGAGCTCTCTCTGGCCCGGGGTTCCGCAGTTTCCGCTTTATCTCATATACTCACCCCTGGAGGAAACGCTTTGCTTTCTCCCTCTTCCCCTGGGAAGGAGATGAGTGAGAATCGTGTTTCTGGAAGACAGTTTGGCTACAGGTGCGGGGATGTTCTGATGGAAACAATCTGGTGCAGAGAGCAGGCTTGGAGGGGGTTGGAGTGATGGCACAGCGGGTCGGGCATTTGCCTTGCATTCGGCCAAACTGAGTTTGATTCCCAGCATCCCATATGGTCCCCTGAGCACCGCCAGGGGCGATTCCTGAGTGCAAAGCCAGGAGTAACCCTTGTGCACTGCCAGGTGTGACCCAAAAAGCAAAAAACAAAAAAAAAAAAAAGAGAGAGAGAGCAGGCTTGGAGCCTTTCGCTCTTAGGACACGGGACTGCATTCAGGGTACGTGGTAGCTGGTGTCCATTCCTGGAATAGCCCAGAATGCCAGCAGCCAGCCTGGCCCTCCCTAGGCAGCCCTTTCCCGAGGGCCTGCTTGGTACCCAGGCGTGGTCGGTATGATGCCAAGTCATCTCCTCCTGGAACTCAACCTTTGCTTTTCTCTTTTTCTATTTTCTTTTTCCCCCTCTTCTCTTCTTCTCTTTTTATTTCTTTTCCTTTCCCCCCCCCTTTCATTTATTTATTTTGGTTGGGGGGGCCACACTCAGGGCCACTCATGGCTTATTCCTGGCTCTGCGCGCCACTCAGACATCACTTCCGGCAGAGGTCAAGAGGTCAGGGGACTATACAGGTGCTAGTGATTGGAACACGTGCACGGCAAGTGCCCTCCCCACTGTGCAATCTCTTCATCCTTCCTTTCTTCTTTCTTTCCTCTTATTCTCTCTCTCTCTCTCTCTCTCTCTCTCTCTCTCTCTCTCTCTCTCTCTCTCTCTCTCTCTCTCTCTCTCTCCCTCCCTCTCTCCCTCCCTCTCTCTTTGAGCCACACATACTTAGGGGCTACTCCTGACTCAGAATTTGGGAGTCACTCCCGGCAGTGCTTCGGGGAGACCATGAGGTGCTGGGGATCAAACCCAGGTTCCCCTGTGGCGATCCCTTGTCGTAGCCCTTTGAGCTGTCTCTCTGCCCCTTTCCCCCCCGGCAGCGCTTGCACCTTTGCTGCTAGGCTTCCTGCTAAGAGACAAGCTCTTCTCTAACCCTGAGAACAGAGGAAGGAAGCCAGGAAAAAGGCAGAAAAAAAGTGAGGGCTGCCGGTATCCGTCAGGCAACACAATCCTGGGGAATTGAGAAATGCAGAGGCTTGGGAGGGCTGAATCGGATGGAACCTCCTGGAAGTGACTAGAACCGACTTCTGCTGGCCTGTCATGTGGGTTCTAAATGAGGAAACTTGGATTACAGAGAGAGGGAGAGAGAGAAAGACAGAGACAGACAGAGAGACAGAGACAGACAGAGAGAGATAGAGACCAAACCAGCCGCCTTCATATATAGACCCTCGTCTCCAGCTTTTGATGTCAAAGGCCGCCTATAGTAATGCCGTGTCTCCGTCTCTCTCCCCGAAGAGCGATAATAGAATGCCAAGACCTGATGTTTGTTGCATGAATGTTTCCCTTAAAATACTTGCCTTGTTGGATACCAGCTGTACTTATTTAACAAAGTAGTAAAAGATTTTAAGACCTATGGGAGAGGGACCAAGAAGATGACTTAAGGGACTGGCACCTCCTTTGCATGCGGGAGTCCTAGGTTTGATTTCCAGAATCACGTGGTGTTCCCAAGTGTTGACTCCTGTCCAGACAATCGGACAGTCCAAGAGAGACGTGGGGCACTGCTGGGTGTGGCCCCCCAAACAAAAACAAACAGAAAAGAATCTCGCTGTAGAATAATCACTAAAGCATGTCTCTGTAGTTTGGGGGCCACACCCCAGCTGTGCTCAGGCCTTATTCCTGGCTCTGTGCTCAGGGATGACTCCTGGAGGTGCTCGGGGGGTGGGGGTGGATCACACAGAGTGCTGGAGATGGGAACCAGGTCGGCCACATGCAAGGCAAATGCCCTACTGGCTGTACTATCTCCCTGGCCCCATATAGTTCAGCTTTGTGATTCATCGGCTATATTGCTAGCCAAATTGATTTTTCTAAAAATACCACCTTCGCGATGTCCTCTCCTACCTTCCCGAGAACATTCAGGAGCTCCCCATCGTCTGGGATGTGGTCCAAGCTCTCGGTCTGGGGTTCAGATTGCTTCCTAATCTGGCTGCAGCCTTCCCCTCCCCGCCAGCTGGCTTGTTCTTTCCACGGGCAGCCCTTCTGCCTGCCTGAGCCAGCCTGTTCTTGGGGTTTCTAGCTGTGCCCTTGACCATTCTCATTCCCAGGTTTCGTTTGCAGCCTCCCGGCAGTAAAGCACAAGGTGGAATGTGCGTCCCCTTTCCATAGCTGAAAGTCTTGGGTATCTTTTTAGTTACCCTCCCATTGATTTTTCCAAACATAGACACGATCATTTCAGGGCATGTCCCTGCCAGGTGATCGGGTTTCCCTCATCCCAAGCAAGGCCATGTCATGCAGAGCTGTGACCGCTCAGGTCCCGTCTCAGCAGATCCCTTAGCACCCAATGAATGAGAACAACACGTGCTGTACAGGTGGCCCAAGAGGAACGCTTCCTGGGCCCAGCCCTACTGTCTTCCTTTACCAGGAGGCTTCAGAAAACCAGTTCTTCCTGCCCTTGGTCCAGATACCCAGGTGAAGATATTCACTCGCTTATCTGTCATACATTTGCCAGCCAAGATGAGTCCTACTTTATGAATGTTTTGGAAGCAGAGAGGTGAGGGTGCTCACTTCCAGAATGGAGCCATTTGAAGAAAGAGCATTGAACCCCAATTTCCGTTGCTCCCTGCTCAGGGACTGTTTCTTCTTAAACCAGGGCTCAAAGGCCATCAGGAACTTCCGTGACTACTCTGGTGGTTTCTGTCTTCTCTCTCCTTTTCTCTGAAGCAGTGGTCTTCAACCGTGGATCCTCGGACCACTGCTGGGGCTCAGGTGTAGGGTTGAAAATTCCTGGGCTACCACCTTGGTTCTAACTGCCGGTTCTTGGGTGCTTGTGCAGGGCCGGAGCCTATCTACAGGGGTGAAAAGGCGGAAGACACTCTCGAAAGGGCCTGATGGTAAATATTTCAAACTTCACAGACTTTTTCTTTTTCTTTTTCTTTTTGGGTCACACCCAGCGATGCACAGGGGTTACTCCTGGCTCATGCACTCAGGAATTAATTACTCCTGGCGGTGCTCAGGGGACCCTATGGGATGCTGGGAATCGAACCCAGGTCGGCCGCGTGAAAGGCACCTGCTGTGCTCTTGCTCCAGCCCCCAAATTTCTCAGACTTGACAGCATCTGTCGCGACTGCTTACGCTGTGCCCCTGCTCAGGATGGAGTCAGAGGTGACATCACAGTCACTCCACGTGGCTGTGCCCCGTTGCAGCTGACTAACAAAACCTAGCAGTGGGCTGGCAGTTATCTGCTTCTGTTCTCTGAGGGAGCCTTTGTGCAACCCTCCTCTCGTTGAACTTATTTGGGTCATGCCTGTGGATGCTTGGGGCAGTGGGGGGGGGGCACGTAGGACCAGGGACCCAACCTGGACCTCCCACACATGAAGCATGCATCCCCCAAATTCCACCCCTGAAGGGATGAGCCATCAGCAGCTTGGCGGAAGTGTGGGAATAATGTGACCCACCCGGGTAACGAGGGAAGAAGGCGTCTCATAAACCCAGGAGTTCCCATCGTGGCCATGCCTCCTGGCAAGGACCACACGTTGGAATCACAGGGTTTGGGTCCTGAAGAATCGGGGGTCCAGAGGAGTACCCCACGGTGGCTTTTTCCAGATCTTCTCTCTGGGGTGGGTGACAGGTCAGCGGGACGAGGACCAGGAGGCGTGGGTGATCTTCTGGGAGCCGTGGAGGCTCCTGGGCGGTCCTGCCATGCTGCGGGCTGGAGTGTCCGTGGTTTCTAGATAACTTCTGGAGAAAGGCAGTCGGCTGGGGAGGTAGCCATTCGTTTCAGGCCACGTTAGTGCAGACGGCGAGCACAGGGAAGCTGCATCGAGCGCGTCTCACTCCGATTGAACTGGAGTAACACTTGGGAAGCATTTGCCAGAGCCTGTCTCCCCATCCTCCAGTTTGGGATGTCGCCTTGGCCCTGGGAAGGATGGAGCATCCTAGAACCTTTTTGCAGGAAGACACAGCGGGGTCCACTGACTTGCTCCAGGCTGGTCTGGCTGCCCAGAGCCTGTGCACTGACCCCTCCTGCCCACCGCCTTCCCCTCGTCCTTTAAAGTGACCTGGTGGGGCTGGAGCAATAGCACAGTGGGTAAGGCATTGGCCTTGCACACTGCCAACCTGGGTTTGATTCCCAGAATCCCATATAGTTCCCTGAGCACCGCCAGGAGTAATTCCTGAGTGCATGAGCCAGGAGTAACCCCTGTGCATCACTGAGTGTCATGCCGTCCCAAAATAAAATAAAGTGACCTGGTGACAGTGCCAGTCAAAGAACATCCCTCTCCTCCTGTCTGCAGCCTCCTCAGCATCGCCTGAGCCATAAAATACCAACAAAGGGTATTGCCGCCCGACTGACTGACAGCTAAGGGCAGAGGCCACCCACTCAAGGACACTGTTTGACCCCAGGCCATGCAGTGGGTTGAAATAGGGCTCTTGCTCTTGTTCTCGTGCTCTCTCTCTCCGCTCTCTCCCCGCTCTCTCTCTTTCCTCTCCTTTCTCTCCTCTCTCTTCTCTCTCTCTAAACTCTCTCTCTTCTCTCTATCACTCTCTCCCTCTCTCTTTCCTCTCTGTCTCTCCTCTCTCTCCTCTCTCTCCTCTCTCTCTCAGCATTCGAGGCACCCCTTTTCCTCCGAGCCCGACTCGGAAGCTGTGGCAGGACTCCCTGGCAAGAAGAAGGCCTCTTTCTTTCTAACCCAAGTGGGGTGCTCAGGCCATGCAGCAGAGCTAGAGGGGCAGGTGGCACCCCGGCCCGGCCCGAAGTCCGCCATAGCTCTGGTGGCAGAGCTGACCCTCTGCCTGGCCACTTCCCCTGGGAGACCCCTGGGCAGCTGCTGCGCACGTGCTGCAGGCTGGCATCCCTCAGCTGTCAAGTGGGTGGAACTGTGCCTGCCTCCGCGAGCTGTTGGCCGACTCTGAGGAGACGGCCTGTGAGGGGCAGGGAGCCTGCATGCATGCGGGGGTAGAAGGCAGGCTTCATGCACCCTGGGGTCAGCTCAGTGTAGGGCGGCGATGACTCGGCCATAGAGCACTTACCTTCCAGAGGGGAGGCCTCTGGGTTTGAATCAGTGAAGAAAATGAAAGATGGGGCTGGAGCGATAGCACAGCGGGTAGGGCATTTGCCTTACACGCAGCCGACCCAGGTTCGATTTCCAGCATCCCATATGGTCCCCTGAGCACCGCCAGGAGTAATTCCTGAGTGCAGAGCCAGGAGTAACGCCTGTGCATTGCTGGTGTGACCCAAAAAGGGGGAAAAAAAGGCAGAACTGGAGATAATACAGACAAGGTGCATTTGCCTTGCATGCAGCCGACCCACGTTCTATCCCCGGTATCCCCTGTGGTACCAGGAGTAATTCCTGAGTGCAGAACCAGGAGTAACCCCTGGGCATAACCAGGTGTGGCCCAAAAATCAAAGAAAGGAAATAAGGAAGGATTGGCCACATGCAGGGCAAGTGCCCTACTGGTGGTGCTATCACCCTGGCCCCTACACACACACACACACACACACATATGTGTGTGTGTGTGTGTGTATATATATATATATATATATATATATATATTGCTTTTGGGGTCACACCTGGCGATGCACAGGGGTTATTCCTGGCTCTGTACTCAGGAATTACTCCTGGCGGTGCTCAGGGGACCTATGGGATGCTGGGAATCAAACCTGGGTCATATTTTAAATCTCACCATCCAGAGCCGAGAGATGGCTTAAGAGGCCGAAGTGCCGCCTTTGCATGCAGGAGGCTGCATAGTCTCCAAACCCTGCTGGAGTGGCTTGAGCACGGAGTCACGAGTAGCCCCAGAGCACCTTCGGGCATGACCCAAAGCAAAAGGACAACAAAAGAGCTGAGGCTTCCAACGTCACAGAATCCAGAAGGATTGTGAGCGAGGGTCAGGTCGCGTCACTTCTGTGTCCATGTTCTTGGTGTCGTCTCTTGGGATGCCGATGCTTTTCGAACGCTCTTTTCTCAGAATTGCCTGGTTAGCTGGGCCTTGCTTTTCATTACTGAGTGATTAGGAAAATTGTTTAGCATCACCATTGGTTATTGGTAAACCTTCAGGATTATTGGTAGCTTTGGGGAAACCTTGCTTCACCTTTCTTTCTTTGGGGGGAGTGGGATTTGGGCCTCAGCTATGTTTAGTCCTGGGTCTGACTCCGGGATCACTCCTGGACGTGTTCAGGACGCCATACGTGGCACCAAGGGTTGAACCAGGGTTGGCCATATGCAAGGCAAGTGCCTGCACCCTTCTGCTCACTCCAGCCCCACTCATACTTCATATTCGAACTCTAAGGTGTTATGACCTCTGGTGCTTTTGTTTTTTTTTTGGGGGGGGGGGCTATACCCATGGTGCTTAGAGGTCACTGCTGGTTTTGTGCTCGGGTGCTCCCAACAGTGCCTCTTAGTGCTGGGGCTGGAACCCAGGGCGACTGCATGCAAAGCCTGTGCCCCAGCCCTCGGGGCCTCAGGGTTGTGTGTGCAGTGACTGACCCTAAATTCTGAAGCTGTTCAGGCCACACTTTTCTGGGTCCTTGTCCGAGCCTTGGGAAGGACTTACGGAAATGAGGGGCCCTGAGATTTAAGCTTCAGTATTTCTAAATCCTCCTGATATATACTCAATGAACACGAATATGTGACACTTAAATATTTGATTTCTTGGTATTTTTTTTTGGGGGGGGTCATACCCGGCGATGCTCAGAGGTTACTCCTGGCTCTGCACTCAGGAATGACTCCTGGCGGTGCTTGGGGGACCATATGGGATGCTGGGAATCAAACCCGGCTAGGCCGCGTGCAAGGCCAAATGCCCTACCTGCTGTGCTATTGCTCCAGCCCCAGTATTTGATTTCTTGACACACTGTTTAAATGTTACACTTTTTTTAACTTGAAAGAACATATCCCACAGGAGGGACACTGGGAACATGGGTGGTGGAGAATGGGCACTGGTGGAGGGATGGGTACTCGATCGTTGTATGACTGGAATGGAATCACAAAAGTTTGTAAGTCTGTAACTGTATCTCACGGTGATTCATTAAAGTATATATTTTTAAAAGAGAAAAAAGCTATAGACATAACATCAGTAATAAATAAATAAATAAATAAAATGAGGTAACGTGATATGCATGATAGTCTTTCAGCAACAGTATGGCAAACAGTAGTGCCAAAAAGGGAAATGAGGGAGGGGCGAGTGTCTACCATAGTGGCAGGCTGTGGGGCGGGGACAGAGGGGGTGGATGGGAGGATTCCTGGGGACAATGGTGTTGGGAAATTTGCATTGGTGAAAGGATGGATGTTGGAACAACGTATGACCAAAACTCAATAATAATTAAAAAAAAAATAGTCTAACAGTGGGAAAAAAAAAGAATATATTCCAATAACACAGCAGGTAGGGCGTTTGCCTTGCACATGGCCAACCCGGGTTCGATTCCTCTGTCCCTCTTGGAGAGTCCAGCAAACTACCAAGAGTATCCCGCACACACAGCAGAGCTGGCAAGCTACCCGTGGCATATTCTATATGCCAAAAACAATAACAACAAGTCTCACAATGGAGACGTTACTGGTGCCTGCTCGAGCAAATCAGTGAGCAATGGGATGACAATGACAGTGACCGTGATATTCCAATAGACACTAAATAGTATCTGAATTAGTTCAGTATGTGTGAGTCAGGTGTTCAGTGACCTTTGTTCACTTACCTATTGTTTTGATTGAGCTTATTTGGAGGGAAGGGTGGACCACACCCAGCAGTGCTCAGGGGCTATTCCTGATTCTGTGCTCAAGGGTTTTTCTCCTGGTAGTGCTCAAGGACTATGTGGTGCCAGGGATGGAGAGAGGGCCATTTGCACGCAAGGCAATCACCTTACCTGCTGTACTGTTGTGCCAGCCTCAAACTGTGGCTTTGAGCAACTCACCTTCCAGTGATCATTGGGAGCAGATAATAACATCAGTCAGGTAAACCACTTGGTTCAATGTCTGCATATTGTAGCTGCTCAATAAACACAGTCATTCTCCATCACCTCCCCATTTTCCATCCTCATTCCCCTGCCCTGAGCAGGCAGACATGTGGACCTGATCAGACCCGCCTGCCCCAGGCCTTAAGAGGGACAGGGTTCATCCCATGAGGAGTTGTTGAGGCACAACGGAGGCCCTCTTGCACCCTTCTGGAATTGTCAGAGACTGCACAATCAAGAAATGTCAGACAGATGCAGAATAGAAGAAGAAGGTTACTAACATCAGGGGACTGAGCGACCCACCCACAGACCATCACAGCTGAAACAAGGGAGGGGGGCATGGCCACGCAGGTCTAAGCAGCACCATATCTTTTTTTTTTGGATCACACCTGGCGATACATAGGGTTTACTCCTGGGGGTGCTCGGGGGACCAGATGGGACACTGGGAATCGAATCCGGGTGGGCCACATGCCCTACCCACTGTGCTATTGCTCCAGCCCCACCATATCTTTTTAAAAAAAATTTTATAAGTTAGCTCACAATATTTGATTACATTTAATATTCAAACACCAATCCCACCACCATTACACCTTCCCACAACCAAATTCGGGATGTTTCCATCCCAAGCCCCAATCCCTGTCCCAAAACACAACTGAAATAATGTATTTTTTATTGTTTGTTATGAAGAACTGATGAACATGCTTACAAAAAAGTGCTCATATGGGAAACTGTGAAGATTGTTCTATTTTGGCAGGAGCCATTAAGACATTGTATAGGATATCACTAACATGTTAAAGTTCGGGTGATGTGAGCTTTGGTATATATCTGAAAATATGTTTATGTGCATATATATATATATATATATATATATATATATATACACGTATTTCTCTCTGTGATTTGTTGCCTACTGTCTGAACCCGATCAGATATGGTGTGGTAATTACGGAGAATGGGTAGGAAGTGTTTTATGATGTGCAGTCACGCAGTCCAGGAATATGCTCACTCATATGTGAGGCTCAGCCTGAGTGTGTGGGGAGCTGCCTTGAGCGTGGTGGCGGTTGGGTTGTGGAGGTCAGCTGCCAGGGCTGGGTCCCTTGGGATGGGGAGGGCTCTCACCAGCCCCACTCTGGGGGGCCCTGAGTGGAACAGCCTGGCGTGGAGTTTGTTGGCCTGGCTATGGGGGCCTCATGTTATGCTCCCTTCCGGGAGAACCAGCCCTGTGATATGGGTGGTGGCTGATGACGAGATTATCTGGCCCACCATATCTTTTTTGACCAGGTTAACTAGGAATCCTTGGAGGAGCCTCCAGGCCACCTAAGCACCCCTTGGAAAACACCGCACCTTGAACCCCTTATAAAAAAACAGACTGAGGGGGGCTGGAGCAATAAATAGCACGGCGGGTAGGGCGTTTGCCTTGCACGCAGCCAACCCAGGTTCGAATTCCAGCATCCCATATGGTCCCCTGAGCACTGCCAGGGATAATTCCTGAGTGCATGAGCCAGGAGTAACCCTTGTGGATCACCGGGTGTGACCCAAAAAGAAAAAAAGTAAATATTTAAAAAAAACCAAAAAAACAGATTGGTTGAAAGGGGGCAAGAAAAGGTCACTGAGGCAGGTATAATAAAGAAGCATATACACATTTCTTTTTTTTTTTCTTTTTGGGTCACATCCGGCGATGCACAGGGGTGACTCCTGGCTTTGCATTCAGGAATTACTCCTGACAGTGCTCAGGGATGGGATGCTGGGAATCGAACCCCTTGCAAGGCCAATCCCTTGCCACATGCAAGGCAAATGCCCTACCTGCCGTACTATCTCTCCAGCCCCACATATACACATTTCAGATCTGCCTTCTCTCCTGCAGGTAAGACCTAGTCTTTCCTGTGTAGGAGTGAGGCACCTTTCCTGGAGACT
The DNA here is from genome assembly GCF_027595985.1 of Sorex araneus. Classification (NCBI taxonomy): domain Eukaryota; kingdom Metazoa; phylum Chordata; class Mammalia; order Eulipotyphla; family Soricidae; genus Sorex; species Sorex araneus. The sequence continues at coordinate 11,931,389 of NC_073304.1, forward strand.
TCCTGCTGGTGGGCAGAGAGCTAGAGAGACAGAGAGGGAGCGCTTGAGAGCTCGAGATAGAGCGCTGTCTCAAGGACCAAGCACAGCTTCGCATGGGGCTGGCTGTCCCCAGCACACGTGGTCCTCTATGCACCAGCTTCTGCTGCCCACCCCCCAACCCCCCGCACACTGCCAGGTATGGGCCAAATCATCCCCCCTTCAATGTTATTGGAGAGTTTCCTCTCACCAGTGTTTCCTGGAGTGTATGATTTTTTGGGGGGGAGGGTGGGGCGGTTTGCTGGAACACAGGGGAGGGGCGGGGGGGGGGTGCTGTCCTAGCCTGGGGGAGGCATTTTTAGTTTGTTTGCTCAGAGGTAGATTTCCAGGAAGGCATCAGGGGCTTACTTTTTCTGAAAAGGAGGGTAGTAGGCCAATTCCTTTGGGAACCCTGGGGCGGGGGTTTGTTACTTTGGGGTTGTTTGGGTTTGGTGCTCTAGGCTAATTCCTGTCCCTGTGCTCAGGGATCACTCCTGGTGGGGCTTGGGGGGCCATATGTGTGCTGGGGATGGTGCCAGATGGGCTGCCGGCTCAGCAAGCACCCTCCGTGCTGCACTCTCTCTCTCTCTGGCCTCTATGGTTTAATTTTGAATTTATTTGATTGGGGGGAGGCTTGGAGCCACACCTGGTGGTGTTGAGGGGACAGTGTGGGGCTGAGAATTGAGCCTGGACCGCCTGCATGTAAAGCATAGTCAGACTGTTGATGGGGCTGTCTCTGCCCCCCACCCCAGGAACCTGTTGGTTGGTTTGTTTGGGACCCACACCTGCTGGTGCTCAGGGCTTACTCCTGGCTCTGCATTGAAGCATCACTCCCAGGGGTGCTCTGGGGGACCATACGGGGTGCTGGGGATGGAGCCCTGGTGGGCTGCATGCAAGGCAAGCACCCTTCCCCCTGTCCTATAGCTCCAGCCCCCGGAATTTTTGGTTTAAACCTTTACCTCTCTGGGGCTGGAGTGATAGCACAGCAGGTAGGGTGTTTGCCTTGCATGCGGCCGACCCGGGTTCGATCCCCAGCATCCCATATGGTCCCCTGAGCACCGCCAGGGGTGATTCCTGAGTGCATGAGCCAGGATTGACCCCTGTGCATTGCTGGGTGTGACCCAAAAAGAAAAAAAAAAAATCTTTACCTCTCTATTGCTAACAAGTTTGCTTACCAGGATCCTTCAGGTCGACCTCCCTGGGTGAATTCCTGGGCGCTCTTAACATAATCAACTCATCTGAGTTGGGCCTGTTGTCTCTGGATCTTAGCCACATGAGCCTTATGGAACCAAATCAGTTATTTTTCTTGTTTGAATAACAAGAGATGATTCGGAGTGACAAACGCAGATTAATAAACACAAATAAAAGCATTACACTCCATGTTCAATCTCTGACTCAAGCATGTTTTACATTAAGCCATGACATGTTAAATTCTTACCCCCCCCCTTAATCAAGATGTATCCCTGATCATCTTACATAAAATCTGGTGTGTGTGTGTGTGTGTGTGTGTGTGTGTGTGTGTGTGTGTGTGTGTGTGTTGGGGGGGCAGTATTTTCTTTTTTATTCTTGTTTGGAATTTTCATAGACCCACTTAGAAATCAGTTACATACAAATGAATTTTGATCATGCCACAGCAAAATGAAACCCAAGTGGAGAGGCATGCCATCATACGTATAGGCACATACACATCTGAGTTTTCATGAAAATTTCGGCCATGTGAACTCATTTTAAAGGAATGACCCAGGGGCTGCCAATCTTTGTGAAGACACAAGAGTTTTCATTAATCCCTCTTTTCATTACTGCTAATAAGAAACCACTCCTTTCATTTGCATTTCAAAGAATGGGTCTTGGTAGGAAAGTAGGTAGCCGCAGAACATTTGCATCACAGAGAGTCTCCTCCGGTCTCCGGGGCTGGGTGTGCTCTTTCTTTCCAGCTTCTCGGAGATGGAGATGGGGCACGGGAGTTTTTCCGGGAGCCGCCCTCTGGTCCGTGAAGCCCTCACTTAATGAGTTGGGGTGTGGCGCAGCCTGAAAGACAATGCCTCACTTGTTCGAGGCCCTACTTTCATCCCTACTGGAGCAAAAGAGAAGAAAAAAAGAAAGATTTCGTTTTCAAGACCAAGATAGCCCACGTCCTTAAAGAAGATGAGTTAGCACCTGTAAACGGGCCTGCCCGTCGCACTCCCCTTTTTCTCTAGTATGCCCAGGGAATGTGGGAACTGGAACTTTTCATTCTCTGGAATAAGCATCCCAGTGAACTACCCATCCAGCTACTATTCAACTCCTTAGAGGGAGAGCACAGAGGTGAAGGCACTTGCCTTGCAAGCGGCTGCAACCTCGACCATAGTTCAAATCCCAGCACCGCATGTCGTCCTGAGCACTTTGAGGTGTGGACCTCTCCACCCGAAAATAAAAAAACAACAGAGACACAGTACAGGAGGGAAGTCACTTGCCTTGCAAGTGGCGGCTTCAGCTCTTTGAACCACTACCCTGGTTCAAAGCCTCAGCACTGCATAACCCGAGCATCAAGTCAGGAATAATCCTGAACACTGTCAGATTTGACCCAAATTGCCTTCCATGCCAAAACAAAACAAACAAACAAACAAACAAAGCCACTGGAACTGGCATGTGACTCTGTGGTAGAGCACCTGCCTTACTGTGTGCGTGAAATGCATGTAACCCCAGAGTGCACTGCCAGTGTGTTCTAGAAAGCTGCCAGTGTGAAGTTGCATCCAAGCCCGTAACCCCGGTACCAGAAATGTGGGATGCCTCCCCCCCCCCCCCACCCACACACCACCACCACCACCACTGCAAGCTAATAATATAAAATATACATGAATTCAGGGGTTAGGGAGATACTCCAGCAGGCAGGATGCTTGCCTTTCACGTGGTTCAATCCCTGATGTCCCATAGGGTCCCCTGAGCCCACCAGGAGTGATTCCTGTGCACAGAGCCAGGAGTAAGTCCTGACTTACAAAAATCCAAAAACATTGAAGTCAAAACCCTCATAAAACCGAAGTCTAGTTCCAGTCCAAAGATAAGCACGGAAACCACCTAGATGATTCCCAAGGGCGGGCAATAGTAAAGCCTTTTCTCTGTTCAGCCGTCTTTTGAGATTAAGCCTAGTTTTCCAATGACAAGAGAGAGAAGAAACTCAGGTAAGACCAGAGAGAGAGTGCTTGCCTTGCAAGGGGCCAACCTAGGTTCGAGCCCTGCCAGGAGTGAGTGACCCAACCCCCTACAGATAATAATAAGACAGTAAACTATGATAGACTGGAGCACAGTGGGTAGGGCATTTGCCTTGCACACGGCCGACCCAGGTTCGATTCCTCCATCCCTTTCAGAGAAACCAGCAAGCTACTGAGAGTATCCCACCCGCATGGCAGAGCCTGGCAAGCTCCCGATGGCATATTTGATATGCCAAAAACAGTAACTATAAGTCTCACAATGGAGACGTTACTGATGCCCGCTCTAGCAAATCGGTGAACAATGGGACGACAGTGCTACAGTGCTGCTAAACTGTGATGAGACGGAGAGATAGGATAGTGGGTAGGGCACTTGCCTTTCAGATAACTGACCTGGATTCCACCCCTAGCACTGCTAGGAGTGATCGTTGAGCACAGAGCCAGGAGTAAGCCGTTAGTGCTGCCCATTGTGAACCCAAAACAAAATAAACAAAGGGGAAAAGATAGTTAACTATGATATCTCACTAAAAAAATTAAAGTCCAGGGGCTGGAGTCATAGCCCAGCGGGTAGGGTGTTTGCCTTGCATGCAGCCGACCAGGGTTTGATTCCCAGCATCCTATATGGTCCCCTGAGCACCACCAGGAGTAATTCCTGAGTGCATGAGCCAGGAGTAACCCCTGAGCATCGCTGGATATGACCCAAAAAGAAAACAAAAATTAAAGTTCAAATAAGGCTGAAGCAATAGTACACTGGGCAGGGCATTTGCCTTGCATGCAGCTGACCAGGTTCTATCCCTAGCACTCTAGGTGGTTCCCCAAGGCCCTTGAGCAGTGTGGTCCCTTGAGTGCAGAGGAAGAAGTAAACCCTAAGGTGCTGAAAGTAGACTAGAGACTGAACACAGTGGCCACGCAACACCTTTATTGCAAACCACAAAGGGAATACCCTGCCACTGTGGGGGTGGGGGGAGATGGGATTGGGGGGTGGAGGGATGCTGGGTTTATTTGTGGTGGAGAATGGGCACTGGTGAAGGGATGGTTTCTCAACTTTGTATGAGGGAAACATGAGCACAAAAATGTATAAATCTGTAACTGTACCCTCACGGTGATTCACTAATTAAAAATAAATAAATAAATAAAAAATTTAAAAAAAGAAGTAAACCCTAAGCACCACTGGATGTGCCCCACCTCTCCCCAAAAGAATTAGTTTCAATAAATAATGGACCAAATCCTTATACCCAGAGTTACCCAACAAACTCACTTCACCACTATCCAAATTTTAGTTTCCAAAGGTTTGGGCCAGTAAAAACCTTGCATTTGTCAACTGAAACCAAGCAACAAGGTTTGGAAACCAAGTCTTATGAAGTAAATAAGAAAGACAGAAAACAATTATCTCAATGGGGTGACAAACCAATATAAATACTTTAAAGCCAGAAATTTTTAAAAGCCACCTTACCAAGGAACTGCTTGACCCAGATTTTGCTCTCTTGCCAGTCTTAAATTTAGACAGAGAAACAAAATATCTGCTACCATTTGGTTTTCATGGGATGTCTGCAGAAAGAAAGAGATTGATTTTAGGAATCTGATGTGTTGAAAGTCTTGACCTTCCTCTCCAGTCTGTTGACATGGTTGAACTTCAAAGAAAATCAAGGCTCTCCTCTGGACAGTCAAGTACTAGATATATTGATGGGGGAAAATAAGAAAAACAAAAAACAAAAACAGAAAATAACAGGGCCCTGAGCAATAAATAGAACAGCAGGTAGGGTGTTTGTCTTCCATGCAGCTGACTGGGGTTCAATTTCCAGCATCTCCAATGGTCCCCGGAGCACCAGCAGGAGTAATTCCTGAGTGCAGAGCCAGGAGTAACCCCTGAGCATTGCCAGGTATGACTCAAAATGCAAAAACAAAACCAAAAAACGAATTAAAAACAGTACCTTTCATAATGACAAGTGGAACCTGTGATCCAGGAAGACTGAGCAAGCTTTCAGCACCAATTGAAATAGCTGAGCTGAACCAGGAAGACTGTGCTGGAGAGGAAGGAAATCAGTTTGGGGGGTTGCTGAGGCCAGTACTGTAAACAAAGGTATGTGGATTGAAGTTCAGCCTTCTCCTTTGCAAAGAGATAAGATTAGGTCTTAGGGTAAGAAAGGCAACTGGAGGGGGGGTGGGGGCCCAAGCAGTAGTGCAGAGGGTAGGGCCTTTTCCTCACAAGGTCCACCTGGGTTTGAATCCTGGCAGCCCATATCGTCCCCTGAGTGCTGCCAGGAGTAATTCCTGAGCACAAAGTCAGGAGTAACCCCAAGCATCGTCGAGTAAGGCCTGAAATTTCAAAAAAAAAAAAAGAAAGAAAGAAAACAAGAAAAAATAAAAAGCAAAAATAACAGCAGTTGGTCCTTAAAAGGAAATCACCTCCCTGCCTTCAGAGCTCCACTCACTGGTGAAGTAAAACTCTTGCCAAGAGGGGCTGGAGCAGAGCGGGTAGGGCGTTTGCCTTGCACGCGGCCGACCGGGGTTCGATTCCCAGCATCCCATACGGTCCCCTGAGCACCGTCAGGGGTAATTCCTGAGTGCAGAACCAGGAGTAACTCTTGTGCATCGCCGGGTGTGACCCAAAAAGCAAAAAAAAAAAAAAAAAAAATGTCTTCTTTGGGACTGGAGAGAAACCTTAGTAGGCTAGAATACATATTTTGGTGGTTTTGGTTTTAATTTTTGGTTACACCTGGCAGTACTGGGTTGGGGATTGGGATTGGCTAATCCTGACCCTGTGTTAGCGAGTGACCTCTGGCTGTCTGGGGAGTTGTAGGAAGGGACTGGAGGGGGATCAAACTGAGATCAAGCACCTGAGCTCCCGTGCTGTCTCTGGCCCTTAGGGTAAAGGCTTTGCATGCAGAAGCCCCAGCTTTGATCCCCGTCGTCACTACATGCTCCCCCAACACTGGAAGGAAACCCCGAGGACTGCTTGGGTGTAACCCTAAAACAAAGCAAGTACAAGACAAAAGGACGTATTTGGGGGTGGCAGGTTTTGCTCCCCTGCCTTGGTTATTTTCATTGTGGGTGGTTAAATTTTTAATGTATTCATAGAGTTGGCAAAGGTTGATCTGTGTCTTGGTCTAATTCTCAGTCATTTAGTTTTCGGTAAACACTTTTTTTTTTTTTTTTTTTTTTGCTTTTTGGGTCACACCCGGCGATGCACAGGGGTTACTCCTGGCTCTGCACTCAGGAATTACTCCTGGCGGTGCTCAGGGGACCATATGGGATGCTGGGAATCGAACCCAGGTCGGTCGAGTGCAAGGCAAACGCCCTACCCGCTGTGCTATTGCTCCAGCCCCGAGGTAAACTCTTCTGAAGTAGTGACCTATGGTATTCCTAAGCTTGCAGGGATAACCTCCTAATATTGTGAGCCAAGAATGAGAGGGAGAGTTGGAAATGGTGTTCTAGACCTGTGCTGGGGAGCATCTGCTTGAAATAAAACCACTAGCTCTTCATTCATGCGGTTATAGGAGATGGAGAAAGCCTTACTGGTTGCGTTGGGGGAGGGAAACCCTAGAAAAAAGAGCAGATTGTCTCTATGAGGTGTCTCATGGATACTACTTTAGCTGCTCTTTCATTTTGAGGGTTTGGATGGGACATGGGGGTACTCTTGGCGTTTCAGGCCTGACCTCTGGAGTTGTTAGCTCTTCTAAGATTTTTCCCCCAGGGTCTCAGATAAGCGCTCAGGACCATGTGCACCCATTGGGCAGTTATGTTGGTCGATCCAGTGGCTAGTGTCCATCAGGATATGGACATCAGGAGCTGAGCCTGTGGGAGTGAAATGTTGGCCTTTGTTAGCGGCTCGTTTGATGGATGCTGCACACACACAAAAAAATCATACAACCTCCCAGAGCACTGACAAAGCAGCCCCAGACTGTTGTGAATATAAACAGGGAATCCCCTGTGATCTCAGATACCAGAGCTGCAGAGTAAAGGGAGTGAGTGCAGGGGGACCGTCCACGTCTGGTCGCTGAGAGATGACTCACGTTCTTTCAGTCTTGGTGTCCTTATCTGCAAAAGAGGGTGTCAGCACCCACTTGATGTGAGTGAGCGGACGGGCGATAGAAATGATTCGGGAAAGGCGCGGGGCCAGGTTGCTGGCATGTGGGAAGCTCCAGGGAAGCTCCAGGGAAGCTCCAGGGTTCATGGAATGGTTTACCTGGTGTTCATGGTCTGGGCGTGAACCAGCTCAGCCTGACTAAATAGCGTCCATAACAACTGATACTGATGTTTATAGTGCACACACTAGCTGATGAAAACAAATGGGAAATCTATTTCTTCTTTTCCTTTTCTTTTTTTTGTGGGGCTGGAGTGATAGCACAGCGGGTAGGGCGTTTGCCTTGCACGCGGCTGACCCGGGTTTGATTCCTCCATCCCTCTCAGAGAGCCTGGCAAGCTATCGAAAGTATCCCGCCTGCACGGCAAAGCCTGCCAAACTACCGTGGCGTATTTGATATGTCAAACACAGTAACAAGTCTCACAATGGAGACGTTACTGGTGCCTGCTGGAGCAAATCGATGAACAAAGGGATAACAGTGCTACAGTGCCTTTTTTTTTTTTTTCTTTTTGGGTCACACTTGGCGCTGCACAGGGGTTACTCCTGGCTGTGCACTCAGGAATTACTACTAGCAGTGCTCAGGGGACCATATGGGATGCTGGGAATCGAACCCGGGTTAACCACGTGCAAGGCAAACACCCTACCCGCTGTGCTATTGCTCCAGCCCCTACAGTGCCCCTTTTTTTTTTTTTGTATTCTTGCCCTTCCCTCTCATGAAATAGAGTTCCGTCCCCTTTTCCTTGGTCTGGGTGCCCTGGTGGCAAATCCCAAAGAAGAGATGCTTTGATTACTCTCTACCACAAAATAAGAAGTCCTAAGTTTCAGGAGAAAAACGCTGTAGTCTCTTGTTCTGTACAGCGGGCACTCAGAAATAAAAAGCCCCCATCACTCGTGTTTTTCAAGTTTCATTCACAGTGCAAAGAGTAACTGATACGTTTTAAAAATCAGTTATAGAAGAGAAAAATAGTTCAAAAATAAATGTATATTTCTGGGGCTGGAGTGATAGCACAGTGGTAGGGCATTTGCCTTGCTCGCAGCCGTCCCTGATTCAATCCCCAGCATCCCATATGGTCCCCTGAGTAATTCCTGAGCGCAGAGCCAGGAGTATCCCCTGTGCATTGCCAGGTATGACTCCAAAAAGAAAAAAAAAAAGTATACCTCTGAGGGGTTGCCTTAGGGTGGAGAATGCCGCTGGAAATTGACCTTGCCTTGATTCTCTTTGGGAAGCTTGAAAAGATTAGGGTGGTCTCTGGACATGTCAGGTTTCATCACACCTCCCCCCCACTGTTAATTCTCCCTATGAAGGGACAGGCAGCCCTAACTGCCTGGCATCTTACTTGAACAGACTGACATGGGGCTCCATTTCAGAGGGATGTTTTGTCTTGGTTTGTTTGTTTGTTTGTTTTGTTTTGGGGGCCACACCCAGCGATGCTCAGGGCTTACGCCTGGCTCTGCACTCAGGAATGACTCCAGGCAGTGCCCAGGGGGATCAGAGGGGATGCCTGGGGATAGAACTCAGATTGAGCCAACCAGTTGGATCATCTGTCTGGCCCACACGGGAATGTTTTGCCCCCAACCTTCCTCTAAGAGATGACAAGAAAACTGGTCGGCTAAGAACGGAACCAGGGCCCCGAGATGCAAGGGAGAAGCCAGCTTGGAATGGGGCATTCCTGCAGTTGGGAACCAGTTCTCCCTCTTGCTGGATCACAGAAATTGACTGGAAGAAGCCCAAGGTCTAAGGAGAGCCAGGCCGCGGCGAGAGCGGCACAGTCCCTGCGTCCAGCACACTCGGGCCAGTAGGTGCCCGAGTCCTGGGCTCTACGGACTGCAGGGCTCTATTTCAAAGCTGCTTTGCATTTCAGACAACAGCAGTCTTGGACCTGCTGGGAGTTCCTGCTCCAGAAACCGAAAACAATCTAAAAGCTTTTCCTTAAATGGAGCGCTTGGCCCGGACTCAGGCTAGAGATGCAGCCCTAGGCCTTGGCTGGAGTTTGCCTCCGAGCTTGAGGGAGAAGCCCCCGGCTCGGACTGTTTCCTTTGCACCTTGTGGTCTCCAGGAGGGCGGTGCGGTGCGGGGCGCCTCTCAGCCTCAGCCCTGTCTGCTTTCACTTTTGGTTAACTAGACCCTCCTCCTTCTGGCCAGGCTCGACTAGGAGTGTTTTCTATGGCTCGTTTTCAAAGTGCTCAGAGCAGTTTAAAAATAGATAATGTTCAGTGACCTGACCCGAAGGCTAGTGTAAGTATTTACTTGGAAACTCCTTTATTCTGGGGGTGGGGGGTGAGGGCTGGGGGAGGGATGCCAGGGATCGAACTCAGGGCCTCATACATGCCAAGCCTGTGCTCTACCCTCTGAGCCATATCCCTGGCCCCTTGGGATTATATGATGATGATGATGATGGTGATGATGGTGATGATGATGATGATGTAAATCTGTTTAATAGATTTGAAACTCTTCACTCAGTATTTGGTCTTGGAAATATATGCAAACATTCAGGAAGGTTTGCAAAACATGAGACTCCCTCTCCATACTCATCATGCTTTTAGCCGAGACAGTAGTCACAAATAGCACGGTTTATAAAAACACAAGAGCTCGAATTCTTTATTTAATATTAAACAGGAAACTGAAACTCGTCTGCAGCTTTCCAACAGATCTGCTGCCGTGTTTATCTGCGCCTAACGAGACACTTCTCCTTTTTTCATTTGGGGGGAGATGGTGAGTTTCCATGAAAATCTTGGCCCAGGCAGGACCTGTGAGAGCCGGTTCTGTACCTTAAGGTTTGGGAGTCACCCCCCTTTACACGGGAATTAAAGGAAACTTGAAAGCAGGTCGCAAAGCTCCCCAGGAGAAGCGTGTGGCACTTCGGTGTCGCCTTTATGCCGGCCTGTCACTCCCCCGGCACATGAATAGTCTTTCTGAAGACCTGGGCTTCATTTTAAGGTCAGCCTTCAATTTCTAGAGAATATAATTTGCCGCTATTTTTAGAGCACCATGATTGCTCGTAATAACTAATGGAAAAAACTCAACAGAGAAATAAATGTGTAACAGCTGCGTCTGCTTAAACTTGATTAAAGGCAGTGGGCAAAAAAAAAAAAAGTAAACAGAAGAATGACAGTAACAATGGAGCGGGGAGAGACAAGTGTCCCTGTCATTGTGCAAAGTTTCACAGACATAACTTGCCGTCCGTCGGAGGCCGGCGATGTCTGTGTTGAAAGTTGACTTTACTGTTTGTCTTGAGTCGGATCAGTGTTGTAGTGAATAATTTATAGCCAGCATGAATGAGCTCATTAGTCACCTTTTCAGACTTTAAATGAGTTTTGTGGTTGTCATTACTGGAGCCTTCTGTTCAGCGCCGAACGAAATGACAGTTTGGCAGTTGGCTGCCTCGCCGTGGGCACCCTGCTTCCCTTGAGGTCTGCGTCGCTTTTGTCCTTCAGTGCCACCTTCCCTCTCTGTCCCCAGGCTGCCGGGGCCTAGGACTCTCATATTTCAGATACTTTTGCCCCCCCCAAGTTTAAATGTGAAGCTTTCAGATTAGGGGGAAAAATCTTTCAGTGGTGTGTGCAGACTTGTTTTGTTCATTTGTCAGAACTCCCCCTGACCGGGGCTGGAGTGTTAGCACAGCGGGTTAGGGCGTTTGCCTTGCACGCGTCCAACCCGGGTTCGATTCCTAGCACCCCAGATGGTCTCCTGAGCACTGCCAGGAGGAATTCCTGAGTGCAGAGTCAGAAGTAACCCCTGTGCATCACTGGGCGTGACCCAAAAGAAAAAAAAAAGAACTCACCCCGACTTTCAGTACCATGCACTTCATCAAACCTCCCCTCTCTTTTTGGGGGGAAGGGGGTGGCGTGAGCGAAGGAGTTGGTGCCACACCCATCCCTGCTCAGGCCGCTCCTTGCTCTCTGCTCAGAGGACACATTCTTGCGGTGCTCAGGGGACCTTTGTGGTGCTGGGGATTGAATGGGAGACAGCAACATGCAAAACAAAAATGCCTTAACCGTTGTGTTCCCTCTCTGCTCTGCCACCCCACCTCTCCCCATTTTTATCTTTCAAAGGGGCCCACAAGGTGGCCTCTGAAGATAGTATAGCCCACACAGGGGGTGTCCTCCCATTCTGCCCATCGCTGCATATTGTATGTGGCCGGCCTCTGGCCCCAGCCAGAAGAAGGTATAGGTGGAATTTCTTTGGAAATCCACCAGGTTCAAAACTCACTTTGATTTTTTGGGTTGGTTTGTTTTTTGTTTTGGGGGGCCACATTCAGCTGTGCTCGGGGCCTTCTCCTAGCAGTTTTGGGGAACCAGATGGGGTGCTGGGGATTGAACCAAGTCAACCCGGTACAAGGCCAGTGAGTGCCTTACCCGCCGTACTAATGCTACGCGGCCCCTCATGGCCAGGGCAGCTTCTGGAAAGCTCTTGACGTCCACGCTTTGGGCCTGGACTCCCTTGAAGCCCAGGATACCGAGGTGGGCCTTCTGGGGTCCCCTCTGCTGGCACTCGGGGCCTGTGGGGGCTTGCCCCTGGTCACCTGGACCCGGCGTTGCAAGCAACAGGCGCTCTCCGTGGGCAGCACCTCCTAGCGGGCTCCATATTGTTCGACAGCTGGCAGAGCCGGGTGGCAAAGACGCTGCAGCTTCCTCTGAGGAAGAAATGCCAACTTAAAAAAGACGCCTGCTTGTTTGGGGGCCAAATCTTTGAAGCCAGGGAGCGTTGCATGCCTTTGCTCACGGAGAAATGAGACGCTGGGCCTGTTACCCCCAAGGCGAGCCGTCCCCCAGAGGTAAGGCTTCCGCCCCGCCCCTGCTGAGAGGTGGGGGAGGGGGTACTCCCAGGCTCCGACCTCCCTCCGTTTCTGGGCACGTGTTTGCTTGCACCTAAACCGCAGAGTCAGAGGCCTCAGAGATGCTATTTTTGGAAGGGGGGTGGGGTTCGAAACAGCGCCCCGCCCGCCCGAAGGTGAACTTCCCCGCCCGGGAGGGAAGAGGCTCCAGGCTGGCCGTTAAAATATGCTGTTTGCCTTGCCAGTCTCCAGGCTGGATGGCAGGGAAATATGTTGGTCCTATTTTAAAATCTACGTTCTGTTTCCCAGAGAGCTTATCAAATGCGGAGTGTTTCACTTGGTTTTCAAAACACAGTCTTCAAGAAAAGAATGGATGGTTTTCGTGCACATCCCCCTGGAAAAAAGTGAAAGGAGAGAAGTTGTTTCTTGGCCTGGTTAAGTCTTTGGCAGTCGAAGCTACCTAAGCCCACGGGATTGTGGAACTTGGTATACTGGCTGCAGAGAGGAAAACAATCAAAGCTCTGGAAAACTTTGGGGGAAGAAGAGTTGGGTGAGGCTACTTTTCTTTGAGTAAGCTGGATTAGATAGGAGCTGGGGAGAGATAGAAGGAGCAGGCTTTCCAGTTACACGCTCAGGATTTAGGGTTGCCTGAGTCACGTGCTGTGTGCAGAAGAGAAGTTAAAACGGTCTTTGGGGTGGTGCTTGCCTTGCATGTGACTGACCAGGGTTCCATACCCAGCACGGCTACTGGTCCTTGGAGCACCACCAGGAGTCATCCCTGAGTGCAGAGACAGGACTAAATCCTAAGCACTGCTGGGTGTGGCCCCCCCCAAAACAAAACAAAACAAACAAAAAACCAGGGACCTTGGACCAGAGAGAAGCTCGGTGAGCTGAGAGCATGCCTGAGACCTGAATTTGGTCCACTGAATACTGAATACCCTGAGCACCACTGGGTATAGCCCCCCAATTCAAACCAAACCAGAGTTCTTGCCTCTTGGGTACCTCACAACCTTCCCCCCACCTCCTCCATCATTATCTAATTGGTTTATTAAAAAAAAAACTTAATCACTGTGAGACTGTAGCGATAGCACAGCAGGTAGGGCATTTGCCTTGCATGCAGCCGACCTGGGTTCGATTCCTCCATCCCGGCTAGCTAACAAGAGTATCCCGCCCACACGGCAGAGCCTGGCAAGGTACCTGTGGCATATTCAATATGCCAAAAACAGTAACAACAAGTCTCACAATGGAGATGTTACTGGTGCCCACTCGAGCAAATCGATGAACAACGAGATGACAATGCTACAGTAGATTATAATAATATAGATGATGTAGTTTCATGAATAAATGCTCCAACCCCACTTCCTGCTACCATTGTATCAGGGTCCCCCCCTCCTTCAGTCTCTCTTCCCTTCTTCCCCCCATAATAAGCTCTGTTCTGTAAACCAGTTCTCAAGTTCTGTTGTCTTGGCCTGATTGTTATTCCCCTATGATTATGCTTCTTTAGAGCCCACCTATGAGCGAAATCGTTCTGTGTCTGCTCCCTCTTCTGCTTTACTCCCCTAGCATGGTCCCCTCCAGTTCCATCCACGTATTGGCAAGTTGCATGATTTCATCTTTTCTTATAGCTGAAAAGACGTTCTTCATTCATCATCATCATCACCATCCCGTTGATCGTCGAATTTCTCAAGCAGTCTCAGTAATGTCTCCATTCATCCTAGCCCTGAGATTTTAGAAGCCTCTCTCTACTCGTCCTTCCCAACGATGCCACATTGGAGGCTCTTTCAGGGTCAGAGGAATGAGACCCAGCATTGTTACTGGTATTGGTATATGAGTACATCATGGGGAGTTTGTGAGGCTCTCCCATATGGGCAGGAAACTCTCGGTAGCTTGCCGGAGTGTTCTCTGAGAGGGAGAAATAAGCTATAAGATGTTGTGTGGCCACTTTGCAGGAGCTTCTGGAGGTCTTCGGCCATGGGAGCTCTGCTCGAGGTGGGGAGGGAAGCTGGAGCCCATTATGCACATATATCACCGGTTCTGTTCTAAGACACGGGTTGTTTCCAGATTTTGGGTATTGTGGCTTGTGCTACAATGAACATGGTACTGCAAATGTTATTTCCTGAGTAGAGGTTTTGCCCAGAAGTGGGATTTATGGGTCCTATGGAAATTCAAGCCTTAGTTTTTAAAGAAGTGTCCATATCATTTTCCAAAGAGCTTTACCCAGACAACATTCCTTATCAGCAATGGATGAAGGTCCTCCCACACCCCCAATCTTTGTGTTGTGTGCCAGTCTCTCTGGTGTGAGGTGATGTCTCATTATTGTTTTGATTTACATTTCCCTGATGATTGTATACATCACATTTTCCCATATAACATCACTTTTTTCCATGTACCTATTGGCCATATCTATGTCTTCTTTTTTTTTTTGCTTTTTGGATCACACCTGGCGATGTTCAGGGGTCACTCTTGGCTTTGCACTCAGGAATCATTCCTGGCCGTGCTCAGGGGACCATATGAGATGCTGGGAATTGAACTCGGGTTTGCCGCGTGCAAGGCAAACACCCTACCCGCTGTGCTATCGCTCCAGCCCCTATCTGTATCTCTTTTTTTTTTGGAGGGGTCACACCCAGCAATGCACAGGGGTCACTCCTGGCTCATGCACTCAGGAATCACCCCTGGCGGTGCTCAGGGGACCATATGGGATGCTGGGATTTGAACCCGGGTTGGCCGTGTGCAAGGCAAACGCCCTACCCACTGTGCTATCATTCCAGCCCCCGTATCTATATCTTCTTTGATAAAGTTTCTATTCATTTCTTTCCTCCTTGTTTTGATGCCGTTGATTATTTTTTTTCTTTTCAAGTTTTACAAATGCTTTCTCTTTTTTTTTCTTCTTGGTCACACCCAGCAATGCACAGGGGTTATTCCTGGTTCATGTACTCAGGAATTACTCCTGGCGGTGCTTGGGGAACCATATGGAATGCTGGGAATCGAACCCTGGTTGGCTGCATGCAAGGCAAATGCCTTACCCACTATGCTATCGTCCCAGCCCCTACAAATACTTTCTATCTTGGACATTAACCCTTTGTCTGATGAGTGGTGGTTGTTTCTGGTGGTCATGTAGAGACACCAGATGCTATTGATTAGAGCACACAGGAGCCAGGCTTGGTTTTGCAACTAGTCCCTTTTCATTTCCTTGAAAACTCTCCTTTTCCTTCACTTCCTTTATTTCATGGTCATGGGGTTTCCTCTCTTGAGCCTTAATTCTTCTGTCTCCTTGAGTCCTCCCTAGAGGTTTTTTGAGAAGCAGCTTTGGATTGAGCCAAAGTTTCTCTGGGTTCCTCCCAGAAAGCGAGGTTGTATGGCTTCAGATCCAGCCTCAACATTTCCCTGCTGTGTGACCTGAGGCAGGCGTCTCAACCCCTCTGTGCCTCAGGTACCTCATCAGATGGGCGTGCTTGCTGTTCCTGTGGTTGGGAGGGGGGGGAGTGTAGTGCTCTCCTCCACCAGCTGCCTCTGAGTGCCAGCAGAGTGTGAAATAACACGGATCTTCACCTGGCACCGGGCTGCCCTGTGCAACTCACAGTATTTGTGAAACATTTCTGTAGCCCCTCCTCATACCCATCCTTGGTGCTTTCATTGTCCTTGGTGAATGTGTACAGAGTGTCAGAATCATCGCTGTCACTCAGTGCAAATTCCCGGCTGAGAGAACAAAGTCCCTCTCTGTCCTTGCCCCAGCTTTCCTCCAGTAATAAAGTCTCTTTTTTTCTGGCCTACAGATCCCTCGTTTGTTGGTATTTTTGTTGGAGATTTTCCTGTTTACAATGGGTCCCAGTTGAGGGCAGAGAGATAGTGCCTGAGGTCACTTGCATGCTGGTGATCCCTGTTTCATCCCCTGCGTGGCACATGGTTTTCCCCCCAGCACCTGAGCACAGAACCCGAGCACTGCCCGGTTGTGGCCCCCCTAAATTACCACCACCACTGAATAAAACAAAACCTCCATCCCCCCCCCCCATACGGGCCTCAATTGTAGAGCTGACGGACAGATATAGAGTATATCCTGCTTAGTGTCATAATGGCCCGAAGGTTCTGCTGGCTTTATGGTAAGACTGTCATGTTAGATTTCCTTCCTTTATTCACACGGGGTGGGATGGTGTTGACTATGAGTTCAGTGTTGATGAATCAACAACTTACCTGACGGAGATGTTTTTAGGTGGAAACATAGTGTTTTTAGGTGTTTGCCTTGCACGGGTAACCCCTGGGCACAATTCCCAGCACTTCCAAAATGAATGACTAAGTGAACAGCTAAATGTATGAATGTGGGGCTGGAGCAATAGCACAGCGGGTAGGGCGTTTGCCTTGCATGTGGCTGACCCAGGTTCGATTCCCAGCACCCCGTATGGTCCCCTGAGCACCGCCAGGAGTAATTCCTGAGTGCAGAGCCAGGAGTAACCCCTGTGCATCGCTGGGTGTGACCCAAAAAGCAAATAATAATAATAATAATAATAATAATAATAATAATAATAATAATAATAATAATAATAAATGTATGAATGTAGGACCAGGGCAACAGCACAGTGGGTAGAGTATTTGCTTTGCACACGACTGACCCAGGTTACATCCCTGGCACCACATATGGTCCCTCATGTCCCACCAGGAATGATCCCTGAGCACAGAGCCAGGAGTGAGCCCTGAGCACTGCTGGTACGGCTGCAAAACCCAAATTTAACACAACACACACAAAGCCTCTCCCCCACACCCCCAAACCTCCCTGGGACTGGAGGGATCATACGGGGGGGAGGTAGGACTCTTGCCTTGTGCGCGTGTGGCTCTGGTGAGAGTGCCCCCAGTTCGAATCCCCAGAAACGCATTTGGTCCCCTGAGCTTGTCAAAGGTCACCCTCATGCACAGAGCCAGAAAGGGCTCCTGAGCACTGCCAGGTGTGGTTCAAATGCAAAAACAAACAGCAGGAGACCTCCTTCTGAAAAATTCCTGGGAACAGGCAGGTGAGGGGCGCATTCCTGCCCACTTAGTGTTCACTGCTTTGCCCCTCCTGAGTGTGTTGCTTTGTTCCTGGCAGTAGCCACCCCAGCCACCCCAGTTAAAGTCTGGGCTGCTGGTTAGGGTGCATGCGCCCTACCCCGAATCAAGCTCTGGTACCACCTGAGCTCCCCCCACCCACCCAGAACTGCTGGGGTGGCCCTGGGTGGGAGACTCTGGTACCACACGCCCCAAGTAGCATCCCTGCGTCTCTTTAGCTGAGAATCCCTGGTTGTGGGGTGGGGGAAACCCCTGGACTCTCTGGGCACTTTTTGGGCCCAAATGCTAAAGTCTGGGCCCCTCTTATAGCAGAAATGATAGATTCCGCTTCCCTTAATTTGCATTTCTTTTGATTTGCCTGAGGCAAATGTTTTCAAGGCTAGAGGTCAGATTGGTTTTTCAAACTGTGGTTAAATTTGCCCCTTTTATTCACGAAGGTGAGCCGATTTCCTTTTCCTTTTTGAGATGGAAGGGTTATAAATTTAAATTTCACATCTCTGGTGAAGATTTCCGGCTCTTTGGCTCCCCTTTTATCTTGATTCACGCCCTGTGGCACTACACATAAATTTTAAATTGTGGCGAAAACAGGTTTGCCTTTTCCTCTTGGTATATTTACTTAACAAAAGGAGTGGAAGGGCCGAGGTATCCTCCTTGTTGGGTGCCTTTCACAAGTATTCCATTCATCATCACAGCCCTATGGAAGAGATCTCGCTTTAATTTTCCTTGTTTGCTTTTTTTCCTCCCCTTCAGATGAGGAAACTGGGAAGAGAGAAAGAACTTAAGTCCTTTGACTAGTGTCAGCCAAACAGTGGGGGAGGGGCCAGGGGTCAGGGAAATAGTGCAGGGGTCAAAAGCACTTGCCCTGCAGGCAGCCAACCCCAGAACCACATCCCGTTCCCTGAGCACAGAGGCAGGAGTCCCAGGGCCTGGCACTAGGCACCAGGGTTCACTCCCTTCGACCTTGGTGTTTGGCTGTGTGTGAAGGGCTTCCTTTGTGACTGTTTCACTGATGTTCAGAGGCAAGAACGGGTTCCTCCTATTCCCCTCCTCTGAGTGTAGCAATCTTTCCGAAAGTGGGGGACACTACCTCCCCCGTCTCAGGGGGTACTAGAACCCGTAGTGTCAGGTGCAAATGGAGGGGGGTCACTTTCTGTTTGTTCACTTCTTTTTTTAATTAGTCACAGTGAAATGACAACATTCTTCACGATTGGGTTTTGGGTGTTTCGTTGTTTCAACGGCAGTCCCCTCACCAGTGCCACTTCCCTTCCCACGTCTCTGCATTTGCCTCCTACCCTCCAGTCTGCCTGTACGAGGGGCACTTTTTAACTAAGACCTAGGGTTTTGCACTGCGGTTTTACAGTACTATTGCTGGTAAGGTTTCATACACAACCATCTCCCGCTCCCGGTCATCTTCCCGTGACCGTAGATGTTACCCCGCCCCCTCCCTGTCCTGTTTCCCATTCAGGTGGCAATTTTCCTACTGAATACCCATCCCCGCGATCTTCGTTGCCACGTCTTGGGGCGTTCATTATTCCCCCATTATGTTTCCTTACCCTCTGCGTGGCAGAGAGTTCATTCTGTGTGGGCGTCTCGCCCTCTGACTAACTCCAGTCAGCAGGATCGTCTCCAGTAGCAGCCAGCTGCGTGACTTTTGCTCCCTGTGGCAGCAAACTGCATGACTTTATCTTTTCTTATGGCTGAGTAACATTCCATCGTGAATATGTGCCATAATTTCTTTATTCACTCATCTGTTCCTGGACACTTGAGTGTCCAGATTTTGGCTATTGTGGATACTGCTGTAGAGAACTTAGGGGTGCAAATGTCTTTTCTCCATTTCTTTTGGGTCTTTAGGATAGGTTGTCAATTCCTAGTTTTTTTTTTTAAGGAATGCCCATATTGTTTTCCAAAAAGGCTGGACTAGTCGCCATTCCCATCAACAATAAATGAGAGTCCTTTTCTCCCCGCATCTGCGCCAGCACTGGTTGGTTGTTCTTGTTCTTTTTGACGCGTGCCCGTCTCTGTGGTGTGAGATGGTACCTCATTGTAGTTCTGATTTGCATCTCCCTGATGATTAGAATATTTCTTCATGTGCCTTTTGGCCATTTGTATTTCTTCTTTAAAGAAATTTCTGTTTATCTCTTCTCCTCGTTTTTTGGATTTTTTTTTTTTTGTAAAGTTCACCAGTGCTTTTAGTTTGTTTTGTTTTTGCTTTTTGGGTCATACCCAGTGATGCACAGGGGTTACTCCTGGCTCTGCACTCAGGAATTACTCCTGGCAGTGCTCAGGGGACCATATGGGATGCTGGGAATCGAACCCAGGTCGGCTGAGTGCAAGGCAAACGCCTTACCTGCTGTGCTATGGCTCAACCCCACCAGTGCTTTGTTTATCTGGGATATTAACCCCAATTGGAAGACTGTTGAGTAGATAGTTTCTCCCATTCCGCGGGTTGTCTTTGCTGGTCATTGTTTCCTCTGAGGTGCAGAAGCTTCTGAGTGTCACCTAGTCCCATTGTTTCTCTTTGCCTCCACTTGCTTGTTTTTTGGTATTTGATCCTTGAAGAGGCCTTGAGCTTCCCTGTCATGGAGACTCTGGCCTACAGTTCCCTCTGTGTGCCTTATGGTTTGGGGCCTGATATCGAGGTCTTTAATCCATTTTGATGTGACTTTTGTGCATGGCAGTAAGTAGAGGTCTGAGTTCAGTTTTTCACATGTAGTGGACCAGTTTTCCCAGCACCATTTGTTGAAGAGGCTTTCCTTGTTCTACTTTACATGTTTTTGTCTCCTTTATCGAAAATTAATGGATCATATATCTGAGAGTCTGTTTCGGGATATTCAACTCTTATTCCGTTGATCCGGGGTCTGTCTTTATTCCAGTACTATGCTGTTTAAATTACTACTGTTTGGGGCTGGAGTGATAGCATGGCAGGTAGGGCGTTTGCCTTGCATGCAGCTGACCCAGGTTCGATTCCCAGCATCCTATATAGTCCCGTGAGCACCACTAGGAGTAATTTCTGAGTGCAGAGCCAGGAGTCACCCCTGTGCATCGCTGGGTGTGACCCCCCCCAAAAAAAAGCAAAAAATTAATTAATTAATTAATTAATTACTACTGCTCGCAGTACAGTTGGAAGTTGGGGAAAGTGATGACTTCCATCTTTCCCACCCCCAATATTGCTTTAGCTGTTCAGGAGGGTTTAGCTGTTCCTTGTGAATTTCAGAAGAGTTTGATCTGTTTCTTTGAAAAATGTCATGGGTATCCTTATAGGGACTGCGTTGATCTGTCTGTTCACTTATAGAAGGTATATTTCCAGAAGGAGATGGCAAATATATACATATGTATATAATTTTTTCTTTTCTGAAAAAGGAGCTTGTTTTTATTATTCCCCCCTCTCCCCAGGTACTCTGGGAACCTCTGGACTAGCTAGATGCTTCCTAAACGGGCAGAGGCAGAAGGGACTGAGTTTAGATGGTGGCTCCTCCGCTCTGCCGGTGTTTCTGCTCTGGAAGGAGTTGACAGGTTCTCGAGTTGCATTTTGCCTCCAGCAGGCGATTTGATAAGCTGGGCTTTGGCTGGGGCACCCTCTGGCAGGAACCAGGAACGTGACTCCACTGGTCCCTTGGACTTTCCCTGACCACACCCCTCCCCTTCCTGGCCTCCTCAAGGGAGCCTCTGGGCCCAGCTCCCTGCCCGAGAAACGAGAGTCAGCCTTTTCCCAGGTTCCACCCTTCCAACCTGTCACTCCCTTGAGACTCTCTTGGAGGAAGGACCAGAAATCCTCCCCGAGTTTGAACAAGCCTTGAAAACCCCCAGGGCCAGAGGGGTCTTCACCCCTCCCTGGCCCACCCCCTCCACCCCCCTCCAGAAGGGCAGGAAGCCCCAGGTTGTTTTTTTGTTTTTTTTTTTGAAAGAGCATTCTCACGGTTATCTCAAAGACTCTCCATCGGCCCAGCCTCAGAGTTATCTTCCGCCAAGATCTCGCCCTCCTTCTCATATTCAATCATCTGGCCAGTGCTTGTGGGTCTTCCTTCGCAGGTTCTCATACATTCATTTTTTCCAGTCACTGTAACTCTGCTTGCTGTGATGATTCTTTAAATGGGGTCTCCAGGTCTGCAGTAGTGGGACCAACACCTGGGAGTTTCTCTTACCACCCCCCCCCACCCCCCCCACCCCCGTGCCTGCCTGCAGGTTTCCCTTCCCTCCCACCCTGCTAGTCGCGGTTTTTTTTTTTTTTTTTTTGCTTTTTTTGGGTCACACCCGGCGATGCACAGGGGTCACTCCTGGCTCATGCACTCAGGAATCACCCCTGGCGGTGCTCAGGGGACCATATGGGATGCTGGGATTCGAACCTGGGTCGGCCGCGTGCAAGGCAAACGCCCTACCCGCTGTGCTATCGCTCCAGCCCCTCCCGCTAGTTGCGTTTTAAGAAGCCCTGTAGAAATTCTAACGTGCCCCCAGGTTTGAGAATGCACCAGTGCGCCCCCTCCACCTTATCATTAGAACATTTATAAATGTGCTCACTGTTAAAATTTGGAAAACACAGACAATATGAGAGAAGTAGGCAGGGGGAAAAAAAGTTACACCTGAACTCTCCCACTCATAGGGAATTACTATTTTAACATTCAGGCAAATTTTTTTTTTCTAATTAAAAAATATAGTACAAGGTTGTAGAGATAGTACAGTGGGTAGGGTGCCTGCTTTGAACACGGCTGATCCAGATTCGATCCCCAGCATCTCGATATGGTCCTCTGAGCCCCATCAAAAGTGATCTCTGAGGGGCTGGAGTGATAGCACAGCGGGTAGGGCGTTTGCCTTGCACGCGGCCAACCCGGGTTCGAATCCCAGCATCCCATATGGTCCCCTGAGCACTGCCAGGGGTAATTCCTGAGTGCAGAGCCAGGAGTAACCCCTGTGCATCGCCGGGTGTGACCCAAAAAGCAAAAAAAAAAAAAAAATTTAAAAGTGATCTCTGAGCACAGAACCAGGAATAGGCCCTGAGCACCTCTGGGTGTGACCCAGAAAACAACAAAATAAAACTGGATATATATGGGGCTGGGCTGGAGTGATAGCACAGCGGGTAGGGCATTTGCCTTGCACGCAGCCAACCTGGGTTCGATTCCTCCGCCCCTCTCGGAGAGCCCGGCAAGCTACTGAGAGTATCTTGTCCACACGGCAGAGCCTGGCAAGCTACCCGTGGCGTATTTGATATGCCAAAAACAGAAACAACAAGTCTCACGATGGAGACGTTACTGGTGCTCGCTCGAGCAAATCGATGAGCAATGGGATGACAGTGACAGACAGTGACAGATATATTGGGCCAGAGAAAGTACAGTGGGCTCAGGTGGTTGTCTTGCACATGGCCACCTGGGGTTCTATCTTCATCACCACATGTAGTTTCTTGAATCCCACCAGTAGTGATCCTTGGGCACAGAGCCAGGAATAAGCCCCGAGTACGGCTGGGTGCCCCCCCTCCATACATTGCCAAATGAGCAAATAAAGTAGGAGATATGTTTGATGACATACAGTTTGGCTCAGATTAAAGTGCATGTCCTATTGCTTTGATATATTTATATTGCAGTGTGATTGCCATGGCAGTGTATGCTCACATCTCCGTTACGTCCCATAATTATTTCTTCTGGTGCTGGGAAAAATTAAGATCTAGTCACTTAGCCAGCTTATGGTACCGTTTTGTCACCGCCGATCATGACTGTCTGTGTACAGGTCCAGGGAACAGCTTTACTAATTGTGAGCCATTTTAGGGGTTACTCCTGGCGGGGCTGGGGGGTGGGGCAGGGGTCTTTGGAATGTTGGGGATCAACCCCGGGTCAGCAGCAAGCACTCTGCTCTCTCTACCCGATGTGAGCCGCTCGTAAAAAGGATGCTTCTGGTGGTATAGCTGCTCACTCAGAATGAGTCTCTGCTGTCCTCTGCATAAGCACATATACGTGAACATGTTCACCTTAGCTTGTGATACGTGTTTCCACTCTTACCTACTAACATCCATGCTCCACCAGGCTGTGTGTCTGGCATCTAACACGATGCCATGTACTTGGTTGGCATTCAGGAAATTCTAGCTCAGTGACTGTGTCTTTCTTTCTTTCTTTTTTTTTAATTTTTAAAATTTTACTGAATGACCGTGAGATAGTTACAAGCTTTCATGTTTGGGTTACAATCTCACAATGATCAAACACCCATCCCTCCACCAGTGCACATTCCCCACCACCAATATCCCGGGTATACCCTCCCCTTCCCCACCCTCCCCCCTGCCTCCATGGCAGACAATATTCCCCATACTCTCTCTCTACTTTTGGGCATTATGGCTTGCAACACAGACACTGAGAGGTCATCATGTTTGGTCCATGATCTACTTTCGGCAAGCATCTCCCATCCCAACTGGTTCCTCCAGCCATCCTTTTCTTAGTGATCCCTTCTCTATTCCATCTGCCTTCTCCCCACCGCTCATGAAGCAGGCTTCCAGCTATGGGGCAATCCCCCTGGCCCTTGTGTCTCCTGAGGGACTGTGTCTTTCAACACAACCACGTTATAGTTGAGAAATCTGCCGTGGGATTCCTTTCTCCTGCCTGGAACAGCAATTCACGTTGGGGTATTTTCTTAGAATGCACGGCCCTGCCACCCCTC
Organism: Sorex araneus; assembly: GCF_027595985.1. NCBI lineage: Eukaryota > Metazoa > Chordata > Mammalia > Eulipotyphla > Soricidae > Sorex > Sorex araneus. The sequence goes on from NC_073304.1 coordinate 11,955,115, forward strand.
CTAGAGAGTCTCATCATTTAGGCGTGGCTTCCTGGCTGAGAAGTTGAGAAGCTCAGGTCCAGATTATACCTTCCCCATTTCCATAGGTCAGACGCTGACCTATCTTTGTGGAGATTGCTTCTGTCCAGTCCTTGCTCTTCCCCAGACCTGCGCTATCAGCTGGTTCCTCCCGGGCCTGGCCTTGACTCTCCGCCAAGGAGGAGGGCAGAGGGTGGTGAGGAGTCACCTGATGCCGGCTAAGCCAATCAGATGATTTCTCTGAGAATTTGGCCTCCTTGGGCAGGCCTGATGCTGGCCAAAAGGTCTTTGGACTTGGCGCTGGCAACCTTGTGTGCTCACCAGGGAGCCCCTGTGGGGAGAAGAGTGGAACCCGTGGGGAGAAGAGTGGAACCCGCCGAGAGGAGGAAGTGGAGGAGGCAATGTGGTCTCAGGGAAGGAGAGGAAGGGCCCGGCCAGCTGACTCCTCTAGTCCATGGTTTCTGGCTTTGCTGCCTGTACCCTAGTTTCCTTTTGTGCACAGGAGGCCACTGAGGGGTCAGGGGCCTGTCTTTCGGGCCTGCCTCAGCTTCATCCCGTGTCTCAGATCCCTTTGTGTCTTCCCACTGCCCTGGCTCTCTCTGGGCTTCACAGGGGTTCCTGGGGCTGGACTCTGAACTACCATAAAGAATCCTGGTTGGGGCTGGAGCCATAGCACAGCGGGTAGGGCATTTACTTTGCACCCTGCCGACCCGGGTTCGATTCCCAGCATCCCATATGGTCCCCTGAGCACCACCAGGAGTAATTCCTGAGTGCAAAGTCAGGAGTAACCCCCAAGTGTGATCCAAAAAGCGGGAAAAAAAAAAAATCTGCTCAACAGGTAATCAGTGGTGCTGGGGGAGGGACTTCCTGCTCCCGGCAAGGAAGAATGTACATGCTGTCAAGGGGACCACATTCCTCTGCGTGGAGGAGCCCTCCCCTGCAAGTGTGGGTCCCTCGCTTCCAGACTCATGATTTCTGGGCCCCTGTGCCGGTGTGGGCCATGGAAGAGATGCAGCAAGGCCTGCTCCTCCCCAGAGGGCTTCTGGGAACACCAAGGATTCTGCGTGGACTCACGCTTCTCCAACAACCGTCTCAACAGTCGCACAAACTCTTGGAGATGTTTCTGGGGCTCGGGGTACCTTCTGAAAGTTCAGGAGCGGATGCTGAGAATGAGGGGTTCTGAAACGGAGCCCCAGCATTCTTTTTCTCAGGGAGCCCCTCTCGGAACCGGAGTTCTATGGGATGACAAGGTAGAAATTCCTAGGCCTTTCAGCAGAGGTCAGGACCCCTCTCCCCACTCCCCCGCCCCCCCCCATTTCAGATCGCAGGTGTGTGCACCCCACTCTCCACCTTAGGCAGGGCTGGCCCACCACTTCCTCTTCAAGCCCACACCGCCTCACGGCTCTTGCCGCGCTTGTAATGGGGGGAGAGAAATGAAGAATGAGGCTAAGGTAAGACACCGGAAACCGAGAGAAGAGGGGAGCTCATCCAGGGAGATGCCCAGACCAGGTGCTCCACCCTCTGCCTAGGGCTGCGGTGGCCCAGGGCTGGCTCTGTCCCCTGGTTCCCTTCCCCTGCCCAGGCCCGGCTGGTTGAGGGAACCTGATGCCCTCCAGTTCTGGGCCCCTCGTGCTGAACACAGAGGAATATGGATCTGGGCTGAGAAACGGTTGCACCTCTCCCTAAAGTGAGTGTGTGTGTGTAGGGGGGGCTCGGTCTTCTTGATTGCTCTGGGACATTCAGCACTTGAGCCACCTGCCGTCCAGTGGGGGGACACTGCACTGAGCTCCAGTGACCACCCGGATTCTTCGACTCTGACCCAGAGGTTCCCAGGTGACAGTGAGTCTCTCCTTCCCTTTAGCTTAGGGATTTGGGGCAGGTCACTTCAGGTGCTGGTCTCAAAGGGGTGGGGCCAGATGACCTCAGGCTGCCTGAGGCCTCCACCTCTGACTCATGGGGTGTGACCAGCCTGAAGTCAGAAGTCAGGCCTGCTGTCTGTGGGGCTCATCCCCGCTGCCATCTTGGAGCCCCGCTGAGGGGCTCGGTCTCCTCAGGGATGGGGCTTGCCTTGGGTTCTGAGCTGTAAGTACCTCAGAAGCCCTGGGCGTTTCTCTCTCCCTTTGGCTAACTTAGCCCTGGCTGCAGGGGTTTCTGAGGGAGACCAGGCCTGGCCTTTTCTGCTGGGAGCCTCATAGTGGCCTGTCCACTGGCTCTCATAGGTCCAAGCAGGGGTAGCCCTCAGGACCAGTCGGTTCCTCTTGCGGGGGAGGAACCTTCTCAGTGTGGGTTCCTGGGAGCAATGTGCGGTCCTGCTGATGTGAATTCGCATCCAAGGCACCAACTTTGTCCTTTACTTCTGCCTGCAGGTGGCCACTGGGTGTTCGAGGCTTCCTAGAGGCACCCAGGGTCTGGGGTGGCTGTAGAATTCGCTGGGTGACCCTGCACACAGTCCCCCCCCATTATTATTATTTTTTGGGGGGGGCCACACCTGGCGATGCCCAGGGGTTACTCCTGGCTCTGCACTCAGGGATCACTCCTGGGGGATGATTTGGGATTATGGGATGCTGGGGATGGAACCAGGGTGGGCCGCGTGCAAGGCAAGCAGCCTCCTCGCTGTCCTATGTCTGGGGGATGGGGTGGGGGTAGGAGGGGCGTCACCCCATCTCTTCCAAACTCAAAACGTGTAGGACCGGAGACTTGTTTTCTTCCTGGAGAGAACGACGGCAACCCAGCGGAGGGCGCCCGGAGGAGGAGGAAGAGGAGGAGGGGGGGTCCGAGGCTCGGTGGTGGCCCCGAGCGCTGGCAGACGCCCGAGGAGCGGCCACCCGGGCGGGCAGCAGCGGCCGCGTCTTTGTGCCCTTGCTCCGGGGGGCACGAGGCGCGCTCGCGGGAGGAGGGGGGGCGGCTCGCCCGGACTCGGGGCGCCCCGGGACCTCCCTCTGCTCCCCGCCACCTCCCCGCCCCCCTCGCCAGCCTCACCGTTCCTTCTCTTTTATTTTTACTTTCGAGCCTTGTAAGGCAGGCGGACGGGGGCCCGGGCGTTCCGGCGACACGTTGCCAGCGGCGCCGCCGCGCCGGCCCGTCCGCGCGCGCGCGCGCGCGCGTGTGTGTGTGTGTGTGTGTGTGTGTGGCCGGGGCGGCGAGGGTGGGGGTTGGGGTGCGGGGTGGGGGGGGAGGCCGCGCCCCGTCGCGCCCCGGGGTGGGCAGCGGGCGCCCGTCCCCGCGGGGGGCGCGCGGGGGGCGCCCCGGGCCGCCGGCGGCCCGGCCCACGTTTTCGCTCTCGCCCGCTCCCTCCGCCCCTCGCGCGGCCCTGCCCCCCGCCCGCGTCCCCTCCTCCCGCCTGGTCATGTGTCGCCTTTTTTTGTTTGCAGTGGAAACAATTTCTCGCCGCGCGGCGCGCCCCGGCCCGACTGCGCCGCGGCGGAGGCGAGCGGGAGGCGGGACGGGGCGGGGAGAGCGGCGGGGCCGGCGGGAGGACGCGCGGCGCGCCCGGCGGACGCCGCAGGTCCCATGCCGCGCCGCGACCCCCGCGCCCCTGCCGCCCGCGCCCGCGGCCGCCCCCCGCCGCGCCGCGCCCGCGCGCCCCTCGCCGGGCCTCCGAGCCATGCCCGCCGGGCGCCCGCGAAACTTTGCCGGCTGCCCCTGAAGGGCGGCGCAGCCCCCGCGCCCCCGCGCCCCCGCGCCGCGCTCCGGCCAGGTGAGTTCGCTCGCGGCGCCCGGCTCCGGGGCACGCGCGGCGGCCCGGGCCGGGCCGGGCGGGGCGGGCCGGGCCGGGGGGCGTCGGGGGCCGGGACGCCCGTCCTGGACGCGACCTCGCGGCGCCGGGTTGGGGGGGACACGGTGGGGCAGCGCTGGCTGCGGTGCCCGGGCCGGGGGGCGGCGCGGGGGGCGCGGGTGTGTGTGTGTGTGTGTGGGGGGGGCCGCAGCCGTCTGGAAGTTGCCGGCTGCGCAGAGTTTCCTGCCCCGAAGTGGGGGGCTCGGCTTCCGAAAAAGACGCCCCGAGAAGGAACAGAGTTGGTATTGTCTGCGGAGGGTGGGGGTCCCCGGCGTTCCAGACTGCGGAAGGGGTGCGATCAAAGGGGAGAAACCCCCCAAAAAAGACCCGAGGAGCGGGCTCCTAACAAAGCTCCCCCCAAACTGTGCGGGCTTGGCACGCGTCGCGAGCGTCTCCCGAGCGGCCCCCGACGCCGACCCCCTCCTCACCCCGGCGCTCCTTGGAAGCCCTCCGCGGGCCCGGGAGGCGTTGGGGGACGGCGGGCTTTTATGGATGTGTTTTTAAGACGCTCGGCGGTGCGGCCAGTAAAAGGTTTATGACATCTGAGCGGCAGTGAAGGTATGCGAGCTCGCGATCGCCCTGTAGACGGGGAGCAGAGCGGTTTCCCCGTTGCCTGGCAACGCCGCTGATGGACGCGGGACGCAGCCAATGGCCGCCCCCGCTGGTCCCCTTGAAATGTTTTTGACAAGTACAGTAGCCGGGAGTGGGGCGCGTGCGTGTGTGTGCGCGCGCGCGCGCGCCGAGGGAGGCACCTCGCCCGCCCGCCCCTCCCCTGCCTTCCCCCCAGCCCCTCAACTCGGGCTGGGGAGGATTTCTCAACTTTATTTATTCTTTTAAAGTTTACATTGAACATCTATGCAGAACTGGGCCAAGTCAGGGCTTTTGTCAGTTATTTGGAGAACCTCTGAGAGATGGCTACAAAGTAGCCTCCCTGCGGCATAGTCTTAAAAAAAACAGATAACTACGCCGCGCAAGTCATTAACAGAGAGAGAGAGAGAGAGAGAGAGAGAGAGAGAGAGAGAGAGAGAGAGAGAGAGAGAGAGAGAGAGAGAGAGAGAGAGAGAGAGGAGAGAGAGAGAGGGAGGGAGAAAGAGATGGAGAAAGAGGAGTGGGAGGGGGAAAGAGGTGGAGAGGGAGAGAGGAGAGAGAGGAGTGATGGGAGAAAGATAGAGGGGAAAATGAGATGGAGAAAGTGGTAGAGGGAAAGGAGGGAAGAGATAGAGAAAGAATGGAAGAGGGGGAAAGAGGTGGGGAGAGACAGAGACTACAGAGGATATGTGTGTCTATGTGTGGGGGTGGGTGGATGGGGAAACAACCCATAGCAAACCCCAAAGTTGTAAGGAGGTCACTAGTAAATAACTCAGTATCTGGTGTAGCATCCTATTGGCAGCTGATGAAAACTGTTTGCTGAATTGCAGACTCACATGATCCAGATCCACTCCCCTCTCCCCCCCTAAAATAAGAGGGGGAAAAAAAAGATTTGGCAAATTATGTACTGAGTATAATAATGGGAAACTCCTCAGCTGCGGTTTCTGGCACCTGATTTTTAAAATGGAACTGTAATGATCAGCGTTTGATACTGTTGCTGTAAAATGCGAATGCATCGGGGTGCGTGAACAGTTTGGAGGGGCTGCGGAGGGTGGAAACCACAAAACAGGCAAAGGATCTGCGGGTCCGGAGCCTCCGAAACCTTCCTTCCTTGAAAGTGCCATTTTTCTAATAAAACCATATTGTGGGCAGTGTTTGTTTAAAACAAAAGAAAACATGGAGAATAGCGTGTTAGTTCCTTCGGGAAGCTACTGACAAATAAGCAAATTAAAAAGAAAGAGAGCAGCATGTTGTCATAGCAACAGTGCAATTAAATTACTTTACTGTCAGCCATGATATAATTTTCCTGTTTGTAAGCTCAAGAGACAGAAAACTTTCATCTGGAGCGAAAGTTGACTGCCGTGTCTGGGTCGCTGTTCTTTCGTTGTTCTCTTTTGTACTCTGCGGGGTGGATATGCCAGGTTATCAACAAATGTGTGGTTTTCTTTTCTTTATTTTTTTTCCGCTTGGGATCCTAGGAAACTTTGAGAAAGACATGCAGAGCTTTGAATAGTCCACACAGCAAGTCAAAACAACAACAACAACAAAAATTGAGCACATCAAAAGCCAAGACGGCAGCCTTTGAGGGTTTCAGGTGTCCATGAACACAACATCTAAAATACCGAGGATGGTCTAAACCTTAGGTGACCTGTGCGTGTGAGAGTCCGGGCACCTAGTGGAGGAAATAGGTGTAGGAGCTGCTGTGCCTGGGGGTGGGGGGTCCCTAAGCCCTAGGGCGGTTTTCTCCCTGCTATTTTGTAACGTTCTTCTGTGCCGAGGCAGGGTTCCTGCAGGGGGAAGTTGCTACATGCTTTCGAGAATTCTCTTCTAGAGCTTCCTGAGCTGAAGTGACAGTTATTTTAGGTCTTGTGTTCATGGACACTTAGAACCCGAAAATGCTTCCGTCTCGGCTTTAGATGTGCCTTTTTTTTTTTTTCCTCAACATGTATGATGTCTCACTGGGAGAGAAGCATGAAAACAGGTGTGGCTTAGTGCCGCGTGTGGCCGTTGCGCTGCTTCCTTTCTCACGTGCAGAGCCCGGGGTGCCCTGCGCTGACTGCATCTGCTGGGGTCTGTGTGTGTGTGTGTGTGTGTGTGTGTGTGTGTGTGTGTGTGTGTGTGTGTGTGTGTGTGTGGACTTGCCAACTGCTCGTTTTCTTTTCTCACCCACTACTTCACTCCTGTTCTAGGTCACTGATAAAAACAGCCGGGTGGCAGCCTGGAGTGGGGGCAGACATGATCTCAAACAATTTTGAGCAATTCTCTGTTTTGTTTTGTTTGGGGGCCACACCCAGCAATGCTCAGGGGTTACTCCTGGCTCTGCACTCAGGAGTCACTCCTGGCAGGGCTCCGGGGACCATATGGGGTGCCGGGATGCAACCCCTGTCACCAGGTGCAAGGCAAGCGCCCTCCCTGTTCCAGCCCCGTCTGTAGCACGGTTATTTATTTGTTTGGTTGGTTTTGGTTTTGGGGGCTTCTCCCTCCCGGCCTTGTATAGGGTTTACTCCTGGCTCTGTGCTCCTTCTGGGCGGCTGCCTGCACAGCAAGCTCCTTACCTGCTTTGCTATCTCTGACTCCTCTGCAGCCATCTTTGTTGAATTTGCTCACCTGCCCTCAAACTGCTTGTGACTCTTCTGACTTTTTCTAGCAAGCCCAATTTCAGCCTGTCTTTATCTTTCCACCGGCGTGTGTATGCTGTCTGAAGTTCCCTTTTCACTCTGGTGGTGGGGGCCCTGAAGTTAAGCTGCCTCTCCTTCCAATTCAAATCCAGAAAGTTCCTTGTCACTCTTCTTCTTACAAATAATTTGGATTGGGTTTGGGGCCCGCACCGGGCATCGCTCAGGGGTTCTCCCCATTGGTGCTGTGGGGACCAGGTGATGTGGGCCGGGCTTCTCCTTGTAGCCCGCGCTCACTAACCCTTTGTGGCGCTATCTCCCCAGCCTCTGTTAGCACCCAGTAGCCTTTAGACTCGTCAGCTGGAGTTAAGGTTCTGGAATGTTTGGAAGTTCTTTTCTAAAACTTTCTTTTGTTGCTGTTGAGAATCAAATCTGGGGCCCTCAGATATACAAAGCAAATCTCTACCACTGAGCTTTGTCCGCAGTCCAGAGTTCTGGAATTTTTGATCATGACTTGCGAGCTAAAAAATAAAACAACACCCACTACCAAATGCCTGTCCCCTGTGGCCACCCTTTAAATTCCAAGGCATTTGTGATGGTCGTTGTTTAGAAGCAACTAGACTCAACTGACAACTGACATTAAACTGTTTTTTTTTGGGGGGTGGGGTGGGGCCATAACTGGCTGTGCTCAGGGGTTACTCCTGGCTCTACACTCAGCGATCACTCCTGGCAGTGCTCGAGGGACCATAAGGGGTGCCAGGGATTGAACTCAGGTTGGACATGTGCAAGGCAAATGCCCTACCTGCTGTCCTACACTGCCACTACCCCTCTGGCCTATAAACTGAACTTTATTATTATTTTTAAATCTTTGTTTTTCTACGAGTAAGGGGCAGGAGGTATGTGTTGTTTATCATGAAATATGGAACCATTTTTTTTTTTTTTTTGCTTTTTGGATCATACCTTGCGATGCACAGGGGTCACTCCTGGTTCTGCACTCAGGAATTACCCCTGGCGGTGCTCAGGGGACCATGTGGGATGCTGGGAATTTGAACACAGGTTGGCCGCGTGCAAGGCAAACGCCCTCCCCGCTGCGCTATTGCTCCAGCCTTGAAATATGGAACCATTTTATAGACTGTGTACATTCAAGGCGGAGAGGTAAACGGAGGCACCAGTGAACACTGTTTTCCAGGGTCTCAGGTGGAGCCTTTTATGAACCAGAAAGATGGCTTGGTGGGATTTCCCCCCTCTAAAAATATTTTTTTGGGGGGGTGCTGGAGCGATAGTACAGTGGGTAGGGCGTTTGCCTTGCATGTGGCTGACCTGGGTTCAAATCCCAGCATCTCATATGGTCCCCTGAGCACTGCCAGGAGTAATTCCTGAATGCAGAGCCAGGAGTAACCCCTGTGCATCGCCGGGTGTGACCCAAAAGGCAAAACGAAAAAAAATTTTTTTTGTGGGTATTTGTCGTTCTGTGTTTTGAGCCACATTTGGTAGTGCTCAAAACTTATTCCTGCCTCTGTGCTCAGGAATCACACCTGGCAGTGCTCAGGGGACTGTGCGGGGCTGGGGATTGAACTGGGGTCATCTGCTTTCAAGGCACGTGCCTGTGCCCGCTGTAGTGCCCTCTCTCTAGCTCCCCCCCAGGCGTGATGGAGTAGCACAGTCTCTCCCATGGGGGAGGGGTGGGCTTGCCAGGCTCCCCTGTGATATGGTGTCCCCGGCAGCCAGGAAGGGCGGTGGTGGTGGAGGTGACGGGGGAGGCAGGGCAGCGAGGAGGGTGCCTGACGGCCTTGTGTTTGGGGTCTTCTCTGCTCACCCACCCATTCCCTCTGTTCTGCGATTCCCCAGGAGCCTGCATGTAAATGGGCCCAGTCATGCCGCCCAGTAAGAAGCCAGAAAGCTCAGGAATCAGCGTGTCCAGTGGGCTGAGTCCGTGTTACCGGGGCAGCAGCTTCTCCCAGGCCCTGCAGGAAGATGATGACCTTGACTTCTCTCTGCCCGACATCCGACTAGAGGAGGGGGCCATGGAAGATGAGGAGCTCACCAACCTGAACTGGCTGCACGAGAGCAAGAACTTGCTCAAGAGCTTCGGGGAGTCCGTCCTTCGGAGCGTCAGCCCCGTCCAGGACCTGGATGATGACACCCCTCCGTCCCCCGCCCACTCTGACCTGCCCTACGATGCCAGGCAGAACCCCAACTGCAAGCCCCCCTACTCCTTCAGCTGCCTCATATTCATGGCCATCGAGGACTCGCCCAGCAAGCGCCTGCCCGTGAAGGACATTTACAGCTGGATCTTGGAACATTTCCCCTATTTTGAAAACGCACCGACTGGGTGGAAAAACTCGGTGAGACACAACCTGTCCTTGAACAAGTGTTTTAAGAAAGTGGACAAGGAGAGGAGTCAGGTAAGCCGGAGATCCGCGTGCGGCGCGTGCCTCTGCGTTTCTCGCCAAATAAAAGCGTCCCTGCACCCCACCTCGTCTCTCTGCAAGTCGCAGTTGTGGGGGGGGCGTGGGGGGATCATTTTGCTTCGTTTCCTGTGGCCCCCAGGAAAGACCTTTCTTCCTCCTGCAGCCGGTTGTTCTGGCGTCCCCGCGCTGGGTGAAGGGTTTCCCGGCTCTGACTCTCCTTACAGAGCCTGGTCTGCACCATCCTCCGGCTAGACGTACATGGTGCGCCTGCAGGGCTAGAGGGCTCGCTTTTGGTGTTGGGTGATACCTGGGCGGTGCTCCAGGCTTACTCCTGGGTCTGTGCTCAGGGATCACTCCTAGTGGGGCTGGGGATTGAACCTGGCTTGCTTGCCCTTGCCCTGCCCGCTGCACCGTTTCTCCAATCCCAGAGGGATCCTTTGGGATTGAGTCCGAGCCGAGGTGCGGGTGCCGGGGGCTGCCAGGAGCCAGGAGGCACGTGTGTGTATATAGCGTCTGAGGAAAAATGCCGCCAGTGCCAGAGGAGAATGGCATTTGTTTCCTTTCTGAATACTACCTGGAGACAGTCAGCTTCTTCAGGGGTCTGGAATAAATGGACAGAAATGGCTATCGGGAGCTCACTTGTTGTACTTAAAAACTCCAGGGATGAAACGGCGATGCAAATTACCAGGATGTTCTTAAGAGCAGGCAAATGGTTGGGAAGTACCTGGCACATCTGAAGCCTTTAGGATTTTTTCCCCCAATCCTTAGATTAGGTTTTTGCAGTGCCAGGGGTCAAACTCAGCCCTCCTATATGCAAAGTACCCAGCCTTTGAGCAATCTCCCTGCATCCTGCCGTGCCCCTCCCCCCCCCTTTTTTTGAGCAGACTTGATCCCAGGATTTCACACATACAAAGCAAGAGTCTCATTCCTGGTTCAAAGTTCTCATTAGAAACTGAGTTAAAAACAGGGTGAATTTGAAAAGCTTATACTGTTGGTGTTGGTAAGGCACTATCCTTGCATGCGGGCAACCAGGTGAGATTCCGGCACACCGGGATGGTCCCAGCGCTGCCAGGAGTGATCTCTGAGTGCAGAGCCAGGAGTAAGTCCTGAGCACTGTCAGATATTCCAAAGAAAGAAAGAAATAAGAAAGGAGGGAGGGGAGGAAGGAAGGAAGGAAGGAAGGAAGGAAGGAAGGAAGGAAGGAAGGAAGGAAGGAAGGAAGGAAGGAAGGAAGGAGAAAATTAAAAGGAAAATGGAAAATTTTTTGTGATGTTGGGGAATCAAACTCAGGTGTCATCTATGTAAAGGTGGCAGATGCTTTGACACTGAGCCATGTCCTTGGCCAACTGAGATGGTATTTCAATTTTTTTTTTTATTTTTTAATGAATCACCGTGAGATACTGTTACAGACTTGTAAACTGCTTACGCTTCAGTCATACAATGCTCGAGTACCCATCCCTCTACCAGTGCCCATTCTCCACCACCAATGTTCCTAGTATCCTTTCTGCCACTCTCTCCATATGCTCCTCTCCTGCCCCCTCCCCCCAACCCCCCCCCCCCCCCCCCCCGCCTCTGTGGCCGGCACATCCCTTTTACTCTGAGATGGAATTTTGACTTTTAAACCTTTAGCTCACGTTTCATGACCTGCTTAGATGGGTTTTTGTTCTTATTTTTAAGAAAATGGGGGGAGTTGGGGGTCACATCTCGAAGAGATCAGGGCTTGCTCCTGCACCAGAGGTGCTCAGAGGTGCTTCTGGCAGAGTTTTGGGGAGTCCGACTCAGGCCCGCTGCAGGGAAGGCCAGTGCCCCCCGCCGTACCATCTCTGTGGCCGCAAGATCAGCTCAGTGATGCGCTTTGCCCTTCTTGGACAGGGTTGGATGGGTGCCCTGGGGACAGGCTCGGCCCATTCGAGTCGGAAGATGTGAGCTCTGAGAAGCGTGGTGGCTGCAGTTAGGATGAAGTACTGGAAAATGTCCCTGAGCAGGTTCCACAGGGCTGGGTTTCCCAGCGGCCCTGGCACGGGGACAGCTGCTGTCCCTCTCTGGGAAGAGCCAGTGTGTGCTCAGGGTGCCCAGACTGCAGTGGGAGTTTGTTTCTTTATTTCCTGTTGTTCAGGGAACTGGGGCTGCCCCTGGCGGTGCTTGGCCCGTTGGAACTGATGGATGACAGTTCTGCCCCTCAGACCCAGGAGTGTGGGGACCACCGGGCCACGTGTGTGATGCTGTGGGCTTTGTGGTGCTTGGGCCTGAACTTCAGGTCTTTTTTTTTTTTCTTCTTCTTTTTCGGTCACACCCGGTGATGCACAGGAGTTCCTCCTGGCTCTGCACTCAGGAATGACTCCTGGCGGTGCTCGGGGGACCCTATGGGATGCTGGGAATCGAACCCGGGTCAGCTGCATGCAAAGCAAACGCCCTACCCGCTGTGCTATCACTCCAGTCCCTGAGCTTCAGGTCTTGAACATGCAAAGTGTGTGCCCCGGGTCCCCAAGGCCTCTCCTTGGCCCCACCAGGGAAATCTGGAGCCAGAGGAGGGAGCACGAAGCTGTGCTTCTCCTGCCTGTAGCTGGCTGTGCTCTTCTCTTCTCCTGGAATTAGCTTTTGTTCCTGGGGGTGCTGCAGCGTTGGGAGGGGTGTTGCCTTGGACGAGCAAGCAGCGGGCTCCAGCAGTGGAGCCTGAGCCTTTGAGTACAAATCCAGTGTGCTCACGTGTATTCCGGGGGCCCCCTTTTTCCCTATATAATTTGTCTTAACCGAAACAGTGAAAATGATGCTGCTTTTATTTTTTAAATTAAATCATTACGTCTTGGACTGGAGCGATAGCACAGCAGGTAGGGCGTTTGCCTTGTACGTAGAGAACCTGGGTTCGATTCCTCCATCCCTCTCGGAGAGCCCGGCAAGCTACTGAGAGTATCCCGCCCACACGGCAGAGCCTGGCAAGCTCCCCGTGGCGTATTTGATATGCCAAAAACAGTAACAAGTCTCACAGTGGAGATGTTACTGGTGCCCGCTTGAGCAAATCGATGAACAATGGGACCATAGTGCTACAGTACTGTTACATCTTATCAATTTTTTTTTTTTTGTAGGGGTAGGGGGAGTGTGGGGACAGTGTCATACTCAGTGGTGCTCAGGGTTTACTCCTGGCTCTGTGCTCAGGGAAAGCTCCCTCTTAGTGCTCAGAGGACCATCCGTGGTGTCAGGGATTAAGCCCTGGTGGGCTGTGTACAAGGCAAGTGCACTATCCACAGTATTTTATTTTATTTTTTTTGCTTTTGGGTCACACTGGCAGTGTACAGGGGTTACTCCTGGCTCTGCCTTCAGGAATTACTCCTGGCGGTGCCCGGGGGACCATATGGGATGCTGGGAATCAGGGTCAGCCGCGTGCAAGGCAAACGCCCTACCCACTGTGCTATCACTCCAGCACCCTTGTTTTTTTCTTTTTTGGGTCACTTCCGGCAATGCATGGAGTTTACGCCTGGCTTTGCACTCAGAAACTACTCCTGGCATTGCTCAGGTATCCACGGTATTATATCTCTGACCCATTTGGTTTGGGGCTGCTTCGATGGTGCTTCGGGGGTCACACCTGTGTCTCCAGCCCGCACCGTGCGCATTTGAGCCTGTGCTGCCATTTCCATAGCTCGGGGTGCCGCTTTGACCCGGGAGGTCTGTGGCATGCATCTCTTACCCCCTTCTCCTTCCCTCCACTTGCTTCCTGGACTAGAGAGTGTTGTTTTTTTGTTTGGAGGAAGAGGAGGAGGGTGGGAGCCATGCCTGGCAGTGCACTAAGGGCTATTCTGGTTCCGTGCTCAGGGTTTGCTTTCAGCCACGCTTGGAGGAACTGTGTGGTGCCAGGAATTAGGGTCTGTGCCATGCAAGGTGGGTGCCCTCGGGCTGGAGCAATAGCACAGCGGGTAGGGCGTTTGCCTTGCACACGGCCGACCGGGTTCGACTCCCAGCATCCTATATGGTCCCCAGAGCACCGCCAGGAGGAATTCCTGAGTGCAGAGCAGGAGTAACCCCTGTGCATTGCAAAAACAACAACAAAAACCGGCGGGTGCCCTATCCCCTGCACTTGCTCTCTGGCTTCTGGACTTGTTGATTGTTTTGAGAATCTTTTGGGGACTCTGAGTCATCGTTTCCCAAACCTTTGGTACCGACAGCTTTTGTAAGAGTGCGTGCTCTTGCCACAAGCCGGACAGTCTTAGAAAGCAGTTCCACGTGGAGAGGGAGAAGGAAGTGCGGAATCCCCCACAGCCACTCGTCCTGGGCAGGGCTTTGAAGGTCGGAACCCCTTCTGCAGGACCCTGTGTGCTGGGGGCTCCGTGCCCACCCTCCTTAATGCAATCCTGGTGCAGAGGCACCTGCTGAGGTGCCCGACAGACCAGCGGGGAGGGGGGCAGTGACGCAGGAGCGACAGGAGTACTGCAGGGCTGAGCGAAACGTGCTTGTGGTGGACAAATGCACCGTGACTCCCCCCTGCACCCCTTTTCGTGTGCTCCCGGGGGAGGGTTGTTATCTGCAGCCCTCGCCCTGTGCTAAGGTTTATCTTGCAGACTGTTGAGTCTGGCCTCGGAGCCCAGCCGAGCTATGTTCCTGATCCAGTGCTCATCCGTCCATCCGTCCTGTGCTTGGGTCATGCCCGGCATCTGCGGTGCTGTGAGAACCAAACCTGGAGTGGGCGCTTTCTCCTTTCTGCTTCGTTCCTCGGGGACCCTGGGGTGCCCCCGGCTAACCCCCAGTTGCTCTGCAGTGATCCCAGTGGCCCTGGCACCGTCACCGGGGGTTTTCTGCTGTGGCTGAGTAAAGCAGCAGGCATTTCCCTGACACTTGGCCCAGGCACAGTTGTGGCTTTGCAGGTACACCGTCCCAGCCCCCCAGGGAGTCTGACTTGGTGTTACCTCCTGCCCCGAGATGTGGCCTCAGCCCCGTCGGGGTGACGGTGTTCAATGGAGGGGAGAGCAGCGGCCTCACGGGTGCCCCCAAAGTTTCTGGGTCCCCGTGCTGCTCTTCAGAGCCAGGTTGGAGGTGTGGGGCCGTCCCATACCCCGAGGGCTTGGAACCGGGTCCGTGCTGGACACCTGTTTGTGTCTGAGCTGCCGGGCGGGTAGCACGGGGCATTGCGTCAGTGTCACCTGTGGCAGGGCCAGGCGGTGGGGGGGGGTGGGCGGGGGTGAGGCTGGTGGGCAGGTGCAGGTGGACAGGGGGACTCGGGTAGTCCACGCTCCCGGCTCCCTGCCTGAGTGGAGCGGCCTGAACTCGGATGCCCTTTTTGGGTTCGCTCCAAAGTGCGATTTCATCAGGAACATATTCTCATGAATGAGTCAGGCCGCGGAGAATAGACACTTGGGCTTCCGTTTTTAATCTCTTCTCTTTCTTTGGGGTTTTTCGCTCTTCGAGGACCTAAACGATGGCTTTATTATTATTATTATTATTTTTCTCATCAGGGCATGTTCACACATATCCAGTAGCAGGGATAAGACAGTGAATCTCTGAACCTGTGCCTGCAGTGGCCCACGCGGAGATGCCTAGCTCAGGGGATTAGCTTCCTTAATTCGCGCATTCTTTCTTGTTGGGTGCTGCAGGGGGCTGGTGGGGGGGGGTTTGGGGGTTCCTCCATGCCAGGGCCACTTGCACATGTGAGGCTTGCTCTGCGGCATACCAACTCCCCCTGCCTTTGGAGCTTTTTGTTTGTTGGCTTTTTGCTTTGAGAGGGCCACACCCAGGGATACTCAGAGGCTCCCGCAGTGCCTGAGCTCAGACCCGGGCCTCTGCATACCAGACACCTGCTCCGACCTGCCGAGTGTCACTCCAGCCCCACGTGCTTTGTTCCTGTTGTTGCAATTGTGCATGTATATTTTTTTTGGGGGGAGGGGAGTATCTGATAATAATTAGGAGGGTGCTGGGGGGGGGGAACCATATGGGACGCTGGGGCTCGAGCCCAGGTTGGCTGCCGCGCAAGGCAAACACCCTGCCCACTGTGCTGTCACTCCAGCCTCTGCATTTGTGTTTTGAAGCGAGCGAGTCCTTGACCTCCAATTATTTCATTCCAACACATTTTAGTCTGTGAATAAGAATAATTCATGGTTTCTTACATAACCACAATGCCAGTCACCCTTAACAAAATGAACAGTTCTTTGATATTGCTTAATACCAGGTCATATTCGCATGTCCCTAATGGCTTGCAAAATGTTTGCTTGAGTTAAGATCCAAACACGATTGCGCGCTGTGTTTGGCTGTTCGCTTCTTTTCGGGCTTTCCTTCTTAACAGTCCCGTCGCCCCACCTGCTTGGGGGTGCGCACGCCGCACTGCTCAGGGCCCAGCTCCTGCGTCTGCTCAGAGATCCTTCCTGGCGGGGCTCGGAGAGTGCGAAGTGGAAGGCAGACAGTGCTCCGGCCCCGTGTTCCTCCCCCTTTCTCATGCCCCTACGTGCTAGAGGGCTGCCCTTCCCCCACCCTGGATGGACTCTGGGAGGCTCCGGGTTCAGTCGTCATCCAGCATTGTAGGAATGTTGTTTCGTTGTTTTCATTTGCTCCTTTCCGGGCCGGAGAGATAGGACAGTGGGTAGGGCACTTTACCTCGCAAGGGGCCAATCCAGGCTTGATCCCCGGCATTCCATATGGTTCCCTGAGCACAGCCAGGAGTGATCCTTGAGTGCAGAGCCAGGAGTCAGCCCTGAGCACAGCTGGGTGTGGCCCAACACCCTTTCCCTGCCACTACCCTCCCCACCCCCCAAAAAATAAAACCCACCGCCACCACCAAATGATAGCTTTTTTCCTCTCCCTCTTCATTTTCTATGGAATGGAGGGAGGTGCTGGAGATGGATTCTTTTTTTTTTTTTTTTGCTTTTTGGGTCACACCCGGCGATGCACAGGGGTCACTCCTGGCTCATGCACTCAGGAATCACCCCTGGCGGTGCTCAGGGGACCATATGGGATGCTGGGATTCGAACCTGGGTCGGCCGCGTACAAGGCAAACGCCCTACCCGCTGTGCTATCGCTCCAGCCCCCAAGGTGGATTCTTTTTTAAATTAAAAAAAAATTTTTTTTTTTTTGGTTTTGTTTTGGGGCAATACCTGGCCAGGCTCAGAGGTTACTCTTGGCTCTGCACTCAGGAGTTATACTCCTGGTGGTGCTCGGGAAACCATATGGGATATCAGGGATCGAACCCGCGTGCAAGGCAAACGTCCTCCCCGCTGTCCTCTGGCTCTAGCCCCTGGGGGTAGATTCATGAGCCAGGGGCCAGTGTCAAAGGACAGAGCACTTGCTTAGCCTGAGGGAGGCCTGGGTTCTACCCCCAGCACCGCATAGCCCCCTGAGCACCACTGGGGTCCCCCCAAGTCCAGTGCAGACGCACAGAAAAGCAAGATGATTCTCTGGCTCCTCCTGTACCCCCCCAGCACCCCTCCCCTCCCCCCAAACATTTTGTGGGTGTTCTCTGTCTTCCCACACTGGAAGGTGGGTCACCCCACTCAGGGATTTCTGTGATGTCAGCTGCCCCCCCGCCCGCCTCCCGGAAAGCATCCCGTCAGCCCTTAGTGTAGTTTGTCTCTTGATGACCTGCCCCTGACTCACCCGAGATACAGTATCAAAGTCTGCCCTGAGACCTGTCTGCCCGGCACAGGCGGGGGCGGGGGGGGGTCTCGCTGCAGGGACGTCTGCAGGCTGAGATGGAGCAGGTCTCGGAGTTTCGAGCTCTCCGCCTTTCCTTTCCTCTCTCCTCTTGCCCCGGGAGCAAAGCAAGCATAGCTGGCCGAGCTTCTAAAGGGAGCGCCGTAGGAAACGGTGCTTGCTGTCGCCGAGCTGGGCTGAGCTGCTCCGGTCGCAGGCGGCCGGTGTCGGGGGCACCTCCTGTTCTGCTCTGGGTGCCGCGGGCACCCCGGGGCCCCTCCTCATGCACACAGAAACAGGAGTTCGCCTTTGCCTGGGGAGGCTGTGCGGGGGGCTCAGCAGAGAGTCGGACATCGCCTGCACGTGGAATGTGACGGTGCCCGTTGCATTTTCCTAGAGGACCCCCCCAATTTTGTTTAGTTTTTATTCTTTTTTGTTTGCTTTTGGGAGAGGGGGAACTACTCCCGGTGGTGCTGAGAGACTGATTCCCAGCGGTACTCAAGGGGAGCTGTGCGTTGATGGGTGGTACCAAAAAAATCTTTAAAATTTAAATCTTTAAAATTAAAAAAAAAGGGGCTGGAGAGATAGCACAGCGGGTAGGGCGTTTGCCTTGCACACGGCCGACCCGGGTTCAAATCCCAGCATCCCATATGGTCCCCTGAGCACGGCCAGGGGTAATTCCTGAGTGCAGAGCCAGGAGTAACCCCTGTGCATCGCCAGGTGTGACCCAAAAAGCCATAAATAAATAAATAAAATTAAAAAAAAATCTTTTTAGGAGCTGGTGCGATAGCATAGCGGGTAGGGCATTTGCCTTGCACGCGGCCGACCTGGGTTCGAATCCCAGCATCCCATATGGTCCCCTGAGCACCGCCAGGAGTAATTCCTAAGTGAAGAGCCAGGACTTAACCCTGTGCATCGCTGGGTGTGACCCAAAAAGCAAAAAAAAAAAAAAAATTTTTTTAAAATTTTCTTATATTCATTTTTGGGTTCAGGACCACACCTGGCGATGTTCAGGGCTTCCTCCTGGCTCTGCTCAGCAATCACTCTGGCGGGGCTTACAGGAAACCATAGGGTGCCTGGGTGTGAACCTGGGTTGGCTGCGTGTAAGGCAAGCACCTCACCCACCGTACTGTCTCTCTGGCCTCCATCCCTTTTATTTATTTTTTCAGTGGTGGGGGGATTTGGACCATACCTGGCATTGCTCAAGGATCACTCCAGGTGGTGATCCTGTGTGTTGGGGGAGATTGAGTTGGGGTCTTCTACTTGCAAGAAGCCTCATGAAGGGCTGACCATTGAACCCAGGCTCCTGCGTGCAAAACTTGGGCTCTGTATCTCCCCAGCCCTCCATTGTTTAGGTTTTTTTTCTTTCTTTCTTTTTTTTTAGCAGTGTTAGGGATCACTAGAGCCATAGCACAGCAGGTAGGGCGTTTGCCTTGCACGCAGCCGACCCGGTTCAATTCTTCCGCCCCTCTCGGAGAGCCCGGCAAGCTACCGAGAGTATCCCGCCTGCCCGGCAGAGCCTGGCAAGCTCCCCGTGGCGTATTCCATATGCCAAAAACAGTAACAACAAGTCTCACAATGGAGACGTTACTGGTCCCCGCTGGAGCAAATCAGTGAACAACAGGACGGCAGTACTACATACAGTGCTGCAGGGATCAAACCTAGGTCTCATATATGTGAGGCATATGCTTTGCTACTGAATCACATCCCAGGCACAATTTTTACATTTGTTTCTTTGTTTAATTTTTTAATTTTATTTTCATAAAGTTGTTCTCAGTAATTGATTATATTCAATATTTCAACACCAATCCCACCATCATTTCACCTTCTCACCACCATTATTTCAAACTTTCCCACCATCACTCAAGCCTGCCCTATGGGGCAGGTGCTAAATAATTTATTTTATGTTGCTTGTTATGAATAGTACGGGATGTCTTTAAAAATTTTAAAATCATCGGGGTTCAGAGACGTCTCTGCTCTCTTCCAAGATTCATTTGTGAGCCTCTGCGTAATGGCTGTTTATGCATTTGTGGGAGGCAGTTTGTGGGCATGACTGCCATGGAACAGGAAGGGCGGGGATATGAGGGGAAGCCGCCCGTTCAGTCACTGGTCTCGCATAACCTGAGATTTTCAGTGGATTCATTCTCATGCATGGAATACCTGGGAAGAGCCAGTGAAGGTCTGCTGTGTGGCAGCCATTGGGTTCTGGAGGTTTGTGGTGACCGGGATTCATTTGGGGCAGGTGGAGGGACAACACCTGCTCCCCTCGGAGGTGCCCTGGTGAAATCAGCCTGGTGTGGGGTGAGGAGACATCTCTGGAGTGCCGCTCTCTCCCGAGGTTCACTGTGAGTCTCTGGATCATGGCCGTTAATGCGCTTAAATGGCACCCATGGGGCAGTTTGTGGGCGCGACTGCCAGGAAATCTGGAGGGTGGGAAGATGGGAGGAGGCAGTCCATTCTCCCAACTCTACAGTTTTAGACTTTTGGGAGGTGGGTGGGGGTCCACCTGATGGTACTCAGGACTTACTCCTGGTGGTGCTTGGGAATTAAATCTAGGTCTGCCACGGGTAAGGCAAGTGCCTTCTGCCCTGTACTATCTCTCCGGCCCCTAGTTTTTAGATTCTTTTTTTTTTTTTTGGATCACACCCGGCGATGCACAGGGGTTACTCCTGGCTCTGCACTCAGGAATTACCCCTGGCGGTGCTCAGGGGACCATATGGGATGCTGGGAATCGAACCCGGGTCAGCTGCATGCAAGGCAAACGCCCTACCCGCTGTGCTATTGACTACAGCAGTGACATTGAGAGGACGTCTTGGGGATGCCCAGAATGCAGTGTCCCATGCTTTGTCACTGGACTGACCCAGTGAAGTAGATCCCATGAATTTTCCTTCTTCAGATGGGGAGCCAAGCTCAGAGTGGACAAGGAAATCCTGGTGGCCACACAGCTAGTCAGAGCAGAACCGGAATTCACCCCAATTCCCTCCAGTTTTGAGGGGCACACACTTGATTCTGGTGCGTGAATTTTTGTCTTTCTAGTACGAGTCAGAGCCCCCTCTTGGTTTGTGTACTATTGTATGTGATAGTTGTTTGTTATTTATTACTGCTGATGTCTACCATACCTCGTTTGTAAGTTAAGCCTTACCACCCGGACCTGTGGCAATGGCCGCCTGGCTAACCAACCCTCAGGAAATCGTTCTCAGAACCTCCCTGGTGGAGTCGAGGCCGCCCTGGGGTTTACCCTCTGGAATATCCTGGGTGGAATACACAGGTTCATCCTGCGGAGTGAATACCCGGGACTTGCCACACTGGCCTCATAGCTGACAGCCCGGGGCCTGCTGCCTCACACAGAGTGCGGGGCCGTTGGCATTCACCCGGCTGACCGTGGAGCCCCGGGTCATCTTAAGTCACCCGTGAGCCCTGGTAAGCTGCCGGGCGGTGTGAGAGTTTACAGAAAATACCAGTGCTTTGCCAACAGGCACTTCGTGTTTTTTTTTTCCCTTTTGTTATCATCTGAAACAGAAGCCGGGTCCATATATTTCGTTTACTTTGGGGTTTTGGGTGTCACAGCACCTGCAGATGCTCAGCGGTTCCTTCTGGCTCTGTGGGTGGGCTCGGTTCCGGCGGTGCTCGGGGCTGTAAGTGGCGGACTCAGCTGGGATTGGCTGCTGCTATGGGTCCGTCTCTGACTCCTGCAGGCTAATGTGCTGTTGTTTGATATCATTTCGTGCACGAGGCAGGTCATTTATTCATTTGTGTGGCATTTTTTGGTCACACAGCGAAGCTCAGGGGTTCCTCCTGGCTCTGCACTCAGGAATTCCCCCTGGCAGTGCTCGGGGACCATATGGGGTGCCGAGGGTTGAAACTGGGTTGGCCGTGTGCAAAGCAAACACCCTTCCTGCTGTACTGTCTTTCTCACCACTTGAGGCAGGTTTTTCGAGTACAGATTTGGGCTTTTTTTTCCACTTCTACTCCCTCCCCCGTCCCCCAAGCATTTGAACGCTTTTGCCCTTTGTTTCCAACAAATACATTTCACTCGGCCCTGTGGGAGTTACCACGTGGTAACGTGTGCTTCCGTAGGTCCGAAGTGTGCAGACAGGGGAACCGACTCAGGCTGTTCTGGTGGAAATGCCTGTCTGTTTTAGACTGTCGGGATCTCAGCACCCATCAGTTCCAGCCTTCTGAGGGCCCAACGCGTATGCGCTCACCCAGTGAAATGACGTGGTGAGGTCACAGGTGAAAAGAAAAAGTGAGATTTGGCTCTTGGCTTTGAGGAGCGTACATTCCAGGAAAATGGGAAACTTAATACAAATCCAGGAAGAACAAACCGCGGGGGCGGGGGGCGGAGGGGGATGAGGGCCGTGCAGATCAGTCTGTGATCAGTGTCAGTTGACCTCAGCCAAGGAAGTGGCCCTCTCCCGAGGAGATTGGGAGCGGCGATAGGAGATAGTAGCGGGTTTTGAGTTTCCTTGTGTGGAAGTGCGTGAGTCGAGTGTTGACCAAGCGATCTTTGCTGGAGGAGGAGCTGGAGGCCCCCCACAAATGGTTTCCTTAGGGTGAGATATTTGGGTGTTTGCTGGAGAAAATGTGAACGAGACAAGCTGGCCGTGGATTGTCCTCGGACGCACAGTTCAGGCCTTCGGACGTGGACATCCGTCGTGCCACTCTGCCGGCTCTTCTGGTTTCTGTTTCCAGACGCTTCTCATTCGAGCTTGTCCTTGCTTCAGGAAGGTGGAAGGGGAATGCAGGAAAGAATAAAAGGTTTTTTGGGGGGTGCCTACCAATGTTCAAGTGCTTTCACAGAGCCCCACACTTGGCTTTCATTTCATTGGCCAGAGTGTAAAAGCATGTTCACATGACCCTTCTTGGCTGCAAGGAAGTCTGGGAAATGTAGTCTTTGAACTACATTAGAAACCCAAATGAAATGTTGGTTCTATTAGCAAGGGAATTTTTTTTTTTAATTTCATTTTTGGGGCTGGAGGGATAGCATAGCGGGTAAGGCATCTGCCTTGCACGCGGCCAACCCGGGTTTGAGTCTTCCATCCCTCTCAGAGAGCCCAGCAAACTACCGAGGGTATCCCGCCTACACAGCAGAGCCTGGCAGGCTACCTGTGGTGTATTCGGTATGCCAAAAACAGTAACAACAAGTCTCACAATGGAGATGTTACTGGTGCCCACTCAGGCAAATCGATGAACAACGGGACAGCGGTGACAGTGATATTTTTGCTATAATATTCTAGGTGCTTAGGAGATGAATGTTGCCATGCCCTAAGGATATGTTAAAATAGCCTTAGAGAAAAAGGAGCGAGGCAGGTAGTCTGGTGGTTATAGAAATAAGTATTAGGAGTTGGTGGGGGAGCAAGGGTGCTGGGGGGAAGACTTTAAATTGCTCTAGTGGTTCAAGTAAAGCAATGCCATCAGCTAATTTTCTTAGGATTTTTTTGGAGGGGGAGAACATATGGGTACAGAGGTTCGGACCTGAGTTAGGTGCATGCAAGGTAAGCGCCTCACCTGCCATGCTCTCTCTTTGGCCCCTCACCCATTACAAAAAGATATCCTAGTTAATGAAGATTTTCTTTTTTTTTTTTTTGTTTTTGGGTCACACCCGGTGATGCACAGGGGTTACTCCTGGCTCTTCACTCAGGAATTACCCCTGGCGGTGCTCAGGGGACCATATGGGATGCTGGGATTAGAACCCGGGTCGGCCGCGTGCAAGGCAAACGCCCTACCCGCTGTGCTATCGCTCCAGCCCCTAATGAAGATTTTCTTTAAGACTTCTGGTAAAACTGCATTTAGTATCTGTGTGGTATTTTGAGGGCCACATGTGACAGTGCATAGGGGTTACTTCTGGGTCTGAACTCAGGAATCACTCCTGGTGGGTTCGGGGGACCATATGGGATGCCGGGGATCAAACCCAGGTTGGCCACGTGCAAGGCAAGTACCTGTTGTAGTATCCTTTCGGCCCTGCATTTAGCGTTAGACCGGTGGAGGTAAAGATGTCATCTGTGCCAGAGGACAAGGAGATAAGGACTCAGGGCCCGAGCAGTAGTACAGTGGGTCGGGCATTTGCCTTGCATGCAGCTGACCTGGGTCTGATCTCAGGCTTTCCATAGGGTCCCCCAAGCTCCACCAGGAGTAATTCTTCAGTACAGAGCCAGGAGTAACCCCTGGGCATCGCAGGTTGTGATCCAAAAAGCAAAAAACAAAAAAAGAAGGACTCTATGCGAAGTGACTGTGCCTGCAGAGTGAAGTTAGACCAACGTGGCTCTTTAGATGTGACTTCACGCTTGGCTCTCTGAGGCTGAGCACAGCTCCTCGAGCACAGTGACGCTTTGGGCTTGGTGTGCGTGCATGCCGGGTGTGCAGACAGCTGTAACCCATGCTTGTCGTAGTACCTTCAGTGTCCTGGACCCTGCAGAGAGCCTCTCCAGTCCCCCTTCCTTTCGTCCCTCTTGCACCTTGGGTTCTTCCCTGGGCCCCGGCATTGGAGGTCTTCTACCAACGGAGCTCTGGGAACTAGCACGTGGGAAGCCGGGACTGCCCTCCGGGGACCGAGCAATGAGGGATTTTACTAGTGTCATGAGCCAGGAAACAGTCAGCCAGCAGCACGGTCGGTTGTGCGCGCTTTGGTTTTTGAAGGAATGACCGAATCCTGTTTCTCTCTCTCTCTGTCTCTCTCTCTGTCTCTCTCTCTGTCTCTCTGTCTCTGTCTCTCTCTCACTCTCTCTCTGTCTCTCTGTCTCTGTCTCTCTGTCTCTGTCTCTCTGTCTCTCTCTCTCTCACTCTCTCTGTCTCTCTGTCTCTGTCTCTCTGTCTCTGTCTCTCTGTCTCTCTCTGTCTCTCTGTCTCTGTCTCTCTCACTCTCTCACTCTCTCCTTGTGCTCTTTGTGCTGGTGGGGGGCGGGGGAGGTCTCCCGTGGCTCCCCCCTGCCACCCCCGACTCACCAGGCACCAGAACAGGCTGTGTGGCCCGAGCTGAGGGCGTAGGCAATCCGGAGTCCTCAGATACCTCCCAGAGTGCTGAGTTCCTTCCAGAATCTTCCATAGAGGTAATTCGCCTGGAAACCTGTACTCAGCACAGCGCAGTGACATGGGCAGAAGAAGCCTCAGTTTGCCCGTGAAAAATTCAACTTGACCCTCCAGAGAAGAAAGAAGGACCAGGCCCAGAGAGCAGATGAATCAGGGAGGCACCGTGGGTGTCCAGGCTTGATTCCCCCTACGGGGCCCCACACACCCAGTAACCCCTGAGCACTGTGGAAGGAGCTCCACAAAAAGAACCATAACATAAGAAAAAGCTTCCATTGTGTGTAGACTCCTCTTGCATTTTGGAGCCCGCTGTGTTGTGTGTGTGTGTGTGTGTGTGTGTGTGTGTGTGTGTGTGTGTGCGCGCGCGCGGGGATGACTGGTGTGGTCCATTGGGTCCCTGGTTCTCCTAGACCCTCCAGCGGGGAGCTTAGGCTTAGGTTTAGGGGTTAGGCGGCTCCAACCTCAGACTGATCTTTTGAGTGAAATTCGAGAGGGGTGTTGAGCACCTTAAGGGGAGGCACCCTATCAGTGGGCGGTTTGCTGTGCGAGTTTTAGGCTTAGCAGAGAAATCCGGTAGAGGCATAAATCTGGGATGCATTAGTGCCTAGTTGGTGGAAACTAAAGAGGATTTTTGGATTACCTCTCGGTCAGAAAGGAGGTGAAACCAAACCTCTCCTCAGTCCTAACATTCCCGTGCCATGAGCATCGGACCAGAGCAACCTTCCCCAGAGGCCAGTAACCAGAGCATCCTGGAACGACGGGGAGGGGGTCAGGGGGTGCTGGGATGGTGGGGGATGAGAGCCGGGGATGCTGGGGTGTTGGAGGGCGGTCACCAAGGGTGCAGGAATGACAGGGTTGGGGCAGTTAGTGGCCTCACATGCAGGTGATGAGGGTCAGGAGCACTTTGAGTGTGTTCACTTAAGGAAGCTTGATTTCCATTTTTCTCATTGCTTATTTTTTCCCCAAAGAGGAGGCAGTATTCCAAGTTAAGTTTGGGTGCCTCTGGACTGGGAGATTCATTTTGAGGTATAGTTAGCAGATGAATAAAGACAGCAAGAAAAAGGTGATGAGATGAAGAAAGAACAGCTCAGAATCATTTCAGGAATAGCTTACCTGCAGCGGATGGGGTGATTGTCATTCTGCAAGTGGGAGAGGACAGTCCAGACCTTGGCCTTTGGTGGCGAGAAGCGGGCGCTTTTCACCCCCAGTCGGACCAGTGCAGTGTACCTCAGTAACCCACCCCGGTAGCAGAGCCCCCAACCTGTGACTTCCGTGAATTCCCTGCCATCTGGTCCCTGGCTGGAGAGAGGAATTTTTCTTGTGTATGTGTCTCCATAGCAACGCGTTTGCAGTTGATATGGAAAGTAAGCAGTTGCCTTAGCAACCGAGTCGCTGCTGATGTGGTGGTGGCTTCCTGGCTTTCCGGAGCTGGTAAGCCGGCCACACTCGTGGAGATGTATCTCAGGGCGCGGCCAGGGAGGCAGGGCGGATTCAGGCCAGCTGTAAGAGAGAGAGAGAGAGAAAGAGAGAGAGAGAGAGAGAGAGAGAGAGAGAGAGAGAGAGAGAGAGAGAGAGAGAGAGAGAGAGAGAGAGAGAGAGAGAGATATCACAGTCCCTCCCTCTTCCAGAAGGAAGGGCTCGCCGAGGTAATAAATCAGACCCAAGTAGCTGCTGTCAGTGGAAATAGATTTAAAGGGGGATCTCCTGGTGGAATTTATTTAGTTCCGTTTAAAGGAGAATGTCTTAGTCAGGGCACATTTGGTGCAAGGACAGGGAAGATGCCCAATTTGGCTTAAGTAAAAGAGGTGCTTGTTCGAGGGCCCGATCCTCAGTCCTGTGGGCCGGCGGGGGGGGGGGCGGGGGCGGTGGCAGAACTCTCAGGTCCCTGGGAATTGGGGTGATGGCGCCTGTGACCCTCCGTGGCCACCTGTATGCCACCCTGGCCTGGCTTGGAGCTCCCCTCCGCCCGCACCTGCAGCCCAGCTTCCTCCCTCTGCACGTCTTGGGGTGGTGTGTCTGGGGTGGTGTGTCTGGGGTGGTGTGTTGGTGGGCGCCGGCTCTGGCACTTGATATCCCCTGTCCCCAGCAGTGTCACCCTCAGCCTCTGTGCCTGTGGATCCCGCACACGCGTGTTTGTTCTTCCCATGTTGCTCCTTGACTCGGGCAGGGTGGGGGCTCCCCTCCCCCACCTCCTGGCTGTAGGCCTTGATGGAGCCACAGCTGCAGCGGGGCCAGGAGCTTGAAGCGCTTTCTGAAAGGCTGGGTCTTTGGGAAACGGGCAAAAAGACGTCTCGGGTGCTCTGTGTCGGAGTCGGGCATTGCTCACGGTCTGGGGACAGGGGCACAATAGGGAACTTCCATCTGATCCCCAGCTGTCATCTCTGGGATGACGTTGTCTTCCTCGGGTGCTGGGGGGTGGGGCAGGGGGCTCTGGCGTCCTGCCCGCTGCCCTCAGATGGCCTTGTGATTCGTGGGTTGGGTGGTCGTGGATAGTGATGACTTCCTGTGCCCTGTTCGAGACCACAGTCAGCGGCAGCCCCTGGGCAGGCTCCGTCCACATCAGGATCAGCAGCTCACAAGGTTGGTTCGAGGACCCCCTCCCTCCCACAGCACCACCTGTGCCGGCCTGAGGTATGGCATCAATGGTTAGAGAGAGAGAGAGAGAGAGAGAGAGAGAGAGAGTGTGTGTGTGTGTAGGGGAGGGCTGGGGGAAACAAAAATGCTCTTGGCTGGTGTTTCTCCATGTGGCCCCATGGCGTCCCCCAGATATCCCAGGGGGGCCACAGGTCGAAGTGGCATTCGTGGGGAGTCTCAGCACAAGATTCTGGGGCCAGCCAGTCGGACAGGGGTCAGGCACAGGAAGGAAGCAAGGTCGGAAAGGGATTGAGAAACAGGACTGCAGGCCAAGGACCAGACCTCAGATTGCAAAAGCCCAGTGGCAGGGCCTGCCGAGCAGAGATGAAAGGGGACCGGGAAGGTTGAAAGTGACCTTTGCCGCTTGCCAAGGGATTGGCCAATGACCAGAGTGACGCGGTTTTGTTCCCTAGAGAAAAAAGTGACTCTGAAGGGTTCGAGAGCCTGGGAAGGCAGCTGGGACAGGAGGCCACATTTCCTTTTCTTTCGCTTTTTGGGTCACACCCGGCGATGCACAGGGGTTAGTCCTGGCTCTGCTCTCAGGAATTCCTCCTGGCGGTGCTCAGGGGATCCTATGGGATGCTGGGAATCGAACCCGGGTGGGCCGCGTGCAAGGCGAATCTCCTAAGCCCGGCCCAGCAGGGAACAGCACCTTGTGGCAGGGAGCTATGAGACCATTTGTGCCACCAGTGCGGGGGAGGAGGACATGGTGGTTCGGGTGAAGTCGCAGGGGTGCTGGGGCTGGCTGGGAGTTGGGCGAAGCCCCTGACTCCCTAGGCTCAGAGAGGTTGCGGCTCGCTGAAGCGACACCAGGTGTTGAGCTAACCGCTCCTGAGCGTTTCCTCTGCCCCCGAGAGTGATACAGAGGGCTGCCGGGGGAAGGTGCTGGGCCCTGCCACTTTTTTTTTTTTTTTTTTTTTAGGGCTACACCTCACAGTGCTCAGGGCTTCTGCTTCTGTGCTCAGGGATCATTCCTGGTGGGCTTAGACTACTCTGAACCCCACCCTTGGCCCCTAAGAGCCACTTTTGAGACCCCAGCCCACTGTACTATTTCTCTGGCCCCTCCTCTGTGGCTTTTGGTTATTTATTTATGTATTTATTTTTGCTTTTTGGGTCATACCCGGCGATGCACAGGGGTCACTCCTGGCTCTGCACTCAGGAATTACTCCTGGCAGTGCTTAGGGGACCATATGGGATGCTGGGAATCGAACCCGGGTTGGCCGTGTGCAAGGCAAATGCCCTACCCGCTGTGCTATGGCTCCAGCCCCCTCTGTGGCTTTTGGAATGCTGCCCGGGAGCCTGGCATTGACCTGTGGGCTCCTAGAGCAGAGCCCTGGCATATGCAGACACAAGACAGACCCCAGCAGTTCCGAGATATTTGGTCCGGGGTGACTTCCTGCTGTTCCAGGACGTTTATGGAGAAAGAGGCAGGGACATCAGTTTCCCATCAGTTTTACTAATGGGACCGCGGTTGTCTGCAGACACAAAAAAACAGCGTATGTTTTGTTTCTCTCTTTTTTTTTTTCCCTTTTGGGTCACATTGGCGATGCTCAGGGGCTTCTGCTGGCTCTGCACTCAGGAATTTCTCCTAGTGGTGCTCAGGGAACCATATGGGATGCCGGGGATCTGACCCAGGTTGGCTGCGTTTGAGGCAAATGCCCTACTCACTGTACTATCGCTCCAACCCCCTTGCTTGCCTTTTTATTTTTTTTTTCTTTTTGGGTCACACCCAGAGATGCTCAGGGGTTACTCCTGGCTCTGCACTCAGGAATTACTCCTGGTGGTGCTCCGGGGACCATATGGGATGCTGGGGATCGAACCCAGATTGGCTGCGTGCAAGGCAAACGCCCTACCCACTGTACTATCACTCCGGCCCCCTTGTTTGCCATTTTAAGTGTTTAGCTCTTTAAAAACAAAACAAAAAAAATTGGTCCATGGGTGGACCTAAGTCTGGGAACTTGAGTGTTTTTCCATCGGAGTTGGTGGTAATTTGTTTTCTGTCATTTGGGCTTATGGAAGGGGTCAAGGGGTCATTCTACTGTGAGATTATGGGAGAAGCCTATCTCTTTTTTGTTTGTTTGTTTTTTGGGGGTCATATCTGGCAGTGCTCAGGAGTTACTCTTGGCTCTGTGCTGAATATTTACTCCCGTCGGGGCTTGGGGGACTATGTGGGATGCCTCAAATCGGCCGCGTATGAGGCATTGTCCTATCTGCTGTACTATGGCTCTGGCCCGAGACGCCTGTCTTCTAAATAAACTCAGTTCTCTGGGTCCGCTGGTAAAGTCTGGGTGCCCGGTGAGAGGCGTTCTCTCATACAGTGATCAAACACCCATCCCCCCACCAGTGCACGTTTCCCACCACAGTATTCCCTGTATACCCCCCTTTCCCTCCCCCTGCCTCCGTGGCAGACAGTTTCCCCCCTACTCTCTCTCTCTACTTATAGGTATTATGGTTTGCAATATAAATACAGAGAGGCCATCACGGTTGGTCCTTTATTTTTTAGCACACATCTCCCATCCGAGCCATCCCCCCAACCATCATTGACTTACTAATCCCGTCTCTATCCCTTCTCTCCCAGCTCATGAGGCAAAAGCTTCCACCTGTGGAGCAATCTTCCTGGCCCTTGTCTCTACTGTCCTTGGGCGTTAGTCTCATATTATGATATCTTGTATTCCACAAATCAATGCAATCATTCTATGTCTGCCCCTCTCTTTCTTACCCATTTCACTTAGCATGATACTCTCCATGTCCATCCACTTATAAGCAAATTTCATGACTTCATCTTTCCTAACAGCTGCATAGTATTCCATTGTGTAGATGTACCACAGTCTCTTTAAGCAATCGTTTGTTCTCGGGCACTCGGGTTGTTTCCAGATCCTGGCTACTGTGAACAGTGCTACAGTGAACATACAGGTGCAGATGTCGTTTCTGCTGTGCTTTTTGCGCCCTCGGGGTATATTCCCAGCAGTGGTATTGGGGGTCCTGTGGACTAGCTTCTGTTCTTTCTGCTCAGCACTTGTGTCGGCCTTCCTAGACTCCCCTTCCCTGGGCCCCGGGAAGGTGGTGCTCACAACGAGACAAGGGTCCTGAGACACAAAGACTCGAGGTGAGTTTCTGCAATCCCGTCCCCGCTGAGCCAGGGCCCGGGTCTGCGTGCCCTCGGGTCTGGCCCTCTCTTCTCTCCTCATTATACTGCTGCCGCCGCCAGGACCCCGACTGACTGGAAGTGAACATGAACGCGTCCCGTTTACATGCAATTTTCTCTCCTTCGCGTGTCTTACTTTGTCACCAAAAAGGAGCTACACTTTTGTAAGTGATTTATCGTGGCGGCGTGTGACCTTTGAAAATAATGTTCCAACCCAGCACATTTTTGTTTCATTAATTGGGCAGAGCGCCCTTGTGGGTTCGTCTCTGAGCGAGGCTGTGGGCAGTTTCGAGGGGCCCGCCTGAGTCTGCCTGCCTTTGGGTAGAGCTCCCTGCATCTTCCCTGCTGAGCGAAGGGCCAGATCCCATTTGCATGTTCTGCATGGAGGATGCAGATTCCCAGAAACACAAATCTTTTTAAGTATCTTTTCTTTTTTTTTCTTTTGTGGTCACATCCAGTGATGCTCAGCTTCGCTCCTGGCTCTGCACTCAGGAATTACCCCTGGCAGTGCTCGGGGAACCGTACGGGATGCTGGGGATCGAACCTGGGTCGGCCGTGTGCAAGGCTAATGCCCTACCTGCTGTGCTATTGCTCTTGCCCCAGAAACACAAGTCTTATCTGTGGGTTTGTTTTCAAATTTTTTAGTTAGGTTATCATAATGCTTTTTTGGTTTGTTTTGTTCCTGCTGTTTTTTGAGGGCCACACTCGGCTGTGCCCAGGGTTTGCTCTGGTTCTGTGCTCAGGGAGTCCTCCTGGCAGGGCTCAGGGGACTGTATGAACGATGATGCTGGGAATTGAACTAGGGTTGGTCACATGCAAGGCAAGCACCCTGTTTACTTCATTATCACTCCACCTCCCTGACTCTCCCCCTTTTTTTTTTGCTTTTTGGGTCAAACCCGGCGATGCTCAGGGGTTACTCCTGGCTCTGCGCTCAGGAATTAACTCCTGGCGGTGCTCAGGGGACCATATGGGATGCTGGGGATCGAACCCGGGTCAGCCACATGCAAGGCAAATGCCCTACCTGCTGTGCTATCGCTCCAGCTCCTGTTTGTTAATTTTTATTTATTTATTTTATTGAATCACCATGAAATATGTTTAGACTTTCATGATTATGTTTCGGTCCTACAATGTTCGAGCACCCATCCCTCCACCGGCGCACGTTTTCCACCACAAATGTCCCCAGTATCTCTCCCGCCACCCCCACACCTCATCCCACCCCGTGCCTCTCTCTGCAGCAGGCACCTTCTTACTAAGCTCTCTCTACTTTTGGGCATCGTGGTTTGCAATATGGATACTGAGAGACCATCCCGTTTGGTCCTTTGCCTACTCTCAGCACACATCTCCCATCCCGAACGCTCCCTCCAGCCGTCATTAAACTTGGTGGTCCCTTCTTTATCCCAGCTGCCTTTTCTCCCAGCACGTGAGGCCAGCGTCCAAGCCGAGGGGCGAGCCTCGTGGTCCTTACCTCTACTGTCCTTAGGACTAAGTTACTTTGTATTCCACAAATGAGTTCTTTGGCTTCTTCTAAAGGTTTCCCCCCATCCCGTTGATCAGTTCAGACCATGTGAGATGGTTTCCCTGAAATAAGGCTAATTCAGTAAAGCTATAATGCTCCCCCTGCCCCTGCCCACCTCGCCCCTGCATGGCACTCTGAGCCTTCTCCAAACCCTTCCTTTAATCCTTTGCAAATGCTGATTTCATACTTAGAAACAGGCTTTGTGCCAGTGGAGGGTGGTGGTGGGGAGGGAGGCCTACAGGGAGGGAGTCAGGGCTTATGCTGGGTGATGTGTGACTTCTGTGCCAGCCGCTTCCGGGAGTCACACGTCAGGTGTCTGGTGCTTACCGGGGATGCTTGAGTCTGGGACCACAGCTTCTGTCTCCCGCACTTGAACTTCCGCTTTGATCATGAGTGATTTGTCAGCCGTGCCGGTGGGCTTCCTCCCCCTCTTGCTTTTGTTATTGTTAGTTTGGGTTTTGTGTCACACCCAGCCGTGCTCAGGGCTTACCCCTGGCTCTGCTCTCAGCGGGTCACTCCTGGCGGTGCTTGGGGGGACCATATGGGGTGCTCCTCCTCCTTTTCTTCACCTTCCCACTTCTCTTCTTTGAGGCATTTTAGAGAAAGACTGGGCCGGAGAGACAGGACAGTGGGTCGGGTGTTTGCCTTGCACGCGGCTGACCTGGGTTCTAGCTCTGGTATCCCACGCGGTCCCCCGAACCCTCATGAGTGATCTCTGAGCATAGAGCCAGGAGTAGGCCCCGAGCACTGCTGAGTGTTCGCCCCGCAGCGACAGGAGAGGGCGTGCGCACGGGACACAGGACACTTGTGCCGGGAGGTCGCTCGGACTGGTGCGCTAGCAGCCTCGCTGCTGGACCGTTTTTCTTGGGCCCTGTGTGAACCCTGGGCTTGGAGAGGGGCGAGTCCCATTGGGGGCGGTTCTGTGCCTGCCTCGGGGCATCTCTGAGGCCAGCACCAAGTCTGGCCACAGAAACCGCACAGCAGCCGAGTGCTCGGCTGGGCCCACCCGGCCCCTCTGACTCAGTGTTTTCCCGAGCATGTGGGGTGTGCTCATGGGTGTCCACCAGGTACGCAAAGATGCAGTGTCCCCTTTTTTTGCGTCTGCCGGGCCCTTTCCCCGGCTTCTCTTATAAAACCTCACTTGCCGGGGCTGGAGCAATAGTACAGCGGGTAGGGTGTTTGCCTTGCACGCCGCCGACCCGGGTTCGATTCCCAGCATCCTGTATGGTCCCCTGAGCACCGCCAGGAGTAATTCCTGAATGCATGAGCCAGGAGTAACCCCTGTGCATTGCCGGGTGTGACCCAAAAAGCAAAAAAACAAAACAAAACAAAAAACCAAAAAAAACCTCACTTGCCGTCTGTGACTGGCTCCGGTCCGTCTCGGGCTGGCAGGCCGTGAGCGGCTGGCCGGCTCCTTGAGGGTCCCGGTGTTTCTGTCCCATTTCCGTGCCCCTCACTGGGCCTGGGGAGAGCCTGCACAAGCTCCCAGAGGGAAGGGCCACCCTCTTGACCTTGGGTCCGGCCACTATGTGCCCAGAGCTGGAGATAACTTCCTTTATTTGCAGGTGTGCTCAGGGATCATGGTGGGGGGAAGAGCTGGGGGTGGATGGGGTGATGGTGGGGTGGGATTGAACCAGGGCCAGCTGCATGCAAGGCAGGTGCCTTAACCCCTGTGGTCTCTCTCTGGCCCTGGAAGAGAACTTTTTTTTTTCCTTTTTGGGTCATACCCGGCGATGCTCAGGGGTTACTCCTGGCGGTGCTTGGGGGACCATATGGGATGCTGGGAATTGAACTCAGGTTGGCCGCGTGCAAGGCAAATGCCCGACCCGCTGTGCTATCGCTCCAGCCCCAATGGAAGAGAACTTTCTACACGTTCTGTCTTCAGCTGACCACATCCGGGGCTTTGTGCCTCTTTTCTTCAGGACTGTTTTCCTAGTGGTGAGTTCAGGACCGCCTGAGAGGAACTGGACTTCGTGTCTGGCCGGAAGAAGGTCTCCGGCTGGCCAGGGTGGGCTCCATGTCCAGGGCGCCTGTCACTGCCTCACCAGGAGCCAGCGGGGCCTTGGGAGGCATTTCTAGAGATTTGGGTCATTCAAGGGAATTCAATTACTTGGGCACTTCTTTGCACCGTTTTTATTTTCTTTAATACCTTGTATTTTATTTTGCTCGGCTTTTGCCCCCAGCCCCCAGCTTCAGAATAAAGGCACCTTCAATAATAACAGTTCTCTTAGAGCCAATACAAGATGATACTATGTGTCAGTTTGAAGAAAAAGCAAATTGTCTGCCCTGTGGGTTGGGATCTCCCGGTTTTTTTTTTTTTAAAAAAAAGCAGCTTAGAGAAAATCCTCGAACATAGAGTTCTGATTGAAAATATATTAGTGGATTTTGTGGCTTTATCATTTTCTTAAAGTAACAGTTTCTCTTAAAAACATTTTAATGTAATATTGCTATTGAGACATGTAACAACTATTGTGAGCATCCGGAGCTCAGAGTAAACCTTTATTCTGTGCAAAAGTGTCTCTGGAGACAGCCGGATTGATTTTCAATTTTTTTGTTTGTTTGTTCCTTTGGGGGCCACATCTAGCAGTGTGCCCAGCTCTGCTTACGGGGACACGCGGTGCTGGGGTCACACCCGGGCTCCCGATGCGCAAAGAGGGCACTTGGCCTGCTCAGCCTTCTCTCCAGCCTCTATTTTTCGGACCATACCCATTGGTGCTCGGGGCTGCTCCTAACGCAGTGCTCAGGGGCTGGCTCCTGACAGTGCTCGGAGGGTCGTGTGGTGGTGGGGAATAGAACCTGGGCCCCCTGCATGCCCGTGTTCAGCTGGTTGAGCTGTCTCTGGCCTTAAAAACTTATTTTTTAAGTTCAACAGTTTGCTGTGAGCCAAGGAGCGGACATCCCCATTGGAGCTGGGAGTACAGGATATTTCTCAGTCTCTGTCTCTCTGTCTCTCTGTCTCTCTCTCTCTCTCTTGATTTTGTTTTTGGGACACACCCAGTGGTGCTCAGGGCTGATCCTGGCTCTGAATTCAGGGATCACTCCTCGTGTGGGCTCGGGGGACCCTGTGGGATGTCGGGCCATGAGGAAGGCAAGCATCCTCCCCGCTGTGCTATCGCTCCATCCTGGGGCAGGGAGCCCCCATCATTTGTGAGGTTGTTGATGTCACCTTTTGTGTCATCCTCACCCCAGTAGACAGCTGGGCTTGCTTCAGGCCACCCCCTTCCCCATCTCTGTCTTGAGAGCATTCCATTATTTTAAAGTGCGATCTCTGGATTGTTAATCTGCTTTGTCCGTTTTTATGTATTGGCGGTGCCCAGGAGCAGACACAGGGCGTCCTAGTGCCAGGCAAGTGCTGCGCCGCCACCCCCACCCCCCGCCCCCCTGCTTGCTTTTTCTTTTTGAAAATGAAACTTCAGAGTTAGGTTAGTCATAAGAGGGAGTGACAGTCCCCTGCACCCATCCTTGGCGGAGAGGGACATCAGTGGACCTGCCTCTGGGCTTGGGGCTGAGGCGTTGCGGGGTTGGAGATGCCGGTGGGGGAGGGGGCGGGGAACGACCCAGGAGGTGCATGTGAGGCTGTGAGCAGGTTTTGGCTCTGCGTCAGTCTGTCTGGGCGTTTTGGGGTGTGCAGGGCACCTCCTGGTTTGTTCTCTGTTACGCCAGGGTCCCCTGAGCACAGAGCCAGGCGGAGCCTCCGAGCACCCTTGGAAACTCGCCCAGGGGGCCTTAGAACCTGGGTTGTTCTAGTTCTGGTGGGGGCCTCCCGCGGTGCCTCCCCCAGACGCAGCTCAGATCCTGCAGTGGTACCGGGGCCACCTCATAGGGTGGGGGAACTGCGTGGAGCCTGGCATCGAGCTGTGCACCCTACGCCCCAGTACTGTCTCTCTGCTCTGGTGCTGGGGGGCTGAGGCCACCTCTGCTGTGCTCAGAGGCTGTTCCTGGTTCCAGGCTCATTCCTGGCGCTTTGGGGGGGGGGACGTCGGGTGTCGGGGGGTCGGCGGCACGGGAGGCGATTGATTGACTGGTGTCCTGTCAGTTTCTGGCCCTTGTTTTTATTTCCGCTTGTGCTGGGGCCGCACCCAGTGGTGCTGGCAGAGAGGGTGGGGGAATTCCAGCTGGCTCCTTCTGCTGGGCCACTCCTGCACTGCTTGGGGAGCCCTGGGGTGCCTGGGCTCGAACCCAGGGTTCCCGCACGCTAAGTTCGTGCTCCAGTTCTCCTCGCAGTCTCCCAGGCCCAGACCACGCTGCCAGCTACTCGGGCTAGTTCTCGGGGGCTTCTTTCCCAGAAAGCTGTGCAGCGGGGAAAGCAGGTCTGCGGGGGGAGGGGGCGCCCCCACACAGCTGCTGGAAGCCCCCCCAACCCCCGTGGGCTGCCTCCAGGAGCTTTTGGATAAATGCTTGCAGCCTGGGCGGGCCCGCATCACCCCTGTCCCCCGCCCGGCGCCTCGCTGCTTCGGGTCCCAAGCTTCTCCCTGGCTTTTCTGCAGACCACCCCTAGGTGGCTGTCCCTGGGGCCCAAGGCTCTGCCCCCTTGCTCTGCGTCTTCTGATACGAAGGGTCCAGCCGGTTTCCGGGTAGCCTCCCTCCCCGGCTTTGCCTCCTCCTGGGCGTTTTGGTCCTGATTTTCCTGCTTCTTCCTTCGCCCAGCACCTTCTCCCCTCTCCAGCCTCCACCCTGCTCCGGGAAGGCCCCAGGTAGCTGCTCACACTCTCTCCTGCCTGGCAGGGTGCGAGGGCCCTGGCACCCCCCTCTCCCTTGGATCTGAACCCCCCGGGGAGGAAGCCTGCGCGGGCTTCTCTGAGCCGGGGTTGTGGCCCCACCCCTCCCTCCCGGAGTGGCCCGTGGCCCTTTTGCTGCCTCCTGCACCCAAGCACGATTGCTCTGCGCAGGCTCCCCTGCTGCCCCTGCGGGAGCGAGTTCCCATCCCCCTTCTGCCTTTGCAGAGTCTCTGGACCCTGTCTTCAGCCCCTCTGTTTGCTTTCTGGCCGTCTGTGGCGTCCCCGTCCCGGGAACTCACGGAGCCCACCCACAGGGCCTCTGAGGGCGCAGGGTGGAATCTCCGTCCCTCCTCCCACCTCTGCACCCTCTCCCCGGGCCCTTGGCATTTATAGGGGATGTGTAGAGTGCAGTGCTTGCTGGCAGAGACTCAGTGTGGATCTTGCTTTTGCTCCTCCTCCTCTTCCTCTTCCTCCTCTTCCTCCTCCTCCTCCTCCTCCTTCCTCCTCTTTCCTCCTTCCTCCTCCTCTCCTACTTTTCCTTCTCCTTCTCCTCTTCCTCCTCCTCCTCCTCCTTCTCCTTCTCCTCTTCCTCCTTTTCCTCCTCCTCGCCTACTTTTCCTTCTCCTCCTCTTCCTCCTCCTCCTCCTTCTCCTTCCTCCTCTTTCCTCCTTCCTCCTCCTCTCCTACTTTTCCTTCTCCTCCTCCTCCTCTTCCTCCTCCTTCCTCCTCTTTCCTCCTTCCTCCTCCCTCCTCCTCTCCTACTTTTCCTTCTCCTTTTCCTCCTCCTTCTTCTTCTCCTTCCTCCTCCTCTCCTTCTTCTCCTTCTTCTTCTTCCCCTCCTCCTCCCCCTCCCCCTTCTCCCTCCTCATTCGGGGTCACACCTAATGGTCCTTGGAGGCTACTCCTGGCTCTGTGCTTGGGGGTTTCTGCTGGTGGTCCTTGGGGGACGATGCGGGCCCCGACTCGCCCATGCAGAGCCTGTGCTCCAGCCGTTTAGCTCGCTCCAGCCCTGCGTTTTTGCTGCCTGGTGGCGGTTCCTGTTTGGAGCTGCTGGTGCTCCTTGCAGGTGGCCGTTGGGAGGCCCAGTGATGGGGTGACGGTCTGATGCCCGGAAGTATCGGCACTGTCTCTGTACCCTTTCCCCTGGGCTGGTGCTAGGACACCTCGTTCCCCTGCCAACCCCCCGTGGGACTGGATTCGAAGAGAGAACGTTTAGGAGGTTGTTGAGGGTGAATGGCTCATAAGAGAGGGGAGGGTCTTTGGATCCTTCCTAAGGGATCTCAGTGACCTTCTGCCCTTTCTCCGAGTTGTCGCTCACTTGCTTGTGGAGACGGAACACTTCCTGGAGGCCCGAGCCGCAGCCTCTGGCCCTTAGTGACCTTTCCTGGAAAGCGGCGCCTGCGGTCTCTCTCCCCTGGTGAGGATAGTCCCCCAGTCCCGGGCCAGGGGCCTCGCAGGAGTGCAACAGGGACCTGCCCAGCTGTGTGACCTCGCTGGAGGGTTTCTGTCTCAAGGTCTCTGCTCTTGGCTAGGGCAGACGGTGCTGGCCGAGGCCAGTGGGACGAGCTGGTGACCGGGCACTCTCTCGACCCCTTCCTTGTCCGCTGTGTTTGGGGCCAAGCTCTGTGGCCTTGACGAAGAGGCGTGGGGCACCCTGCCCTCGGGACTCCCGCCCTTCCCTGGCCACCGGCGAGGACGCCCTCGAGGACAGGAGCAGTGCCTCACGGTCGTCCCTAGTGGCACTTAGCCGGCACGCTGTGCGCAGGAAGCAATTAAGAAATAATTTGTGGTTGACTAATTTTCCCCCGATAGTCGGGTCGCCCGCATCTGGGCAGAGGCCGAGGCTTCCCCAGCGCCCCTGAGCTGCCAGCGGGGCTCTCTCTCTCTCTCTCTCTCTCTCGCGCGCGCGCGCGTGTGTGTGTGTGTGTGTGTGTGTGTGCGTGTGTGGAATGGAACCTGCCAGGCGCCGCCGTCCTCCCCGTGCTGTCGTGGGTGCTCCACCTCTGTGAGTGAAGCTGCTTCTCTCCGTCTCAGTGGCTGGGGGTGGGAGGGGGGTCAGGAGGATCTGGGAGGGTCTTCTCGAGGCTGGTCCTGCTGGGGGTCTTGACATGCGGGTGATCTGCTGGTTCTTCTCTCCTTCCTCTTGGCCTGTTCCACCCTGTCTTCGAGGAGCTGAGTTCAAGAGACCAGAGTGGGAGGCTGGAGTCATAGCACAGCAGGTAGGGCGTTTGCCTTGCATGCGGCCGACCCGGGTTCGATTCCCAGCATCCCATATCCCTGAGCATCTCGCCAGGGATAATTTCTGAGTGCAGAGCCAGGAGTGACCCCTGTGCACCGCCAGGTGTGACCCAAAAAAGAAAAAAAAAAGAGAGAGAGAGAGACCAGAGTGGGCAGAAGCCAACTCCTGGATCTGCTTCTGTCGCCTCAGCCTTTCAGCATCCAGAGAGAAGTTGACTTCGCCGTCCTCAGGACCCGGCGGACAGTGTGCAGAGGGTCCCGTCACCCTTTCCTCTCGGAAGAGGTTGGGTTGGGGCTGCTGCAAAAGATGAGCCACGTGGAGTAACGTAGGATCAAGACTGTAGCCTGGGAGAGCCATCATGTTAGCAGGGAGGGCACCTGCCTTGCATGCTGCTGACCACCCATCCAGTCTCCTGAGCCAGCCAGGAGCAAGCCTGGCATGTCAAGCCAGGAGTAAGCCCTGAGCACCGCCGAGCGTGGCACCCCACCTCAGAAGGTGTAGCGTGATGGGCTCGAGCTTCTGAACTTCTGGTTACGTAGGTGTGAACAGTGGCCAGTGTTCCTTACGATAGCTTTCAAATCTGCACCCCACTCTCTTGTGATAAGGGTGACCAGAGACACCTTATTAAGTTTTTCACGCTGGAGATGTTGAGTCCAGAATCCTCTCGGGAGCGGGAGGAAGCAAACAACTCTAGTTCCGCACCTGCTACTTCTGCCACGATTGAGCAAGCCGGTAGCCACGGCAGAGGTGGGTGGGGATACTGCAAGGTCCACAATTCTGCTTCTGGGCCGAAGCGCCAGTTCAGAAGGAAGTCCTCGTTCTCAGGTGCCAGTTCTGATAAAGAATACACAGAGGGGGCTCTTGCCCCCAAGCACGTGGCATCGTGTCATTTTCAGCGTACACAGCCGTGCAAAGTCAGGGCAAGGCTTTAGCCTCAGCCCACCTAATGCATGCTCATGTTGTGGGCTTAGTAGGTCACCTCCTCCATGGGGCCCCCCAGGCCTGCTCCTTGCCCAGGCCAGGCTGTGTCCGCCTCTGCAGCAGAGCCATGCTCTGTGGCCATGCCTTTGTTCCTTTGTGCCTCCATGTATTTATCTCTAGATCAGTTGTTCTCAGGTTCATGCCCGGTACCTCGGTAGGTCGGAGAATTCCCTTCATTGAGGGAAGGGACTTTCTGGATCCGGGTTCGAGCATCAATCACTTCCTGCGGTGAAGGAAAGAGCTTCTGCCCACAAAGCCATAAGGGATCCGGTTTCTGCCAGAGCAGCCATCAGTGTCCTCGGCCAGCCGGTCTCTGTGCTGGGGTGCAGGAAAGCCACGCCCTGCTGTTGTGCTGGGCTGGGGGTCACTGGGGGTAGGTCCTCTCGGCGATGCTCATGGTGTGCCTCTACCCCCACCCCACCCCCCTCAGCCCCACAGAACTTGCCCCATCCACAAACTGTCAGCCCGGACACTGAGCATCCCCTCTGAGCCTCATGTGCCCGTCTGGGGGATGTGGGGGGAGCCCTGGAGAGCCCCCCACCCCCCAAGACACACACTCACAACGGGGAGCAGTCTCCCTTTACAAAGACGGGCACCCTGCCCAGGCCCCGTCGTGTTTTCATCACTGCTGTCCCCAGATGACGGGGAACGAGCAGTGTCGTAGAGGTGTTCACGGGGCAGGGACGGGTACAAGGCAGCCGAGAGCCGTCCTGGCGTCTGACCTTGAAGGGCCACCTCGCTCCTGGACATCTTCCCTTTTTGCTCCACTGCTGGGATAGAAGAGCCAGACTGCACGAGACACAGAAATCAGTTTGTGATTTTGTTGTTACTATTGTTGTTGTTGTTGTTCTGTGTTTTTTGGTTTGGGGGCCACATCTCGTGGTGCCCGGGGACAGGGCGCTGCTCCCAAGTTGCTGCTTGGGGTGGGGGTGGGGTGGGCACTCTCGG
Organism: Sorex araneus; assembly: GCF_027595985.1. Lineage (NCBI taxonomy): Eukaryota > Metazoa > Chordata > Mammalia > Eulipotyphla > Soricidae > Sorex > Sorex araneus. Next base: position 11,995,331 of record NC_073304.1, read on the forward strand.
AGATGCTCAGGGGACCACGTGGCCTCTGCGTGCAAGCCGTGCACGCAGCCCGGGCGGGAATGTGAAAGCGTCGTAGCCAGAAGCCCGGGCAGAAGGTGAAGGTGTCAGTGAGGTGGATTCCCCCCGTGCTCCTCTTCTCGGCCTGTGGACGTCCTCCCCTTCGTCTCCTCCCACCGCCCTCTCTGCACGCGGGTCCTGATCGCGCTGGTTTCCCTTCCCTCCCTGCCCTCGACGCTGTCAGGGTGACTGAGGCTTGCGGGCACTCAATGGCGCGTCCACACTTCAGCCGTGTTTGTGCGCATCCAGGAGTGGCCATGGTCATGGTGCCGTGGCCTCGCACTGGGCATGTGGACCAGGGCAGGGATGGCAGTCCTGCAGGGCAGGCGCTCTGATGTCTTGAAAAGGAACCCCCTGCACATACCAGAGACGCTTCCACCCTGATGGCCTCCTTTTCGCTTAATCCACTCTCTTTAAAGACCCCGGGGTTTCCTGGAGTGCACGGCGGCCTTGGGACAGCCGAAACTCTGCGATGATAAGCCAGGAGTAGCGCACCAGGTGGGACGGGATGTAACGCAGAAGGGAACTCGTCTCGGTTAACAAACTGTAAACACGCAAGGCTCAACCTGAAACAGCATCTTGGTAATCTCTTATACAAGGGCTTCGTGGCTCCAGGGTGACGTACAGTAATCTCCACTAGCTTTCTGCTGAGGAAACATGCTTTGAATATTCTTTAAGCAAATTATGTGTAACAAGCAATGTGAAATAAATTACTGAGGGCCTGCGATGGGGACAGACTTAAGGGGTGGGTGGGGAAATTGGAAATACCAGTGGTGGGAAGGTATGATGGTGCTGGGATATTGGAATATTGAACGCCAGTGGGCTGGAGGGATAGCCCAGCAGGTAGGGTGTTTGCCTTGCATGCGGCCGACCCGGGTTTGATTCCTCCGCTCCTCTCAGAGAGCCCGGCAAGCTACCTAGAGTATCTCATCCGCACAGCAGAGCCTGGCAAGCTACCTGTGGCGTATTTGATATGACAAAAACAGTAACAACAAGTCTCACAATGGAGACGTTACTGGTGCCTGCTTGAACAAATCGATGAGCAACGGGACGAAAGTGATAGTGACAGTGAACGTTAACACATCATCATGAACAGCTTTGTTAAATAAACAAAAATCATAAGTGGGAGTGTGGGGGGACTGAGAAGGGAAGACCCTGGAGTTAAACAGAGCCGCATTCTGAGGTGGGGTCAGCGCCAGCAAGAGTATCTGAAGACACAAGTGAGTCCACCTCCCTTCATGGTTCAGAAATGGGCTGGTTCTGTTTGGGATGAGACTTGACTGGCTTTCTGCTTTTTCCTCTTCTTTATTATAAAAGATTTCGAGATCTACAGATGTGTTGCATGAGTGAGCTGTGACACCCTCCCCCTGAATCTACCCCAATACCCAGAGTCGGGCCTCATTAGAGCCGATTCTTCTTAGATGCTCTGACTCCCTTAAAAGAACATCACAGGCGTCAAGGCCTCAGCCCGGGCCCCCCCGGAGAGCTCAGAAGTGGGATGCCTGCCCTGCAGACCTGAGGCTGCAAGTCTCTTAACAAGATAAATCAAACTTGAGCATAAATCTCTTAGGCAAAAAGATGTTCTTCCCGAGTAACCGCACACGAATATCATCCCTAAGAACATGGAAGACGATTTCGTCAGCATCTGAAATCCAGTTCATAATTGAGATTTCTCTCCTTGTTTCTAGAGTCTTGAGTAAAATCTTTTATATTATAAAACAGAACAAGGGAGGTGGAGAGATAGCACGGGGGTAGAGCCCTTGCCTGGCATGTGACTGATCTGGGTTCCAACCTCAGCATCTCATATGGTCCCCTGAGCCCGCCAGGAGTGATCCTGAGCACAGAGCCAGGAGTAACTCTGAGCATTGCCGAGTATGGTCCAAAAATCAAAACAGAAAGAAAGAAAGGGGAAAAAACGGTGGGGAGCCAGAGAGATAGTACAGTGGGTCGGGTGCTTGTGTTGCAGGGCGCTGACGCAGGATTGTTCCCCGGCCGGGGGTTATCACTGAAGGCAGAGCCAGGAGTAGGCCCGGAGCACTCCCGGGTATGGTCCAAAACCCGAGCCCAGCCAAACAAAACACAGCCGCAGAAACAGGATCCAGTGACATCCCTCATTCATCCTGTTGTGTCTCTTGCTTCCTTGGTCTGGAGTGAAGCAGGTCCAAAAACTGTTCCCTTTTTGAGCAGACCCTGGTACTCTTGGAACCCGGAGGGGGATTTCTTTGTTGTTTTTATCCCTATGTTCTCTACAAGTCAGATCCAAGTGTTTATGTAGGTTCAGGTGTATGTCAACAGTTGCCAGGTGGTGCTGGGAACTTCCAAAGCCACCAAGGTGTCCCCTGGTTAGTGATGCCAAGTTGGAACAGTGGCTGGAAGCAGAGATGCCAGCTCTCTCCCTTGAGTGGGCCTTTGCGTCCTGTGTGTGTGTGTGTGTGTGTGTGTGTGTGTGTGTGTGTGTGTGTCTGTCTGTCCCCGATCCTGTTATTGATGATGGGTGTGTGTCCCCGATGACCCTGTTCATTAGTGATGTGTGTGTGTCCCTGCTCCTGTTCATTGATGATTCGTGCCAGAATTATTTCACTAGAGTTTGCAAAATTCTAATTGTGTTGTGTTGACATTGGTTTCCTAAAAAGGGATATATCATGACCAGTTCTTAGCAGAAAGGACAGGTGCAATAATCACCTCTAGGGGCACATAAATCTCTGAATATTGTAATGGACTCATAATTCTCATTTGGTAGGGTTTTTTTGGGGGGTGAGGGGGGGATTGGACCTCACGTGGCAATGCTCTGGGCTTAGTCCTGGCTCTGCACTCAGGGATCAGGTGGTCTTGGGGAACCAGACTGAACCCCCAGCACTGAGCCGTGCAAGCGCTGGGCCCCTAGTAAATGTTTCTTAATGAGTTATACTCAGTGTTTATTTGTTGTTCTGTGCTACACCTGGTGCTGCCTAGGGAATCACGATCAGTGCTGGGATGGAACCTAGGGGTGACAATGATGAAGCCAGCACCTTAGCCCCGCCCTCGCTCTGGCCCGTGCTCATCGTCTCATTGTCTTGATGTTCAGATGACCCCAGATATGGCCAGTGGCTTCTGTCAGGTTGTACCTGGGTCCTTTGAACTTGCTCTGTCAGTCTCTGGCTACTTCCTTGCTTTCTTGCGTACAGCAGCCCAGGGCTCACTTTATATTATACTCGGTGCCCTGAGAACTGCGTGCACCCTCTGAAATGCCATACCCTCCCCCAACCAAAAGCAACCAGAGACCCCAAATAATATAAAACCTTTGAGTTTTATTTTTAACTCTTTGTCTCCCAGTGCTGTTTCTAGAGTGATTAACATAAGTTCTTTTTATGCCTCCTTTTACCCGACTCATGAAATAGTTTCAGGGTGGTGTCATGTGATAGTGAAGATCCCGTGGGTGGCTGTAGAGTCCGTCTACCCCTGTGTGTCCACCCTCGAGAATGGAGAGTCGGTCCTGCCTTCCAGAACCATCTGAAGGAACTCCTTTCCCTCTGGTGTTACTTGCCGACTGGTCCTCTACGTTATTTGTTTTATTTTTTTTTTTTTTTAAGATGTTAGCTGTGCTAGAGAGACAGTAGATAGGGTAGAGTGGTAGCTGGTAGAGTGTTTGCTTTACACATGGCAGACTGGGGTTCGATCTCCTCTACCCCATATGGTCCCCTGATCACACCAGGAGTGAGTGATCCCTGAGCACAGAGCCAGGAGCAAGCCTTGAGCTCTGCTGGGTGTGGCCGCAAACCCAAATCAAACAAAATTAAACATGACCTAGTGCTTTTGAGGCATAATTGATACATGTATAATAAAATTAGCCATAAAAGTGTTTTGACTAATGTGTGTACATTTATGTAACAGTCATTGTCGGAATGGGGATAATAACAAGTTAAGCCCTACAAAATTGTTCCTCTGCCCTTTATTTTGGGGGGTTTGTGTGGGGTCTCCTCTCCCTACCCACACGCTCTGACAGTCGTTGATGCCCTTTGCCTCTCGGTTTATCTTTTCTGAAGTTTTCTGCTGATGAAATCCTAAGGGTCTGTTCTCAGGTCCAGCTTCTTTTTTGCATAGTTGCATCTTTGAGTCCTGAAGTCAGGGCATCGACAGTCCTTTCCTTCCTGTGACTGAGTAATCTTCCACCGTAGGGTTCATTCACTTCGGTCTGGTCACCATGGGATGAGTTTGGGGTTTTGTTATGAATAAAGCTTATCTGAATATTGTACACCTCTCTTCTGCCTGGCTACACGAACTCACTTGTCATGAGTCAGTAGCTCAGAGTGGGGTGGCTGAGTCCCAGGGTAAGTGCAGATTTAGCGTCTTTGTTGTTGTTTTGGGTCGCACCTGGGATGCTCTGTGGCTCCTTGGCTTTGTGCGCAGGGGTTGGTCCTGGCAGTACTCAGGGGACCCTGAGTTGCTGAGGGTTGGACCCAGACCTCCTGCATGCAAGGCATGGGCTGATCCCGTTGACCTGTCTCGCTAGTCTTGCATATTTAAAAAAAAATATTTAATTTTAATTGTGTTGTCTTGGGGGAGGGCCACTCTCTGCTGTGCTTAGGGTTTGCTTTCTCCTGGCTCTGCACTCTGTCATCTCCGTGGCAGGGATCTAAGGACCATATGGGGTGCTCGGGATGGAACCCTGGTCTGTGGCATGCAGGGCAAACACCTTCCCTGCTGTGCTGTCTCCCCGGCCCCATATTAATGGATTTGCGTTTGAGGGCCATGCCCAGTAGCGGTCAGGGCTCACTCCTGGCTGTCCTCAGGGGTCACTCGTGAGAGTGCTGGAGAACCATATGTAGGTCAATTCCCATATTCTGGGGATCGAACCTGGCTTGGCCATGTGCAAGGGAATCTTCCTCATCCACTGTCTTACCTTAGAAATGCGTATTTAATTTTAGAAGGAAATGCCAAGCTGTTTGTTTCCAAAGCTTTTGTGCTCAATGCAGTGGCATCATGTTCTAACCATCCTCTGTGGCCTGGCTTTACTTGTCAGTCAGTTTGTAAAAACTAGTCCTTTCTCGGTAAGTTTGACTAGTAAAACATCTCTTTGTCCCAAGGTCAGCATTCTGTGGCCAAGGTGTCTCTAAGTGAGACCTCAGGTCTGCAGAAGACGAGGTTGAATGCTTGAAGATGCCAATAGGCACCAGGGCAGTATAAGGGTCAGGAACAAAAGGAATCCGCACGCATCCACAGTCTCCAGACGTCACACCCAGCCCCACATGTGCTCGGCCACGGGCTGTGTCCTTGAGAGGGAAGGCGGGGAGGTTTGCAGCTTATTGTGATTTCCCAAGGAAAGAAAAGTTGTTGACGTGCTGTCTTCCACAGAACCTGTTGCACAATTTCTGAGATGCTGTCGGCCTGGGACCTGTAGCAACAGGCTCAGCCCCAGGAAAGGAAGGTCACCTGCAGCGCCCCAGCGCAGCTCAGGGTTGCTGAAAAGCGTGATAAGCCTTCATGGATGCTGTCGTAGAGTCGCAGAGACTTGTTCCTCGGGAGACCTGGCTGAGGCAGGCTTCTGCTGGCCTTCCAGCAAACATGGGGCTTACGTTTCATTGCCTGTTTATCCTCCCTCCCTCCCTCCCTCCCTCCCTCCCTCCCTCCCTCCCTCCCTCCCTCCCTCCCCTCTCCCTTCTCTACCCCCTCCTCTTTCCTTCCTTTCTTTGCGGTACCTGGCATTCAGGGGCTACTCACAGCTCAGTGCTCATGGGTCATCCTGGCCGTGTTTGGGGGGAACCTGTGGCCGGGATGGATCCTGGACCTTCTACCCATGAAGCTTACACCCAGGCAGCCGAACTCTCCCAGGTTTTACATTTAATTTCATAAAACTCAGAATATCTGAGAGATCAACACTGGATTTAGTTCCTGACTGCAGTGATTAAAGAGCACCCATGCCTGTCTAGGCCGCTTTGTTGTTGTTGTTTTTTGGGGGAGAGTGGGGGGGAGGCAGACTTGGATTTGGGGCTGTCTGGGTAGAGCTTCGGGGTTGCTCCTAGTTGTGCAGTCAGGGGTCACTCCTGGCGGTGCCAGGGATCGAGCCAGGGTTGGACATGTGCAAAGCAAGTGTCTTAACTCCTGTGGGTCCCCCTCACTGTATATCTTGCTCAATATAATAGAGGTTTGTTGGTGACCACACCGTGTTCCCCCGCTGTTTAACTGAAACAGCTTAAACTTTCTAGTGCCAGTTTTGGTTTTCTTCAGTCTCACTGGCCAGTGAGTGACCTGCAGGCAGGCTGAAGTCGACTGTTTTAAGCATTAAGGTGGTAGAAATTTGGATTCTGTGTTGTTGTTATTATTGTAATAATTGAATTCATGCCCTGCCGTTACCTACTCGAGAAAGTATTTTTAGATTAGATGCAGTTTCAGTGCACAATTGGAAGGGCCCTGGCCCCTGGTCCCGTTTTGAATGTGCTGTTCGAGCGACAGAAACATTCTAGTCATTGCTAGTGGCGCACTCGTAAAGGAATTCCATAGAGAAGCTTTTAGAAGCAGCATCCTTGACTGATACCATAATCGGATTTTCCTGTTTGAAACCTTATTTCACTTTTTAAGCATAGGAATTCTGCTCTTTCAAGGTATGTAATAAAGTAAATTATTATGTAGGTGTTGGTGGCTTTTTCGCCCCCTGCCTGATTGCTATCCTCTATGCCTCAGAAACAGCCAGGGGATTATTATGTACAAACCGTGGCATGCAGATCTCAAGAGCGAAATTCTATGGTAGGCAGTACCATTTATGTTGCCTCTCGTTCTCCTGGCAGGAGATCTGAGGAGCCTTTATTCCCAAGGGGAATCATTTCTTTATCTGTGCAGAAGCTTTTCAATTTGACACTGGCCCATTTGTTATTTCTGCTGTTGTGTACTTTGCCAGTCTGTGGTGTTACTGAGACGCCTCTGACATCACTGAGACGCCTGATGTCACCGAGACTCCTGAAGTCTCCGGAACTCCTGATGTCACCAAGACTCCTCTGACGTCACTGAGACTCCTCTGATGTCACTGAGACTCCTCTGATGTCACTGAGACTCCTCTGATGTCACTGAGACTCCTGATACCTCCAGGAGTCCTCTGACGTCGCCGACTCATCTGACGTCACTGAGACTCCTCTGATGTCACTGAGATTCCTCTGGTGTCACTGAGTCTCCTCATGTCTCTGGGACTCCTCTGATGTCACTGGGACTCCTCTGATGTCACAAGACTCCCCTGACATCAGTCTTGTGGAGTTCTGGCTGTGCTTTCCTTGATGTAGTTAATCCACGTTGAAATTAACTTTTGGGTATGAAGTAAGAAAGGGGTTTGATTTGGTTCCCTCCCTCCCTTGTCCCTCACTTATGCAAGAGTCTAGCCAGTTTCTGCAGCACCATTTGTTGTTGATACTTTGTTGAAAAAGTATCTCCTTTCTCTACTGCATATACTTAACCTCTTTGTTGTAGATTAACTGTATGCGCATCTGGTGATATCTCTCTAGCCTTTCAGTCTGTTCCATTGGTCTAAGAGTCTGTTTACTCGTGCCAAGCAATTTGGGTTACTGTAGCTTTGTAATGTAATTCAAGATCAGGTATTAGAACATGCCTACCATCTTTTCCCACCTCTAGAGTTGTTTGTTCTGAGAGTTTTATGGTTCCATAGATATTTTAGAAATATTTGCCTAGTGTCTCAAAAAATTCTGTAGGAATTTTTTGATAGAGATTCCATTGTGTCTATAAATTACCTATTGGGTAGTTTACATTCATCTTGGTCGCTCCAATCCATGAACAAGTCATATATTTCCTTGTGTCTTTTCTTTCCTTCTGTTGGTGAGATCATTATCCGAAAGGACTTTCATATCCCTTCTATGGTTATCTACCCCAAGAACCTGAAACAGTAATCTACAAGGATATTGCCAATGTGTGTTCATTACAGCATTGTAATAGCCAAGGTTGGTCAGGAAATAATCCAAGAGCTCAATCATTGTAGTGTATATGTGTATATGCTATATATATATATATATATATATATATATATATATATATACACACACACACAAAACACACACACTGGAATATGACTCAGCTGTGAGAAAAGGTGAAGTCATGCAGTTTGCCACGTTGGATGGTAGTCATGCTCAGTGAAGTGAGTCAGAGGAAATAGACAAGTACCAGGTGACCCACGCTCATCTGTGGAGTCTAAAGAAACAAAACAAGGGCTTAGATCGTCCTGGTAGGAAAGGAGCCCACAGCTATGGTCAGCAGAACAGACTGAGACGGTCACGGTGGGCGTGAGGCCCTGGGACAGTGGTGGAGGGTGGTTGCCGCTTTGGCTTGCTGAAGTAGCCTTGGAGGTGCAGAGCAATAATGCGGAAACTGTTGTGCATCCCTTTTTCCCCAGTTACAAAGGCAGCTACTCTCCTTGGGCCGGGCGCGGCGGGCAGGGCAGGCAGAGGGAGTAGACCCAGCCCTCGGTGTCTCAGCGAGGCTCTTGATTTTGAGACGTTGAGAGAAAAATGCCCGTCATCTGAGCCGGCCGTGAAAGAACTCCAGAATTGCATCTTCCCAGTGAGCACCCGCCGGAGTGATGTGGAAGGGCGCCCTGTTCCTCGGGGCCGCTGTGTGTGGCCGGCACACGGCGATCGAACAGGATGGGCAAGGCCACCCCTGCCTGCCGTGGCTCTGGGTGCCCCGAACAGCTAGTGTGTGTCCGAGCTGAGGCAGGTGGGGAGGAGGGTGGGCTTCCCCGCGGTCAGGTGGATGGCTCGGTAGCGGGGAGTCTTTCATTACCTACAGGTCTCTCTTCCATGCAGAATCCCACGCACCGCTTCACACTCCGGTCCTGGTCCTCTTCCCGCCTGGGAATTGGGATGTGGGACCCGGGGTGAGCCAGCCGAGTGTTGCAGGCTTGTCCCCGCCCACCCTGGAGTCCAGTCACTCCACCCTGGTGGACACCTGCATGGAACCCAGCCCCAGACGCCGGGCAGGCGTGTGTGCCTCCCGGAGACCCCGGCCAGCGGTGTGTGGCCCCTGGCTTGCTGTACCACAGAGCCCTGTTTTTTGTTTTGTTTTTTGTTCGTCTTTATTATTCTCCCCCCCCCCCGGGCTTTTTATTGATTCGCTGTGACATACAGTTACAAAGCTCTCATGTTTGAGCTTCTGTCATGCAATCATCAAACACACCCATCCCTGCACCAGTGCACATTTTCCACCACTCCCCTCTCCCGCCTTCCAAACCTTCCCCTGTGTGGCAGACAGTTTCCCCCGTACTCTCTCTCTCTACTTTGGTTGCATTTGGTATTTCGACACCAGTCCCACCACCGCCTGTTTTGTTTTTTGGGGGACACAGTGGCCCACAGATAGCGGGCAGCTGTATCTTGGACATGGAGCGACAGGTACTCCTGATGTCTTTGTAGGACATCAGTCACAGAGCCACGAAGCGCTTGCCTTCTGCCGCGTGGACATCCCGGCCTACACACAGTGTGGCTGATGGGCCCAGCGTGACCATTCTCTCAGCCGTGGGTAAGGCTGTGGCTTTCTCTCCCCCCTTTTTGGGTCCTGTCCCTTGCACCGACGCCTTTTTTCCCAACCTGGTCCGGCCCGTGGGGGCCACGTCAGCACTGGGGCCAGTAAAGCACAAGGAGGGGTTCTGTCTGGAACCCTGGAACCGGGGAAGGGGGGACACTGCATGGCTCTGCACCAGGGTGTCATTTCTGCAGGTGTGGGTGCTCCCCGTGCCGTGCTCACAGCAGGGAAACCGTTTCTGAAGCTGGAGGCAGCCCGGGAGACCGAGGTTTGGCCTTGGCTCTGCCTTGGCTCTGCCGGCGGGGCTGGTTCTGACTGAGGCCCAGCCTCTCTGTGCCCCAGCTCCCTCCTTGGCCCTGCCTCGACTGCATTTCAGAGTTCCCCGCGATGCTTCGGGGTCACCGTGAAAGGGTTGCCATTGGCCGCAGACCGCACAAACAGGAAGGTGACGCACGTCTTCAGGTTGGACGCCAGGCACACACCTGCAGAGCCAGCACCGCCCCGGTGCCTGGGGCTCTCTCGCCCGAAGAGGAGGGTGATGAGAGCGCAGGAGTGCAAGCTGGCACGGCCCCGCCCGGGAAGTCCTTCGAGGCTCACTTCCCCTGAAGGACTGACCGGGCCCTGTGTGATAGGGTCAGTGCAGCCGCTGCCCAGCTGAGGTCTAGGCAGACTTGCTCTCGGAGCCAGCCTACTTCCGGTGGTCCCCGGGCAGCCCCATCAGGCCGTGGGGATGACGCCTTCCTTAGCTGTAGTCACAGAACCTTGCTTCCAGGTGCTGGGGGAGGACTCGATGGCCATGCTTTGGGTTGCGAGGGGCACGTGGCTGTTTCTCAGTGTGATCGCTGCTGCCACGGCCACCTGTGTCCCCACCTGGAGTTCCAGGTGAGACCAGCATGTGGACCAGGTGACTTAGCCCTGGATGGGTCAGGTAGACATTACTGTGCTTTCCTTCCTCAGGGATAGCCTGGGACTGGCGGTTTGAGGAAACTGCCATTGGTCATCGGAGTCTGAGCTGAGAGAATGGCTGAGAAGTCCCACTTGTGTGTTCTTGGGCCCTACCATATCCAGGGATCCTGGCCCTGTCCCGACACCACGTGCACGGGCACACACACACACACACACACACACACACACACACACACACACACACACACACACACACTCTCTCTCTCTCTCTCTCTCTCTCTCTCTCTCTCTCTCTCTCTCTCTCTCTCTCTGTTTGGCTTGGGAGAACCTGGCTTTCAAAGCTGGTCTGAGTTGGGTCAGGGGTCCTGGCCCTGTCCCCTGATAACCCCCCCCCCCACACACACACACACACTCACTCTTGAGCTTGGGGGAGAACCTGGCTCTCAGAGCTGGTCTGAGATCGGGTCAGGCCTAGGACAGGGCTGCTGGAGCGAATTGTACTGTGACGTCCAAGCCTTTCCCGGGGCAGAGTCGCCCGGTGACCACCCCCAGACCCAGCCCAGCTGCTGCCCACTCTGCTCTGTGTTTTGTGATGGCGCTGTCTCTGCAGGCTGGGTCATCTGTTCTGCATCTCGCATCACCCAGAGCTGGCAGTGAGCTAGAGGTGCCCGGGGACGGGAGGGCTGCCACCGTGGACAGAGTCCCCGCGACTTCCCCAGAACGGCCTGTGCTCACCTGTGGGACTGGTCTTGGCTCCATGCATGGAAACGCAGCTGTCTCCAGGAGTGAACTGCACACAGGCAGGGGCGAAGGGCAGGGGGTGTGGGAGCTCCAGGACAGGGGTGAGGAAGACACTAGGGAAAGTGGGGGATGTGCCCAGCACACCCTCTTTTGCTTCCCCAACTCGAGTCAGGGTTCAGTGCCGAGGGGGACCAGGCAGTGCCACGGGGATAGAACTTGGGCCTCCTGCACGCACGCACAGCAAGCGCTCGGGCCGCCAAACAGTCTCTCTGACCCCATGATTGATTGATTGATTGATTGATTTTTTTTAAAGTGAAAGTCCTTAGTCACGGGGTGCCCGCCTGGTCTGGTTTGCCCACTTGCGCCCGACATCGGAGTGTTCACCGGGCCGGGGACAAGTAACAACATTTCGTTTTGGAAACGAGGTGATCAAATGATCTCCGCCTGTGCCAGGAAGATAAGGCCGTATTGGAACATTTAAAAATAGATGAGTAACCGCTGGCAACCAGAAGATACAGTGACCCTTGGTGGGCCGGCTGTAACCCAGCCGCCTGGGCCACGCCTGCCTCAGTTACCCTCCTCTGTCCACAGCCCTGGGCTAGCGATTGTTGGTGGCATTTGATTCCTGTGTGTCAGATCAGAGCCGGGGCGTGCTTGCCTTCTCCTTCGTCCGAAGCTTCATGCAATTCCCTCGGCTGGGACATTTTTCTTGGTGTAATTTTGCTCTGCCAGGATGAAACCCGGGGCCTCGAGTATGCTGCCAGGCCACACAGCCTCTGCCCCTGTGACTGGGTTTTGAACTTTGAAAACAACGTGGGTTTTTATTTTTGTTGTAGTGTGTGATCTGTCTGAACTCCTCACCGTTGCTAGCTGTGCGCCCGTGTGCCTTGCATTTGTTGTTCAGTTTTGTAGTGGCTTGCAGGGAGCCCCTCCCGGGGGTCCTCTTGGGCTGTTCCCAGCTACAGTGCTCAGGGCTCACTTCTGGAGGTGCCCAGGGACCACGTGATGCTGGAAGTGGAACCTGGGCCTCCCACACACCCAGCACGTGCCCCAGTGTATCGAGGCATCCCTCTGGCCCCCAGCCTGCCTTTTAAAATGGGGGGAAAAAAGAGGAAGAAGACACGGAGAAGGCCATTTCATAGGTGCCCTCTATTCCCCTGCTATGTTTCTATGTCTTATTCATTTATTTATTTATTTATGACTTTTTGGGTTACACCGAGTGGTGCTCAGGGGTCACACCCGGCTCTGCACTCAGCACTTAACTCCTGGCAGTGCTCAGGTGACCATATGGGATGCCAGGGTTTGAACTCGGGTCAGCAAAACTTCCTCTACCTGCAGATTACTATCACTCCGGCCCCTATGTTTACTTTTCTTCTGCAGTGTTTTGGGGGACAGTTTGGGGCCACACCTGGTAGTCGTGCTCAGGAGCTCTTCCATGCATGGTGTTTGGGGGTCGATCCTGGTGGTGCTCAGGGGACCACGGGGTGCTGTGGGTGGGTCAGACCTAGTCCCTCCCCCACCCCCCTCTCCCGCCGCATGCAGAGCACATACTGGGCCCTCGGAGCGGTCTCTCCACAAAGCGCGTTTCTGAGCGATTCCTGCTTAGGCAGTTTTGACCTTCAGGTTGTGAGTGTGACAGAGTGAGGGTTCCAGACCCACAACTTGGTCCCACCATGTCAGGCTTCTCTTTCAGCCCAGGAGACTGAGAAAGTCTGTTCAAATGAGCATGTCGTGCGTCTCAGCAGCTAAACAGCCATGAAGAATTTATCTGCCCATGCATTTCGTGTGTGTGTGTGTGTGTGTGTGTGTGTGTGTGCGTGCGTGCACATGTATGTGTGCAGTGACCCACCATGTCTTATATTGATTTGTGTGCTAGCGCTGAAATCGAGTAGTGTGGCCTGCGTTGCTTTTATTTTTTATTTTTTTTCTTTTTGGGTCACACCCAGTGATGCTCAGGGGTTACTCCTGGCTCTGCACTCAGAAATTACTCCTGGCGGTGCTCAGGGGACCCTGTGGGATGCTGGGAATCGAACCCGGGTCGGCCGCGTGCAAGGCAAACGCCCTACCCACTGTGCTATCGCTCCAGCCCCATGGCCTGCGTTGGGAGTGGAGGAAACGGGCGGCTCCTTCACTCCCTGTGCGCTCTTTGGGGCCAAAGTCAGGTTCAGCCACGTCCCCATCCGTACGCTCCCCTGCCAGGCGTCACGGTCGGGTCTCAGGAGCGCAGCCTAGTCAGCCTTGGTCTGCTCGGGACCCCCAGAGGGCGGCTTCGTGGAACTGACCGGGGAGGATGCCGAGGTTTTGTCCAACCTGGAATGTGAGGGTGTGAGTGTGGGTGTGTGAGAGAGAGTGTGTGTGTGGGTGTGTGGGTGTGTGAGCGAGTGTGTGGTAGTGTGTGTATGAGTGAGTGAGTGTGTGTAAGTGCGTGTGTGAGTGTGTGTAAGAGTATAGTTTGTGAACCTGTATAGTGTGTGTGTGAGAGAGGGAGAGGGGTGGGAGACAGACAGACGGACAGACAGCAGTGTGGGTATTCATAGGTGATTTGCCGTCTTGGTGCTCACTGGTAATGCAGAACCCTGACCAGTTTGGCCCTCGGGGGATGAGTCTCGGGGTCAGGAACAGAGGGTGAGTGCCCAACCCTACCTGGCCTGTTCCCTTTGACTACAAGAAACCCCTCAGGGCCTCCCTGGAAACCGTGTTCTTTTTTTCGTATGTTTGTTTTGTTTTGTTTTTTGGGTCACACCCTGCAATGCACAGGAGTTAACTCCTGGCTCTGCACTCAGGAATAACTCCTGGTGGTGCTCAGGGGGACCATGTCGGATGCTGGGAATCAAACCTGGGTCAGCCGCATGCAAGGCAAACGCCCTAACAGCTGTGCTATCGCTCCAGCCCCCAAAACCATATTCTTTAGAAATTCAACAGAAAATACTCCTGTCACCCCCTTAACTCCCTCCCCCCCCCACCCCCAGATTTCCTTGACTCCGGTGAAGGGCAGGTGGCCGTACTGCCCACTCTGGGAGACGCTGCTCTCACGCCTGCAGCCCATGGTCTGGGTGTCAGTCGGTAACTGTTTTCAGGGGTGGAGAGAGAATGCAGTGGGGAAGGTGCTTACGCTGCACGCGGCCGCGTCGGCTTGGATCCCCGGCATCTCCTGTGGTCCGCTGAGCCCCCACCGGGAGTGGCCCCTGAGAGCAGAGCCAGGAAGAAGCCCTCAGCACCACTGTGTGTGGGCCCAAGCCTGGCTGTAAATACCAACCTCTCAGCTCCCCGGAGCGGCCCTCGGTCACTTGCTAACCTCGGCTGCTGGGGCGGCCTCAGGCCTGGCCTCACCCCCCCTCCCCGCCCCACCTCACCCAGCTGCACCCCACCAGCTTTGGCCAGTTTTCTCCGTCAACTCGGTTTTAGGCGAAAGCTGGGGGTGGTTTTGGTGTTGTTTGTGGTTTCATCTTTTTGACTTTTATGTTTTCACCCTACAGACCGGTGACAGGAGGGGAGCTGTTTCACAGACCCCCCTGAAAGCCACCTTCTTTAAGGGAGTGAACAGAAAGACCCCTCTGCTCCCCTCCCCGTTGCACCCGAATAAAAGTTGATATTTCCAGTCAGAATGTGTGTGTGTGTCCGTGTGTGTCCGTGTGTCCGTGTCCGTGTGTCTCACAGAACCACGGCAGGGCCACGTGTGCCGTGGCAGGAAGGCCCACGGTCCTCACAGGCTTGGCTCAGGACCAACCCGCAGGGGTACAGGTGCTGCCTCCGTGCGTGTGGACCCTTCCCGCATGGATCAGCCCCCCTCCCCCTCCGCCCAGCCCGTCCGGCCCCATCACTCCAGGGGAAGCGTTTCCATGCACATCCCAGCACTCCCCGCTCCGTCCCAGCCCAGCCCGGGATACCTCTGTGCAGGGCGGATTCCCCCAAACACCCAGCTCCCAGCCCGCCAGCTTCCCAGGCACACGGTCACCGCCGGGGCCCTCTCTGTATTTGTGAGAACCTGTCTGCAAGGTCCCAGTGGGCTCACGGCAGAGGCTGCAGGTACAGAGTGACCATCCCCCTTGCGCCCTGCCGTCCTCACAGTGGTGCTGACCCTCTCTGGATGCGCCAGGGCTGGTAGGTTCATCACGGGAAGGGGGGCAGGGGTGCAGCTGTCTCTCCAGCCCATCAGCTCCTGGGGGACAGGGTCGGCGTTTGCAAACACGGTGTAAGCCCGGCCAGCAGTTGTTAGGGAAATCCAAGCGTCGGCCGTGCCTTCGCTTTCCTATCCTTGTTTCTGGAGTAATTGTCTGCTAAGGGAAATAAACAATGATGTATCTAGAAAGAAATTCTTGGCGATCACTTGGGTGCTCTGTCCTCTCTCCCGCTGCGTACTTTATTTCTTCACGTACTTGGCGGGTTCCTCTAAATACTTGGAGATTTTGAAATTTCCCCACCCCTCCAAGTTTTGAGGCCAGGAGAATAGAATCGTGAGGCTAAAGAGCATCTCGCACTCACCAAAGAGTCTGGGGTGGTGTGAGGTCTTGGTTGAGTGTTAGAAACACTTTTCTCCCTTTATCCCCCTCCCCAGCCCCCACCACAAACCCTCCAGCTCTGCCCGCGATGTCCCTGGACAGGCGTGAATCCAGATACCCCGTTTCCATGCTGGGGTTGCCACGAGACACAGCCCGCCCCGCGCCGCCTGGCTCTCCTGTTGCAGACCGTAGGAGATCTGTCCCAGAAAGGCCCGCTGGGAGAGATCGGGGGTCATTCCCACAGCCCCGTGGTAGCAGGATGGACCTGGGTTTGCTGAGTGTGGGCACGAGAAAGCCTGGGCATTGTCCTGGCACCTCCATTGGACCAACAGTAGGAGTCACTTTGAAGTGTTGGCCCCTCATGAGCCTATGGGTCCAGAGGTTCCTTTGGTCAGCGGGGGGGCTGGGCACTTATGACTCTGTGTGTGTGTGTGTGTGTGTGTGTGTGTGTGTGTGTGTGTGTGTGTGTGTGTGTGTGTGTGTGTGAGTACGAGTGCCTGTGCCTGTGTGTGTACGTGCTCCGCACCTCTTTCCAAAGCAGAGACGGCTTCGCTGGCATGAAGGGCCTGGCCAGGCACCGTGGAAGGACCAGCGGTGTCCTTGGCCATGCCACACGTGCCTGCACGCGTGGATGCTGCTCTTTCCTGCACGGTGGCACGGCCTGCCCCCCCCCCACGCTGCTTTGCCCCCTCCCATACCGCTTATGTGCTTAAGCTGTTCCCTCTCGTCTGCACGCTGTTCACACGGGCCGGGGTGTGTGCTGGTGATGCGTGCGTGGGACAGCTGCCTTCCGAGGAGCCACCTTGGCGCTGGCTGTGGAAGTGTGGTTTCAACCGTGACACTCGGGGTCTGCCTTCTGGCTTCGAACGGCCGGACTGGGGGGAGGTTTATCCCCGCCTGCCCCTCCCCATCTCTCCCTTCCTTAGCCTCCCACCCTCTCGCCCTACATGCCACTTCATCCCAGCTTGGTCCTGGGGAGCAGGGGACAGACGAGTGGCTCCACAGGCGGTGGGGGCGGAAATAGGACCAGCTCCGAGGCACCCGTGGGGATGAGCTCGATCACCCTGAGATGAACTGAGGACCCTGCAGGCCTTTCCCTGGTCTTAGGGTCCCCCACGAGAGCCAGAAGCCCGTGTGCAGGCGCAGGGGCGGTGGGTGGTCAGCTGGGCCTTCGTTCTTTCCAGTCCAGTGGGAGCTAGGAGCGGTGCAGCCGCCCGGCTCCAGGTTTTGTCTGTACTTGTGTGTGCAAGGGCCGCGTAGCTGCCGGGGGGTCAGAAGCAAAAGCTCAGATACACACGAACACGGCGGGCTGAGAGAGCCCAGCGCTTAGGATGCTTGCCTTGTCACTGGCCCACCCTGGCCTGGTCCCCCTACCCCCACAGGGGTGACCCCTGAGCACAGCCCAGAGTAAGCCTCCTACCCAAAATATTGGGTCCGACTCTTTCGTTCATTTGTTGTTGTTACTGTTGTTTTGGGGGAGCATCCGGTGATGCTTGGACTTACTCCTGGCTCTACGCTCAGTGGCGGGTGGGGGGTGTCGGGGGAGCCTCTGCCGTGCTGGGGATTTGAACCTGGGTGGGTGGCAGGCAGAGCGCCCGAACCCCTGGGCCATCTCTCGGGGCCCTCTGGCGTGTCACCCCTCCCTGCTCGGCAGAAGCCAGGTGACAGTTGCCCAGAGCCAACCCTGCCTAGGATGGCCCTTTCTGCATCCCTGAGTGGGTTCCCAGGTGGGGGTGGGGCAGCGAGAAGACAGGGACTCTGGGACTCTGTGAGTCCCGTGCGTGGAAGGTGCCCACTTCCTTCAGCCTTGCGTCCCACGGCAGGTCTGACGGACCCCCTTGCTTGGACTCTTTCTCTTCTTCCCTGATCTCTCTCTCCCTCCCTCTCCCCCTGTTCCTCTTCCTCTTTCTCTCTCTTCTTCCTCTTCCCCTCTCTCTCCCCCTTTCTCTCTCCCTCTCCCTCTCTTTGTCCTTCTCTCCCTCCCTTCCTTTCTATCTACCCCCTCCCCCTCCCTCTCCCACCCCTTTGTCTGTGTCTCTCTCTGTCTCTCTGTCTCTGTCTCTGTCTCTGTCTCTCTCTCTCTCTCTCGTGGGGGGTATGTGGGAGCCAACCCAGGTCTCATGCACGCAGGCCGTGTGCTTTCTGTCCCGGCCAGGGACCTCTCATAAGCCGCCGCCTCCCAGCCGTCTCCAGAATGAGTCCTGGGCTCTCCCCTTTCCCTTGTCTACCCGGGCCGGGCTGCAGCCTCGGCTCCTCTTTGCGGCGGCCCTGCTGCTGCCACCTGGCCTCCCTGTGTCGTGGCAGCTAGCCCTCCCCTCGTCACCCCCCTGCTCTTCACTTCCTTCGCTGTGGCCGTTGCAGCCTGTTGTCCTCTGGCTTCCTGACGACGTCTTCTCTAGGCGTCCAGAGAGCAGTCAGTGGCGTGCTGTTTTGTGCCCACTCGCGTGTCCTCATGGGGCATGGAGCAGGTGTGCCAGGGCGGGCGGTCTCGGGAACCACCCCCCACCCCCCGCAAAGTGGCCATCAGCAGCACACTAGGACAGGAGGGCTCATCTGAGCACCGCGCTCCACTCTTGTGGTCCCGCCTCATTCTCCCCTTGAGTCCCCCTGGAAAAGGGCTTTATGAAACTCAGAAGCACTGGCAGGGGAGGGGAGAAAGGAGGGTCCGGAGAGCCCCAAGGGCTGAAGGTACTGCGTGGCTCCTGCTGGGAGTGACCCCCAGACAGTTGGAAACAGCCCCTGAGCACCTAGAAGGGGCCTGAAGGATGACTGAGCAGCTGTTCTCCCTCTTTTTTTTCTTTTCTCTTTGGGTCACACCCAGCGGTGCCCAGGGGTTACTCCTGGCTCTGCTTGGGCCATATGGGATGCCAGGTATTGAACCCGGGTGCAAGGCAAACGCCCCACCCACTGTACTGTCGCTCCGGCCCCGCGGCTTCAAGCAGCCTTGCAGCGGGCGCAGGACCTGACTCAGCCCAGTGCTGCCGAGTGCGTGCCCGGGGCCCTGCGTGATTTCCAGCCGCCGTCTGTGCCGAGTGGGCGAGCGGGTGTGAGCAGCGGCTCTGGTCAGGGCAGCAAGGGCAGCGCCGCGAGGATGCTGAGGAGGGCAGGGAGAGGGCGGGAGGGGATCGAGCAGTGTTTGCCGCCCTTGTGGGCTCAGACTGCCAGGAGGAAGTGTCTGTGCCCGCGTGCACCCACCAGGGAGCCCTGGCATTCGCCAGCATGTGCCCACGGGCCACAGAGCAGGCTCCGGGGCTGCCGGTGTGTTTGCTAGAGCCGCCCGGGCTCTTGGCCCTGAGACCGTGCCGGCGTGCTGGCCCCGATCCGGTCAGCTTCAGTGACCCAGTGGCCCGGGGCTTGGAAGCAGCAGGGAAATGTGGTTCTTAGCCACAGGAGCCCAGACACTTGCAGCTGTCACCTGGCTCCAGGCTGCGTGCAGCGGGGGTGGGAAGCGGTGGGCTTGGGGGGATTTGGCGGGGGGGGGGGTAGCCAATTCCTGCCAGGCCTGGGGCTAGATCTAGGGAGGGGAAAAAAACAGGGAAAATAGGGTTATTGCTGGATCTTTGATCTAAAATTTAGCAGTAATCAGTCTCTCTCTCTCTCTCTCTCTCTCTCTCTCTCTCTCTCTCTCTCTCTCTCTCGCTCGCTCCCCCTCTCCATCCCCTCCCGCCCGCCTCCCCCCTCCTTAGAAATAAGTGTTTCTGTGATCAAGGCTATCTTTTTTTCTTTCTCATGTAGCAGGGAGTTGGTGTTTATTCATTCCCTGGTGCTTTTCAATTAAAACAACAAAAAACTTAGCTTCCTTCATATCTTTGGTTTTTCCTTTCTACTCTTCACGGTCATTTTCTCAGACTGCCTGTGAGAAAATGTTTATCTCTACGTACATATATATATGTACACATATGTATATATATATTTACAGATGCACACACAGACGTCGTTTAAGATAAAGCATGTCTATGGATGAAGGTTTTCTTGTTATTGTGAGTTGGTGGTGGGGTTGGTCATACCCCGTTGTGTGCTCCTGGCTGGCTCTGTGGTCATTCCTAATGATGCTGGTGTGTGTGTGGGGGGAACTTGGTGTTGGTGGTGGGACTGGGTCCAGTCACATTCAAGGCAAGTGCCTTCACCTCTGTTGTCTTTGAATTTCGCCCCCTCCATACGGTGCTGGGATTGAGCCCGGGTCTCTTGTGCCCAGTCCGGTTTGAAGTTTTTCACCTTCAATTGTCTGTGACTCTCCCCTTACTAAGGTTAAGATATTTTCTGTGTTTCACGGGGCTCGAGTGACAGTACGGCAGGTAGAGCTGTACCAGGCGTTTGCCTTGCACGCCCCCAACCCTGTTCCATCTCTGCCATCCCATAGGGCCCCCCCGAGCACCGCCAGGAGCGACCCTGAGCATCTCCGGGTGTGCCCCCCACAACCCCCCCTCGCCCATTTCCCCTCCTGTATTCTAGCGAGGTGGCACAGTGGGTGAAGCAGTTGCCTTGCACAGGGCTTGTTCAAGGTTTAGTTGCTGGCACCCCATACCACCCCCTGAGCACAGAGCTGGAAGTAGGTCCTGGGCACAGCTGGGTGTGGCCCCAAAGCAGAACAAAATCCCTATTCCTTGAACCCAAATGTAAGTTAGGGCTATAGTAACAGTGACAGCAATAATAATAAAGTGTCATTACAGACTCGTTAATTTGTGTCAAGCGTTCCACACTGCTGTGTGATGTGACTACTAAGAGGGAAATGAATTTGGGGATTAAAGGGGCATGCATCACTGTATCACTGTCATCACTTTCATCCCGGTGTTCATCAATTTACTCGAGCGGGCGCTAGTAATGTCTCTGTTCATGTCAGCCCTGAGATGTTAGCAGCTTCTCCTTACTCATCTTTCCCAGCGATTGGAGGCTCTTTCAGGGTCAGGGGAATGAGACCTGTTATTGTTATTGTTCTTGGCATATCGAATATGCCACAGAGAGCTTGCCAGGCTCTGCCATGCGGGCGGGATGCTCTCGGTAGCTTGCCTTGCAAGGGGCATGTGGGGGGAGTAGTTCTGGATTCTTCAGGTGAGATGCAGATCTTTCTAAAAGCTCTGACACTCAAGTTTATTGCCTGGCTAGAATCAAATGATTTTTTTGCCCCTCTTCTTTGTTAGGAACACTAAAGGTAATTTTTCCTGGCCAAAGAAACTTCAGCCTTCTCTCTTGTATGCTCCCCCTTTTTTAAAAAAGGCTTGAGAGCTGCTCCCTCTGGGCTCCTGTGCGGTCACAGGAAACTGGGAGGTCAGATTTGCTGATCCGGAGCAGAGCCTCCGGGGGCTGCCCTTCCTGGCTCGGGCTGCCCTTCCCGGCTCGCCCGT
Source organism: Sorex araneus (assembly GCF_027595985.1). NCBI lineage: Eukaryota > Metazoa > Chordata > Mammalia > Eulipotyphla > Soricidae > Sorex > Sorex araneus. Next base: position 12,016,365 of record NC_073304.1, read on the forward strand.
CCTGTCTGCGGGAGACCCTCCAGCCTGGAGACAGCCCCGGCACCCAGCCAGAAAGATGCATTCTCTGTTTCTTTCTTTTCAAATCCCCCTTGGAAATTTTCAGAACGTGCTACTGATGGGCTGGAGTGATAGCACTGCCGGTAGGGCGTTTGCCTTGCACGCGGCCAACCCGGGTTCGATTCCTCCATCCCTCTCAGAGAGCCTGGCAAGCTACCGAGAGTATCCCACCCCCATGGGAGAGCCTGGTGTATTCGATATGCCAAAAACAGTAACAACAAGTCTCACACTGGAGACGTTACTTACTGGTGCCCACTCGAGGAAATCAATGAACAGTGGGAGGACAGTGCTACAGTGCTACTGATAGCCGTGAATAGTCTGTTAGAATCTGGCTTTTCAGTAAAACTGAGGGCCAGGGCCTTTGGGGGTCTGGGATTTGTTTGTTTTCTTTTTCTTTTTCTCTTTCTTGTCCCTTTTTATTGGTTTGTTTTTATTCTCTTTTTTTGTTTGTTTGTTTGTTTGTTTGCTGCACAGCTTGCAGTTTTGACTCCCAGCTCCACTCTGGGGTCCTGCACCCAGGGACTTAGAAGTTAAACCCTGGTTTGAGTTCTGTTGTTTATCTGGGGGAAGGTGGTTAAAGATTCCAGCTGAGGCTTAAATGTTTGTCTTGTGAGTTAAGTAGGTGGGGGGGGGCGGGGGAAAGAAAACCGGGTAGATTACTTTTCTGTTTTTGTCAAGTAGGACCTGTGGGGGAGAGTTTCTAAAGAATCTCATCCCTGGCTATGCTGAAAGGCGCAGGCCCCATTCTCTTTGCGTGTTTGAAATCTGACAAATTAAAAGTAGAGTTTTTAGTAGAGAACGATACATATTCATCATGATGGACCTGTTGAGGGAGCTGAGGGCTTGGGTGGCGATGATGTGAAAGCCACAGTATTCCTATGTTGGCACCCCTGGAAATAACCCGCTCGTTTCCTGTCAAGCTGGAGAAAGTGTCCCATTGTCAGATCACAAGCTTAGGCCGGCCAGCCAGGGTGAAGCTTCCGATCAAAGAAGTCTAAGGAATCCTCAACTCTTAGCTTCACTGACCTCAGAACGACGAATGCATCTACTAACCGCTTTTGCATTTTCTTTCTTTGTTTTTGCAGAGTATTGGGAAAGGGTCCTTGTGGTGCATAGACCCAGAGTACAGACAAAATCTCATTCAGGCTTTGAAAAAGACACCTTATCACCCACACCCACACGTGTTCAACACGCCGCCCGCCTCTCCTCAGGCATATCAAAGGTAAGGCTCGCCGACTTCGCTATCTCCAAAGTTGTATTATTTGGGCCGAGAAGGGCCCTGAAGTGAAGAATCGTGTGCTGTGTGATTTTTATTTATTTTCAGTGGGCCCTGAAGTGAATTGTTCCGTGCTGTCTGTGAGTTTTATTTATTTATTCTTGGTTTTTTGGGTCACACCTGGAAATGCTCAGGTGGTCACTCCTGGCTCACTCTGCGCTCAGGAATCGCTCCGGGCAGTGCTCGGGGGACCATATGGGATACAGGGTCTGGTGCGTGCGAGGCAAGGGGACTGTCTCTCCGGCCCCGTCTTTGATTTTTAAATGGCCCCAGGTAAACAAAAACGACATTAAGTGCTGTGGAAGGGATATTGGGGGAATTCCTCCAGACCTTACCTAGTCTTTGCTGTGCTGGAGGACCATGTTTCCAGAAGGTTCCACGGTGGATGAAATGTCTTCCTGGGTAGAAACATTGGCGGGGAAAGGCGTTCGTGTAAGCTTCTCGCTGTGTCTTGCTGGTTGGGGTGGAAGACCCAGGAGCGAGGCAAGTAGCTGATCTCGCCTCCTGCCAACCTGCCGTCTCACCCAGGCCTTCCTCGGGGCCCGCTGGATTGTTGTCCCTCCCGTCTCCATGTGGACACACACCCTGGAGATCACTGTGTTGTGGTTACTTGGTGTTTGCCTCTTCAAGGGAAACGGCAAAGAACAATGGCGACTTTCTTTCTCCCTTGCTTGCCTGTTCCCTTGTCAGACAATGCGGTCCGGGGTGCCAATTCCCAGAGAGAATTGGAAGGGAGAGTTCGCCAGTTCCATTGCTTTAAAATAAACAACAAAAGTCACATTAATGCTGGAGGCCAAACCCTGATCACATGCCACAGAGCGTGATTTTAGGCTCGATTGTCCTCAGACTCAAGTGTTTACCTGGGAAATCATGCCATGTGTCCCCCCCTCCCCCCCACCCCCAGATCCAGTAGAAAATACTTTCCTTTAAAAAATGTAAACGCATGGAAATGTTTTGTAACCCCCAGATAAGAGAAGGGATTCCGGGACTGCGGGTTTACGGCGTGAACTTCCGAGTTGAGCTTCCTAGTCTACTTCTTCTCGGTAGGGCCTTTCTCGGGGCTGCCGCCTGAGCCGAGGAAGGGAAGCCGCGCGGGCCTGGGAACGTGTTAACGATGTTCTGGAGAAGCATTCCATCACAGGCCCCGGACAATCCGTCTTCAGCGAGAGACGGGGAGGAACAGCTGGGCTCTCAGAGAAGACTGCTGTAGGTCTGCCTTTGCTAGGCGATTAGCGTGATGGGAGCCATGGCAACCGCAGCGTCTCCATGGTAACGCGTAGTCCAGACAGGTGCAGTTGCATCACAAGGCTGTTTGTTGCCTGGCAAAAGGACAGGCCATTAGTGCTTAGATATACGCTGTTGCCTTAGAAACAAATAACCCTACACGGCGACTACAGCCGGTCTGAGAGATTTTCGGGGGAGGGTTGTTGCTGCTTTTGTCTGTGTTCATGGAAAAGAAAAAAATCAGCGCAAGCACCCATTATTGGAAATGACAACTTGAGGTCATTTCGCTGTCGGAGATAAAATAGGATTTTCCAAGGCAGTCCCGCCAACATTATAGAAATGTCCAGAAGGCTAGAGCCATATGGTTAGTTGTTTTCCTTGCTGCTGTAAGCATCTCCCTAAAATGGAAGGGAGGTGCGGTGGGGGGTGGGATGGGGGTGGTGAGTTGCTGGCACATGCGGGAGATGACACTGGTCCTTGGTGTATCTCACCTTTGCACCCCCCCCCCACCCGTCTGGCCTTTCTTTTCCTGCCCAGTTTGTACCTCCAAAGTGTTTCGTGTTCTTCTGGAAGTTGTGAGCCTTCCCGTGCTGTTCCCGGGGTCACATTGCCGGTTCATTTAGACTAGTATTTTGTTGCCAGTTGTGACCCCGAGGGAAGCACAGTAATTATTTAATAATTTGAAGGATTAGAGCCCAGCTCTGGAGGTTGCTGGAGGAACGCGTTCCCAGGCAAGAGGCTTTCAGAGCTGGCCGAGCTTAATGACTTCATTTGATTTTTTTTTTAAATAGAGGCATAAAAGTACAGCCTAAGCAGAGCTTCTGTAATGAAGATCATTTCCACAGGAATACTTAAGAATATGCCCGTCCCCTTTCTCCAGGGTGACCAAGGGGGAAGGGTCCCCAGCTGCCTGACGTGCCAGGAGATGACAGACCAGCTTCCAGCCTGCCTCTTCCCTGGCCAGACTCAGTGAGAAGGGCTGTCCCTGTCTGCCCTTCATGGGCTTGTGTGTGTCTGTGTGTCTGTGTGTGTGGTGTCTGTGCAGGCCATCTAGCTAGTGTGTCTGTGTGTGTGGTGTCTGTGCAGGCCATCTAGCTAGTGTGTGTGTGTGTGTGGTGTCTGCAGGTCATGTAGCTACTGCGTATGTGTGTGTATGTGTGTGTGTGTGTGGTGTTTGTGCAGGCCATGTAGCTAGTGTGTGTGTGTGTGTGTGTGTGTGTGTGTGTGTGGTGTCTGTGCAGGCCATCTAGCTAGTGTGTGTGTGTGTGTGTGTGTGTGTGTGTGTGTGGTGTCTGCAGGCCATGTAGCTAGTGTGTATGTGTGTGTGTGTGTGTGTGTGGTGTCTGTGCAGGCCATCATTGTGTGTGTGTGTGTGTGTGTGTGTGTGTGTGGTGTCTGTGCAGGGTATGGAGACCGTGGCGGGACCCCTCTGCTGATGCTGTGGTTGCAGACCCCTTATTGCCATGACCTTGGGAAAGGGGAGCAGAGTGAATCGTGGAACGGGTACCCCCACTCACAGGCTGCCTTGACAATCTCTCTCTGGGGCCGCAAGGGTACAGGAATCACCATGGTGAGCACGTGGGTCCCACCTGCCTTCCCGGAGCCGGGCCTTAGCCTGCCACCCGGGGCAGTGAAGTGCCAGCACAGGCAAGGGCTGTTGGACACGGAGCGCTTGGACCCTCCCCGCAGGGAGCACACGGCCCCTCACCATGGGCTCCTCTGGACGCTGAATGTTGCCGTTCATCACCCCAAGCCTCTGGCCTCGAGGGCAGCTTTTGGTGGGTGTGTTGAGCTGACCGTCCGTGCGGGGCCCTCTGTGACTTGCATGTGCCCCGGGCCCATTCTCAGGGGTATTTGAGCCATGGAGTCAGGGAGCTGGGACTGGAAGTTCAAGATCAAGATGCTGGTGGATTATTTCGTGCTTCCTACTGAGGATTGTGGCGGGGGCGTGGGGGGGGGCTTGGGGGGAGATCACTGCCCCAGGCCCCTTCTGGAGCCAGGGGTTTGCTGTGTTCCCTGACCCGTGACACTTCACCTCTGCCTATGTCGCGATGGTCACAAGGCAGTCTCCCATGCGCTGCGTGGGACAGCCCGGATGAAATGAGGGCCCGCTCGCCTCTGTTCTGCATCCTCACCTCCCTGCCTTTCCCTCTGCTTGTGGCCTTGACTGGGGAGCGTGTGGGTGGGTGGGCTCTTGTGATTTTCACTGTGACGCGGGGGAGGGGCTGCTGGGGGTGTCACACAGGGAGTTGTGGTATTCTTAGAGTCTGGGGTCCCAGACAGCAGGGTTGCTGAAATCACACTTGGTGTGCGAGTGTTTGTGTGTGTGTGTGTGTGTGTGTGTGTGTGTGTACGCATGTCCCACATATGAAGGGGGAAATAACAGGGGATGAGCCCACAGTGTTAGACCTTCAAGGCAGGTCCTCTGTCAGCTGAACCCTGATTCTGGGCCCCTGGTACTTCCGAGCTTGTCTGCTGATGACCTCTTTGATGAGTCCTGCAAAATCAGGTCACATACTGCCTTCCTGTTCTAGGCGTTTGGGCTGATTAGAAACCCAGAGGCAGAACCTAAGGAAGTGTTCAAGAACCAGAGAGTGGGACACATGTAAGGGACCCAGGAGCCATCCTGAACCGGACAGTGCTCCCCGGGGCCCTGCCAGGACGAGCTGAGCCACAGAATGGCATCATAGCTTTGTGTTGAGTTATAACTCCAGATAGAAAATACCCCCTCAAGTCCATATTCTCACGTGAACAGTTTTGTGACTGTCTATCTTGCAGTGATTCATCTTTAAAAAATCCAATATAACAACAACAACAATAATGATAATAAAAAATTTTAAAATCCATACCTACAATCGAATCAAAAGAGTGATGGGGGCTGGAGCGGCAGCACAGCGGGTAGGGTGTTTGCCTTGTACGCAGCTGACCCGGGTTCGAGTCCCAGCAGCCCATATGCACCTCCGAGCACCGCCAGGATTAATTTCTGAGTGCATACATAAGCCAGGAGAAACCCCTGTGCATTGCCGGGTGTGACCCAAATAAAATAAATAAATAAATATGCAGCTCGTTTTTTTGGCATAATGAAAAGTAAAAAGACTGCATTGCCGAACCGTCAGTTGCCAGATCTGCTGCAGCTCTCTCTGCCGGCCCTTGGTTTCTGGGACCTCTGTCTGACAGGCTGCGCCCCATGGGGGGCATTCCTGTCATTCGGATATTACAGTTCTTGCAGCTCTGTATGGGTGAATAGACACTCAGCCCAGCCTGGTGGGGTTCCCAGGGCTGAGCTCAGGGAACTCGGGCCAGTTGGCTTCTCGGAGGGCTCTGGCCCTTTTGCCAGGGCAGTTCTCAGATCCAGACCGGGAAGGACTTGCTGTCTTCATGGTTAAGTTGCTTATGACCATCCTTCCAAATTTCTCCTCACAGGACATGTGTACCCTGATGATTTTTCTATCTCTGTTGCCAGGGCACCTTCTAATCTCTTCCTCCACCTACTCTCACCACCTTTCAAAGGAACTTTCCATTCTCTAAGCTTCCACCTAGTGTGCTGACATGATCTTGATGATTTCGATACTGAATAATGGGGACAGTTACGCTAGGTCAGATTATTATCCCACTACCAGATTATGAGAACAGAGTGTTTTCAAAAATGGGGTTGATGTCCAAAATTGCCACCGTGCCCCCAGCCTGACTCCATCATCTCAGCATGGACCTCACCAAGATATAATCTGCTGAAAATTTGGGTATGCCGGTTTTGTGACTGAAATCTTCAGGCTTTCTTGGATTGGGATGGGCTACCTGCCCCCACCTCCCTGTACTTCCGGAAGCCTCGGCAGTCACATCCACTCCTCAGAGCGACCAACCAACTGAAAAGCTACTCCAGCCTTACCATCCAGATATAAATACTGAGTGCCCTGAAAAAACACCATGATCTCTTGGCATCTGTATTGCAGACCATAATGCACAAAAAGAAAAGGAGAGAGAAAGCAAGAAGGAAAGTGCCCCCCATAGAGGGAGGTTGGGTGGGGGTTGGGGTTTTGGAGGATGGTGGGAGATGTACACTGGTGGAGGGATGGGTGCTGGATCATTGTATGACTGAAACCCAATTATGAACAGCTTTGTAGTGGTCTCTCTCACGGATATTCAATTAAAATTTTTTTTAAAAAATTAAAAATAAAAGTAACTTGGAGTTCATGCCCAATTCAATCAGCATAATCAATGGCTAAATAAAAAGCAGTACTCCATGGCAGGAGGGGCGCTGGGAACATGGGTGGTGAAGAATGGGCACTGGTGGAGGGATGGGTACTCGATCATTGTGTGACTGAAACATAATCACGAAAGTTTGTAAAACTGTAACTGTATCTCACAGTGATTCATAAATAATAATAATAATAAAAAAAAGCAGTACTCCTACATTAAAAAAAAATGGTGTCCGTGGATCCTCTGTGGAGCACCAATCCCATATCTCTTGGTATAGAAAAGCATTTTTTCCGTCACCCAAGGTGGGGAGAATGATTAGTTTTTGGAGAAGGGGCGTGTCATGGCATCTAGCTGGGACTTTGTATATTTTAAGTACCATACTTGGGAGCGGCGGCTGTGTAGTTTCACATCCTACACCAGTATTCCGCTGCTTTCTGTGCTGCTCTGTGGGATCTAGCTGAGCCCAGACCTTGACTGAGGACATTTTCTAGGGGTGCTACCCAGAGGGATCCCGCTTGCAAAAATAGACGCCAGAGACGTTGGTTCCTGCTGGTAAAATACCTTCCCTATCAAAAACAATGGCAGCGCATTTCACATTTTGTATAAAATATCATAATCTAACCTCCAAAGATAGGAAAATCCACTGGGGTTGACTGTCCCTAAAGTTCGCAGTCAAAACATTTCAAGGAAGATTCAACTGCTCTTAATTTTTTTCTTTTTCTTGAGAAACAGAATCCTAGACATTTCAACTTAACCACTTAGCTCTTTATGATTCTCTTTGCTTCTTCTGAACAATTTAATGAGCCGCAAAATATACGCTAATGGCCTCTCCAAAGAATTTGGCCTTTCAAATATTGAGGGTTTTAATGAAAATGGCCAATTTTTAGGGCTGACTCAGCAGAAAGTTTTAGCTTCTTCTGCTTTCTGCTCAATTCATGGGTTTGAGTTTATTCTCATAGATATAGTTCTTATATATGTTTGTGTGTATGCATATTTAAATCCATATGTAGAGCAGTACCACTACAGAAATTGGACAGAGTGGGCCACATATATTTGACTTAAGGAAATCAGTGGTAATTCCTCCCCAGAGAAGGAAGCTCAGATGCAGCTGGTTAAGGGTGGGGTGTGTGGGGGGTGGGGTAGGGGGGAGGGGGCTAACAAAATTACTGCATCAGGAGGAGATAGGAAAGGTAGTGAGGTGTTTGGGAAGCTCATCCTTTTAAACAATTAGAAGATTAGAAAATCCTTACAGTGTTAAGCTTATTAGCACAGTCATGTTAATTCAGCCCCTAAAATGCTGAATTGGCACACAAGAAATTACTCATTGTTTGGGCAGTTTTTTTTTCCTTTTTTTTCTTTTTGGGTCACACCCAGTGATGCTCCTCAGGGGTTACTCCTGGCTTTGCACTCAGGGTATACTCCTGTCGGTGCTTGGGGGACCGTATGAAATGCCGGGAATCGAACCTGGGTTGGCCACATGCAAGGCAAACACCCTACCCACTGTACTATGGCTCGGCCCCTCTTTTTCTTTTTTTAAACGTGTAAAGCACCTTTCTTTTCCGCCATCCACACTGGAGTGCGTGTAATGGTTGGCAGACAGAATGCCAGGCCACAGTCAAGTCCATGTGCATTGAAGGAGTTTGCCAGACTGTTCATTGCCAGCTTGGGTTGACTTTAGATTAGTTGCATCACTCTTGCTGTAGGTAACGTCTATGATGGAAAGCACAGGCAGGCCTTTAAGTGCCTCATATTTAATAACCTGGTTGTGTAAGTTTAATTTAAAAGGCGAGGTGTTCCGTATTTTGAAAATGCCTGCTTACCTCTTCCCTTTTGTGAGTCACTTCTTGATGTAGCGCATCTTTCAAAATCAGTATGCAGCTTTATTGTGCTAAATACGTAGAAAAATGTGCTAAGTTACTGTGAAATGGATATGGGATTGAATGACAAGATAGTCAAATAATAATAGTGCTTGCATCTCTGAAGTTAATTTTGTTGATAAAGGGAGGGACAGATGATACAAAAAAAACATTTTAAAGTTTTAAGGCTGTACTCTATTTTTTTTTTCTTAATCCGCAATTTCATTTAGAGTTCGAGCTTAAAACTTTTACCCACCGGTTCGCTATAATTTTATTTGCATATTGAGTCACGTTATCTCTTGCCTTCCATTGTATTTTCTGAGTTGCTCACAGAATATTTTCGATCTCAGCATTTTGCCTTCAGTATACGGGGCCATGTACATTTCATTCTCATTCAGTCCTACATGATTTGATTTAAATGGAAAACAGCCCCTGTTATCTTGGATTGCTTACCTAGGAGGCAGGACACACGAATATTGTGCCCACTCTTCCAATTTCATTCTGTTTTCACATTCACTTGGAAAGTTGAATGTTTAAGCAGGTTGATTATATCTATTTTACTCAGGTGCTGCTAAAAAAAAAAAAAAAGAAAGAAAGCACCCAGATAACTCATGGCATGGTACAGTTATATTTTTATCCTCTTAATTCTCGGGATGCCGTCTCTTTCAGGTTTGTATGCAAATACATAGTGGTAGAGTCAGAATCTCTTTGAAAACCGAAAAAAATCTAGAAACAAATGGCTGTAACTCAGCTCCGGAGATGGTGTGTGGCAAAGACTTGCCTTGTTACTTGGTGGTCCCTTCTCTGTCTCAGCTGCCTTTCCCCCCAGCATGTGAGGCCGGCTTCTAAGCCGTGGAGAAATCTTCCTGGTCCTTATCTCTAGCTTGGAGGGCACGGGATGGGAGGTGCATGCTGACAGCAGACCGAGCATGATGGCCACTTAATATCTGTATTGCAGACCATAACACCCAAAAGGAGAGAGAGACAGAGTGAAAGGGAATGCCCCGCCACAGAGGCAGTGGGTGGGTGCGGGGAACGGGGTGGGGGTGGCGGGAGGGATACCCGGAACATTGGTAGTGGAGAACGGGCACTGGAGGATGGGTACTCGATCATTGTATGACTGAAACGTAATGATGAAAGTTTGTAAGTCTGTAACTCTATCTCACAGTGACTCATTAAAGAATTTTAAAAATAGGGGCTGGAGTGATAGCACAGCGGGTAGGGCGTTTGCCTTGCACGCGGCCGACCCGGGTTCAATTCCCAGTATCCCGTATGGTCCCCTGAGCACCGCCAGGGGTAATTCCTGAGTGCAGAGCCAGGAGTAACCCCTGTGCATCGCCGGGTGTGACCCAAAAAGCAAAGAAAAAGAAAAAAATTTTAAAAATAAATAAAACAAAGACTTGCCTTGTTCCTAATTCTTGATGGCGGGAGGGGGGGTTGAAGGTTAAGGTTAAGCGTTCCCCGCCTTAGCAGACCTCAGTAGGGTCCTCACTGCTGAGCCCTTCTGTGTTAGTTGGGATTTCCTGAGTGTGAGGAAAGGGCTAGACTAGACAGGGCTCCCCGCCCTGTGCCTCTCCGGCATTGCAGAGCGGGGCTGACCTGCATCCTGCTTTTTTTTTTGGTCAATCTCCTCCTGTCCCCCGAGGGTGGGGGAATTGATCTCTGCATTAAGAACTATGAAAGAACTGTCAGAAATGTAGCCGAACGGTGATGGACAGTGTGAAACGCCAGGCAACGGTTTCTTGGCTTCTCAGCGGGGTGTGTGTGTGGGGGGAACCGGCAAATGTTTTCATCACCATAGAAAATGAGAAGCTCCCGCAGCTGCGCCTGAGTCTCTTTTTTCTCTGACTTCTGCCTCCGCCAAGTCCACGGGAGAGTTTATAGATGACAAGAGGACGAGGGTGCCGAGGTGGTGGGGTAAAATAATCTAGGCTGGACAGTGGGGCTGAAGTCCCTGGGCCCCCACGATGGCCTGTGTGAGGAGAGAGACGGTCACTTTCTCCCATCTCTACCACCCGGGACCAGACGGGAAGGCTAGGACTGATGGAGTCTGCTGGTGTGTCCCTGGGGGCCACCAGGTGGCCGTCGGCCACACCCGCTTGGTCTGCTCAGCGCAGGAGTTCATCCCCACCCCCCGATTTCTCAGCCTCGGACTCAGGCTGGAGTGAGGAATTGCCCTTTGCAGGAAAGGGAAATCAGCCCGAGGCCTTACCAGGGCTGCCAGGTTCTTGTCCTGTCTCACAGAAAGGAATTTCAAGGTAGACAGCACCGTAGCACGTACGTAACACTGTGTCCGTTCATCGATTTGCTCGAGCGGGCACCAGTAACGTCTCCATTGTGAGACTTGTTGTTACTGTTTCTGGCATGTCGAATGTGCCATGGGGAGCTTGCCAGGCTCTGCCGTGCGGGCGAGATACTCTCAGTAGCTTGCTGGGCTCTCTGACAGAGGCGGAGGAATCGAACCCCGGTCAGCCGTGTGCAAGGCAAATGCCCTACGCGCTGTGCTATCGCTCCAGTCCTGCCTTTACAGATACAGGGTAGACAGCAGTGAAGGAAAAACAGATTTTTATTTGGAGACTTTTAGGAAGGGGAAGGGGAAGGAGGGAGAGAGAGAGGGGGAGGGAGGGAGAGGAGGAGAGAAGAGCAAGAGAGAGAGAGAGAGAGAGAGAGACAGAGAACAGCATTCAAGAGAAAAGAGAAAACACAGGCTTTATTTGGAGGCTTTTAGGAAGGGGAACGAAGGAGGGAAGAAGGGAGGGAGGGAGAGAGAGAGAGAGAGAGAGAGAGAGAGAGAGAGAGAGATGTGGGTGCAGGAGGGCTCCTGCACACGCTCCCTCTGTTCAATGCGGCTTCTCTAGGGCTTTTCCCAAGCCGCCCCAGGTGCTTCTGCGAACTAAGAGTCCGTCGCTCGGCGGGTTGCCAAGGAGGATAGAGTTGGGTGCTCTTCTTTGAAAACTCCTTTTCTTGGCCTTTGTTCCCTCAGGAGCTTCTCTCCAGGGAGGGTCCAGCCTTCTCTGGTCGGGGCTAGCTCCAGGTGAAGGTCTTGGCGGGTCTTAGTCGCTGTGGTCACAGGTGGGTGCTGACTACCTTAGGGCTAGGTGGTTTTCAGACTCCCCAGGAATTCCATTGCTATGGTGGGGAAGTGGGGGGGCTTCCTTCATCCACCTGCCTACATCAGAACCGGTTCCTAAGGGATCTGAGGGAGAGAGTTCAGGGGGAAGGGTTCCCTTACCCCGTGCCTCTGGGGAATGTGTGTTCATCCGAGGGGGGCGTCGTGGGAAATATGAATGAAGATGTCACTCAGGAGAGAATGCAGCTGAGATGGTGAAGGCAGGACTAACTGAGGAAAAGCAGGGAGGCGGGGGCGGGGGGGGGTTTCCTTCAGTGGAGTGCCAAAGGAAGGTGCAGACACCTGTTTGCTTTCTTTAGCTGGGGGTGGGAGGCGTGGGTGCTCTCTGGGTGCTCTCTGGGTGCTCTCTGGGTGCTCTCGGTGGGGGAAAGGTGTGTGCTGGTAATACACAGGGAAGAGCCGAGCCCTTGTGGGAGTTACCCTTTGCACATCCGGCCCGTTCTCATGGGATTCCATCCTGGGAGTTTTCCTCTGGGGGCATTTTCTCTCCTGAATCTCTCGTCTCTCCCCTGGCGCCTGTATCTCTGCCCCAGTGGTCTGGGCTCCCTGCTGCTGTTTCTGTTCTGGGCGGGGAGGGTGTTGGGTGCCACAACTGAAGAGCCAGCAGCACCCAGGTGTGCCAGCCACCTTTAGCTTCAGCTCTGGGGGGGATTTAGAGCAGGTGGGTGGCGGGAAAATTTAGGCCCAGTAAAGAAAGATCTCTTTTATTTATTTATTTTTAAAATTTTTTCAGTGCATCACCATGAGGTATAGTTAGACTTACAAACTTTCGTGCTTACGTTTCAGTCATACAATGACCAAGTCCCCATCCCTCCACCAGTGCCCATTCTCCACCACCAGTGTTCCCAGTATCCCTCCCGCCAATCCCATCCCCACCCCCCACCCCACCCCCGTTTCTCTGGCAGGCGCATTCTCTTTTACTCTCTCTCCTTTTGCATGTTGTGGGGTTTTTTAAAAATTTTTTTAATTTGTTTTGCTTTTTGGGTCACACCCAGCGATGCTCAGGGGTTACTCCTGGCTCATGCACTCAGGAATTACCCCTGGCAGCGCTCAGGGGACCATATGGGACGCTGGGAATCGAACCCAGTTGGCCGTGTGCAAGGCAAACACCCTACCCGCTGTGCTATCGCTCCAGCCCCAAAGAAAGATCTCTTAACCAAATGCCCTGCTCGTCAGCTGGAGAGGTGGCCCCGTGGGTGAAGGACTCGGGTTCTCCGGGTGGCTTTGAAGTGGGGAGGGGAGGGGCGCTAGCCTCGAGAAGGGCATCCACCACTTCTCACTCTACCCACCTCTGTTTCCCTCCCCACGCCCCCAGAAGGTGCCTGGGCAAGTCTCTGACGGAGGAGAGTCCGCTCTGAGCACCTGCACGGCCTGAACCTCATGTCTCTTCAGCCCCCGTGAGGCGGCCGTCAAACCGCACTTGGCCCCCACCTGTTGCGCCCAGCGTGGGGCCTGATCCCTGCACCCATTTTCCCTGGGAGCCCTGGGGCCCCAGCCCGAGGAATTGCCCTCAGCGGGAAGGTCAGCCCGGAAACTTACCCGGGCTTTCCAGGAACATCGGGTTGGCCCTCCGTCACGGGAGAGAGTCTCAGGAGGGGACGAACAGCGAAGTTCATTTGGGAACTAAAGGGAGGTGGGGAGAGGGGTGGAGAAAGATAATGAGAACAGGGCCTTCTCCTCCGGGGACAGAGCGCAGTGCATGTCCCGGGCAGGGGTGCGGCCACGGCGCCCACGGGAGGAAGCACCCTTTTCTCTGCCAAGTACCGTTATCGATACTGTGCCCTAGCGGCGCCCCCAACACGTGTCGCGGGGACCGTTCCCAAGGGCGAGAGCTGTGAGCTGCTGGTGATAGTCTCTGTGTGGCCCGTGTCCTGGTGTGGTGCCTCTTCTCCCCCCCACCCCCGCTCCCGGTCTAGTCACGCCCTGGGCCCGGACGCCTGGAGCTCTGCACCTCGTGGCTGCCCAGGCTCCTGAGCTGGCCCATTTCTAAGGCGACGCGTCACACCTGCAGGGCCGGTGTAGGTTCCACACAGTCTTTCGTGCCCCCCCTCCCGCTGAGACCCCCACACCCCACCCCTTACACATTCCCAGTGGGACCCCCACCCCTTGCAGCTCGATCAAATAACCTTGTGCCAGTTCCGTCCCGTGAGCTGGGCAGAATGTTTGGGTTGATTGATGGGTGAACGAGCTACCTACCCCCACCCCCTGGGAGTCTCGAAGCCAACCTGGGAGTGATTTCAGGGTTGCAAGAATTGCACCGTCATCCCTTCCAGCCCTGGACCTGCTCCCGCAGAGCAAGCCCAGAGCGTGGCTCCCCGGCCCCGCCGGCCGCACTTCTCCAGGCCGACAGGGGAGGCACGCCAGGGTCGCTCCAAGGAGAGAGAGCACTGAGTCTGGAGCCTGGAGTTCGCGGCCAGGCTGGGGCGGATGGGGACCGGGCTCTGTCGTTACCTCCCTGGGTTTGTGGCCCTCGCTGCCGGCCCCTCCATGGGAATAAAGGGATCCCAGTGGATCGTTGCCAGCAGCTGTCCATCAGATCACGCAGAGCTTCTCTGCGGTTTACTGGTGGAATGAGCGTGGATGCTGCCCCCCTCCCCCCCACCCCTGCTCCCTTGAGGTCCACGTGGCTGGGGCGCTCGCAGGCACCCAGAGGCCCTTCGCTGACTCGGGCTGATTTTCAGGTCACCTGCAGAAGCGTCCGCCAACTGTTTGGACACCTTTTTTGAAACCTCTTTACCGAGTTGCTTCACACGAGTCCAGTTGAGACCTGCTCGCTGTGGGCTTGTCTGCTCATAAGGGGAGAGCTTTGGGCAAAGTCTGCTCACATGCCGCTGGCTCCGCTCCTGTCTCAGCGCCCCGCCGCCCCCAGCCACGCCCTCTCCCAGCCACGCCCTCTCCCAGCCACGCCCTCTCCCAGCCACGCCCTCTCCCAGCCACGCCCCCTCCCCAGCGAGTCTGGCGAACACAGAAGGGAAGGGGGAAATGGGCCGTTTCACCAGCTTCTTTACTTCCCTCTGCTTCCCCTCTTCCTCCTTTACTTTCTCTCCCTCCTTTCTCCTCTTTCTGCCTTCTCCCCCCCCCCCCAACCTCCCGACTTCCATCTGCAATTGTGGGCCTTCTGGGTGGAAGTTTGGATGTCTTTTCTCTGTTCTTTTCCCTTCCCGTCCCTTTTTTCTTTTCTTTTCTGCCACACCCAGCGGTGCTCAGGGCTAAGTGATTGCTCCTGGCGGGCTTGAGGAACCGTATGGGGTAGAAGTAGGTGGACCCCGTGGGTGGTTTATGTGAGGCTGGGGGGAGAGAGACGGGCACCTTCTCCCAATCCCCCTCTGCCACCCAGGACCCTCTGGGCAGACGAGGACTGGTCAAGTCTGCAGTGAGCCCCTTCCCGGCACAGGCCAGGGCCCCCCCCCCCCCCCCCCCCCCCCCCCCCCCGCCACCTCCACTGTCAGGCCACACCTGAGGTTCGCTTAGTCTTCTAGTACAGGAGTTGGCCCCACGGGGAGCCACGGACTCTGGTGGGAGCTAGAATTTGCTCTTTGCAGGAGAAGGAGAAGCCAGTCCCAGGCCTTACCCAGGGTTTTCCGGGTTCTTTTTTTTTTTTTTTTTAATTCTTTTTGGGTCACACCCGGCAATGCACAGGGGTCATTCCTGGCTCATGCACTCAGGAATTAACCCTGGCGGTGCTCAGGGGACCATATGGGATGCTGGGAATCGAACCCGGGTCGGCCGCGTGCAAGGCAAACGCCCTACCCGCTGTGCTATTACTCCAGCCCCCGTTTTCGGGGTTCTTGAATCGCCTCACAGAAAAGAATTTCAGGAGTAGACAAGCAGTGAAGTAAAACAGATTTTATTTGGAGGGTTTTTGAAGGAGAGAGAGACAGACAGAGAGACAGAGACACAGAGAGAGACAGAGAGAAACGTGTTCAAGGGAGAAGGTGGGTTTCTTCAAGGGTGGAGAGAGCTCCTACACACGTCCCAGTATCAGATGGGGAAGCATGGAAGTGCACATCTCAAAGAGGGGAGATGAGATGCGGGCAACACGCGTGCTCAGGTGCCACATGTGCTCAACCACGTGGGCACAAGCAGCTCATGGGCTGGGGCAGCATATGTGCCCCTTTCTTTGTGACTTTTTTTTTTGCTTTTTGCTTTTTGGGTCACACCCAGCGATGCATAAGTGTTACTCCTGGCTCTGCATTCAGGAATTACTTCTGGCGGTGCTCGGGGACTGTATGGGATGCTGGGAATCGAACCCAGGTTGGCGCATGTAAGGCAAACGCCCGACCCGCTGTGCTATCGTTCTAGCCCCTCTTTGTGACTTTTATAGGGTTTCTCCAACCTGTCCCCATGAGGGGCTTCTATCTAGGTAAAGGTCCGTTGCTAAGGGGGTCCCCAAAGGCGGTAGGGTTGGGAGTGGTGATGGTCTTTGAAATTCCTCCCCTGGCCTTTTAGTTTGTGCTGGAGCTTCTCTGGGAGGGCGTCCAGCCTTCTCTGGGTCTGCTGCTGGCCAGGAGAAACTCTTATCAGGCCTTAGTTCCTGTTTCCTGCAAGGTTGGCTTTTGCAATTTCAGTGCTGTTACTTCCCAGGAAACTTCCTGCCACTGCCTTGGGAGGGGCCTTCCTATCTGCCTCCCTGCCTGTGTCCGGGTGCAGACGCCGAGGATCGAGCCCAGGTCAGCTGCATGCAAGTCAGACACCCAGCCCTGTGTACTGCCGCTTCATTCCTGGATTTCTGTGTAAACGCCAAGGATCGTAGACTCCTTGGGCTACCGTAGGATTATTCTGAGGTGGGAATGGACCCTCCTTTGCGCGCCTCGAGGAGGAAGCATCCAGTGTCTTTACCCCTTTCCTGACTGCTGGGCAGGGATTTTCCTGCTGGACACATGTTTCGGCTGACTCGGGTGGATGCTCTGGGCCGCCGTCCCCTGCCCTGGTGTGGAGGGGCCCTCGAGGGTCCAGCAGGTGGCCAGTGCAGCCCCCGCCCTCAAAGAGGCAGGAGAAACAGGAACATCCAGAGCTCTCCGGCTCTGCGGACACTGACCATCGAGCCCTTCCCTCATGGCCGCGCAACACCCTCTGCCACCTCGCAGGAGACCAGAGGCCACACGGGGCGTCTCGCCTGGGCTGCCCTCTGGTGGGGGTTGGGGCCCTGGGGTGGCCCCACTCTAGCTGGTGCTGGCTGAGCCTGGGGAGGTGGGACCCCAGCTTATCCCGGCTGCTCACCCTCCAGCCAGGCCCTGGGCTCATCCCAGAAAATCTTTTTTAAGAAAGAGAGGCAGGCCTGGGCCAGAGAGAGAGCTCAGAGGACAACCCGGATTGTGTCCCTAGCCCCAAAAGCTCCTCCGAGCACCAAGCCAGGAGTAGCCCTGACGTAGAGCTCCCAGACACACAGTCTTCTGAGCCGCTCACTAGCTGTGTGACCTTGGGCAGGGTACCTGGATGCTCTGAGCCCACCGTTGTCGTGTGCACTGTGTATAGGACACCCGTATCCATGGGTTCACCGCAGGAAAAGGCAGCTTTCATTTACCCCTTCTGCCCTTCACTGGCCTTTCTCTGGAGAAGTGGGTAGGCCCCTCCCCTCCCCTCCACGCCCCTCCCCTCCACTCCCCTCCCCTCCTCCCCTCCCCTCCCCAAGAGATGGTCAAGTGCTAGATGGTCAATTCCAGGCTGTTGACTCCAAGGCCAGTGGGCAGCACTGAGCACTCTGCAGCCCCAGGAAATGCAAATGTGTGCAAGGTGGTGACCGTGGCCGGCCGCTTTGTCTCGTCCCTCTTGGCAGGAGCCTCCTGTCCCCTCCTGTCGGCTCAGCAGGGCTGAGCTTTTGAGGGGTGTCAGGCTCGCCCCCGCCTGCCTGCCTGCCCTGCCCTTCTTCGGATGGGAAAAGTTTTCCCAGCCACCGGCCCAAACAGTCAATTGTGTTCTTTCTCTTCCCCCATCCATAATCCGCGTTGAAATCTCCTGGCAGCCTCTCCTTAGTCCTTCCCCCCTGCATTCTTCTCCGCTTTGATGAGAACAAAGCCTGGCTCCTCCCCGCTCCAGATCTGGCCTCTCTTCTCCCAGGAAATCTCCTGTCTCACTTTCATCCCTCCAGAAGAAAGTCACCCACATGTTAGCCTGCCCTGCCTGCTGCAAGGTGGGGAGTTTTGATTCTCTGTGCTTTGAATTCTTCCTTCAGAACTCTCCCCAAGGGGGCTCGCCCAGGGCCCTGAGTTGTGCAGAGGGTGTTCTGGGGACACCCCGAGGAAACACCCCCCCCCATCCTCTCCTTAGCTCAGGACCCCTGACTGGGGCAGCGTGCCCCCCTCCCCGCCCAGCTCTTCACAGTCCTTGGGAAAGGAAGGCTGGGCCACATGGGTGGAATTTTGTTCTTATTGGAGCCCTTTGAAGTTCCCTCTCCCTGACACCACCCTCTCTTACCCTGGCCGCTTAAAGGAGGCGTCTTCTGTCGCGAGGGGTGCGGAAGTCAAAGCGAGAGGAAAAACCAACCTGAATTTCTGCCGAGCAGCGCTTTGATGCGGGGTAAAACCCAAATCGATTTCCATCCGATAGCTTAGACTTCTGAGAAACGAACGGACTCTATGGACGTGAGCTTTCGTAGCACGAGGGGCTTAGAGAGAATTTGAAAGTCAGCTCGTCCCAGCTGCTTTGCGTGAGCCAGGCTGGATTTGGGGTGGGAGAGGGGAACCCTCGCCCGGGTCAGACGCCTGCGCAGTGCCAGGCTTCAGCTCTGCAGCCCCCCGAGGCGTCGCCGTCTCCAGGCCGGGGAGCCCAGGCTGAGAGTGCCGGGGACCGGCACGTGTGGGTCTTTCTCCCAGAGAGAGCACGGGGCGGGGACCCACGCGAGCTTGGATTCTCAGCAGCCCAGCTGGGAACGGAAGGGTGGTCTAGCTCCCTGGAAGACACATTGGAGCTTCCACAGCCGTGCATGGTCTAGATGGGGCAGCCTGAGAAGGGTCACCCACACTTTATCCCTTGGGCATGGATGGTGGGAGATGGGATGGAAATAGGCAGGGGGAGACAGTTGGAGGAAGAGCTCCCCTCCCGCACCCCTCCCTCCCCGGATGGATGGAAGGGAGCTTGGAGAGGTGTGTGTGTGTGTGTGTGTGTGTGTGTGTGTGTGTGTGTGTGTGTGTAAAAGGATCACTTATGCTTCAGATAAACTAGAAAAGTTAGAGTGGGTGGGGAGAGAATTACAGATTTTTTACAAATAACTTGTGATTTGTGTTTAGTGATTTATGTCACTGTCTGTCACTGTCCTTCCGTTGTTCATTGATTTGCTCGAGCGGGCACCAGTAGCGTCTCCGTTATGAGACTTGTTACTGTTTTTGGCATATTGAATACGCCACGGGTAGCTTTCCAGGCTCTGCCGTGCGGGTGAGATACTCTCGGTAGCTTGCCGGGCTCTCCGAGAGGGATGGAGGAATCGAACCCAGGTTGGCCACGTGCAAACGCCCTACAGGCTGTGCTACCGCTCCAGCCCAGTGATTAATGAGACTATTTATTTACTTATTTATTTATAGGCTCCGACCTGACAATGTGTAGGATATTCTTGACTCTGTGCTCAGGAGTGACCCCTGGTGGTGCCTTGGGGGACCTTATATCGTGCCGGGGAATTGAACCATGGTTTTTGCGGTGTCCGTAAAGCAAGTGCCTCACCTCTTGTACTATCTCTTTGGCCCTTGTACTGATGGTTTAATAATAAAGAGATTAACTCAGCTCAAAATGTAAGGAGCCTGCCTGCCTTCTGCATGAACCCTGTCTTAAAGTTGATTGGGTTTTATTTTGGCCTGTTCTTTAGACCTCCTTAAATATATCCTCATCCTTAGAAATAAGTAGCTGTACTTAAACCCTCTTTTTGTGTATCTTCTTCTTTTTTTCTTTTGACAGAAAACCATGTCTGTAAGAAGAACTGACAGGGGCTGACCCAGGACCTCTTAAATTTGAGCATTTTGGGGGGAGGAGTCATTGTTGAAAAAGCAAGTTGGCTGCCATCCTCTTAACAAAGTAACCAACAGCTGAAACTTTCAATGTGTACAAATTCAGTAAATATTTATGAAAGTGAGATAAATACATGCAATTAGCATCTTTGAATAATTATAATTAACATCCTTGACATTTAAGTCATAAAATAGATTAAAGACGGAGCATTAGTTTTATTTTGTTAAGGAATAAGCAGTGAGGAGTTTTCCAAAAATACCTGGCTCGTTGTGCTTGACCCAGATGTATAAAGAATTAAGCTCTAAATAACTGTCCGTCGAGCCCCCGGAAGTCGAGCCGTTGCTGAGGCCAGAAGGAAGGGGGCAGGGTGTGGGAAGCTTGACTGCCCGTTTGATCGTGTGTGCCGCTCAGGGGTCTGCTCGGACGTGTGCCGTAGGATAGCAAGGGTTCCGTGTACTCATTCATTCACTCACTCCTGGATTTGGGGGCCACACTTAGTGTCAGGAGGCTTTACGGGGACGTTCAGGAGAGGATGCAGGGCCGGGGACCCAGCTGGAGTCCCACACATGGACCACGCTCGGACCTTTGAACTGTGTCTCCCGCTCTGGGGGTGTTTATGATCAGAGGTTCCAGGGTATAGTCAGCTGACCACCTCCTTTTGCAGGGGGGAAGTTCACTCAGAGCTCCCTGGAAATCTACCATCTTTATTTTATTTATTTATTTTTTTCTTTTTGGGTCACACCTGGCAATGCACAGAGGTTACTCCTGGCTCTGCACTCAGGAATCACCCCTGGCGGTGCTCAGGGGACCCTATGGGATGCTGGGAATCGAACCCGGGTCGGCCGCGTGCAAGGCAAACGCCCTACCCACTGTGCTATCGCTCCAGCCCCTCTACCATCTTTAAACAAGCCAAGTGCTCTCCAGTTCCGCCCAGGACTACTCCCACCCCCCCTGAATTGTTGCCCCCACACCCTCCCCTTGTTCATCACTCGTCAGGAATACGGACCAGGGGTCCCTATTACTTACTCTGGAAAATGCCCAAGAGGTACCAAGTCTGGGGCAATGAGACGTTGGGCACAGTGAGTCGTGGGCAGTTTGGTTTAGGCGAAGTCTCTAAGTCAGCACCGAGGTAAGGAGCGTCAGAATCACGTAGTGGTGCTTTCTGAACTCACGCGGCTGTCAGAGGTAGGGGAGGCTCTGCAGGCAACCCGGGGCCTTTCGCCCAATTTGTCACGAGCTAAAGCTTCTTTAAAAAGTAAAGCCGGGGGCTGGAGCGATATAGCACAGCAGGTAGGGCGTTTGCCTTGCATGTGGCCCACCCGGGTTCGATCCCCAGCATCCCATATGGTCCCCTGAGCACCGCCAGGAGTAATTCCTGAGTGCAGAGCCAGGAGTAACCCCTGTGCATCGCCGGGTGTTACCAAAAAAGCCTAAATAAATAGATAGATAGATAGATAGATAGATAGATAGATAGATAGATAAATAGATTAGATAAATAAATAAGAAGTTAGGCCCGGGGGTGCCGGAGCAGTAGTGCAGCAGGTAGGACCCTTGCCCCAGTGTGCAGCCGACCCCTGTAGTCCCGCAAGCTCTGCCAGTAGTGATTCTTGAGCATAAAGCTAGAAGAAAGCCCTGAGCATAGTCAGGTATGGATCCTCCAAAATAAATAAAAAAGTAAATTTGGTTTTTTCTTTTTTCAAAGAAGTGCAAGTATATGTTTCCATGATGGAAAGTCAAATACAGTCTTTAAAATTCACCACCTTTAAATGTAATGAAATATTGGGGACTACTTTATACAATAAAAAATTATAAAAAAAATAAATAAATAACATTCACCACCTTTGGGGGCCAGAGAGATAGTACAGTGGGTAGGGCCTTGCACGTCCAGCCTGGGTTTGATCCTTGGCATCTCCATGAGCACTGCCAGGAGTGATCATCCCTGAGTGCAGAACCAGTACTAAACCCTGCACACCACTGGTTGTGGCCCCCACAAAAACTAACCAGCAAAAAAGGTCACCACCTTCGTGGCCAGTTACGTTGACAAATATTGGCCCATCTTGGGAGCAGCAATAGGAACATCATGTTCAGAATTCCTGTTCTGAGTCAGCAAGGAACCCTGACAGCACCCAGTTCAGACCCCAGACGGGAACGAGCAGCAGTTCCCAAAGACAGTAGGTGTATATTTTGAAGATGTGTCCAGTTTCCCATGGTTGGCAGTTCGTCATAACATCTTTCTCGAAAGCTAGTTCAGATGCTTCCCACGCTTTTTTTTTTCTTTTTGGGTCATACTCGGCGATGCTCAGAGGTTACTCCTGGCTCTGCACTCAGGAATTACTACTGGCGGTGCTCAGGGGACCATATGGGATGCTGGGATTTGAACCCGAATCGGCCGAGTGCAAGGCAAATGCCCTACCCGCTGTGCTATCTCTACAGCCCCTCTAGTCACCTTCTTGAGGAGGGACTAGGCTGGGATAGAGGCAGGGCTGTTATCCTTGGGACAGGAGGACTTCCTCGGTGAAACATTTGCTCCGGTCCTATGTAGTAGATGTGAGGTAGGGGTGAGCTAAGGAAAACCCCGGGGGATCTAAGGAAAAACTGATCTTAATATAAATGATGGTCCACCCCCGCCCCCCCTTCCCATTTCGATCCAGTTTCTCCTTTTTTTTCCTGGGAGGGGGCAGTGTTTGAATCACACCCAGCCACGCCCAAAGTGCTTGCTCCTGGCTCTGTGCTCAGGGATCACGTCTGGTGATGCTCAGGGGGCTCACACAGTGTCAGGGACCGAACGAATATTGGCCACGTGTGAGGCAAGTGCCTGAGCCCCTGTATTGTCGCTGCGGCCCTGCACAGAGCACTTTGAGGCCCTCAAGACAGGCTCCCTGCTCTTAGGAATCCCTGGGACAGAGTCTGGTCACGTGTGACCTTGGCTCTCGAATCCCTGGCCAGCGACAGCTGCGTGCATTTCCACCCTGATGCATTTCAGGGCAGCAGGCTGGGGTTGGCTGAGGCCTTCCGGGGCTCGTCACTCGGCTTCCCCAGCCACAGCTTGCTTGCGGAGGGCCAATCAGAAGCACGTCTCGTGGTGTCCCTCTGGGCATCTCTTGCCTCATTGGTTGCGCGCGCTGACCCTTCCCGGAATAGCTTTCCTGCCTGTTTCCTTGCCTCTTTCTCCACCCAGACCTCCAGGCAGGGTGCCAAGAGCCAAGTTCGGGAAAGGCGACCTCTGCCACCTCCAAGTTGGTTTTCGAGACTCCAGCCCTGTCTCCTCCTCGGCTCTTTTTGCCTGGTGCATTCGGGGATGAGAGTCAACCTGGGCGAACCAACAGGAAGGGCCGAGGCGGTCGATCGCAGATTGGATGGGAGTTTCTGCCTGGGAGCTGACTCAGGTTTTTGGAACTTGAAGCGCAAGGCAGTTTCTGCCCATAAAAGTTGACAGCCGATGGGAGTTGCCCGTTGGCTCTGCTGAAGGACTTGGGAGATTTCTTCTGCCTTTGGCTTCTGGTCCCTCAACGGGTACCGACAGGCCGTTAGTCAGGAGTACGCAGTGACGCTGCTGGAATCTTCCCTCCTGAAACTGGAGCTGATGCCCTAGCCCAGCCAGCGAAGATTGTTCATCGCACCTACCGGGAGCCAGGGACGTTCTGCAGAAATAATTTACTTTTATACTACACTGAAATTTGCCACAAAGAGTGGGGCGTTGAGGAGTGCGCCTGGGAGACGGATAGACTCTTCTTGAATTGGGGGCCGGAGAGATAGTACAGAGGGTCGGGTGCTTGCCTTGCAGGAGGCTGACCCCGGTTCTATCCTGAGCACTGCCAGGAGTAGTAGTTCCTAAATGCAGAGCCAGGAGTAACCCTTGAGCATTGCTGGGCGTGTCCACAAAGCAAGGCAAAACAAAAAGACCAAACAAGACAGAATGAATCTTCCTGAGTCAGGTCAGCCCCTGGGGGTATTGATCTCAGTGCTCTGTGTATTGAAGGGAGACCCGGAATCCCTCAGCCTCCCCACCTCGGATGTCTGTGTTTAGGCAGTTCCTGGCCGTGGGGGACTGTCCCACGTGTGGGGGGAATTTCCAGCGTCCCTGGCTTCTCTGTCTACCCTGGATGCGCCTCCACAGGGAGACGTTCGAGAATGTGTCTCTGAGTATTATCCGGTGTCCGTCTCGGAGACAGGCTGGCTGGCTGCTGACTTCCGGGTGGAGGAGTTTGTGGTTCTTGAAACAGTGGACGTGCCTGAGGGGTTTTCGTACTTGATTTGAGTCCCACTTTCATCCCAGACCCAAAATGTTTGGTGCCTGTAAGGCTCATTGTCGGGAGTTGTGCAGTTGGCAGGAGGCAAGAGGAGCCCTTCAGGTGTGGGTGTCTGACGGGTGGGGTCCGTGGGCTGGATCTGAGATGGGTGTTTAGTTGCATGGTTGACACTGATTTTGGGGGTGTGGTCCCTGAGGGACTTGCATTGTGCCGTGGGTCTGGGACTGCTCTCGGATGGCGTGTGGGATCCTGGGTGGTGCGGACTGAGCTGAGGTGGGCATCAGCCAGCCAGCCCCGGGGGGCTCCTGCTGCCATGGGAAGAGCTGGGCCAACCTGAGGGAGGGGCACAGAGGCGAGGCTGGAACCTGAGAGTCTATGTGGGGCTCCAGAACAGGTCCTGTCACTTCACCTGTGGGCACCGAGGCTGCCACTGACGCCCTCCGTGGGCAAGGAGAGGGCCCCAGCCACCACAGGGATGCGGAACGGAGACAGGAAGTGCCCCGTCACACCCTTCAGCTGCGTGACTGGCACAGAAGGGGAAGGGGGACAGGGACACTGGGGTGCCGCTGATGCCCAACCCTACTGTTTGGAAAGGCCTGGCCTGCTGTGGGGTGGAGAGCACTGGACTGAGAGTCTAACGTGGAGCTCTCGAGGAGTCCAGCCGGGCTGAGCCTGTGTGGTTCTCCCGGAGCACTGCCCCGTCCTGGATCTCACTTCGTAGGCTCGTCAGAGGCTGTTTGGATTCGGTCTTCTCCAGAAGCCAGTGCTGGTCTTAGTATTCCGCAGAGACCTAGTCGTTAAGCACCATTGCCCCCGAGAGCTGTAAGCTCTTTCCCGCTCCTCTGCCTGCTGTGGCGGCCAGACAGCTCAGGGGCCAAAGATCTCGCCAACCCCGAGACCCTCGTTGGGGGCGGTGTTGGGTCTCAGCGGCATTCTTTTGTTTTTGGGGTGTCTCCCTGAACGGTGTTCCAGGCTCCTCCCAGCTTGGTGCTCTGGGGCCATGCTAAAAGGTGGGAGCAGGAGGTGCTGGGGATTGAACCCAGTGCTCCCGCATGCAAAGCACGTGCTCACCCCCGGGCCCCCTCCCTAGCCCCGAAGCTGGCCTTGCCCTGGAACTGCAGAGGACACACCATCCTCGGCTCAGTGTCACAGGGGTT
Source organism: Sorex araneus (assembly GCF_027595985.1). Classification (NCBI taxonomy): domain Eukaryota; kingdom Metazoa; phylum Chordata; class Mammalia; order Eulipotyphla; family Soricidae; genus Sorex; species Sorex araneus. The sequence goes on from NC_073304.1 coordinate 12,041,447, forward strand.
CGGCAGCAAAGGGTCATAGGCACAGGCGACAGGCAGGGGTCTCCAGCAGGACGTTCCTGCAGGGACGGCACCCCTCACAGAAGTGGGGCTCTGTTTCCGAACAGGTCTGTCGCCTCAAAGGGTTTCTTTCCAAAGGGCTTTCTGGGGCGCAGGAGGGTTGCTTAGCCCATCTCCTGCAAGATTGCCGCCCACTTCCCACCCCGCATCCTCCTCGCTCACCCCTCCTGAGTGCTGAGAGCTCAGTCCTAGGCCCGGGAAACCCCAGCACAGCCCCGTCCTAGCGAGCGCAGCTGGACCAACCTGTCATCAAAGCCCAGGTCGGTCTCGCCAGAACCGGGGAGAACTGCGCCGCTTGCACGTGGCCGACCCGGGTTTGATTCCCAGCATCCCATATGGTCCCCTGAGCACCGTCAGGGGTGGTTCCTGAGTGAAGAGCCAGGAGTAACCCCTGTGCATCGCCAGGTGTGACCCAAAAAGCAAAAAAACAAAAAACCCAAAAACTTAGAATGGTGCCAACATCCCCGGATGCTGCCGCTGGGCATTGCCTTGGCCCAGCCACACGCTGTTTCTCCGGCATGCCTGTTCTCGCCTGCTCTGCCCCCGTTCCACCACACGGAAAGTCAGCAGGCTGGCGGGGGGCGGCCAGTGAGCGCACGTGTGTGCTTTAGTAGACGTGTCCGTTAGACCGCCGGTAAACGGTGGAATGAATGGATGGATTGTGGTGTCAGGCACGGGGAAGCACTCAATAAATAGTTGGAGAATTGGGCCAAATTGTAAGCGGTTAAATATTTCACAGTTCTCTGGTCTTGCTACTCGCTGCCACTTACGGTGGGCTGGGAAACAAGATGAAGCTGTGCGCGGCGTAAAGTGGTTCCTGGCTAGCTGGGGAGCCCTGGAGCGCTGAGCTGTTTTACAGCTCTGCTTTTTATTTGAAAAAAAAAAAATTTTTTTTTTAAAGCAGTGTTTATTATTTCTGGCCATTATGTACACTAATATAAAATTTTAATTAGACCCTTTCTTTTCAATTAGTTATTACAGTCCTGTTTGTTTGCTCTCTCCACGGAGTCAGCATTAGGGGAATAAAAGAGATCAATTTTCTAATCACGAAATTCATTACTTTTGACTAAAGTCCAGAGCGCGGGGGAGCGGGTGCCGTGCCCTCTCGGAGGCGGGCGCAGGAGCGGCGTTGGAGAACGGAGCCCGCGGGGGCAGGCAGTTCCGTGCATCACTGTCCTTCTCCTAGCCGCCCCCGGAGCCGAGCTCACATTCTCTGCCGCCGCCGTGGCGGAAAGCATGCGCGTGACTTTCCTTCATTCCTCGTCACTGAGCGTGTTCGGGAGTCAGCACTGGGTCAGGGGACGTGGCCGGGTTTGGGCTCAGAAGAGGTGAACATCGCTGCTCTAGCCGATGTTCTCTTTTCACCACCTCGGGTCCCACCCAGTGCCTGGCACCCGGTGGCTGTTGAGTTGCTATCCGCCGAACAGGAGTGCAGGGCATCAGAGAGAGAACACAGCCGGTAGGGTACGTGTCTTGCCGTGACTGAACTGTGGTTGCCCTGGGGTCAACCCCCACACCCCAAGCTGTGAGCCTGGAGTCAAGCCCTGGGCACTACTAGATGTAGACCAAAAATTAAAACTCCCCCAAACTTTAAAAAGAAAAAAAAAGTTTTGCACATCTATTTATTTATTTATTTAGACATTTTTTGGGGGGGGTCACACCCAGCAATGCTGGCTCTGCACACAGGAATTACTCCTGGCAGTGTTTGGGGGACCGTCTGGGATGGCGGGGATCGAACCCAGATCAGCCATGTGCGAGGCAAATGTCCTCCCCGCTGTCCTACCCCTCGGGTCCTTGTTTTGCTTCTCATCATTGCTCCGGGGTATTTCCTGGCTCGGAAGGCTGGTTGTGACATCTCCAAGTCTCCGGGGTACTTCTCTTTGGAGGGAGCTCGTCCTCCCCTCCAGGTGACAGCTGTGGGGAGACTTCCTCCTGCGGACACCAGGTGCTGCCTCCCTGCCCTGCCCTCTCCTGCCCTTCCTTAAAGTTTCTGCTGGGGGAAACTGAGGACCTGCAGCGAGTTCCTGCAGTCTGGAGGGCAGTGGCTGGGCCTGGCTCTCTGTGCAGTCCACGAGGGGCCCAGGGACAGAGCGTGGCTGGGGGTCGGTCACCCCTTGCCTGAAGCCACCTGACTCCCCCCAGCTCTGTGCACGGGGCCACGTTGACTCACTTTGCCTGGCCTCTCTGTTCACTGATTTATATGCAGCTGAGCCACAAGGTCAGAAATACGGGCAGGGGCCCGAGGCACAGGCCTTGTACGCAGCCGCCACCGGTTTGGTCCCGGGTACCATATGGTCCCCTGAGCATCGCAGGGTGTAGCCCGGCGTTCCCCTAGCACTTCCACGTTTAGGGAGCAGCATCCGGGTGACCAGGTGTCCCTGACACCAGGACCCGAGAAGCACTCAGACTGGTGCATTGAACCACAGCTGAGAATCGCTAGCACGGGCTCCCAGGCCTCCTGAACACCACTGGAAAGACCCCCTCCCCCACAAATAGTCGGGGCAGAAGTAGCTGTGCATGTTTCCTGAGGTGGAGGTGGCAGGTGATGAGACAGGCAAGCCTCACGCTCACGTCCACTAGGCACCCAGCTGCAGTGTCCCTGCCTTCCCGTGCAGTTCTCTGCTCTCCGTGCTGGACGGTTGCCCTCTTGCTCCTCCTTGCAGTGGGGCAGAGAGGAGCAGGTGCCCCCTGGCTGTGGTGGTCTTTAGGGATCTTTGATGTGATGCAGAGTTTAAGGGTGTGTGTGTGTGTGTGTGTGTGTGTGTGTGTGTGTGTGTGTGTCTGTGGGACCCAGTGCATGGCCACTGGCAGCTGAGTGCTCAGGGTTTGGCCAGCTCCAGTAAGGTGCTGAGTTTTACATTTTGTTTGTTGTGTTTGAATGTACCCCTGAGGTCCTTGGCTGGTGCATGGGGGGTCAGCGGTCTCCCAGCCTGGCCGTCTGGACCCCCTGAGAGTCCGTGAGAAGCTGAATGTCCGCCAGCACCGAGAATCTGAAGCTGCTCTGGGACCAAGAACCCCCGCCCGTGTTTGGGCTCATTGGCGTTGAACAAGCACCGGTCTGGCCCTCGTGCTGTTGGGCTTGGCCCCACAGTCACCTGGGCGGTAGGGCTAGCGGGAGAGGAAGACGGGCCGGAGCCCTCCACGTGTCCCTGCACCCCCGGGACCCCAGGACTCCAGGAAGTTGGCCTGTACCTCCCTGTAATTAAAAGATCAAAGAGAAGGTTTCAGAGCTTTTAGCTCAGGATTAAAAGCTATTTTGCTTATTCCTCTTCATAAACCTCCTTAATCTCTATATTACCTTATTCTTTCCGAAAAATGCAGCTCTCATTGCATCTGCCCGTGCATCCCTCCGTTTTCTTTTATTCTTAAAAGAAATTTCTTTTATTCTTAAAATTTCTGTCATCCACTTTGCCTTGAACTGGCAGAGATTATGGGTGTACACACACACACACACACACACACACACACACACACACACACACACACACACATGCACACACTTTCTGGATGTTTGAGACCACATCAGTGTATTTGTGGTCCTCCGAATGCTGCCAGCATTCTGACTTGTAATCAATATTTCAGAAGGACAAATAGCATTTTCTCTTCAAGTGACATTAGAGAATGTTCCCACCTCCCTGCAAATCTTAATCATTCCTCTTCGGTCGTAGTGCTCATTTAACCAGTTGACATACCGGCAGGAAGCTTTGCTGATCTCTTTGGCATCCGTCGCCCGGGTTCCTCTGGCCGCCACAGCTGTTGCTTGGGTACGGCCGGTGTTAGCCAGCCCTGGTGACTTGGCAGCTGGACACTCTGGGCTCTGTCCCCGCCGGGGTCGAGGCCAGCCCCCCACCCAGCCAGTAAAGCACCCCGGATGTTGTCCTTCTAATCCGTGGCAGGCTGTACAACCCGGGCGGGCTGCCTGGGGAGCCGCCAGCGACCCCGGGCGGAAGCGGAGGTGGTGGGAGACGTGCCACGGGTATTCCGGGCCCCCCAGTGCAGCTCTGAAGCAGGACTCAGGTCACCGCACAGGTGGGTGGCGCGGCTAGACATTTGGACAGCTGATTTCCGGTGCTCGGCCCTGCCCCTCGGCGGCTGTCCTTGCTCTCGGCAGGGCTGGCCCTGCTCCCACCCGCCGTCCTGCCTCCCCGTGGCGCTGGCGTCTCGATGCTCCGTCCATCACTGCCCGGCTCTCCCTCTCCTCTCGTCTCTGCTCAGATGCCACCTCCAGGACGCCTTCCCCGGCTGCTCTGTGAGTCCCCGAGTTGCTCACCGTGCCCTTGGCCCTCTTCACCTCTGTCCCTTCTTGCCTTGTCGTCCTCACCTACGCCTCCTAGATTTCTTTGTAGCTACGTCCCTCCAGAGCGGGGGCTTTGTCCCCTGGTGCCCCTTCCGGGTCTGGGGTCTCTGCAGCCATCATGACACGGGATAGCTCTTTTTGCACATGCCAGCAATTGGGTGCGTGAGGGACTGGATGAGTGAATGAATTAATGCTCACACCTCACCTCGCTGACCTGGGAGGCTGCTGCCCCCTGGAGCCCGAGGACCCATCTAAAGCTTCCGTCTGCCTGGAAAACTTTCCAGAAGCTTCCGTGTATCCGAGCATCCCCTCTCCCCAACCCTTTCCTTCTGCTTCCAGCTGTGTCCTCTCTTCTTCGGCCTTTGCCCGGGTTCCCCTGCAGGCCAGGGCAGTGTGTCTGCACGGGGCCCAGGTGTCGTCCTGTCCTGTCCCCTCTTAGACATCATGGCCATGTCCTCAGCGGACTGTCAGCCTCCCGAGGGCAGTAACGCCCCCTCCTCGGCAACCCCCCCCCACCACAAACCTTTCAAACCTAGTGCAGCCCCCAGCAAGCTCGGACCACCGTGGATCTTGCAAGGCAAGTGAGGGACCCTCGGATCCTGCAGGCTGGGTCCCTGCAGAACTTGCTGGAAGCAAGCCTTGCGTCTCTAGAATTAAACATTTCTTTGGCACCACGAGGTCTTACAGTTCAAGCTGTGAGATTTAACAACGAAATGCTTCCTGCTAATTATTAACAGTTGCCCTATAAGAACACAGCCATTATGCAGCCCTGAACCCTGGCATGCTGCCCCCCCCCCCGCCCTCCCCCCCAGCTCCCGTCCCGCACAGGGCTCAGGGCTGGAGAGCGGAAAGAGGCAGCGGAGGCAGAAGGGCCCTGGCACCACCAGCCTGCAGATTACCCAAAGAGGATTGCCATCTCGGGCCAGGGGAGCAGGGAGTGGGTGAAAGGATTTGAAATGAGATTATAGGACCTACGTGCGCGTTGCTTTTGTTCAGGAAAGAAGTTAGCAGTTTCCTACAAGGCGGTGAGACAATCGTGTTTCAGCCCCGAGTGGTCGCTCCAAGTCTAGGAACTGGAGTCTGGGAACACGGCCCTTCAGATGCGGAGAAATAAGATTAGCAGCCACGCCTCCTGGGCTTCTTGTTTCAAAAGAGAGGGAGGGCAGGGGGAAGCCCAGAATAGGAAGGACCAGGCAGCTCATAAACATACTCGAAACGAACACACTGGACGGAGGGTCCATTCAGAGCCTTCCAAGAACAGCTTGCTTGGCGGGTGTGTCTTGGGGTCACATCTGGACTGAGGAGGGAGACAGCATCTTCATGGATCCCCAACTCTGAAGGCTGGGCTGCTGCCCCTGCCCCCAGCAGACCCCCTGGGAGTCAGGAGGACTCAGGCACTGTCTGGAGAGGTGCTGACTCAGCATCCGTGTCACCACTGGGGCTGGGCTGGATTCTCTTGGGCAGCCCCTGGCGCTAGGCGTGGTTTGGTACCTCCTGACCATCCCTCCTCACCCAGTCCTTCACCAGTCCCTCCTCACCAGTCTTCCTGCCCCTCTCCTGCCATCCCTAGAGTGTATTTTTGCTGGAAAGAGGATCCTGGGTGGGGGGCGGGGGGGTGGCAGAATGAATGATACTGCAGCAGGGAAAGTGTCTGCCTTGCATGTGGCCGGCCCGGGTTTCATCCCTAGCATCCCGTATGGTCCTCTGAGCACTGCCAGGGGTAATTCCTGAGTGGAAAGCTAGGAGCATCACCATCACCTGAGCATCACCAGGTGTGACCCCCCCCCCCACAAAAAAAAAGAGGCTTTTGGTAGTGGGGGCGCTGCTGCTTTGAACTCCAGGCCTTCCTCTGCCTGTGAGGACCCAGAGGGAGACCCACCAGGATTCCTCTCACTGCTGTGATTCCGGGCTCCGGTTCCTGCTCGGTGCTTGGGGACTGTCCGGCTCTCTGTTACGCAGGCAGGGGCCAAATCATGTGAAAGGCGGGAAGCAGAATTCTTCCTCCCTGCCGGACTTTGAGGCATTGAGGCGTGCACCCTGTGTTTGGGAGCCTGCGTGTGCTCTCATTACAAGCCCACTCCCGATGGCCAGAGAAACAGTGGCCACGGTGTTTGCCTTCACGCCGGGTGCAATCCCCGACACGCCATATGGTGCCCTGAGTCCGCCAGGACTAAGCCCCGAGCACCACCAAATGTGGCCTCCAAAAGACAGTAAAGCAAACACACTTCTGAATCCCGTGTTGGAATTTCCACAGCTACCTTTCCTGTCCTTCGGTCTGCGGCCTCCCTTCCGCCCCCACATTTCTGGGAGAAGGTGTGTGCTGGTGGCCGTCACCTCTTTCTGCCCTTCTGTGTGCGGCTGCTCTCGGCGGCGCTGGTGCCACACAGGGGCCTGCTTCCGAGCGTCCTGGGGAGCGAGTGTTGGGAAGAAGCAGCTCCGGGGAGAAGCGTCTGTCCGGCCCCTGGCTTAGAAAAGCAAAAAGTAAAATCATCTGTCTCCCTCTTGGCCCTCCCTCGCTGGAGGTTCTTTGTTTGAAGATGGCCTGATCGGGTTTCAGTTAATTAAAGTTTCCATTGTATTTGATTCTGTAGCAAACCAGTGTTTGCTCACCTTCCCCTCGACTTTCAGTTCCATCCCTGACCGGGCAGCAGCTGGCACAAGCACAGCGGGTAGGGCGTTTGCCTTGCACTCAGCCGAGCCGGGTTCGATTCCTCCGTCCCTCTCAGAGAGCCCAGCAAGCTACGTAGAGTATCTAGCCCGCACGGCAGAGCCTGGCAAGCTACCCATGGCGTATTGGATATGCCAAAAAACAGTAACAAGTCTCAATGGAGACGTTACTGGTGCCCGCCCAAGCAACTTGATGAGCAACGGGATGGCAGTGATACAGTGAGAGTGATACAGTGAGTGTATATGTATGTAACAATGGAGTGTTAAGCCCTGTTGGGCAAAATACACTACAAATGCAAAGAGAAGCCGGTGAATCCACTCTCATAGAGACTTCAGTACCTTTTTTTACCAGAAATGGAAGATCCAGCCGGCAGAAAGTCAGTCAAGATACAGATGGATTCAGCAGATACCACTGCCCAGCCAGATGCACCAGCCCCGTGGGATGAGTTCATCCAGGGGCGGCAGAGTCCGCATTCTTCCGAGGCTCACGCACAACACTCAGCAGCTTAGACCACATCTGGGGCCGTAAAACATGCTTCAACAAATTTAATAGCGTTGGAATCATACGGTGTCTGCTCTCAGACAACAGAGGAATTAAACTTGAAATCAATAAAAGGAAGATAATTGGAAAATGACAAGACCCACGAAGAGAGAATGGCACACTTAGAAACAAACACATGGGTCAAGAAAGAAAGAGTGGGACAGTTTTTTTTTAAAAAAAGAACTTTATGAGCTTCATGAAAATGAAAGCACAACTCGGTCAAAATTTGTAGACATCTAGGGGTACAGAGTTTTCCTCTGAAAAGATGGTAGATCAGACAATTTTGGACACCTCTGACCTAAATGAAACGGTCCGATTCTTGAAAACCACAATTTGCGAAAACTTAGATAAGACGGTACAGACAGTTGAACCCGTCTGTATCTACTGAAAACACTGAGTGTGTAATTAGTGATCTTCCGGGACAGAAAGTACCTAGCCAGCCTAGATATGCCCAGGGGTGAATTCCTTAAAGTATAACACAAGAAGATAATCGGGCAGTTTTCAGCCACCTTTTTCAGAGGGTAGAATCAGAAGGAATAATTTCCAGCTCATCCTTTGAGGCCAGCATTGTCCACACACCAAAGCCAGACATGACCAGAAAAGAGAACTATAGAACACAGTCTTTCATGAACACAGTGCAGAAATCCTCCCCGAAGACCAACACGTAGAGCCCAGCACAGTATGAAAATTATGGTGTGTCGTGACCACACGATCCCAGGCATGCAAGATGGAATCCTCTTGAGAATTAAAGGAGTGTAATCAAATACAGTCTCTCCCCATGAGCAACAGGGCGTTCAGGCAGTGTTCTGTCCCCATGCAGTAGAAGAGCCAGGTTTAACTGGACATCTCCGAAAGGCCAGTACTGGTAAGGTGCAGCTGATCAGAGCCCCGCCTATAGCATTCACCAGCCATTGACACATACTCTGTTCTATGTATTGTATATTGTCTATCGTACAGCAGGCTAGAGAGAAGGAAGGAGCGTCAGTCATCATCAGTGATGATCGGTGATGATGAGAAAGTGAGTCATCAGAAAGGTCTTTGTCCCCATCACTCTGTCCTGTCTTCTGAGGAGCCTGGGGAGGGGAAGAGTTGGAAGAAGGATTGAAAGGTCTAAATAGACCCGCCTAATTTAAACTTGCTTGTCATGACCTTTCCTTAGAAGCCAGGAAAGCCTGAGCCCGCAGCCCGTGGGCAGGGGTTGGGTCCCCAGGCCTGCAACGTGGTGCAATCAAGGCTGGTTTCCAAGGAACCTGGAGATAGCTCCCAACCGTGCTCGGGGAGTTGTGTGATGTTGTGGCTGGAGCCAGGGTCAGCTACATACAAAGCTTGTTTACTGTCTCCCTGGCCTGACACACCATTTGGGGGCACACACCTGGCAGTGCTCAGGGCTTACTCCTGGCTCTGCACTCAGAGGTCACTCCTGATAGTGTTTGGGGACCATATATGGTACCAGGGATTGAACCCGGGGCAGTCACGTGCAAGGCAAGCACCCTACCTGCTGTTGTTCTATTGGTCCCATCCCAACACGCCGCCAATTTTTATTCTATATTTTGCTGGTCATTATTATTATTATTATTATTATTATTATTATTATTATTATTATCACTGTATCACTGTCATCCCGTTGCTCATCGATTTGCTCGAGCAGGCACCAGTAACATTTCATTGTGAGACTTGTTACTGTTTTTGGCATATCGAATACCCCACGGATAGCTTGCCAGGCTCTGCCTTGCGGGCGGGATACTCTCGGTAGCTTGCCGGGCTCTCCAAGAGGGATTATTATTATTATTATTATTATTATTATTATTATTATTATTAGCTTGTTACTGTTTTTGGCATATCGAATACGCCACAGGTAGCTTGCCAGGCTCTCACAATGGAGACGTTACTGGTGCCGCTCGAGCAAATCGATGAACAATGGGATGACAGTGATACAGTGATTATGATGATGATGATGATGATGATGATGATGATTATTTTGCTTTGGGGGTCACACCCAGCGATGCACAGGGGCTACTTCCGGCTCATGTGCTTAGGAATTACTCCTGGTGGTGCTCGAGGGACCATATAGGATGCTGGGAATCGAACCCGAGTTGGCCACATTCAAGACAAATGCCCTACCCACTGTGCTATCGCTCCAGCCCCTGCTGGTCATTATTAAGGGCTTTTCATCCAAAATGGATACTATCTTAAAATGTGGACACAGCTTTTGTTTTCCTCCCCAGCTCACCCCTTTCTTAGGTCTGGTGGTGAGTGTTCAGAAGTTATTTACATCGGGCTAGCAGTCAGGTTTGTGATCAACGGAGAGTTTTCTAGGATCTATTCTAGGTGATTCTGGAGGTCTTGAGAAAATGGCAGTTTTCCTAAACCTTAGCTGAGAGAGGAACTGGGAAGAACGGTGAGAAGGCAAGGATTGTGCTTAGGCACAAGCCGTGGTCTGTGGTACGATACACAACCCGTGTCTGAATGTTTCCGCTGTGCGCAGACTGCAGCTGGCTTCCCAGGAGAACTGGGCCTGGTGAACTGGACGGCCAGGGGGCAGGGGAGCAAGAGCAGAGGGATCTGTGTCTCTTCCCAGCTAGAAGATGTCCAGAGCTAGTCTGGTCACTTTGCTCGCAGCGCTCAGTACAGGATGATTAGGGCGAGGCGGGGGTGGGGGGGCGTACACACAGTCTAATTCATTCCGTATTTCTCTCAGACCTAAAAACAGTACTCCGGTTTGTCTTTAATAATGAAATTATTTCCGTTTAGGAAATAGGACAGATTTCCATAGACTGTCTGATGCGTTACCCAGATTGTTCCACTAATAACCAGAGAGAGGAGAAACAGTCTAAAAAAAACATTTGTGGAAGAGAATTTGTGTGTGTGTGTGTGTGTGTGTGTAGGGGGAGGATTAGTTAAATGAAATCAGAAAGATTCCAAGTAATGATTATTTAATTTTATGCTAATTAAGTTAGCAGCCATCGGGAACTGTTTCCAGGGGGAATTTTAGTGGTGCCGTCTCTGAACATTCCAGGCTCAAGACCGTTTGGTTGGGAGTATGGCTTATTGGCTTTGTTTTGCTTATGTTCCAAGTTAATCCAAAATACATTTCTTTTTCAAGAATTAAAACACGATGGGGCTTTTGTTTCTACTTCAGAAGTCTCTGAACCTTTGAAAGTTGCATCTCAACTACTTCTGTGCAAAAGCCATTCTTCCTGTCCGGCCCCGGATGTGAGTGTGCGTGATTGTGTGTACACGTGTGCATGAAGGACCCCTGCCTTTCCAGCAGGGTGTGTATGTGAGTGAGTGTGAGTGCGAATTTGTGTGGATGTGAGTGTGCGTGATTGTGTGTACACGTGTGCATGAAGGACCCCTGCCTCTCCAGCCACGCCTGTACAAGATGTGCATATCAGCAGGTTAAAGCTGGGACAGTAGTCTCATGGAGCCTGAAAAATCTGCAATCTCTCCAACCAGATATTAGGTGGACATTTTACCCCTTCACTTAATGTTTGGTGTGGGGTGTCGGGACCCCCGGTGGTACTCAGTAGCTCCCCTGCTTTGGTGCTTAGGCAGTGTTCAGGGGACCCCCGGGTGCCAGGGCTCCAACCCGGGGTTTCCATCGTGCAAAGCTTGCTTTTTCTTCCCCTTCTCCCCAGCCTCTGGGGGGCTCTACAGAGTGTGGGAACTCGACGTGCGGACAAAGATAGACAAACTGGAGGGTGTCACTTTGGAGTCTTCTGTCCGGACTCCTCTGGGAGGCTGTGAACAGCAGCCATCGGTTGGTTTCTGGAACAGTGTTTGTTTCGGAATGCCGTCTCCGGCTGCTGCTTCTAATTTATTTATTTTTGTTGGAGGGGCCACACCCAGTGATGCTCAGGGCTTACTCCTGGCTCTGCACTCAGGGATCACTCCTGGTGAGCTCAGAGGACCATATGAGATGCTGGGGATTGAACCCGGGCCGGCCGTGTGCAAGTCAAATGCCCTCCGCACTGTCCTGTCGCTTTTGGCCCCATTTACCCTTCTCTGCCCTTATTTTTAGAGGAGTCGGCAAAAGTTGTGTTTTTTTTACGAACTGTAAGCACATGGTTTTGCTTAGTGTACTACTTAGGGAAATTAGGAAAGTTGCAGAGAACATGTAGTTTTCCTAAAATGATTCTCATGACGTGTGACAAAGAGACAAAGCTAGAGAAGATCAGCTCGTCAGTTCGTAGTTAAATCTTGTTTCAGAGGACTCATTCCTGGGGAGATGCCCCCCCCAACACTTAATCAACATAAAGCTTTTGCATATTTGTCCCGTTTTGTCACTAGCCGAGATTCAACAGTGGCCTTTCCTGAGGAAGCGTGCTTGCTGGTCACCAGACAGCAGTGAATCGTGGCTTTGGCTGCCAGCAAGCTGTTCGCGGGAGCTGTAAATTCTTTTGTCTTGTTAACCAAAAAATGAGCGTTAAAGATACAGTAGTCCATAAAGCCTGTCCTGCTGTTCAGATATATATAACGTAGGTGATAAATTCCTGTTCCGATACAGCTAGGGCACGCTGCTGCGATTCAGAGGCTGTCTGGGAGATTACGCGCAGCCTGCCCGGGGCCCCCAAGCCCTGGGGAAGGGGCAGTGATGTCAGGAGGGGCTGTCTGCTCAGGGTCTCCTAAAGGGAGTCTGAGAGGGCCGGGAAACGGTTGTGGACTCGTGAGAACTGGGGCTGCACGAGCCTTCCAGGATGGAACCTCACAGTGAGCTCTCCCTTCCGAGGCAGACAGGACCCGAGTCCTCGTGGGGCAGGTGGAAGGAAGAAAGAAAGGAGAGGGCTTGGGAAAGGGCACAGTCATTCTGCTGCTCCATCTCTCTCTCTCTCCCCCTTACTTTCTTCCCCTCCCTCTTTCCTCCTCTCTTCCTCTCCCTCTCCATAGCCAACATGCTTCTCTGGTTTCCAAAGGATGGGGTGCATTGTCAGCTTGGGGGTGCTCCCCGCCATCGTAGGCACCCAAATCTACATTTTCTTTTTCTTCCTTCCTTCCTTCCTTCCTTCCTTCCTTCCTTCCTTCCTTCCTTCCTTCCTTCCTTCCTTCCTTCCTTCCTTCCTTCCTTCCTTCCTTCCTTCCTCTCTCTCTCTCTCTCTCTCTTTCTTTCTTTCTTTCTTTCTTTCTTTCTTTCTTTCTTTCTTTCTTTCTTTCTTTCTTTCTTTCTTTCTTTCTTTCTTTCTTTCATCACACCCAGCGATGCTCAGGGTTTACTCCTGGCTTTGCACTCAGGAATTAGTCCTGGCGGCGCTCAGGGTACCATATGGGATTCTGGAAATCAAACCCGGGTCAGCCACGTGCAAGGCAAATAAATGCCCTAACCACTGTGCTATCTATCGCTCCAGCCCCCAGACCTGCATTTTCTAACTTCACTCTTTGCTCGCACCCAGGCTGAAGGTCAGCCAGAGGGCAGGTCCTGTGGGCTGCAGACGGGGCGGGGAACTAGGATGGGCGTCCACCTTCTCTCTGGGTCTCTGTCCCCGGTCTGCTGCGTTGTGATTGCGGGGGCTTCTCGACATGGAGAGATCCGGCGTCTGCCGTCTGTCCAAAGGCATCAGAGGGACCGCTCAGAAGGCCACGAGGCTTCCTGCTCCGGATCCTGGATTTCCAGAACCAGCTCAGCGGTGTTTGCAACCACTCCAAGGAACGTCCTCTCGCTTCCTTGGCCACTTCCCTGCCCCAGCCGCACACCCTGTTTCTACGGCAGCGGGGCTCACAGCCAGTTTCCCTGTCGAGCTCTGGGGGATTTTCCCTGCCACCTCCCCAAGGCCGCAAGCGCGTTTCTCTCTCTGTGTGTGTGTGTGTGTGTGTGTGTGTGTGTGTACGCGCATGCACGCGTGCGCCTGTGTTTTCCCCCTATTTTTACTACGAGCCGAGCTACTTGAGCGTCATGTAAACACGCTGGAGTATGTTAACAGCTGCCTCTCTTTCTAAAGCTGAACCGGCTCGGAACTAAAAGGGAACTTGCTTTCAGGTTCTGCGCAAGTTGGCATGTGACAGCATCAAAAGCTATTTTTAGCGGAGTGATCACCAGCAAGAAACTGAAAACGGCCGCTTTCAACTATCAACAGTGGAAAGAAAGGATCATTTATGCACTGCCGGCTCTTGAGTCCATTTATGTGGCAGACAAAGGGGTGTGTAAATCTCTTCGGCAAAGTTATGCAGGCATCCCGTGCCTGTTGAGAGCCCATCGGCTCTGCAGAGAAGAGTGATGTTAATTTAGCGCTCGGCTGCCCGGGGGCCCGGTTAAATGAGATGCCCGGATAATAGGGTCTCCTGAAAAGAGGGCCATGTGTGGATGCTTCGAAGCAGCCAGCAAACTTTTCTTGGCTGCAGTTCACAAAAACTTGAGGGTCCCCTGGAAAGGAAGAAGAGGTGTGGTTTATTGAAAATCTTAGACCTTTGAACCAGGAGCCAGGGACCCAGGGACACCATGATTCTGCATGAAGTTTTGTTTTTTTGTTTTTTGCTTTTTGGGTCACACCCGGAGATTCAGGGGCTGCTCCGGCTCTGCACTCAGTAATCACTCCTGGCAGTGCTTGAGGGACCCTATGGGGTGCTGGGAATCAAACCCGAGTCGGGCACCTGCACGGCAGCAAACGCCCTACCCGCTGTGCTACCACTCCAGCCCTGCATGAAGTTTTCTGAGCTGCAAGACAGTGTCCTTGTAGGCCGGTGCTTGTTCCACAGGGATTGACTCTGTTCTGAGCTTGTCACAGAGAACAGGAGCCTAATCGGACAGGTGTCATCCCGAGGCCTAATCGGACCCGTGTCATCCCGAGGCCGCCTCTGCTCTGGGCCCGGAGAGCGGCAGAAAGCAAAGCGGAACAGAACTTTCAAGAACGAGCGAGAGGTCAGCCCTCAGAGCGCCTGCCTTGCATGTAGGAGGCCGGGCTTGGACCATGAGGCCACACACCACCCTTCTTCTCGCTCAGTAGCACCTGGAGTGGGAGCGACCCCAGCCCTGAACCTGGAGATGCCCCCAGTGTGGCCACATGTGGCCCAACATTAAAAAGTAGAAAGAGGAAGGAAGACAAGCGTTTGTCGTGAGGACGCACAAGAGTGAGAGAAACAGTGCAGAGAGTGTTGGCTGCCTGCACTGCCACTGCAGCAGCTTCCGGGGGAAAACATACTTGCGGCAAGCAGACTCGTACACACGCACATGCGCACACACACTCGCACACGCACATCCAGGTTGAGGGACAGCAAGGAGATGAATCTGAGAAAGTTGAACCAGTCCCGGGAGTGAATGGAAACACGCGATTGACTAATCTGTACAAAACGCAAATGTAGGCCTGGAGCCATAGTGCGATAGCACAGTGGGGAGGGCGTTTTTCTTGCACACGGCTGACCCGGGTTCAATCCCTGGCCACCCCATATGGTCCCCCGAGCACCTGCAGGAGTGATTGCTGAGTGCAGAGCCAGGACTCAGCCCTGAGCATCACCGGTGTGACCCCAAAAGGGGAAAAAAAAATAAACAACCCCAAAACACCACAAAATGCAAGTGTCAGAGCAAAAGTGTGTCTGGGGTGGGATCCCTGCCAGCACCACATGCCGCACGGTGGTCGTCTGCTAGGACTAAAAGGATCCGTTGCCAAGGTGACACCTGGGCCTGCAGTCCCGACCAAAACCGAAACCAGGTGATGGCAAGTGAGGGAGAGACACACAAGGTGGAACAGGCACATGGAACATGCTGGAAGCCTCTGACCCAGTGCTGAGCCCTGCCAGCAGAGAGGTGGCGCGGAGGTTGTGGGCCCCGCATGCGCGTTGTGCTTTGTGCCCGTGGTCAGTGAGCACAGGAGGCTGACCAGAGTGGCCTTGGCTTTGCTGCAGGGGCC